>NC_140708.1:38355000-38955000 GCF_050655825.1 Lonchura striata | reverse complement strand
GGCTGGGAAAATTCACAGAAACCCAACAAAACAGTGTCAGTCTGAGCTGAGTTTTTGGAGCATCTTTAAAAGCCTGAAAACTTCTCAGACTTTTGGCTTGCTCTGGATTTGGAGAAATGGAAATATATTGAAAGAGAAAACCAAATTACTGTCATCATTTTGGAGATGAATCCTACCTGAGACATGTGGGACTGGGAAACCAAACAGCCAGAAATCAGCTGGAAAATCAAGGAGCGAGGGGCAGGGCTGGAAGGCAGGACTTAAATGTTGGAACACCTGCATTCCATTCAACATTAATTGTGGTGGCCATGTTCTCCAACTTAAATGTTGGAATCTCCATTTAGATCACCTGCATTCCATTCAACATTAATTGTGGTGGCCATGTTCTCCAACTCAAATGTTGGATCTCCATTTAAAACACCTGCACTCCATTCACTCTTTAGCATAAGCTGCATCATGTAAACAGTAAGCTTTAAATATAATTTTATATTCAGCTCAAAAAAAATCAATAAAGCACTTCTCAAGTTTTAGCTGGTGCCGCTTCTGGTAAAATTAAGCTTAAAAATGGAGCTGAAAATTTAAAAATGTTGCTTGGTATCACCTACAAATCACATGACAGCTGATCAGCACTTCAGATAAATGATTCTGACATCAAAGATAGAGCTGGGCTAAAATCCACCCAAAAAGATAACGATCCCTGATGGCTGCACTGGTAAGTGGCTGCACAAAGCACTGACAGCTCCACCACCAGAGATGTCCTTCCCCTGTGCCCACCTCACCTCCCATCCATCAGCAGCACCTCACTTTTGCAGCCCTAAGAAGTGACAGATTCACGGCCATCCCTTGAAGCAATGACATTCACAGTGCAAAGGCTCCTGGTGAGCTTGAAAAAATGATTTGTCAGCCCTTCAGACCCCAGCTGGAACTGGGGGCGCTTCCCACTGAAACGTAAATTTTAAGGAATTTAGAGGTTTTTAGAGGAGCTAAGATTTTAGTTAGAGATAAGCCTTACTAGAGTTAATTAAAATAAATGAGTAGGCCTTGATGAAGTTAAGAGTTAGTAGTTAACTAATAATTGATTGCTTGTCAGCACAATGTTTAGTTAGCTGGGTTTATAATGAAGAATACACAAACTGATAAAGAGCTTTTAGGAACATAAGACGATTGGGGGCCTCCTCTGTTCTGAAACCAATTGAAGACAAGGAATGGGAGTTCCACCAAGAGTTCATTTGTCATATTTGCATTGAAAAGGTAGAAAGGTCAGAATGAGGAAGACTTCATTGACTTCCTCATCTTGGGACCCCTCCCCATGAAAGGGACACCGACCCATTCCAAGGAACAAACCACGCGTGCTGAATGGCTTTTGGAATGATTAGCATGCAAAGTGAGGAATGGGATGTACCAAAATTATGAATATGGATTTATATTTCGTGTATTCAATACTTGTATGGATAAAAGGGCTCTGTAATCACCTGGAAGCTGCGGTGTGGATTTGGGAGCTGTCCCACACACAATAAACACACGCTTTCTAACTTTAAACTGTTTGAGAGTTTTTGTCTGTCACAGTTGGATATCGGTACTAGATCAATATCCATATTTTTTAAATAAATCACCACAACTCCCACCAGAGCCAAATCAGGTTTTCATTTGGGGGAATGGTTTCCCACTGCCAGAGGGGAGGGCTGGATGGGATTTTGGGCAGGAATTGTTCCCTGGGAGGGTGGGCAGCCCTGGCACAGGTGCCCAGAGCAGCTGTGGCTGCCCCTGGATCCCTGGCAGTGCCCAAGGCCAGGCTGGAGCACCTGGGACAATGGGAGGTGTCCTTGTCATGGCAGGGGTGGCACTAGGTGGCATTTTAAGCTCCTTTCAACCCAACCCATCCTGGGATTTTATCATTCTCTGAGGTGAAATCCCAAGTCTGAGCATCTCTCATGCTCTGTCCCCTGCCCCACTTTGTGTGCACATCCCTGGATTACGCCTCAGCCTGAAGATGCCCTGATCAAACAGGAAGAATTCATGTGGGGAATTAAAAAAACCCAAAAGCAAACAGATCAAACTCCCCAATAAAAGAACACACACCCCCCCAACAAGCCATTAACCACCTCCCTTCTTTATTTGGGACCATGTAACTAATCCAGACAGAAACCAAATAAATTACAGCAGCAGCATGTTGAAAATACACAATGAAAGTTTGAGAAATGTGGCAAAACCCATCAATACAAGATTTTAAAAACAAACAAAACCTGGAAAATATTACTCTCCACTGGTTCCTCTTGCCCCATTGAGTTTCTTGGTGTTAATTCCCAGCTCCCCTCCAAGTCTGGCCCTTTCCCCTCCCAGGCTCCCTGTGCAAACCTCATCTCTGTCAATCCAGGGCCGTGCCCTCCAAGCCTCTGGCCTTGCAAGGCAGCAATTTTCTCACAAATAATCCTTCCAGTTTCACGCTTTTTCATTATTCTAGTACAGGAGATGGCTCAAAACAAAACTGAAGGCTCCCAGTTAGATATTTTTTGTTCAGTTCACCACCAAGCACACCATTGCTCTGGCTGGGTAATAGAATTGTTGTAATATCGATCAGAAGCTTCTAAAAGCTTCTAAAATACTGCAGAACTGCCTTTTTTTCCCTATGAAAAGGGAAATATGTGATTATATTTGATACAGAGATATGACAGACATCCCATTATTTTTCTGATTTCAGGAGTTTCTGGAGCAACAGCTCATGGGGCTCTCTGACAATGGCAGCTGAAAAAATCCTTTAATTCCCACCTCGAGCCCCTGCTGGGGAATCTGGTGTTGCACATCCACTCTCAGCAGAGGTACAGCCATCCTTTTCAAGGACCAGGCTGGGGAAAAAGGGAATTTCCCTCTGGAATAAACCCTGGGGTGGCATTTCCATCATGCTGTTGTCACAGAAAGCAGGATCAAAGGGATGGAACACAACCAGAGCCACACAGAGGGCCTGAGCAGAGGGGAAGGTGCCATCTGTTTTGATGTTATTTTAGAAATAATAACCCAAACTTATTTTCTTAGTAATTAAAAAAGCTGGAAGATCAATGATTTTGTGCTGTTTTTCTCATGCAAGACCTACCTGATCAATAAATACTAAATTAAAATATTTTAATGTATTTTTTTAAAATGTATTTTGAGGAAAAGTGTTCCAGACCAGGTTGGATATGGGGCTGGGAGCAGCCTGGGATAAAGGAAGGTGTCCCTGCCCATGGAAGGGGGTGGGAATGATGATTTTAAGGTTTCTTCCCACCCAAACTATTCCATGATTTAATGCAGAAATTCCAAGTGCATAATGACGTCCCTGCCCATCTTACACTGAACATTAAACTCTGTTATTTAGAAAAATATTTCCATTCTCAGCCGTGAGACAAACTCAGAGAGATCCATTTGCCTCCAATAATTAAATTGCCCCAGTGCTGCACATTTCAGGCACAAAAAGGCTGAAGCACCAAGAAACAGAGGGAATTCTTCCCTAACTTCTGTCTAATGTCTGTTTTTTTCCTTCTGGATGAAAACATAAATTTCATTACTGGAACATGATTAAACTTTGATTTTTTCCTATCTGTAAACCCAGTAATCACCACCTGAGCATCCCAGCTGTCAATGACAACAGCCTCAGGCTCTGATCTGCAGGAACTGAACAATTAGTAATTAATTAGAACAAAGCTGAGTAGTACAACACAAGCTGAACTGGCAGCTAGTTATTAGAGAAGCAGAAATTAGGGTTGGGCCTCCTGCTATGTGTGAGCACAGCAAGCTCGTGGTTTCTTCAGCAAGTTCACAGAAAACTTCCTGTAAAAATGTGATTTTTTTTTCCTCTTTTCTCCTTGATGTGACAGCACAAAGCTTCTGTCCCCAAAAATACCCTCTTGTCCACACCTCTGCAGGATGACAGGCTGCCTTGTGACAGGCAGAGTTTTGCCTTGCCCAGTCCTCTGCTCCTTTCCACTCAGTTCCTTCTCAAAAAAAAAAAAGTTCTTCTGCCTCCAAAATAAACCTCTGATCACCCTTGATATCTGGAAAATTCTTCACAGAGAGTAAAATTTGACAAAACTGTTCTTTCATTTGATTTTCATCCTCACAAATTCTTTACTAATAACACCCTAAAGCCACGCCCTGTGTGACAAAGAGCTCAGGGAACAGCAAGGATGCAGCCCCAGCTGATAGCCCAGTTTTTGGCTGCTGTGATTGTGCAGAAGAAACAAGGATTTTGCACAAGCAGCAGCCCCAGGGGTCTCTGGGGATGGGCAGGTAACAGGAGCAGGGCAGAGAGGCTGGCAGGCAGCTGCAAGGGAGCTCAAGTGGAAAAAAACTAAAATACACCCCAGAGAGGACCTTTGCAGCCACTTTAGTGCATTAGAGATGCCACTTACTTGCAAACGTGAGAACAGCAGAAAACAAGAAGTCTCTGTTCACAGAGTGGAAAAATTATTCACAATGTGGCATGAGTAATGAAAAATATTCCTGTGGATGGTGCGTTTGAGTATAAAGGAAATTTGAATTGTTACAGCCAAAAACCCACCAAAATATTAATGAAAAACTAAAAATATTATATCAGTCCAACATCAGATCTACTCCATACCTTCACACTAATTCCCATTAAAATATATAAACAATCAAAGCAGTGATAAGCTGAAACTGTGCCATAAACACAGAATAAAGCACAAAAAATCCCTGTCCATTTATTGGTCCTGTAACCTTGGAGATCTCCAAACCTGCTGCTGATTGAGAGGACTAAAATTAGGATTAAAACCCTCCTTTAATGGAGTAGTTCTCAGATAAATACATATTTAGGTCAATGACTTCCCCTCCTTCCCCAAAACCCGTGTCACTGCCTCCAAACCCAGGAATGTCTCTGTGGTGGAGCTGCTGCATCTTTGGAGGTCACTGCTGCTCAGAAGCACATTCGTGCCATAAATGTCATTTTTGGGAGACCTGGTTTGCCACCAGGGACCTCACAGCTGTGGAAGTACTCCCACAAAATCATGAAATTACTGCACAATCTTTTCCAGGTTCATATTCTCTGGATAATCAGAGAAGTTTCATCTGTTTTAGGCTTCTTTCCAAAATGTTGATTTGTCACCTCTTACTTTTAACCGTCCAATGTTTCAGCCTATGAAGTTACACCTCCCTAAAGAACAAAATTGTGCCAAAGGGCACAGATTGTCTGAAATGCATCAATTTATTGACCAGAAAGGCAGGAAGAGCCACCAGGAATATTTGCATACACACAGCCAAACTCGAAATGCCAAACCATTACTTCAAGAGCTCCTGTTGAAAAAAATGAGGTTTAAAGCACTAATGTAGGACACAGGGCTAAAGCCAAATCTCCATAAAGTTAGTCCTGCTTTCCCAAGCTGGGCCCTAGAGCAGATTTCAAGGTGCAGGGACATCCCTGCAGGCAGGATTCCTCCCCAAAAGCAGGATTTAGCACATTCCCATTGGGATTTTCCAGGTTCCTGCAGGGCCAGGTGTACCAGATTTCCCAGCCCCCTCCCAGTTTGCTGCTGGGGCTCTGCTCCAGTGGCCAGGCTCAGGATCCCACGGGATTTGAGCAGGGTAGGGGAACAGCTTGGAAAACTTATGTACAACCCCCAAACCTCCAAGTGACTTCCACTGCTGCCCACACACTCCGTAGCCAGATTCAGCAGCTCAGAAACTCGAGGAGAGGGAGCTTTTCTTGCCCCAAAGAAGAGGAGAGAATGATAAATTAAATACCAGCACTATATTTAGAAAATAAACTCTTTCCGCTGCAGTTCTAATTCGCCGAGTGTCACAACATTTTGAGTTTCCTTGGAAATATTAACTGCAGGGGAGAAAAAAAAACACATTTAAACACGGCACAATCTCTCTCACATTTCCAGCTGCAGCAGAGGACAGCTCAAAAACACTTCCCAGGAGAACGTGGCACAAGGATTCAGTGTCAGTCACTGCTCCTGCCCCCGGGCTGCACCAGCCCTGTATCCCTGACACTCCATCCACACATTTCCCAACTCCCACCTTTTACTATTCCTAGCCCCACTAAACTGACAGATTTTGAGTTTAAGTCGGTTTATTTGCATTACGAAATGAAAAAAAAGAATGTTTTTCTCTTCAGAGAGCAGCAGAGTGAAGGCTGGGAGATGCTGAATGGCCTCCTTTGATGTGAGAGGTTTACACTCGACCTTCTGTTTGCCTTCCTGGATATTTATATCCCGTTGGCTCCGACAGCTGAATAACAATGACATCCACACACTGACCTGCTCAAGTGAAACTTCCATCCCTCTTCCTAAAAGTGAATCCATGGCACTTGGTTCCAACAGTTTTGGGGAGATAAATGACTAATTTTCAGCTTAATTTAGCTCTTTTGGCATTTCAGAAGCTAAATAGATTATTCCAAGCAAAAAATTATCACTTCAGTAATTCCAACGCATCGCCTCAAAAGGCAGGGATTAGTGGTTCAAAGCCACAGAATTAATCCCAAAAAATTCTTCCCTGGGAGGGTGGGCAGCCCTGGCACAGGGTGCCCAGAGCAGCTGTGGCTGTCCCTGGATCCTGGAAGTGTCCAAGGCCAGTGGAAGGTGTCCCTGGAATGGGATGGGGATCAAGAGATTTAAAGTCCCCTCCAACCCAAACCAGTCTGGGATTCCAAGATTCCATCCAGAGCACCAATATTTTGACCCAACATCAAAACAACACCGTGAGAAGACACCAAAACAACCCCTGGAAAATGAGAACACACCCGTGTCATTCCTAAAACACACAAATGGATCTGAAAGTAGAACTTTATGGCTCATCTCTTCCTCAAAATGAGAACTACTTAGAAAACAGCAAATTTTCTATGTAAATAACTGTCAAAACACATTGTCGGGATGCCTCAACACTCGTTTCTGAGACATTTCTAGGATTTTTAGTTGTCTTTCTACTGCTATAATCTTTAATTCCTTTTAATCAACATGAAGTAAATTGTTTAGCTGAAAGTAAGCCCATTTGCATTGGTAATAAAGCAGAATACATACAAGAGAAGCAAGGCACCAATGAAGGATGGGGAAAAGGAAGAGATTCCTTTTGAAATGAGGATAAAAACTTTGATTCAAGGAATCTGTTGCTTTCCAAGGAAAATGAACCCATGTGGTCATTTGGAACAGGAAAAACCAATATTCCATATTAATTTGCATTGCAGGGCAGTTCTGCAGCCCACACAGGGTAAATACCCAGTACTCAAATTATTTCATTGCAAGCACATTGCAATTCCTTCATTATATTACTTTAATTGTGAGTAACTTCAGGGAAACCTATAAAACAGAAAAGAAAATAAAAATATAAAATATAAAATTCTGCAGCAGGGCAGAATTTTTGAATGGATCTGCTGAAATGCCTCAAAAATAGCAGAACAATAATAGCGATTTCCTACATTCAACATTTCCATCAACTTTAAGGAAAGACTGGAGCCCCTGGCAATGCAAGAGCTAAGCCTGTAATACTTTTCCCTCCTTGTAAACCCAAGGATTACAATCCCTCCCCGTGCCTGTGTTTAATGCAGCTAATACAGCCAATACATATTTATTGGAATTCTCCATGCAAACCCAACAAAGCCCTCAGAAACTGAAGCCAAGAAGCATTAAAATGATCTTTAAAGTTCTTTAGGGCTGATTCAGACATGTATTTTATAGGGGCATCACTAAAGTGATAATCCCAGATGCTGGGGACAACAGAGAATTGCCAGAAATGCTCAAGATCAGCTGAGAATGTTCTGATTTGATTTTAAATTGGGTACAGATCTTGGAAAAAAAAAAAGTTATTTCAAACCCTGTTCATATTGGACAGTGTCCTTGGGGATTTGCTCGTTCCAAAGTGCCACAAGCTCAGGTCACACTCAGCACCCAGTGACCTCCCACTGGAAGTGTGCCCAGGGATCTTCTCCATCTCCTGGGGAATTACCCTGCACTGCAATGGGAATGCTGGGCAGAGCCACAGTGACTTGTGGTGCAAAAATAGAGAGACTCCAATGGAATAATGGAATCAGAAAGGCTGGAAAAGCCCTCTGAGATCATCAAACCCAACCTCACCTCTGCCCCATGTCCCAAGTGCCACATCCACATGGCTCTTACATCCTTCCAGGGATGGGGACTCCAAACTGCCCTGGGCAGCTGGGCCAGGGCTGGACAAACCTTTCCATGAAGGAATTTTCCCAAATATCCACCCTGAGCCCAGCCTGAGGCTGTTCCCTCTGCTCCTGTCCCTGTTCCTGGAGCAGAGCCCGACCCCCCGGCTGTCCCCTCCTGGCAGGAGCTGTGAGAGCCACAAGGTCCCCCTGATCCCCCTTTGCTCCAGGTCACTGCGGAGCATCCAAAATTCCATTCCTGAGCATTGCTTAGGTTGGAAAAGCCCTCCAAGATCACCAAGTTCAACCTCAGCACTGCCAAGGCCACCCCTGCCCCTTGTCCCCAAGTGCCACCTCCACATATCTCTTAAATCCCTCCCGGGATGGAAACTCCACCACTGCCATCCAGCAATATTTAAAAGAAGACTTTTGGATAATCCAAACAATGAAATTATCAAATGATGAAATTCAATGCTTATTTTATCTACAGATTCATGAAAAAAACCAAAAAGTAATTCTCCACTTTTCAGGAAGGAAAGGCATAGGGAGCTGCTGACTGATCCCTCTGTCAGGTTATTGCCATGGATAAACAAACAGAGGAAAACCACCACAGATTTCAGAAGTTAATCATGGGAGGAAAGGGGTAGAGGTCAGAGCTTTGTTGCCAATTCCAACTTCTTCACCTTCTGAAAGGCAGGTTTAATTAAATGTAAGTAATTTAAATATAGTTCTTGAAAACAGCCCAGTGCTAAGGTTACACTCAAGAAAAAAGTTCATGTGTTTTCCTTAGTCATGATTGTTCCTCATCTTGAATTCACAGCAAACCTTGGAAACTCTTTTTAGACACTACAGTGAAAGCAGAACTTCCCAAATCCTGTAGAGGGCTAAAAACATTTCAGCAAGTTCATGCAAAGTCTAAAGTGTCTTTGAGAAAAGTACTTTTCCCACAGATAAATTCACAATATCTACCATTTAGAACTAGTTCATAGTTACTTCTAAACAGCCCAGGTGGGAAACATCACACCCAGTCCTCAAATAAAGTATAAATGCAGTTGTGGAAGGATAAAAATCATGGAGGGGATTGGGTTGGAGGGATCTTAGAGCCCATCCTGCCATGGGCAGGGACACCTTCCACCATCCCAGGGTGTTCCAAGCCCCAGTGTCCAACCTGGCCTTGGACAGTCCTCTTAAATCTGAATTCTGCTTTGATACTTTGGGAAGTTTTATTGGAGCTTTAACACCTAAAAAAGTTTGGATATGGGTTCGAATAACCACAAGGAATAGTTCTCCACTTGCACAGGACTCACCCTTCTTAAAATAAATAAAACTACATTAAAAATAAATCAAAATTATGGTTTAGCTTACCAAGCAAATTTGACTTCCCATCAGAAATTCTAATACATCTTCCCAACTCTCCATTTCACACTGCTGGGCTTGGCCAAGCAAAAACCATGTGAAACAGGTGTTATTAAAATGCCATATGCAGCATCAGATGGTATTTCCTTACACAGTTCAGTTTCTCAGCTCTGGAGGAAAAGAAATGGTAATTCTATGCAAAATAAGCTGTGAATCACCAGCACGCTGCTTTTGCAATTATCAAATTCCCCATTTTTATTTACATGGGTTCGAGTTCCCTTTGATAGTTTAAAAACTTCCTGATTAAAGAAAGACCAAAACCAATTTCAGAGATTTATGGATAAAGAAATGGAGAGAACGGATGCCACGAGGACTGGCCCAATATTAAAAACAGGGATTTCACATGGAAGAAATTATGGGATGCATGGACTCTTCCTCCAGTGTTGTAAAATACACCCCAAAAACTTTCAACTTCCCAGAAAGACTCAAAATGTTGTGATTTTTTACCCCCCTCAAACACACCTTTCATGAGGGCTCTACACAAAACTGAGGACTGCAACAGACTTTTTTAAATTTTCAACTTCAAGATTTATAAATGCAATTAATGCATCATTTCTTCTGTGTTTTTTGGCTTAATCCCAATTATTTCTCTAAGTTTGCAATCACCTGCACCTGACTGTTAAGAGAAACACCCACTGCCCTTTGGTTTTTGTTGCTGAGAAAGTTTGGAACATGGATGTGCTGGAGCTGCAAGCAGACAATAATAAAAAAAAAATTAAAATAAAATTATAAATATAAATATTATTATAATCTACAACAAAATCTGGTATTTCTCCTTTTCCCACAAGGGCCCTTATGCTGTGGGTTGGTTTCTGTGGTTTCCCACCTGGAAGTGGGAGAGGAGGCTTTGCTGAGCAGGGCACAGCTCCCTCCAGAGCCTCTGTGTTCCTGTTTGGCTCAGGAATGGCAAAAATGGACCACCTGGAATGGTGAAATAGGAACCAAACCTCTAAAAAAAGATGGAATTAATCCTTATTCACATCTTCCCCTTGAGTTTCCCCCCACCAAGACAAGGTTTGCAACGTTCTTGTTGTTCTGCACAGCTTGGACACACTGAAATATCAACTGCATTTATTCCAGCAAAGTTACTGCTGCATTTGGAACATGCTTATTCCCATTATTTCTATTAAGTTAACTTCCAGCAAGGCTTGCTTTCAGCACATTTTGTCCTACCAGGCAAGGAAAGGCTTTGGATCACACCATTCCTAAGAAAGATCCCATAGGACAACAGGATTCAACTCATCAGTTCAGGCAGAAAAATGTACAAGGTCCTGTCACCCCCAGTGCTTTAATCTGGAAAAACAGGACAGGATTGGATCCCTGGCCTGTTTGTATATCCACATACATTCCTCACTATTTATTAATTATTCACCTTTCAGACTGCAAAATTCGAGATGAAAACACAGCACAAGGCAGTTAACATCCTTTCAATACAGTCACATCTTTTTGAATAAAACATCCATTATTAAATGATGGGAAGGCAGATTAAGCATTAACTTCAACTCTTCCTGATGCCAAACTTAGAGCAACTGCATGCCAAGACATGCTTATAAAGTTGAAACTCAAAAAATACCCCACAAACAAATCAAGAAGTCCCCAACAAACCAAGAATCTCCCAACAAGCCATGGGTTTGGTTTTGTTTTCTTTCTTTCACAGAAATGAGAAATCAGGACCCAGGGAAGTCCTGAGGCCCAGGGGCATTGGAGAGACACCTCCAGTCCTGGGGGCAGCTCTGGGTCATAAAAAAGGATCCTGAGGAGCTGGAGCACATCCAGGGAAGGGAAAGGAGCTGGGAATGATGCCTTAAGTTTAGTTTTTATGTTTTTCAGATTCTGTGCTGCTTTAGTGTGTGGATCTGGGATTTATATCAGGGGATGCTGAGCTCTGCACAGAGCAGGGAGACAAAACAATTCCTGCTCCAGCTGAGCACCAAGGACAAAAGATCCAAACCTCAGCCCAGGAGCACAAACACCGTGGGCTGGAGAGAGAAAAACCAGCAGGGTGGGACTGATGGGCTGGAGCTGGAATGGGACAATGAGCTCCAAGGTGCCAATGGAGCAGAACTGATCCCAGGGAGAGCCCCGGGAGCGCTCGTGCATTTTGGGACCATTTTGGGTCATTTGGGTGCAGCCCTGGCTGGGCTCTGGTGCTGCCCAAGGTGGATCCATGGAGGAGATCCTTGAATAATCCCTGCTTTATTCTTTAGCTCCATCTAGTCTCTGTTCTAGGGTCACCTGCACAAGGCATCAAGGAAGAGGCTGGAGAACTCCTGAGGGAGCTGGGAAGGGGCTGGAGAATCCTGAGGGATTTGGGAAGGGGCTGGGAGCTCCTGAGGGAGCTGGGAAGGGGCTGGGAGCTCCTGAGGGAGCTGGGAATGGAGCTGGGAACTCCTGAGGGAGCTGAGGGGCTCAGCCTGGAGCAAAGGGGGATCAGGGGGACCTTGTGGCTCTCACAGCTCCTGCCAGGAGGGGACAGCCGGGGGGTCGGGCTCTGCTCCAGGAACAGGGACAGGAGCAGAGGGAACAGCCCCAGGCTGGGCCAGGGGAGCTCAGGGTGGGCAGCAACAGGAATTTCCCCATGGAAAGCGTTGCTGAACTCTGGATTTCTCCATGGAAAAGGTTGAACCCTGCAGGGGACTGCCCGGTGAGGTTTGGAGTCCCCATCTCTGGAGGTGCCCAAGGAACGACTGGAGGTGGCACTTTGATGGTTGAGTTGGCACGATGGGATGCAGCTGAAAGCTGGACTTGGTGGTTTTGGAGGTCTTTTCCCACCTTAATGATTCTGTTTGGAAGCCAATTATAAATCCCTAATGAAGTGGTTTGCCGAATCCTCCTGCCCCAGCACTGCAGAGGCCTGTTCACCATGTGCCCTTCGAGCACAGCCGTGAGGGCACACTGAAAACAGAAATCACCAAATCAAGCTGCCTCCTTGCCTTGCACTGATCACAGTGAGAAGAAAAGAGGTCACATCAATTCGGCTGAAGCTGGTTAAAAGTGTGTTTTTAGGTTACCCTGCACATCAGCGCTGTCAGCACGATGAGCAGACGCCTGGCTGGGCTTCGGCATAACCCCCCCTTTGCTCCTGCTGAGCAAAGTGACTCCTGCACCTCAGAGACACCATTAAACATCAGCCAGGTAGCACAAATCCAATAATCCAAATAATCCAATCACAAATGAGAAATGTACTGTATAAGCAGATAATCACAGGGTGTAACAAACGGTATCGGAAAAATCCTGAAGAAGCTGAAGGAGAAGGGAAGGAGGAATTCTGCCTGCAGACAAAGCTCTCAAGGCTGCTGCAGCCCCTCCTGAATATACAGAGCCCACAGGACTTGGTTGGTTTGGAATATGAAGGTTTTCCTCTGCAAGCCAAGCTGACAGCAAACATATGCTCAAGTGCTGCTGCAGCAGCCAGTGAAGCCTGGTTACTTTGTAGCAATAAATATTAAATAACTACATATGTTGAATAAATATTTTTAAATTGCATCACCAGAATTATTATATCAAATGATATTTCATAACATCATATTGTAAAATAATAATAAATAATGAATAAATCTGCTGATTTTTTACTTCAGCTGGGCACAGACTGGGTTTGAATAAGTGCCTACATCAGGGAGCATCACGTGGATATCACAGCTGCTTTTCTGAAGGAGACAAGTGCTGCACAACGTTATCATCATCAATAAACCACCTGAGAGGTCGATATCCCTTGATTTAAAATGTCAAGGTTTCTTCCTGACCCCACAGAATGGCAGCAAATAAAAATGAAAGGTTCTGCCTCCTACAGACCTAGTTTGTACCATTCCAACACACCTGGGCCACTCCTGTGCATGACATTCCCCTTTTCATCCCAAATTCGCCCATCAGCTGCAGACCTTGCAGCTCTACAGCTGAATACACTCAATTATTGCTGCAGCTTGCCCTGGAAAACAATCAGGAGTGGCTTTCCTTTCTTTTCCTGCTCCACTCCAGCCTGGGCTCAGCTAGAGCTGGTATTTGCTGCCCTCATTTCTCTTGTATCAGTCTGGGCCTCCAAATCAGTACAGCAACCTCAAGCCACACTGAAAGGTTTTACCTGCACAAAAGCAACAAAATTCCTTAAAACAGGAATAATTTGGATGAGCCATAGTACAGCTTCAGCCCTGTCACAGGATGGTTTGGGCAGAAAGGGACCTTCAAGACCATCCAGTCTGCCCATTCTGCAGTTCAGACAGAAGAGAATTCATCAGGGAAAATATTCAGCTGCTTATCATGAGTGATGGTTTCTCATTTCAACTCAGCCCTTGCCACCTAGGCAGTAATCCTCAAGAAGCTGACACTCGGAGAGGGAAACATCACAGTGTTGGGATGGGAAAAAGTATTCACAAGAATAGCTGCAAGAGCTCAAAATCACTGCATGTCCATTTATGTGGGAAAAAAACAAGAAGTGAAGAAAAACCTCCTCAGAACAGCGTGACCCTGCTGGAGAAAAGGGCTGCTGTGTTTTCCCACCGGTGCCTGGAACAGACAAAAGTGGAAGCTGATGACTAAAGGAACAGCTAAAAATACCCCGAGTAGTCTGGATCTGAGAGTTGTGTGCCCTCACTGCAATTAGCAAATTGCATATTCAGTTTCACTGACACTAATGAGCGCAGCCGAGTTCATCTACACCTCAATTAACTTCAAGAGCTGCTTCTTTTGCACAAATAATGGCAATTCCTCCTTGCACAGCCCCTCTTTCTGCCTGACCCCTCGGGCAGTAAATCACTGCCTCCTTTGCTTCAAAAAGGGTTTGGAGGGATTAAACGGCTGAAAGAAATAGAAAAATGCACTTCTAATACAGGGAGGAAGGGAGAAGGAAACTCTTGCACTGGATGGGAGGAGATGGATGCCAGCAGGTTTTGGGATACAGCCCTAATTGTGTGTATTTAAGGAAAATCAGGAAGATTAATTGAAGGAAATGTCTAAGCACCTCTGGTATTCTCTAGGACCTTTCCAGGTCAGACCACCACGTTGTATCAGAGGTTAAAAATCAATTTTCAACTCAAGTTGGAAAAGAAATTCCAGCCTGGCAAGAGCTGCCCACAGCAGGATTAGCAGATGGGGTCAGAAGTTTGCCACTGCTTGTGCTGAACAAAGTCCTCACAGATCCTTCTCTACTTCTTTCCTTGAAGGAGACAATCCCCTTTTGGTGGGGATTGGATTTAAAAAGATGGCAGTGTAATGTTTGATCAGGTAATTTCAAGCATTACATTTAAAGCAATGAAATAAAGATCGAAGCATCATTCAGAGGGGAGGAAGAGGAACTGCATTGATGGTAGCTGGGAAAACAAGATAAGAAATAAATGAAGAGGTGAGATTTCAAGCCCAAACCAGCAGTGAGGATGACACTGAGGATCACCTGGATACCCATGGGAGCAGCAGGCTGGGGGAGGACACAGGGATGGGCCCAACCCTGCCAGAGCTCCCTGCTGGATTTGCTCTTTATCCCACCTGCTCCTAAAACAAAATCACAGAATCATGGGATGTTTGGGTTGGAAAGGACCTCAAACCCCTTCCAGATCCACCCCTGCCATGGCAGGGACACCTCCCACTGTCCCAGGTGCTCCACCCCAGTGTCCAACCTGGCCTTGGGCACTGCCAGGGATCCAGGGGCAGCCCCAGCTGCTCTGGGCACCCTGTGCCAGGGCTGCCCACCCTCACAATCAACTTTCCCTTTTGTTCAGACGCTGACAGCACTAATTAGCAGAGAAGTGTGCAAACAGATGCTAATTTGAGGCAGTATCACTCCGTTTGGCAAGAGGCAGTGGCTGATGGAAAATCCAGCTATTGATTTTCCTATCGGCTGCTGTCATTGCTGCTGCCTACGAATAAACAACCCCCAGAATATTTGCTTTCCAATGACAGCTGGTGTCAGCATCAGTATGCATTTGCTGTCATGTTTCCTGCAGAATAAACTGATATTTTGCTATTTCATGTGTTTCAGAATCATCACTGGAATTCCTGACGCCGTTCTGGTATGGAATGTACGTGGATCTTCAAGCCCGGGCAAAGCACTGCCAGCTCCCATTCAAATCCTTAAAAACTCTTTTCAAGACATGGCATGAAAAAGAATTGCTCCTTTTGAACATATTTACTAAGAGACAGAAGAAAACTCTATGTGAATACCAGCACAATAACCACAGCAATAACACAGAAACATCCTCTTGAGAAATATTTAGTACAAGTGAGTTTTGAGTGCTGCTCGGGGTATTTACAGCTCACAAAACCTAATTTTGGACTTGTAAGGGATTTCTATAATTATTGATTTCTCCTCCTTACTTTGAAAGTTGGATTTATGCATAAAGGGTTGGGTTTTTTTGTTTGTTTTTTTTGAGGATGGGGAGAAATAAAAGCAGAGTGTTTTCCCAGCAGCCCTTGACAGCTGCCTCAAAGGCACCACAAAACACAGAGGACAATCCCACTTGGAACCTCCTTGGAGAGAAACTCATAACAAAGCTGTGGATTTGACCATCACTGTCAGAGACACTGAAATCCCATCCAAAAATATTTGTGGATGGAAAATACCCCTTGCTGAAGTGTGGCTTGTTACCATGGGAATAATTCTTTGGATTGAGCTGCATCCTGGACCTAAGATCAAAGAGAATTATATTTCTATTTTGGAAATAAGAAGTGGCTTAAAAATAAAAGAGAAATGCAGCATTTGTGCAGGACACGGAGTCCCAAATGTGCAGGTTTTATTTTCCTAAATAAACCAGCAGCTGAGCCAGGGCAGAGCCCACAGCCTAGGCCAAGCATCCACTGAAATCCTGCCCTTGGAAAGCTCCTCCTGGTGTAAACCCCGTTATATTTGAGATAGGAAACCAGTTGTTTTCCGAGAGTGGATTTTTGTTTTTGATTAGAAAGGAGCCTTTTCTCTCGCCGTGTCTGCTCTGATCCCAGGGAGCTGGCAGGGCTCTGCTCTGCCTGGGCCATCTGGCTGTGCTCTGGGACCTGCTGCTGGCCCCCGTGCCACCGAGGGGCACAGACACCCGGGGCTGTGCCCAGGCAGGGCTGGGGGCTGCCCACACCCCGATGGGGCATTTGGGGCACTCATTTCACAGCACACATCCAGGACACAACTCCAGCAGCGGGACAAGGGGGTGCCAGGTGGGAAGGACATCTCACACCACAGCAGGAGCAGCAGCACCATGGGGACCCTGGGAATGGCTCTGTCCCCTGCCAAGGAATTCCAGGGACACTGAGGTATCCTGGGGGATTTGCTCGTTCCAAAGTGCCACAAGCTCAGGTCACACTCAGCACCCAGTGACCTCCCACTGGAAGTGTGCCCAGGGATCTTCTCCATCTCCTGGGGAATTACCCTGCACTGCAATGGGAATGCTGGGCAGAGCCACAGTGACTTGTGTTGCAAAAATAGAGAGACTCCAATGGAATCATGGAATCAGAAAAACTGGAAAAGCCCTCTGAGATCATCAAACCCAACCTCACCTCGGCCCCGTGTCCCCAAGTGCCACATCCACATGGCTCTTACATCCTTCCAGGGATGGGGACTCCAAACTGCCCTGGGCAGCTGTGCCAGGCCTGGCCAAACCTTTCCATGAAGGAATTTTCCCAAATATCCACCCTGAGCCCAGCCTGAGGCCGTTCCCTCTGCTCCTGTCCCTGTTCTTGGAGCAGAGCCCGACCCCCCGGCTGTCCCCTCCTGGCAGGAGCTGTGAGAGCCACAAGGTCCCCCGATCCCCCTTTGCTCCAGATCACTGTGGAGCATCCCAAAATTCCATTCCTGAGCATTGCTTAGGTTGGAAAAGCCCTCCAAGATCACCAAGTTCAACCTCAGCACTGCCAAGGCCACCCCTGCCCCTTGTCCCCAAGTGCCACCTCCACACACCTTTTAAATCCCTCTTGGGATGGAATCTAGCAAATTTTAAAAGAAGATGTTTGAATGATCAAAATAATGAAATTCAATACTCATTTTATCCACAGATTCATGAAAAGAAATCCTGCCCTGGGAGGGTGGGCAGGCCCTGGCACAGAGAAGCTGCCCCATCCCTGGAAGTGTCCTCAGGCAGGCTGGAGCAACCTGGGATGGTGGAAGATGTCCCTGCCATGGCTGGAGATGGAACTGGGTGAGCTTTAAGTTCCCTTCCAACCAAAACCACCCAGAGAAAGGCTCTGAAATTCCTTACACGACCCTTTCAGCCTCAGAGGATTTGAAACAAAAGCAGCCAACCTGACTTTCTTCTGAATAACCCTTCCAGATGAACCAGGTCTGAAATAGCATCACCAGAATCTCCAGCAGGATCATTTATAAACACAACCCCCCCAATATTTTCATTTCTGCTGTTTGTTTTACATTTCCATCCCATGTTTTGACTAATCCTTCCCACACCCTAACAAATTAATTTCTCTAAAATAAGGGAACTTTCAAAGCAAGTCTCTTTCTGGGTTCCTTAAAACTCTATTTCAAGCATCTCTGCAGCTCTTTGTGTTCCTTGCTCCTGGAATCCTGGGGATTTTTTTCCCCTGCTACGTCTGCACCACAATCTCCAAAGCACAGATACACACACTTTTAAACCCAAACCACAGCCCCACTTTCACAGAAATAAATCACACGCAGGTACATTTTAGAGTAAAAAAAAAATACAGGCCCAGGGGATTATGGAAGGAGATCCCCCAAATGCTATTTCCCTCAAATTATTCAGATTTTGCTGTCCAACAGCTCTCCCCTAATATTTTAAATTTTTATTTCATATTCCTGAATTTATTCCAAATCAATCAACAGACAGCTTATTGAGGTAATTTTGATTAATTTTCAGTCCTTCAGCCTAACTAGATGAGCTACATTTCAGCAAGACCTACAATCAAATATTCTTTTTTTTTCCTTTATTTACCTCCTTTCCATCTGATGCAGGGATGCCCAAGAGCTGCTGCCCCACAGGACCCATTTTTTCAGATCAGCTGAACTCTGCTGCCTGTCAGACTCGTCTTGGAGGATAGATTGGCCCAAAAAAAGGGGAGAGCTTTTTATAGAATAAATTCAGATAGCGCAGTCCCACAGCGAGGATGGAAAACCTGACTGCTGAATATTTGGCTTGTGGCTTTAACATGTGATAGAAGCTCACCCTACGATTCAATGGAATAACCTGACAGGCTCTGGCCATGCTATAACAACAAATTTTTCCTCCTGTGACTGGAAAATAAATGTTCAGGCTGATCAATGATTGGCTGAAGCTGCAACAAAGTGAAATCCCCTCTCTTATTCAGCAGAGGATCTGGCCATGTATTGGTATCCCAAGAAATATCAGAGAAAATCTACTTGTAGTATTTTCTATATAAATACTAAACAAATAAAAATAAAATAAAAATAATTATTAAAACCAAATATACCCATAAATATAGCTATCTATAAACACAAATATAAATAATATAACTATTCAGGCTGATCAATGACTGGCTGAAGCTGCAACAAAGTGAAATCCCTTTTTTTATTCACCAGAGGACCTGGCCACGTATTTGTATCCCAGGAAATATCAGAGAAAATCTGCTCATGGCCCAGGTAAATAAAATATTCCATGGACAGCCCTGAGCCTCATCACACCCTCCTTGCAAAGCCTGGGGGAGGATGGAAGGGCAAGTCACAGGAAATCGTTTTTTCTGCAATTTTCCCTCTTCACTCAGCTGTATAAAGATATACAGATAGATTTATATATTTTTAATATTTATATATGTACATGTGTATATATATTTATGCATATGTGTGTATATATTTAGAATATATTTTATATATATGTACATGTGTATAGACATGTATCTATGTGTACATATATGAATAGATTTATAGATATATGTTTATATTTTTGTGCATGTGTGTATACATATGCATATATGTATGGATTTATATACATATTTTATATTTTTATATATGTGCATGTATATATATGCATATATGTGTGACTATATGTACAGATTTTTATATATATTTATGTATATGTATGTGTGTATGTATATCTATTACAGTTATATGTGTGACTATATGTACATGTGTATATATATTTGAAGTATGTATTTCTGGAGATTTAAATATATATTTCTGAAGAGCAGAGAGCCAAATCTAATTATCACCAAAATTCATGGTCACTAACTTAGGTCAACACCAAGACAATGCTACACTGCAAAAAAAGCACTTAAAAATAAGAACACAAAATGGAGCCACGCTGGCTCCCAAGGGACCTTCTGTCCACAGGTCAAGTACAAACTATAAAATGCTTTTGTAGAGATGAAATTAAATCATAAACATCCTATTAAATTAACCCCACTACGTCTGAACAGAACCTTTCCAACCAACTTAAAATTCTGAGAGATACATCATATTTTATTTTATGAGAAATTTTTTAGTGTTACCATCTACTGATCCTGGAAATTTTGGCTTCCCTCTAGCACACGCAGAGCTCTGATTCTTTCAGGAAACCAACTAAAAGCATTAACTAAAAATAAAAAGCAAACGAGATCAGCTTAAGCAGCTTTCTTAAAAAACATATCTTATTTCACAGCACACTCATTAATGGAACAGAAGTGATATTTTGATATCATGATTAAGAACAGTTCATTTTGAGCATCTTGCTCACCAGCAGATCAAGGCAATTAACTGGCAATTTGCTCACTAAATGACTTCCCAAGATGTGCTACTGAGATAAGGCAAAGCCCTTTTTAAAGTGACTTTGAGCCAGCAAAAGATGGACCTGCAGGGAGTGTTTTTGTAAACAATGTGCAAGTCAATTCTTCAGTAGTCAAGGAAAGCCTCTGCTTCAGGAGTAATGACAAAAAAATATTAATTTATGTGGAACAGCAAGACACTGGGGGGTTTTCTCCTTATTTCCCAAACTATAACCACTATAAATAATGCTGTGATGGAGAAAATTTCCAAAACATCTTTTTTAGAAAATATAAAACTGAAATTCTTGATTTCTTTGTACTTTAACCATGGAACACAGGTGGGAGCTGAGAGCAGATAAATTCCTTTTCCTGCCCCACCACTCAGGGCTTTTCCCAGTGTTGCTTCACAAGGAGCTGTTCTGGCTCCTGGATGACAGAAATAAAAGAAATGCCATCCTTCAGGGGCTGGGAAAAGCATGACCAGGGAGCTTTAATGACTCCGTTTGGTCACAGTGAACATTTCCTGGTGACATTCCGGGGAAGGATCTCACACCCCTCAATCCCAACCAGCACAAATTGGTGAAACAGGGGAGGGTGCAGGTCACAGAATCACAGAATGAACGAGGCTGGAGAAGACCTTTGAGATCATCAAGTCTAACCTAAACTCAGCAGATCCAAAGATCTTGAGAAGGATTTGGATCTCTGCCCACCCCTCCTGAAGCTCCAGAAGCCCAAACCTGTGCAAAGGGCAGAGGCAGGAGGGCCCAAGGCAGGGCTCAGAGCTGCAGGACATTTCTGACCAAAAACTGAGGTTCTGGTGCTCAGCTGAGCCACATCCTGCACCCAGGGGAGGTGGCTGATGCTGAGAGCTGAGCCCACGGTGTCCCCACACTGCCACTGAAGCATTTTTCTAAATATTGTCCTAAAGAGGCCACAGGAGCTTCTGCAGTGATTCATCAAACTCAGGCTTTGTGAGACTGTGACATAGACAAGAACTAATAAACATCTGAGTCCTAACAAGAAATATCATCTCACACATTTAATCCCGACCTTGGGAAAAATAAACTAAAACTCCACAGAGAGGAGCCTTTAGGATCATCCTGCCCCATATCCTGCTGGGGGTTCTGAGCAGAGGATGCTGCAGCCCCAATGCTCCTGCACACCACCCTCACAGGGAATTTCCTTCTCCCCATAAATCCAGCTGCCATTTGCCCTCCCAGAACCAAATTTTTTGTTCTGCACTTTGGGCTAGAGCTCAGTTTGGCGTTCTCCATGACCTTCCTCCCCAGCTCAACCCTCGCAGTTCTCCTCCAGGTTGTTCTTCACATCCTCACCTTGAATTTGGCTCTGGCCAGCCCCGGAGGCTTTTGGATGTCCCTGTGCACAGCAACTGCTCCCAGATGGAGCCATCTGCCACTGTGCTGAGTGAGCACTTCGTCCCCTCAGCCAGAGGTGCTGCTCTGCTCGAAAATGATGCACAAAGCCCTCACTGCCATGCTGCTCTGGATTCAGTGAGACCAATCTGCCTGCAGAGTTTGCTCCCTGCTGCAGCACAGATTTGGTGTGGAGCGCCCTTTTTGGCAGGGATGAGGTGATGGTTTCAGTTTGAGGCCAGGTAGAAACACTAATTTTGTGTAGTGGTTTTGGTTTGTTAATTGGAAATTTTGCTCATTTTGAGAATTCTCGGTTAATGCTCTAAGGAGTGGGGTGGGTTCAGTACTCACTGCCTGCTGGGAGGTGGGATTAGGAGAAAGGCAAAGCAGGTCCTAAACTTGAAAAGGATAAAATTAAAAGGGTATAAAGGCAAATTAAAATGGTATAAAGAAAAAATTATTAACAGTAACTAAAGGAAAGTAATAAGAATTAGAACAAAACCTTTAGAACACTTCTCGTCCCCCTACAGCGTTTTCTTTCTCACTGACAATGCAAAGGAACAAAACTTAAAATTTCATTTAGCTTATTACCTCTTCAATAGTCTTTGATGTTATCACCCCAAAGTCCTGAATGAGCTCCTGGAAGGCCAGGAACCTGCAGAACCCTGCCAAGTTTCAGTATCTACCTCAAACAAGCTTCCACAGATGTGAACTTATTTGGTAATCGTCTGCACATCAAAATAAATCATTTTTTAAGGGCCCGGGCCAACGTAAACAGGAAGAAAACATTGTGTTCAGAGGTCAGGCTTTGCATGTTTTCCAGGGTTTTGATGTCCTAAGGATGTTTCTTAGGATGTTTTGGATGCACACAGAATACAAAATCAAGACTTTGTTAACCAACATCCATCCCTCGTACTGAATCTTTAAAAAACCCCAACAGAAATTGCTTTTTGATGAATATAAAAAGCTTTACAAGCCTCAGTTATTCCAGCAGACTGCAATTGCTGATGTTTTGACCATTTGCCTCAAGCACTCCAGGGAGATGAACTTGCAAATGCCACCACAAGTCACTGCAGCAGAAATGAAGAAATGGAAACAGCTCAGCCCGGGTGCTCCCTGACAGGAGCACAATTACATCCCAAAAAGTCCACAGCCTCTCCTCAAAACATCAAATAAATAAATAAATGCTTGGATCCAGTTTATTTGTGCCCCAAAAGATTTTCTTTAAGCCTCCTTTTTCCACCTGACAGGAATGAATTGTTTCTGCCATAAAAGCTGCACGCCCTGCGAGAAACCTTCCAAGTGATTTTAAAACTGATCACAGAAAAGCTGAGCTTGGCAAGGAGCTCTGGACACCACTCAGGCCAATCTTCCATGGAAAACTGGGCTTTAGTTTAGGTTTTCCAGGAACTGTCAAGCAGATTCATCAGCATTTTGTGAGTGTCTTTTAGAACAGTAATTATGAAAATGACTTTTGCTCTGTGCTCATTAAGGAACTTCCTTTTCCACACGACTGAAATGACAACACTGAGGCATTCACTGCTCCTCCAGCTTTGGATAAACCCACAGAGGAGCTGCAAGAGGTGAAGCTGCTCCAGACCTGAGCTGGCCAAACCTTTCTTGGGTTATCCTGGGAATTTCCTCTCCATGGAACTCCCCCTCACCTTTAAAACTCCAGGGAACACTGGATTGGGGGAGCCTGGGAGGTTTTGTCAAGCCTGGATAATTTACAGGAACTTCTCTTGTTCTGAAGCTGCACATCAGGACAGCAGGAGGTGACTCATCAGTGGGATCTCCAGGACACTCATCTGATGCTGACACCCTCCCCTGGGCAGCAACACCACAGAAATCCCATTTTCCTGGAGATCCTCATTCACTCTGACACCACAGGGTGGTAGCACCACGACAGGGCTGGAGAGCAGAGGGCTCTCACACAGCACTTGGGGTCCCACTCAGCTGCAAGCTGGGGTGTTTGATGTTCCTCTAGGAATCCTTTTCCACCCAACCTCTCCAAAGCCAGACGTCACAAAATCCTCATTTCCAGGACAAAAACAATTTGTACTGGAGCTCCAACTCCTTTCAGTCATTTCCCAGCATCTGAGCTGGATGAAACAATGGAACACAGAGATGCAACACAGATGGCTTAAAAGTCATTTCAAACACCCAACTGTTGTGGGTTTTCACCACAAAGGCAGAAATTGGCTCTTAATAAAGCTGGGTGTGGATGGCTGCCACCAACTCCATCATCCCAACAACCTAAAATTCCACAACAATCAGCCTGAACACAGCCCCAACCCAGTCATTTATTATTATTTACAGAGCCACAGAACACAGTGGTTCCAGAAGATGGTTATAACCATCTTTTTGCTTTTTACTCAGTGTAAGATTCCACTAAAAATAAGAAAAAAAATTAAAGGCCCAGCTTTACTTTCTAAGTGTCATTTGTACTTTGAATCTACAGTTTTGCTACAGCCTAATGTAATTTTACAGAACAGAAATCCATGGATTCTCAAGCCAAAGTCTGTGAGCAACTTCTCATTGGAAAAAATGAGAATCCACTCCAGACCTGAAGAAAGACTCAACCATCAGGAATCTGCTCCAGGAGAGGACACAGCAGGGAATACCTGCCCTCAGGAGACACTTTGCCTTGTGTGTCTCACTGATGTTCCAAACACCAGCTTTCAGCTCATCACCTTTACTGGTCTGTTCTAGCAGAAAAGAACACTGAGAATTCATGGATTTCATCGTAGAGCAAGAGATGAGCGTGAGGTTTGGGAAACAAGGGTGGAATAAAAACAACCAAACCCCAAAACCTCAAACTGAAACACTCAAATGTTGCCCCATCCCTGGAAGTGTCCAAGGCGAGGTTGGACAGGACTTGGAGCAACCTGGGATGGTGGAAGATGTCCCTGCCCATGCAAAATTATAACATTTCAAAGTTAAATCCCAAAAAAACTCAAAATCTTATGCTCTGCAAGTGCTGAGCATGGCCCTGTGCCCCCCTCCAAGGATCTGAGCAACCTCTGTGACCTCCTGATGAGCAGCTCCTCCACAGGAGCAAACACTGCTGCATTCATTTGGGAACAAAAGGAGTATTATGGGAAAATCTGCTGCTGCAGTTCTGCTGTGATATCAGCAAAAAGGGCTTTTTGCTTCCCCAAACTTGAACAGCGGATTTTGGGACACTCTGTAAACAAGCAAAAGTTTCAGGTTTTCTTCTTTGAGAGCAGAAGAGTAATTTTTTATTAGACACAACTTTTTTAGGAAATAAACATCTTTATACTGTACTTAAGGATTTTGCTCTGGTTTGCCCTCTTGAATATCAGATATTAAAAACTCATGGCATGGTTCCTGAATTTCTACAACTGCCTGAAATCACACGGGGAAATTCTGCCCCCAGCAGACTGGGGAGGGACCTTACAAAATGTGCCAGCCCTAAATTAGAGCTGTCCAAACTCCCAGAACCTTGGAGGGTTGGAAAAGCCCTCCAGGATCATCAAGTCCAACCACGGCCCTCAAGGCCACCACTGCCCCATGTCCCCACATCCCCAGGGCTTTAAATCCCTTCAGGGATGGAGACTCCACCAGTGCCAGGGCTGGAATTCCCTTCCATAAAGGAATTTTCCCAAGTATCTACCCTAAACCTCCCTGGCACAACCTGAGATCATTTCCTCTTGTGCTGTCTCTTGTTCCTTGGGAGAAGAGATGAAACCCAACCTCACAAGAGAAAAAAAAAAAAAAAAAAAAAAAAAAAAAATCAGAATCTCCTCTACTGCAATTTGTTCTTCTCCAAAAACAAGAATGTAGCGACTTTCCAAGGCTCTGGAAAATTTCCTTGCTCCTGCTAGCCTCTGTTGTTCCTCTGCCACCTCAGCTGGGACATCAAATTCATCCCTGAAACTGCATTTTCCATGATATTCCTTGGATTTCCTCAGGCCTCTGTGCTGATCCAGGGTTTATGCCTCAGCAAATAACCAGAAAGAAAGAAACCACCAGAAAAGTCATCCAAAAATAGTAAAATACCCCTACTTCTTCTCCTCCTTAGTTGTTATTGTGGAGCACACAATTAAATTGTAGCACAGTCTTCTTTAGGAAAAGGTTCTCTTCATTTTTTAATATCTACATTGTATTGAGATCAACTACTTGAAAGATAATTAACATAACTATTTACAAGCTACGCAATACTTTCCATTTTAATCCATCATTTTCTTTGGGAATTTCTGCAATAGGTGCATTTCCTTTTTGAACAAAAGAGAAAGAAAAAGGTATTTACGTGACTTTTTTTTTTTTTCTTTCCAACTGAATGAGGTTGCAAAAACAAAGCCCTGGCTATTTAAATATAGTATCCAAATGAGCTATTTATGGAAGGGCAGTGTTTACATTTTGGACTACAACTCATTGAGGAGATGTACAACAGCACTGCTTGAAAAGCTGCTCTGTAACTGGGATCTGAGGCTATAAAACAACCAAAAAAAAAAAAGTAAAACTCTCCTTCATCCTCAGCTTCCAGGTGAAACCTCAGCACCACATGAATATGCATTCTGTATTTTATATACAGCATCACAAGTTTGTGAGGCGCCTCGGGACCTCTGAAGAAGGCACGGAATAAATGAAAATCATTTTAATTAAAAGCAAATTAAAGGGTCCTCTAATCCAGGCAGCGGCAGCAAATCCGTGGAGAGTTTCTAGGATGAGGCTCCTTGAAGTTCCATTGCTTACAACCCTCCCTAATTCCAGTTTCCTTCCCTGATTCTCCCCACAGGAGGCTCGGAAGCGGCACGAGATCAGGTTTATTATGAAAATTCTGCTCTAGTTGCTAAAAAAAGCTTTTGCTCCAGTTTCTCAGTGGCCAGAGGCGCTCGCACCCTCGCAGAGCAAATAATAAAGGAACGACAAAAAGGCAACGTCTGTGCTCTCTGCAGGGGGAAAGAGGAGATAAAATTCCATTTTAGGCTTTGAAGAAGTCGTTTCAGCGCTGATGAGGAAAGTTGGAGTTCTCCTCCTTGACAGGAGGCTTTGGAAATGCAGCACAAAAAATCAACTGAGGAACCACGAAGGGAAATGTTACCCCAGGAAGGGTTTCGGATGAGAGAAGTCACAGGGAGGGAGAATGTGGACAGCTGAAATGAAATTATTCCTGTGCTCTTTCTCACTGCTGCTCCTCCGGCAGGAACACCTTATTGGGGAAATCTCCCTGATTTCCCCCTGCCGTCCCCACTTCACCGTTGCCAATCCAATAAATTCCAGATTGAATTTATAAACGCTCCCAAAAATAAACAGGAAGCTAAACCCAGCCATGGTGTTTATTTCTGTCCAAAAGGCATTTTAATATGTATTTATCTCCTTAAATAACTGAATTCCTCTGCTACGAGAAAAAAAAAAAAACCTCACAAAAATCTCAACCTTGAGGGAAAGAATCCAAACAACTGAACAAGAGGAACAGCAAAAAGGAAAAAAAATGGGCAAAACGCCTGGAGAAACTCTGCTTTGATTTTGACACATGGGAATAAATGGGAAAAAAAATATTCAGCTAACCCTTCCTTTAATCAAAACATCTTCCATCTCATGTGCAAATTTCAACAGCTGAGAAAGCATCCTACTCAATCTCCCCAAAGTGGTGTCAGCATGTTTTATGTAAATACTGCTTAACAAGGGATGGGTGTTTGCAGCAAACATTCTGAGTTTTGCTTTAGGAGCTCTGGATCCACCTCTGGATCGGTGGGATTGGAATTCTGGAGAGGGTAACAGGAGAGGTGCACAGAGGAAAGGGTTTTTTTTCCTTTAAATAGCCAGGATGTATTTGTTAATGAGGGGTTTTCAGTGGTTATTTAATAAATTACCAGGAGGAAAATTTGGTGACTCAGCTCTGTGCCAGTCTGTGGCACAGAACATCTTGGGAACAACTTTAAATGTCTGGAAATAAATTGGGGTTCAGTGACATTGTCACCCTGAAAGGACCCTGGGACCAGGGCACAGCTGTGACACAACAGGACCAGCTCCTGCTCTCCAATGGGAAATCCAGGGAAAGCAGCAAATTCCTGTCAGAATTTGGGGTTTGGGCAATGTCCCTCCTGCCCGGGGCACTGCTGGCACTGCTGCCCCCAGCCCTGTGCCCTGCCAGGCACGGCTCTCCTCTGGGTCCTCAGTGACCCAGCAGTGACAGGATCTCCTTTCTCCTGCTCTGCTTCTGAGCTTCTGTCCTCATGGGCACCCACAGATACCGGGCACCTCTTGGGATGTGGCCATATGAACCACCCCAGAGTCATCCACAGCACCCCATGGCAATCCCATAACCATCCAAACCACCCCAGAGTCATCCACAGCTCCTCATGGCAATCCCATAACCATCCAAACCACCCCAGAGTCATCCACAGCTCCTCATGGCAATCCCATAACCATCCAAACCACCCCAGAGTCATCCACAGCTCCTCATGGCAATCCCATAACTATCCAAACTACCCCACAACCATAAACAGCACCCCATGGCAATCCCATAACCACCCAAACCACCCCACAACCATAAACAGCACCCCATGGCAATCCCATAACCACCCAAACCACCCCACAACCATAAACAGCACCCCATGGCAATCCCATAACCATCTAAACCACCCCATAACTATCTACAACTCCTCATGGCAATCCCATAACCATCCAAACCACCCCAGAGTCATCCACAGCTCCTCATGGCAATCCCATAACCACCCAAACTACCCCATAACCATCTACAACTCCTCATGGCAATCCCATAACCATCCAAACCACCCCATAACCATAAACAGCACCCCATGGCAATCCCATAACCATCTAAAGCACCTCAAGACCATCTGAATCACTCCACAGCCACCCCATGGCCATCTGAAAGATCCCACAGCCACATAAAACACCCAATAGCCACCCCATTAGAATTTAAAACACTTCATAATGACCTAAAACACCCCATAACCACACTGCAATGACCTAAACCACCCCACAGACAGCCCAAAGCCATATAAAGCACCCCAGAGCCACCCGAGAAGCATCTAAAACATCTCATAAACATTATAAAACGTGCCACAGCCACACAAAAGCAATCTAAAATACCCCACAGACATCCCAGAGCCATCTAAATCATCCTAAAAGCCATCTAAAACACCTCATAATCCCCTAAAACACCCCATAGCCATCCCACACACACCTAAAACATCCCACAGCCACCTAAAACATCCTATAACCACCCCAGAGCCATGTAAAACACCTCATTGTCCCCTAAAACACCCCATAACCACCCCACAGCCATCTAAAACACCTCACAGTCTCCTAAAACACCCCATATCCCATTACCCTCTAAAGCATCCCAAAGCCACCCGAAACACCCCACAGCATTAGGGAAATGTTCTTTTCACTGTCACACAAAGCAAGCACAGCTCCCAGCACTGGAAAATCCAGGGTGCAGCATGTGCAAGGATACAAACAGCACAAAA
This sequence comes from Lonchura striata, assembly GCF_050655825.1. Lineage (NCBI taxonomy): Eukaryota > Metazoa > Chordata > Aves > Passeriformes > Estrildidae > Lonchura > Lonchura striata. Next base: position 38,926,021 of record NC_140708.1, on the reverse strand, counting down.
ACAACCACCAAGATCAAAGGATTTCTGTTTTCCAACCTTCCTCTCCTGTTCTCTCCCCTCCCTCTGTAGCTGAGAACTCCCTCAGCCACCCTGCACCAGTGTTTGCTGTGCCAGGCCAGGAGAATATCTGGGTTAAAAGAAATAAATCCATTTAAAAGTTAGATGACAAAAGCCCTGCAGAAGGAAACATTTCCCTGATGGGATTTACAGCCTGAAAAAAAAAAATGTTCTACATCCTCAGAGAGCAGCAGCTCAGGGGCATGAATAAGTAGCTGAGAACAGGCAAAAACCTGTTAACAATTTTTGGAAGACAGAATTCTTCTGGAAGAAGACACTGACATAACCACAACATCCTTCTCTGAGACAGAGCAGCAGCAGTTCATTTATTTCAGCTCTGTCTGGCTCCTCTGGTTCATTTTGAACTTTTCCTGCCCAAAAACCCCTGTCCCATCCTGGCTTCCTGGGGACACAAGGGAAGATAAACAGAGCAGGGATGGGTGAGGCAGCTCCTGATGGAGCCAGGGAAGGGCAGGTCCTGTTCCCATCCCTGTTAGAACTCAAAATGTCTCTCAGACATTTTTAGAGGTTCAAGCCTTAGTCAGAAGCATTTTAGACCCTAACAGGCAGCTAGAAACAGCTGTAATTTTAAGTCATGAAATGAGTTACCAACTTTAGAGGTGGAACAAACAATCACAAAAGGTTAGATAGCATAATAAAAGTAGTCACAAAACAGAGGGGAATCTTTTTTAGCATTGTACAAGGGGGTTTTAGCACTTATACAGGGGTTTTTTTTTACTTTATACATAGGAGTCAAAAGTTCTAAGATAGAAAAAAGTAAACTGATCCTGTTCTTCCTTGCCTCCATGTTCTTAGTGATGTTAGCACTCACAAATTAGTTTAAAGTAAAAAAGCACTTTATAATATAAGTAGTAGGTATTAGGAAAAAACTATAAACATATAAAAGATAACAACAGCCCTGGGCGGGGAGAGAGAAGAGAAAAACAGCAAACAAAGAGGATGTCAGGGTGTGTGTGAGCCTCTGCCCAGGCTGCTGACCAAGCAGCCGCAGCCCGAGAAGAAAATCTTTTAAATAACTAACAATAAACTGCCTTGAGACCAAACAGCAAGAGCCTGCACAGTTTTTCTTTAGAAATACAAGTGAAAGAGAAATTTCACCATCACATAAGACCCCAGAATAAGCCTAGAGTTCCACACATCCCCACCTGCAGCTCAAGGAATGCACAAACTTCACAAAAATGTTGTCCAGTGTGAGAGAAAAACAGAAGCACAAACCCCCTTCCCACCCTGGGATCCACATCAGATCCCTGATAAGAGTGAATTTCCTTCAATTCCCCCTCCCACATCCCACAGAATGCACCTCCACTTCCCCCACACCAGAGATTGTGTTCAACATGATTAAAGGAGTACATTTTTCCATCAGCTGGAGCGAGAGAAAAGCTGTTCCCAAAGCGATAACACGAGGCTGGGGATGGCAATTCCTATTTTTCACTCTCCTCAGAATGTTATCAGCGTGGAGGAAAGGGAACTTCCAGATAAGCACACACAATCTCTCCTGTCTGAGGCACTGAGTTTATCTCGGGGGGGTTCTCACAATCACACACCTCAGCTGCAGGAAACGTTTGAGTATTGCCCTCATCTCCATCCTGCCAGCCTCTCCTCAGCCCCAGCCCTTCCAGGGTGCACCAGCAGGAGCTGCTTTGTCATTTTGTCATGTGCAGGAGATGTGACTTCCCCCCACAATTATCAATTTTCATTACCCAAGTGATGCCAAGTTCACCCACAGCCTTTTCTCCCTTTAGTTTTTAGGATTAACATGATGTGAAAAAATGGTTTCTCTGCCTTCCAACTTCCCATACTGAGCCCAGTGGAGAGGACTTTTCCTTCGAGAAGTGCACATCTCCAGAGATGCTTTGAGGAGAAGAAATTGGTTCCAAGTTTGTTTTTTGTAACACTGAGGGGATAAATTAAAAGTTACTGCCCTCAGGGAGCATTTCTCGTTTGCATTTACATAAAATTTCCTTCATTAGAGGATTTTGTGTGTGTCCTACATAGATTTGACCTTTTTGCTTGGCTGCTGCTATCCTGAGACCTTCCTGCAGAAGCCAGCACAACTATTTGTCCAATGTGGGAGATGAAAACCCAGATTTGTATCCATTTCTGCTTATTTCAGCTATTCTTCAGTACAATGACCCAAAAAGAAATGGTGAATTCCATTCTTCCTTAAATCCTTATTCCTGCTGGCTCCAGGAGCACTCAGATGTTCCTGTTCAAAGGCTGGATAAACAGCCAGAAATCCAGATGTAAAACAACAACTGCCCATGGGAGGCTGAAACAAAAATAGATAAAACTGCTCACCAAAACACAAGACTCTCACTGTTCTGCAAATTCTGATGAGGAAGGAGCTGTACAGCTCCAAGCTGAAACACAAAACGTGTTGGAAGAACCCTGGATGCTGAGAATTTTCGTTTCTGTGCTGAAGGGGCACAGACCCACAGAAAAAATATTATATTTGATTTGAGCTTTAGAGAAGGCTTCCAAAATTGATTGATAGCACTGGGATCATGGGTGTGGAGTTTGATTAGAAGTGTGTAATATCACAGGGTGGAAAACTCAAGAGTTTGGGGTTTTAGAATATATGGGGCAAGATGGAGGTTTTAGGGCACAAGCTGGTTGTTCTTCTTTACCTTCTTCTTCATGGGTTTGGGTGGCATTTTTTAATTGGACAGAAAAATCCACAGTGCAGACTCTGAGTGATTAGTTATTGGGTTAAAAGTGAAAATAATTTAGGTGTCATGTCTTAATTGGATAGTTTAGCCTCAAAAGGCCTTGTAACAAATAGCTGGCCCTTTTTTAATTGTTAGTAGAATGCTGTAGAACTCACAACTTGTAAAATAGATAAATAAAAAACATCTAAACCTGAACATGACCTATCCTCTCAAGTGTCTTCAACCCTGACCTTGGCAGAAGAAAAGAAGGCAAAAAATGAATGTGGGAAAATCTTCAGAGAGCTCCAGGAGTTGCCCAGGGCTGAGGATGACAAGAGGGCAGTGATTCTGTCACCTGCAGACTGCCACGACTCCCAGTGCATGACACATTTTCACAGAGAGAAGTCCACAAATGGCAGGGGTTTAATCTAGAAGCAGACTGGATTCTCCATGTGTGGGAAATTGATTTATAGAAAATTTTCAAAGCCTGGTAGAAGGTTCACATAGTATATATCTGTATGTAAACTCTGAGATAAGGAACACTAACTTAGAAATATTACAGAATAGGATAGATATTGTTAAGACAGAAATGAACTAGAAACAAGTTGTAAAGGATGGCCTTATAAGTAAGACTACATACTTTAGAGAAATAGAAATATGAAATATACATTGTAGTAAGACTCACAAAGAGTAATTTTAACTAATTAACTTTAAAACATTTACAACATAGTGTACCTACAGCTAATAAACCAAGGAACACTTATAATGCTTTATAATTGAAAAATAGTTAACTTCTAATTGTAATAGCGTAGATTACATCTGTATTGTCTCACCCGTCACGTAAAACAGAAAATAAAAGTTTGTAAAACACCTCTCAGTTTCCCCAATTTAAAGCCAGAAAAAGGCTTAATCCAACATGCCACTCCTTCAGTGGTGGAGATTATGCCCAGCTTTTGGCACAGGCTCTGTTTTTCCACAAAGAAAACACCCTCTGTGGCTTGGTTGCTTCTGAAAGGCTCAAATAACAGAGCCTGTCTTTCAGATGAACTTTTCTCTCCAAAACTGGCGCTCAGATGTGCCTACACAGATGGATTCAGCCATGAACAACACGGAGCTGGGAATCCACCAGCTCAGAAAGGCCGTGGATGATTTTGGGCAGCTTCTCTGGGCACAGCATCCAAGGCCTTTCTGAGCTGATGGATTCCCAGCTCAGAATTGTGGAAAGGTTTGGGTTGGAAGGGACCTCAAAGATCATCCCCTTCCACCCCTGCCATGGCAGGGACACCTCCCACTGTCCCAATGTCCAACCTGGCCTTGGGCACTGCCAGGGGCAGCCACAGCTGCTCTGGGAATTCTAATCCAGCTCCTTCCCAGTCTCCCAGGGAACAATTCCTACACAATATTCAATCCAAATCTACCCTCTTCCAGCTTAAAGTGAGCTGTCCCTCCATCCCTTGTCCCCAGCCCCTCTCCAGCTCTCCTGGAGCCCCTTCAGATCCTGGAAGGGCTCTGAGCTCTCCTTGGAGCTGCTCCTCTCCAGGTGAGCATCCCCACCTCTCCAGCCTGGCTCCAGCCCTTGGAGCATCTCCACGGCCTCTGGATCACTCCAGCAGCTCCACATCCTTACCCATAATTGGTTCATTCCCAACTCCATGAATTATTTCACAATTAAAACAAGACTGAGTAAATATTTCATCCCCAGATCAGCACAAATCTTGCTGAAACCGAGTCTGCACAGCCTCAGTTGCCTCTTGGTCCTCGTGGGCCACGGGCAAGTGAGGTGAGCTCAGCAAGAATACACAACGCATTTGTTCCATTTGTTCTGCAGAAACACCAGGACAGGACAGCAAAATGAAAACCAGCAGAATTTTCCTTTGAAACGCTCACAGTGAAAATGTTACTGAAGGCATCAGTGGCCAGGAGAGGAGCAAAGAGAGGAGCAGAAAATGAGGGGTGACGAGGCTCACCCACACACAGCAACCACTGCCCGGCATTCCCAGCAAGAAATCTGCTCCTCCTCCTGGAAAACAGCCTGGGAAAACACCCCAAACCTGCTAAATTAAACCAGGCTGGAGTGAAATCCAATTGCTTTCCTTGAGGCTGCAGCGAGGGATCCCTGCCTGCTCCAGGGCATCCAGCTAACACCAAAGTGCATTTAAAATAAAGCTTTGCCAGCAACCCGCAGCATAAATTTGCTGACATTATGAGAGGGTGAAAGGAGAAATAATTCAGATTTGGATCTCTGGATCGCAAGGCCGTGATATAATTTTAGGATCCAGGATTTAGAAGATTCCTCATGCATTCAGATCCAAGGGGAAGGTCTGAAAGAGGTTTTAAAGACTGGATCCCACCTGGCCAAAAGCTCATGGACAGACTCTCAAGACACAAACAACACCAGCAGATACATTCCCAAAATAAGGAAAATTCCCAAAATAAAGAAAATTCCCAAAATAAGCAAAGCTAGCAATCCACTTAGAATTTTCTTATTCTGCCCAGGGCATCAGGTCAGATATATTAGAGGCTATTCCAAAATAAAATGCAGTAATCCCAGAGGCCCAATAACAATATCCTTTACCCACTGTCCAGACTTTGTTTGCTTGGGAACAAAGCACACAGATGATTTCAGCAGTCCAGAAATCTATAAACAAGGGATGCCTTGTTTGCCTTTTCTTACAGAAGGTCAGCATAAACGTGCTTAATACCTGCTTGCACGACCTGGGAAAAATGAGATAAATAAAGAGCTCTCAAGGAATCCAGGAGCAAAATGGACTGTGGGGTTTGTGTATGGAGAAATCCTCTTTTTGAGACACAACAATACCAGGGCATTGCTGCCACAAACACGAATCTCACTCAAGTATTTAAATGTTACCATCATTAAAATAAATTTTAAAAAATCCAAACTAAAGAAACACACCAACCCTGCTGCCCCATCGACCTCAACATTAATTTTACTACAACAATTACCAGTTGTCGCTATTTACTGTCCTGCTACAACCAGAATTAATTCTGTATTTACCATGCCTCAGGCTTGAGGCTATTTTAAGGAGCCGTTATTTCCCAAATTCCTATTGCCAAACATCCCGTGTTGCAATTAGACAAGAGTTACAGCTTTTAAAGACTCTGATCAAAGAGCAACAACATGATGCAATTGTTTAGATGTTTCCAGGGAGACTTAAAAAGCCAGAAAACACCTGGTGGTTTTAAGAGGTCCTCATGGGAGTTCTTAAACACAGAGCTGGAAATTACACAAATGCTTCTGTGGTTTCTGAGTGTTTTCAGCCTTGCAAATTAACAGAATCTCTTTAATACCTTTGATAATTTATTAGCTCCTGCTGCAAACCCCTAAGCAGCAAATCCCTGCTGCCAGCAGTCCTGCAAATGCATCGCTGCCTGTGGTATTCCTGTGCTGCATCACTCTAATTAGTGATTTCAGGTGCTGAAAGCAGCTTGAAAAGTTCCTCTTCTGCCTGAAATCACAATATTTTGTGCTTACATCCCACAGCCACAATTCATCAATGCATAAAGAGCTATATAAAATCATAATAACTATAATATACATAATAAATATTATAATAATATGCAATAATTATAATATAGAACAACTATAATATATAACTATATACTTACATATATAGTATATATAACTATATATACTATATATATTGTATATATAGTTATATATACTATAGTTATATATACACAACATATATTTAGTTATATATAGTATATATAACTATATATACTATATATAGTTATATATAGTATATATAACTAGATATACTATATATACTACATGTAGTTATATATTGTGTATATATATAGTTATATATACTATATATACTACATATAGTTATATATAGTATATAGTTATACTATATCTAACTATATATACTATATCTAACTATATATCTACTATATAGAACTATATATACATACACTATATATAACTATACAGAACTATATAGTTTTATATATAACTATACAAACTATATATAACTATATATAGTTATAACTATATAGTTATATATAACTATATATAAAATTGTATTATAAAATAACTATTATAGCTATATAGTTATATATAACTACATAGATATACCATATATAACTATATATAACTATATAGTCATATATATAACTATACAAACTATATATAACTATATATGGTTATAATTATATATAGTTATATATAACTATATATAAAATTATATTATAAAATTATATTATAACTATATAACTATAAAAAAAGCGCCACGAGAAATTACAAATACAAGGAATTTTTAACAAAAGCATCCTCCTGACCTAGTGAGATCAAGAATGAAAAATAAACCTCAAATCCACAAAACACAACCACCAGCCCCAAAACCCACGAAATGTCATCACCTGCCTTTGGCTGAGGGAAGAGGGGACTTCCCTACGCTCCTGCCCACGGAGCAAATCCCTGCTGAACTGAGCGGGCTCATTTCCCCCCTTGGCCTTTGTTGCTTGTGTCCCCAGGAAAATTCCAGTTTCCCTGCAGGATAAAGGCTCCTGTGAGCCCAGCAGCGCCCGTGAATGGCTGCAGTGTTCCGAGGCAGGGCCAGCCCTGCTCCCCAAAACAATCGCTGCTTGTGGTCCTCAGCAGCATCAGCAAAGGGCTGCTGGCACCTCGGCCAGAAAATTCCACGCAAAATGCAATATTTTCCCTAAAAATCCACCTTTTTCCTTTCATACTTTCTCCAAAAAAACACCTTTTTTGTTTCGTATTTTCCCTAAAAATCCACCTTTTTTTTTGGTTCACACTTTCTCCAAAAATCCGCCTTGTTTTGCTTTCATACTTTCTTCAGAAATCCACCTTTCTTATTAGTTTCCTGTTTTCTTCAAAAATCCACCTTTTTTTGTTTCACATTTTCTCAAAAAATCCACCATTTTTTTCTTTCATGCTTTCTCCAAAAAGTCACCTTTTTTTGTTTCATACTTTCTCCAAAAATCCACATCTTTTTCTTTCATACTTTCTCCAAAAATCCACATCTTTTTCTTTCATACTTTCTCCAAAAATCCACCTTTTCTTTGTTTCATATTTTCTCCAAAAATCCCCCTTTTTTCTTTCACTCTCACACATTGAAGAAACTCTCAACAGCCCCCACCAAAGCCATGGGGTGTCTCGAAGTGAAAATCAGGTGGAAAATGAGCTTCACTAAGTGAAAGCTACAGCTCAGCCACACTCATGTCATTAAGAAAAGAGGGCAGATCTTGCTCTGAAAATCAATTTTTATGACAAAATGTTTAGTGCACATAAAGTCACACGTGCAAGGTGTTTTTTGTGTTCAGGCTCTGATTATTCAAAGCAGAAATTCAAAGCCCATCGCATTCACCAGCTCCAAATTCTTCCCTGGACCGGTTATCCTGGGAAGGGGAAGAGCAGAGATGGATCCTCCAAACCCTGTTTCTCCTCACCCCAAAATCTCTGCTCCCCCACAAAGCCTCCCCTGGGAACTAAAAACCAACGCGCTGAAGATTCCCTCCTAATCAAATCCCCAAATCCCACCTTGCTTTATTCCCATTCAAACCATCCATGAACTTTCTGTAACCATTGTTCCTTGTACAGAAATCACGCTTTAAAAATATTTTCCTCATTTTGTCTTGTTCTTTTGGTTTTGATTCATTTCTTTTGGTGGTAAGAATCAATTTTTTTTTTTTTGTATAGATTCACTTCTTTTGGCGGTAAGAATCAATTTCTTTGTATACAATAAATGTGTGAAATGTGCATCACCCAACACTGAAACTCATCCAGTTTATCTCCCAAACTCCTTTCCCTCATCAGAGAGAGTGGATCAAATATCTTTGAATAATAAAAAGGTCATTTAAGATGGTTAAAGGTGTCCAAAGCAGTGCTGGATGGACCCAAAACAGCCCAAGATGTGGTTTATGCTCAGCTTCAGGACAGCAGACAGAAGGCACTGAATTTACGAGTTTCAAATACATCTAAATTCGGGAAAAATTTAAAAATGTTTAAAAACATAAAACCAAAATAGCCAGCAGCGAGTGCATTTCGTCTGGCAGGACAGTTCCTGCCTTTGCTCCTTTCCCACGCCCCGGAGCTGTTCCCATTCCAGCTCCCAGTGCAGCCCTCGGAATAAAGGGGAAAAACCCTCAGGGATGGCGTGGCCAGCCTGAAATCCCATCCCAGTCAAATTCACAGAGCAAAACTGCCCTGGAATAACCTGCTCAGCAGCAGCATCCCACACAGATTAACTCCCGAAAACAGAAATGTCCAACTCTGATCACAGAGAGAGGGCTCAGTGATTTTCCAAGGAAATTATTCAAGTTTCTTCCTCGGGAAATTCTCGTAAACGAGGCCAAATTTCAAGGGCAAAGAGTTTGATGCAGTGCAGCAGTTCTGGAGCTTCTTCAGGACAAATTACAGCTCGAGTTACACGTGCACAAAACTGAGAAATAACTTGGGCAGTTCATAAAGATACTTGGCTTGAGGGGCCCAAAACTGACCCCAGGATTTGAGGTTCCTCCTTGAAAAATGCCCCATTATGACAGAACCAATTATCTCAACACGTCAACAAGCTCCTAAGTCAATTTCTAATAGTTCAAACTATGTCATGTAAATAGGTCATTATTTAAATATAGTTCCCTGTTTCCACCTTTTCCTTTCCTCTCCGCCTTCCCAGAAATATTTAAGTCTCTACAACTTCCTCTCCCCCCACTTCTGTTGGGAACCGGTGCTGGAGTGGGAGGTTTGCCTGTGGAAAACAGATTAAAATTAAGTGTTGGATCTGTGGCCTTGAAACGTGCCCTCGGCTGAGTTTTTAATTTGGGCTTTTCAAGATTGATCAGCACACGTGTAATTTAAAGGCAATTTGAAGCAGCAAGGTAGGGAGTTGGACTTCAAATTAATGAGCTTTTGACATCTGCAAACAAAATGATAACGTGAACCCATTTAAACTCAGGCTTGTGTTTAACAGGGAAAGCATCTATCATTTTAATGTGGTTACACAAAGGCTTTTCTGCTGCTATCCAGAAGCTGTTCCACCACAATCCTGCTCTCAGCAGCAATTTGCAAACTTTGTTGTATCAGATTAGTGGAAAGACAGGCTGCAGATCAATTAATATCATTGAATAATTAAATCTTTTAAGTGACATTCTGCAGCATGATTGAAGACATTCATGAAACCCAAATTTAAATTAACCAGACTCGGCCCCTGAGACATCTAAACCCACAGAACACGGGGTACAAACATTATTTATGGCTTGTTTAAATCAGGATTTTACTACTCAGGAAAGGCCCAGCACTGCAGCTCTAGCAATCCACAGCGTATTCCAGCAGAAACCAAGACCAGGAATGCAAAGGAAAATAAATTCTCCAAGGACAACCAGCAAAGATGACAAGATTAAAGGGTAAAAGACAATCAAGATCAAATTCACCAAAAGAAACAGTGCGCAGGGTGAGGGAAGGGTTAGGAGTGAAAAGTGAAGCTGAGGAATTACAGCTCTTGCTAAAGAAATATTTACAGCTCCTTTATCAAATATCCTGCAAACCAGAGGGTCTGCAAGCAGGAATTTTCATTGTTGGCTTCAAACTGTGATCGTGCTGCCTTTCATTTACCAGAGTTAGATTTTCTTCTGGACAAAAAATTCCATCAAAAGAACGGAGGGAGGTAAGAAATGTCAGGAGCAAACGCCAAGATCAAAGCAGGCTCGGTGTGAACCTCGTGGAGCTCAGTCCCACCTTTGGGAATTCCCAGGACAGCAGCAGCCCCTGGGGCACCTGTGGGATTCAGGATCTCAGACAGGGAAGCACCAACTCCTCCAACCAACCCAAAGTCAACCTCTCCATCCTCACCCCAACCCAGTCACCCACAGCCTTGTAGGAGTTAAGAGATTCCAGGATGACAAATGTCCCTGGGTAGGTGCTCTTCATAAGAGCCAGGAGAGAAATGGGTTTTCTTATAGAGAAGTCTCCACAAGAAGGAATTCTCTCCCTCAGTAAACCAAAAAAAGATTATTCTATAAGTAATAAACTGACTAAAATTTTATATTTTGTCAGTAAGAAAGAAAATGTTGTGGGGGCAGGAGAAGTGTTCTAAAGTTTTGTTCTAATTCTTATTACTCTTTCTTTGAAATAGTGTTAAGAAAAAATTCTTTATATCCTTTTAAAATTATGAGCCTACTCTGCCTTTTTCCTAATCCTACCTCACAACAAAAAGTGAGTACACTAATGATTAACCAGCACTGGACCCACCACACTCGTTGCTGTGTTGGAAAGGGGGGTTGGAACCATGGAATTTCCAGTTCATCCCAGTCTGGCTCAACCAAAATTGCTCTGTGGGTCTCCAAATGAACCACAGCAGCTCCAGTTCAGCTCCCTCCAGAAGTTATTCCAGGGGAAATAGATTGATTTTGGTGGAAGGGCAAAAAACTCAAAACCACAGTAATTAAGGGAACACCAGGAGCTCAGGAGGGTGAGATTTTACCATGGATGTGCAGTTGGGTATTTCATTCTAAATTATTTTCTCCAGAGCAACAAAACTTACAAGTCAGAGGTTTATCCTCCAGCTGCCCTGATTATGTGTCCTGATCTTCGAGAAGTGACATGAGTAACACACTTTTCACTTCTTGCAAATCTGTTATTTGCTTTCTCTTTAAAATTCCTTGTCCTACTAAACCAAAGCCTTTCCAAGTCCTCATTCTCCCTGCTGCCTCCCTGTTTGTGTGTTATCTTCAGGGCACAGCTCCTTCCAGCTGCTGGGGCATCCTCACCCTCCTGTGGGAAAGAGCTGCCTCTCCCCAGCACAGAAAACCCAAAATTGTCACTTCTATCGCTCAGATATTTTTTTTAGTTTATGTCTCATCTCACTTCTGCCTGGTTTATAGTTTGGAATTTGTCAGACCTCTCATTCTTATAAAAAAAACTATCTCTGTACATTAGAAAAAGGAAATCTCAGGTAAGACAAGCTTTCAGGATCGAACATTTTTGCCTTTTTACAGAGGGGTTAAAAGTGATGGAAAACCCCAGAAGTGAGTTGTTGAACATTTCCCAGTGACAGCCCACCATCACTGCAGGCAACGAACTAATCCAGCAAATTTCTTCCCAGCTTTATTTCTCTCCCCAGCCAGGAAACACCTTTGAACACGGGCAGATCTCTGTGAGCAGATTTGACTTTGCCATTTCAGCACCGAGTCAGTGCCAGCAGCCAAAGGGGAAAGGGCATTTTTGGGGCAGGGGATGTCACTGGTGAGGCATCCTCTGCAGGAAACACAGAGGATTTGGGCAGGCAGAGGGATATCAGGGATGGAACTATTATTATACCTGCAACAAGTCAGCTGAACGTGCCTTAAAAATACACCCCATGATGTGAAGAACTCAAAATTAAATCCTGTACAAACACTTCAACAAAATGCTGCTGCTGAGCTCCTCCTAATCGCTGCCTTATCAGGATCTCATTTCAGCTCTGGCTTACACAAGTATTAAATATGTTTGTACAACACACCTGAAGAGATATCAACATTTCAGCAAGAAGTTTGGAATAAATACAGGCAGGGTTTTTTTTACTATTAACAATTAGAGCATTTGGGATTGTGTAATTCAGACCAGACAGGATAAAAATAAAGATGAAACCCTGTGCAGAAAGGCACAATTAGTAAAAAACACGAGATAAAAGTTGAAAAATATGCAGAAATCCTGCACAGAGCATCCAGTCCTCATTCAGCCCAACCACTGCTGTATCACATCACAAATCAGCACAAGCATCACCCAAATCATTCCCTGAGAACACTCGGAGCCCAGAAAACCAGAGCCACATCCAGGGGAGCCATAAACGCTCCACCAAGACCAGGCAATTCCAAACTCCTTCATAATTCATGGAGCCAATTCACAGCACTTCCCATGCTGGGCACAGAACGATCTTGCAGCTTACAGAGGGATTCTGCTGCCATTAATATTGCAGCAGGAGATCAATAATGAAATGCCCAGCAAGGAGCAGAGAGGTGCTCACTGTGGGTGTCCAAACAGCATCCCTCAGCTCTGGCTGCTCTGCTGCTGCTCCCCAGACTGCAGGGATGCTGGAAAACTGCAGCCTCCCCCAAAAAATACATCTTTCCTGAAAAACTGCAGCCTTCCCCCCAAAAAACTGCAGCCTCCCCTTGAAAAACTGCAGCCTCCCTCCAGAAAAAGCTGTGGACTCCTCCCCCCCAAAAAAAACCCTGCAGAGTCCTCCCCCACAAAAAAACCCTGCAGCCTCCTCCCCAAAAATACCTGCAGACTCTTCCCCCCAAAAAAAACCTGCAGCCTCCCCCCCAAAAAATTGCAGCCTCCCCAAAAAATGCAGCTTCCCCAAAAAATTGCAGCCTCCCCTCAAAAAAAACTGCAGACTCCTCCCCCCCAAAAAAACCTAGACTCCTCCCCCCCAAAAAACCTAGACTCCTCCCTGCAAAAAAAAACTAGACTCCTCCCCCCCAAAAAAAAATACCTGCAGCCTCCTCCCCAAAAAAACCTGCAGCCTCCCCCCAAAAAAACCTGCAGACTCCTCCCCCCCAAAAAACCTAGACTCCACCCAAAAAAAAAAAATACCTGCAGCCTCCTCCCCAAAAAATCCCTGCAACCTCCCCAGGCGTGCTGGATGACAGAGCTGGAGTCTGATTCACCAAACCCATCCCATTGTGCTGGTTTTTAAAGGAAATGTGGTCCCTTCCTGCCAGCCCCCCTGCAATAAGGATGGAATTGCAGATTCTACCCAAAACATCTGTTTTCAACCTCCTCTCCTGAGAAATGTTCATTGCATGTCCAGATACAGAGTAATTCACTTTAAATGCCCATTTCAAGGCAGGTTTTTTCCACCAAAACACCACGGTTCATTGATGACACCACACAGGGCATCTCCAGCTGCTGCTAAGCCCTGCCCTAAATCCACGCTGAGGAATATTTTGGGAACAGAGATTGAACCACAACATCACATTTACAAAGTGCCAACATCATTCCCAGGAGGGACCAGCACAATGCTCAGGTTGTCTAGGATGGAACCATTTTCCTGCAGAAGCTCCCACTCCTCCAGGAGCAGGGTGGGCTCTGTGTGCTCCCAGCACCACGACAAACAATTCATTATTCCTTGGGATCTTCCTGCTTCTCCTCCTCCACAGCATCCCATGCTTGCTCTTTTTTGATTTTCCACTGCAGCTGACCTGCTCCAAAACCTTGAACAAATTTTCCTGGCATCACCAAGCACGAAGAACATGAAAACTTTGCTGATAACAAGAGCTGGAGGGGGGCTTTTGATAAGGGCATGGACAGGACAAGAGGCAATGACTTTAAATTGAAGGAGGGGACATTTAGATGGGAGATTGGGAAGGAATTGTTCCCTGGCAGGGTGGGCAGCCCCTGGCACAGGGTGCCCAGAGGATCCAAGGCCAGGCTGGAGCAGCCTGGGACAGTGGGAGGTGTCCCTGCCGTGGCAGGGGTGGAATGGGTTGGGATTTGAGGTCTCTTCTGAGCCAAACCCGTCTGTGTTTTTCTGTGACACGTGCATTTGGCTCTCAGAAAACACCTAGGACATCTGTGACAGGGCAGAATCGTGCTGAATTTCCTCCAGCTCTTATTTCACAGTTGTGGCAGTCTGCCAACCCCCGTCCACTCATTTTTTCTTCAGAAAACTTCTTAAAAGAGTGAGAAAAAGGTCATCCAGGCCAGCAGCCAGAGCTCTGCTGGATCACACTCCAAAACCAGCTCGGTCAATAACACAGCTCTGCAGCTTTGGGCATGACACCACCAGCTCCAGAAACCCAACAAACTCCAAAATCCTCCTGCTCTGCTGTCACCTTCTGATAGTAAAAGGGGTTTAAAATCATGGGGATTTATGGTTAAAAGGAAAATTAAGCTTAGTAGGCCCTGAAAAAAATAAATACCTTAAGTACATAGAGGCCTTGCACCTTGCTAGAACTGCACCTGTGTGGCGAGTACATGATAAATTATATAATTGTTAGACGGGATGATTGTTTAGTAATTAAATATAATTACTGTTTAATCGTAAGAATAATCATGAGAAACTGCGGTCAGGGGCCTAAGAAAGATCATGAGAAACTCATAGTTGAATAAAGTCAATGTACACAATAGAACAATGTAAGTTTAATAATGAATATGTAAGGAGAGAATATAAAATGCGTTCAGCTCAAAAGCCGTGTCGGAGTCAGATTTGGGTCTGGACCCCTGATTCCAGAGCTCTCAATACAAGCACCTGCATGGAATCATATCCCATGATGATGTGTGTTCCTAAACAATGTAAACGTAATAATGAATATGTAAGTTATATAAGGATAGAATATAAAATGCATTCAGCTCAAAAGCCGTGTCAGAGTCAGATTTGGGGCTGTAGCCCTGATTCCCAGAGCTCCCCATAAAAGCACCTGCAGATAATGCTATCCTGTGATTATTTGTGTCCCTGCACGCTGCCACTTCCAGCTGGGAAGGTGCAGAGCCCACTCTGGGCAAGGCAGGGAGCAGCTCTGCCTCTGCCAGCCCCAGTGGGGCAGGACCCTGCTGAGACCCCCAGCAATCCCTTCTGGCCCTGCTCCCCATCACTCCAGCCCACACAGCACCCCCAGGAGCTGGGAATGCCATGGAGGGCCAGGGAAGGAGAGTAAGACTAAGAAAATTCAGGGACTTTACAGAGCTGTTTATGGAAATCCAGCCCTTACTCATGAGATGAAAAGCCTCGACTGAGTTTGTTAACAGGTAAATAACCAAAAAATCAAAATACGAACACAAACTAGGATCTAAATGTGCTCAAATTCCCCACTTAACGCCCAAGGACAAATTCCTGCAGCCCAAACAGCCCCAGCAGCCTGCTTTAGGTACATAAAGATGTCTGGGTTTATTAAAGGTGTCGGCAAAGCTTTCAAAGTAGGAATTCAGTTTTGCTCTGTGCTTGGGAGAATCCCTGCATTTCAGGAGCACCGAGCACAGCAATCCCTATATTTGGGAGAGCACAGCAAAGCAAAAAAAACCAAACACTACGCCCACACCATTTTGTTCCTCACATTATTTCCCTTCCTTTCTTCTCGCACATTGCTGAGCTCTCGCCACACATTTCAACTCGTCCATGCTCTCAGCAGAATTCACTGTGATCACCCCGCAGGTGATGTTCACATCCTCCTCCTGGGGACCCCAACCTGCTGGTCCCACTCCATCCCCACCCCGTTCTCCCCAGCGCCACCACCCCAAACCCCACAGCTGGCCCCATAAACACCTCCTTACCCCCATTAAGGCTCCTCTCAAAGCCCAAATTCCACCTGATCAAAAGCAAGACCAAGCCTCTTAACCACCAAAAATTTCCCACTCTAAGCTTCACTTAGGGTTTCATTTATCCCCCAGCAAAGCCAAGTGGGGGATAACGTCCCTCCAGAACGAGGAAAGCACTTTTATCCACATTTAAATCTCTTCTAACTACACCCAGCTTCCAGCTGAACATTAGTTTTCATCAGAAGTCACTTCTTTTATTTATTTATTTATTTACAAGCCCCAAAACCAGCATGCACATAAGGTGACGCACTTAAATTGATATTTGTTTTAATTCTCTGCATCTTTATTTCTACTTTCCACGGATTATAACATCTAAGGGAAAAAAAAAACCTCAAAAAATTAAAAAAACCCCAACTCGATAAGCTCTGTCTTTTCTTTCAGCTCAGCAGCGTCTACCCCATCCAAATCAGACACAGACAGCTACGCAGCTGAATACACAGCAAATCACTTCACGCTATGGAAATAAGCCACATGGAGAGGAACCTCAGAGAAAAATTGGGGGGAAAAAGCAGGAGACAGCCTTTCACAAGCAGAAAACACTGTTCTGTCCCACAGCAAACACCCGCTGACCCTTCCCACAAAGCCGCGAGCAAAGAGAAAAACAAAATCCCGCAATGGGAAGCGGTGAAAAGCCACGTGAAAGTCAACTAATAAACGGAACAAATGGAAATGAGGGAGTTTAAACAACACCAGCCTTGCCCGTGGGAGACCACAGGAGCTCGTCCGCAGCCACCGGGGCCGCTCACCTGAACGAGGTGCATGCAGGAGGGGCTGGGGGGGAACCGAGGGCAGAAAATCGCTTTGAAAAGCGAAATTCAGGCACCAGCCCCATCTCGGCAGCGGGGCAGATCCCGGGGCAGCACACCGGGGGTGGGGCGCGGGGATGGCCGGGGAAATCCCGGGATGCGCCGGGACAGCCGGGGATACTCAGGGATGCGCGGGGATGACCAGAAACGCGCGGGGATGTCCAAAGATGCCCAGGGATACCCGGGGATACTCAGGGATGCGCCGGGATGACCACGGATGCGCGCCGATGTCCAAGGATGCCCAGGGATACCCAGGGATGTCCAGAAATGCGCGAAGATGCCCAAGGGTACCCAGGGATAACCAGAAATGCGCGAGGATGCCCAAGGGTACCCAGGGATACCCAGGGGTGCCCAGGGATGCCCAGGGATGTGCGGGGAGCCGGTCGTGCCCTTGTCGCTGCCGCTGCCGGGCACGTCCCGCATCTCCCCGGCACCGTGTGGTCCCAGCCCCGCCGAGGAGCCGCGGCCACCGCTCCGCCCGCGCTGCCACCGCCGGGATGTCGCCGCCGGGATGTGTCTACTGGGATGTCCCTACCGGGATGTCTTTACTGGGATGTGTCTCTGCCGGGATGTCCCTACGGGGATGTCGCTACCGGGATGTCGCTGCCGGGATGTTCCTACCGGGATGTCGCCGCCGGGATGTCGCTGCCGAGATGTGACAGCGCTGTCGCGCCGGCGCCCAGGGCCGGCCCCGGGCAGCGCCGCGCTCTGCCCGCGCCCGGCTCGGAGCCGCCCGGCCGCGCCCGGCACCTGCGGGCGGCGGCATCCCCGCTCCCTGCCCCGCTCACCTGCGGGCGGCGGCATCCCCGCTCCCTGCCCCGCTCACCTGCGCGGCGGCATCCCCGCTCCCTGCCCCGCTCACCTGCGGGGGCGGCATCCCCGCTCCCTGCCCCGCTCACCTGCGCGGCGGCATCCCCGCTCCCTGCCCCGCTCACCTGCGCGGCGGCATCCCCGCTCCCTGCCCCGCTCACCTGCGGGCGGCGGCGGCTCCGCGGGCCGCTGGCGGCGCGGCCGGGCCGGCCGGGCAGGCGCTGTGGGCCGGGGCGGCGGCTCCCGGCAGGAAATTTCGCTGTGGCCGCCGCCTCCTCCTCCTCCTCCTCCTCCTCCTCCTCCTCCTCCTCCCGCTGCCGCCGCCGAGCCCGAGCCCGGCCCGGCCCGGCCCGCCGCGGCGCCGCCTGGCGGACACGGCGCGAACTGCAGCGGGAGCGGCGCGGCCGGGGACGCGGCCTGGGGGCTCTGACGGGGACAGCGACAGTGACAGGGACAGGGACAGGGACAGGGACAGTGACAACGACAGGGACAGGGACAGGGACAGCGACAGGGACAGGGACAGGGACAGGGACAGGGACAGTGACAACGACAGGGACAGGGACAGGGACAGCGACAGGGACAGGGACAGTGACAGGGACAGGGACAGGGACAGTGACAGTGACAGGGACAGGGACAGGGACAGGGACAGGGACAGCGACAGGGACAGTGACAGGGACAGGGACAGGGACAGTGACAACCACAGTGACAGTGACAGTGACAGTGACAGTGACAATGACAGTGACAGGGACAGTGACAGTGACAACCACAGTGACAGTGACAGTGACAGTGACAGTGACAGGGACAGTGACAGTGACAACGACAGTGACAGTGACAGTGAAATTGACAGTGACAGTGACAGCGACAGCGACAGTGACAGTGACAGTGACAGGGACAGGGACAGGGACAGGGACAGTGACAGGGACAGGGACAGTGACAGTGACAGTGGCAGCCCTGCCACCACCGCCACCACCGCGCCCGTTCCCTCCCGAGCCCCCCGAGCTCCCCAGCCCCGGGATGGCCCCGCCTCAGGGACCCCCGGCGGGGCAGGGATCCCGGGAATCCCGGGAATCCCGGGAAGCGGGGCAGGGATCCCGGGAATCCCGGGAATCCCGGGAATCGGGGCCGGGATCCCGGGAATCGGGGCCGGGATCCCGGGAATCGGGGCAGGAATCCCGGGAATCGGGGCCGGGATCCCGGGAATCGGGGCCGGGATCCCGGGAATCGGGGCAGGGATCCCGGGAATCGGGGCACATCTTGGCTCCGTCTCTGCTAGCGCCTCTCCCTGAGCCAGAGGAGCGTCCCAGCTGGAGAAATCCCCGCTCCGGCAGGGATCCGAGGGACCTGGGAAGTCTGTCCCAGCGATTCTCTTTCAGATCCCTCCCATTCCCATGCAAACCGTGTTTAAGTTTTCCACAAGATGTCCCAGAGCAAGAAGAGCATCCTAGCAGGAGAAATCCCTCCTCCAGGAAAGATCCTAAAAGTCCTTCCTAAAATTATTCAAACTCTGGAGTACTTTCAAACCCCTCAGTGCTCCTGCACACCATTTAAGTTTTTCACATTATGTCACAGAAGAACAGCATCCCAGCAGAAGTCTCTCCTCCAGGGGAGATCCTAAAAGTCTTTCCCACCCGTAATGTTTCTATATTTTACTTTCAACCTCCCCCATATCAATGCACACCATATTTAAGTTTTCCACAAGATGTCCCAGAGCAAGAAGAGCATCCCAGCAGGAGAAATTCCTCCTCCAGGAGAGATCCTAAAAGTCCTTCCTAAAATTAATCAAACTCTGGAATACTTTCAAACCCCTCAATGCCCATGCACACCATTTAAGTTTTTCACATTATGTCACAGAAGAGCTTCCCAGCAGAAGTCTCTCCTCCAAGGGAGATCCTAAAAGTCTTTCCCAACCTTAATATTTCTATATTATACTTTCAACCTCCCCTCACTATATTTAAGTTTTCCACAAGATGTCCCAGAGCAAGAAGAGCATCCCAGGAGCAGAAATCCCTCCTCCAGGAAAGATCCTAAAAGTTTTTCCTAACCTTAATCAAACTCTGGATTACCTTCAAACCTTTCAATTCCCATGCCCACCATATTTAGGTGCTCCAAAGGATGTCAGACAATTAGGGAGTGTAAAGAAACACTCACCAGAAGAAAAAAAAAAATCAGAAATCTGTGAATATCTTCTGCAGGAAACTTCATCAGGGACTAATTACGTCCCTTTGGCATCGTGTTGACAAGGAAACACGATTTAGTGGGAGGCTGAAATTCCGTGAGCAGACGTGGCACAGCACCAGGGAGGAGCTGGATTTTAATGAACATTTTTTACAGATAAATGACAGCCAAGTCAGCGATTTTCTCACTGGGAACCAATTGCAAGGAATTGGATATTCATTTAAATGAGTGCTTATAGCCAGGTGATAAAATAAATAGAATTATTATATGTATTGGACAAAATGACCACATTTTCTGTTAGTGCAGGAATTAAAGATACTATTAGGTTGTGTGGTCCCAAAATTAATTATTCACAAGAGAGAAATGGGAAGCCAAGCTGTACAATAAAATTTTTAATACGTTATTTGGTGTGGAGGGATTTGCTGGAGAGAAGGAGAACATCTAAATAAATTGTGCAGTTGTGAAATAAAGCTGTAAAAAGAACATCCAGGCTTCCACACTCACATCCATAATTGATGATTATATTGATAATTTAGCCTCGTTAGTCCCCAGCTCTGCATCCTCCCAGTCTCATCCAGGATGCTCCAAGGCCAGGTTTATGCCACTTGTGTTTTCCAGGATACATCAAGGAGCTGGAGCCAACAGCCTGAGGCTGATTTTTTGTTGGCTGCAGAAAAACAACCCAGGGTGATGCTCTCTGATAGACAGCTGCAGCCAGAAATCCAGATTCCAAATCCAGGAGTGGGGATGTGAAGGATGAAATGTCTTGAAACCCAATTTCAGATCTCTCCAGACCAGACAAGGTCTGAAGGGAATTTCTGTGCTGAGAAAGGGGAGAGGATGACAAAGCTGTTGTGGGATTTGTAGCCTTTTAATAGAAGACAGAAGCTGCACCAAAAAATCAATTTAAGAAAGTGGAAGCCTGAAATATTGTGCAAAAATAACACCAACGAGCAGCTGATCCCACATTTATCCCAACTCTGGGATAATCCAATATCCCACAGGGACTTTCCTTCCTCCACCTCCCAGCCCAGGTGTCTTTTCCTCTCTTTCCATCACAAATCAAGCCCCTCTCAGCAGTGGCAGCTCTTTGGCAGCCCTTTCACCTTTGCTTCCAATTTTCCAGAGATGCTGCAGGGCCTCCCAGGGCTCCTGGCTGGCCCCAGCCCCTGCATCCCCTCCTTGGAAGGAGCATTATTCCAGCAGAATTGCTGGAAACCTCACCCAGAGCAACTCCAGGGCTCTCTGGTACTCCCTGCCTCCAGCTCTGGGAATAAATGATAGGAAAAATGTGATATTTGAACACCAACATTTTATTTTGGGCATTCCCACATGCTAACCTCAGTGGCAGCACTGTAAATTGGTCTCCTGGCTGATATAGTGGAAAAGAAACAAGGTTTCTTATTATTTTATACAAGATAAAAAATTTCCCTTTATTCCTCAGAGCTTCAATCAAATTCTGTATGATTTCCACTAAGTTAATGAAGCATTTTGATTATTTAGGAATAAAACTTAAATAATTTTTTAAAATTACATTGATATATTCCTATAAATCGTGACCTCAAAGACATCATCAAAGTTTCAAATTCCCCCAAAAATATCAGAAAATCAGAGGCAGAACAGCAAAAATCTGACACAGACCCAGGATTTCTGTGGCTGCAAACACTTCTGAGCCTGAAAATACAGGACAAACTCTTCAAAGTAGGAATAACTGGGCAAGCTCAAGAAAGTAAATTATAGGAAAGAGGCAATATTTGACCACCAACATTTTATTTGGGTGTGCCAACATGATGACCTGTGCAGAGCGGGGTGGATCAGTCTTTTGCTGATGTACTGGAAGAAAAATTGTAAATTCCTGGAAAAAAATCAGGAAATCAGAGGCAGAATGGCAAAAAACTGACCCAGACCCAGGATTTCTGATGCTGCAAAAACATCTCAGCCTGAAAACACAAGGAAAAACCCTTCAAAGTAGCAATAATTGGGCAAAAGCATGAGGCTGTGTGATATTGCAGCAGTAGTTAATTGAATGACTTCAAAGGGGTGTTTGTTGAAGCTTTTTTCCATTTGGAATCTAAAATTAGGAGTCTGTAGGAATAGTTTGAAGTGTTCAAACCTCCATCTCTTTAGAATTGTTACAGAAATTGCAATACAGGAATTGCTCTTCTCTCCATCTCCACCTCAAGGGGTTGTTTGAAACACTCCACACCTTGAAGCAGCTTCAAAGCCACGTTTTATTGAAATGAAAATATTGCAAAGGTTGTATTTGCCATTTCTTCAAAAACCAGGAGTGGTTTTTGCCCCTCACCCTTCAATAAACTGCACTTGACCACTCAATTCCACTATTCAGTCAAAAATTAAAGCATTTTAACAGCAAAAATAAAAACTATCCAAAGGATGCTCTTGGCCTTGGGCACTGCCAGGGGCAGCCACAGCTGCTCTGGGCAGCCTCACAGGGAAGAATTCCTCCCTAATTTCTGCTCCCTCTGGAACTGGGGGCAAAGCACCACATGATAATTTTTTTTTTTCCCCACGTAAGAATTTGTTTGTAACATTAAAGGATAGATATGCATGAAAGTTTTGCCTTTTAAAACTTCCCTTTTGTATTTTTTGGCTTAAAGGAAACTGATTTAAACAGAAGGGAAACACTCCCATCAGCAAGGTTTAAAAATGAGGGGTAATTTTATGTAGCAAAGGGTTGCAGATCTCCCTGCTGCCCCCCTGGCTCATAACAAATAATCTGATTTTTCTCTTTGGCTGCAGTGCAGGGCTGAGTCAGGGTCAGTGAGGGCAGAGTTGAAAGGTGCTGGTCAGGAAATATTTTCTCTGAGTCAGAGGAAACCAATCTCCTCTCCTTTCTCTCTCCAGATGAGGTGTGTCCTGTCCAACTGCAGCTTTAATTCCAGGGTTTATGATGTTTTTGCAGGCAGCTGCGAGACGAAAAAAAAAAAAAAAAAAAAAGACAAGGAATCATAGGCTAGGCAGAGAATGAACCCCAAGGTGACAAGCAAGAAAAAAGCAAATTATGATTATGGTCTCATTTACAGAGCAATTCCCTGAGCCACAGGAGAGTTTCAATGATTTGAGCCATAACAATTTGAGCTGAGTCACCAAAAACTAAAATACAGTTGAGTCAGATTGTAAGGAAGGAACTCCAGGCTGCTCCCCATGCTCTGAGTCTCTGCTATTCAGTATTTTTAAAGGGCTGCCTGCTTAATTCATCAACACTGAAGGAGCTGAAAAATAATTCCCTGGCAGTTTTTACCAAGACAAATATCAGTTCTTAAATATTGAAATTTTTTTAAACCATATTTCAGAGGGGCCATGTGGCACTGCTGATGGCAGGAGGGCGGGTTTTAGCTCAGTTTATTAGAAAATATCCTTGGATTAGAAAGTTTTGGACTATGTCCCTTGGAGAATAGAGCTGTTGGAATAATGAACCTGGAGAGGTGGATCAGCCAAACAGAACCTCCCATAGTTCTGTGGTTAAAGTTTAACTAGGTACTGGACAAAAAGTGAGGCAAGTTTCTTATTACTTTATACAGGGTAAGAAATTCCCCTTTGTTCCTCAGAGCTTCAATCAAATCCTGACTGATTTCCACTAAGTTAATTAAGCATTTTGATTATTTAGGAATAATTTTTTTTTAAATTGTATTTATATATTCCTATAAATAATGACCTCAAAGATTTCATCAAAGTCTAAAGCAGTTTGAAAAATAAAATAAAAATCACAAGACTATAGAAATAAAACACATGGATTTCATATCTAATTACTGCTTAAAAATTTGGCATAAAAAAAAATCATAAAACCAGAAAAAATCTCAGTTCAATAACACTGGATTGAAAATTAAGTATTTTCCCAGGTATGTACTGCTCCTGAGAAATTCTTGGCTATTTCAAATAATCATAAAAAATTCAGGAATCTCTCCCTGTCATCACAGGACACAGCAGAGGAGCTTCAGGACAAGAACTCCACAGGCTGATGGAAGCAGATTGTGCCCTAAAGGTTCATTCAAAAGCTCTGGATGATCCAGGAGCAAGCCTTCAGTATAAAGTGGGATAATTACATTATAATTAATAGAAATAAAAGCTAATGGA
Source organism: Lonchura striata (assembly GCF_050655825.1). Taxonomy (NCBI): domain Eukaryota; kingdom Metazoa; phylum Chordata; class Aves; order Passeriformes; family Estrildidae; genus Lonchura; species Lonchura striata. The sequence continues at coordinate 38,902,127 of NC_140708.1, read as the reverse complement.
ATCTCTGTTACTCTACACTGACAATAAATTATTAATTTATGTTCTAGGTTTCAGGCCAAAGAAAATGGGGACTGAGTTTATTTCAAATTCTTGAAATTTGGCTCCAGTCTTGTCATTAAGCAATGAAGCTTCTGTCTGAAATTGTGTTCTCTGGTCACTGTTTAGGTCAGCTGGGGATCAAAAAAAAAAGAATAAATTCCCTTGTTTTCTAGTCCAGAACAGATTTTTTCCAGGAATTCTCCCTGCATGTATCCACTGTTTCCCAGAAATGAAGCCCTGCTCAAAGTATTTGTTTCCTCCCTGACAAAAAGCAAAAGGGAAGGAGCTATTCTCTGAAAATACATGGAATTTAATTAGGAATTAGGGGTATTTAATTAGAAATTAGAGGTATTTCCTAGAAAATAACCTATTGACAGTAGACAGAACCTCCTCCCACCACCGAAACCCAAGGCCAACACCGTGTTTTCTGAAATTTGAAGGATGAAGAGATTTCCCAAAGGGATAGTTGGACAATTTGAGGAGAGAAGGAACATTTTACAACTTTATCACAACACATCAGATAGAGATTAGATGTAGATTGGCAGATTCCAGCCTGGCTGTCAGGATTTGAAGAGGAAGAAGTGTCCCAGGAGGAGCTGGAAGGTGCCAGCTCCAGGCTCTGGGTGAATCCCGAGCTGGGATCCGGGAAGCGACGCTTTGGCAAGGACCATAAATCATCCATGGACAATTCCAGCGGCCTTTGCCAGGCTGCTTTGGTTGTCACCATGGCAACACCTTCTCCCCAGGGCAAAGTTCCATCATTTTACATTTTTATTGCCACAGCTGTTTGCTTAAAGTTTACCAGAACGACTCGGCGCTCGGACAGCGCCGAGGAGGAATCACCCCCATGGTACACGGGACTGAAGGGAACCAAATCCTCTGAAGTGGGGGGGAAATCCGGGGAAAGATGCCATCCAGGAAGAAAACCTCCATGTTTGCCTCTGCTTTCTGTACCTGTGTGAGCTCCTTCGTGGTGATCTGCGTGGTGCTGGCCACCCCGCGGTGGGTGAGCAGCGAGGTTCGGTTCTCGCGCACCGGCTCCACCGTCACCGTCAGCCTCACCTACGGCCTCTTCCGGGGCACCTGCGAGCAGTTCGTGGATGCAGGACTCCAGGTGTCCAAAACCACCTTCCAAGGTAAGTGCTGTACACCAGGAATGGATCACAGCATCCCAGACCGGCTTGGGTTTGGAGGGAGCTTAAATCCCATCCATTCCCACCCCTGCCGTGACAGGGACACCTTCCACTGTCCCAGGGTGCTCCAACCTGGCCTGGAGCACTGCCAGGGATCCAGGAGCAGCCCCAGCTGCTCTGGGCATCTGTGACAGTCTTTATATCTAATTTAAATCCATATCTCATATTTCAAAATGATTTAAACTACTGTAAGATGCATACGTCCGTCAGCGGCACGAGTAAGAAGGTCTCAGGTTTGGATTGGATACTGGGAAGGAATTGGAGTGGCCTTGGACACTTCCAGGGATCCAGGAGCAGTCACAACCTCCCTTGAAACCCATTCCAGGGCATCACCACCCTCACAGGGAGGAATTCCTTCCCAGAATCCAACCCAAGCCCAAGATCTTCTTACTCATACCGTTGATGGATGTATCCATCTCACAATATTTTGAGTGAGAACAAGAATTGAAGTGGGGGATTTAAGTGGTATAAAATAAGACCCCCAAAAAAGCACAGAAATTCAACAATAACAACTGACTATCTGTGATTGTGGCCTGCACCTTGGAACAAGGGAAAAAAAACACAAAATGGGAGCTTTCTGTAAAACTGACTTTGATTTTCGGAAATTCAGTGAGGAACAGAAAAGCAACACTCATCAGTTAACATAGGGATTTACAAACCTAATTCACCTTCCAATTTCATTATGTTAATTTATTGTTTTGACTTTAAACATTTTGCTACTGAATTAGCACGGTTTTGATAGAGAAATGTTTGAAGGCTGCTGTAGGAAAAAGAACAAAACACACAAAACAACACCCAAGGGTAGATAAACCTGAAAGATCAAGGGTTTGCACTTATTTTATCTGCCTTGCTGCCTCATCAAATTCAGAGCAATAATGATGGTGACACACGGGAAAAGGGAGAAAAGCCATTCAAAAATAAAGTTACCAAAAATATGAGCAGGTCAAGTAATTTTTAAATATGAGATATGGATTTAAATTAGATATAAAGACTAGCACAAGTGCCCAGAGGAGCTGGGGCTGCCCCTGGATCCCTGGCAGTGCCCAAGGCCAGGCTGGACACTGGGGTTGGAGCAGCCTGGGACAGTGGGAGGGGTCCCTGCCATGGCAGGGACGGCCCTGGGTAGGATTTAAAGTCCCTTTGAACCCAAACCAATCTGTGATTTTAAGATTCTTTAAGAAATAATTTCATTTTTTGGTAAGCTATTGTGAGATGTCCCAGCACAGCAGGTTGAAACCTCCAGCCTAATAAATTAGGCTCTTGCCCAGCCTAATTTATTCCTGAAGTTGCACCTCAGAAGCACCTGAATTCCCACGGTGGCAGAGCTGTGTTACACAAACCAGTCCCCACGTTTGACTGGATTCCATTTCATTCCCGTTCTCACGAAACCCTGAGCACAGGAGCATTCCCAGCGAGAGGTGGAGCTTGGATTGGTATTGTTACATAACAAGTACAAAATCCCAAATCATTCCATCTTGTTTTATTACAGTCACAGCAGAATAACCAAAGTGATTTTTAGAACAGTTAATAATGATAAATAAATAAAATCATTGCTATGTGGTTGTAGTTGGCTGAAGCCCCAAACCTTGAGCCATGTGGGCAGCTCTGGCTGATTTGAATTGGGCTCTGTGGGAAAGGTGGAATCCTGCCCTGGGGATGGCAGGGGAGGTTCCAGGTTGGCTGCAGCCCAGGGATTGTGCCCTGCCTTTGTCTAAAGCAGCTCCCACAGCCCAGTCCCAGGGCCTGGGTGTTACCACCAGATAGATTTTAATTAGAATTAATGAAATGAACTCACAGCACTCTGGTATCAGTGAAGGGTTTCAGTTCTTTGCATGGTCTGCATTGGTGGGGTTGGGTTTTCCCTCACCAGGTTGGGGTTTTGTGTTTATCATTTGTGTTTATCAACTCTCCCCATCAGTTATTTAGGGATGAACAAAATCAGCTTCTGGATTTGTGAGTTTCCTTCCACAGCTGCTGAAGGAAAGTGATGCTTTATCAATAATCTAAATTTGGGTTTTCCCACATCCTTCACTGGTTCTGTCAGGAAGCTATCCAGAATGAGAAGAACTGACTTGAAATTAATTCTTGAGCTCTAGAACAAGCATGATTATCATGTTTTATATTATTGGCTAAATTAATCCTTCCCTGGGAGGGTGCTGGGCTGGCACAGGTGCCCAGAGCAGCTGGGGCTGCCCCTGGATCCCTGGCAGTGCCCAAGGCCAGGCTGGACACTGGGGCTGGAGCTCCTGGGACAGTGGGAGGTGTCCCTGCCATGGCAGGGATGGCACTGGGTGGATTTAAAGTCCCTTCCCACCCAAACCAGTCTGTTCAATCATTCTATTCCATATACAATTGAAACAGGAAAAATACTTCCTAGAATTCCATACCTTCTCTCTTCATATCCAAATTCATTTATATTCCTGTCCTCCTAAGGCAGGAGATGCATTTCCTGTGCTGATATCCTTAAATAAATGGATTTCCAGTGCTATGGAGGAGCAAAGTGCTGACCTTTCTCCATTCCAACATTTCAGACATCAACAAGAGGAGTTCTAAACAACCCCAAAATCACAGCATGGTTTAAAAGCAGCTGTGCCCTGCCTGGGGGCTCTGCTGTGCACCCCACGTGCACTTCTCAAATGGCATTGTCATATTTGGGTGTGGGAAAGAAGGACAGTCCCTGAAGGGTAAATCAAAGTCAAGAACTTGGGATTATTTTCAGCAATAGCCCAGGCTGTCTTTTATCAGTGTCCATTTAAAAGCAGATCATCAACAGCCTTTACAAAAAACCAACTTATTTCTCTAGAAACCACAACATTCAAAGGCATTTCCAAGCATAAAGATGAAAGACAAAGAAATGTAATTTCTGGCAGTGCCCTGTGCATGGAGTGCCCAGCCAGGGTGGCTCTTTCCCAGCCTTAATAGAACAATAAATCACTGCAGCCACTCCCCAGGCTCTGGGGATGGCAGAATGCAAAAGTTATTTAATAACCAAACTCCTCAGAGCCTTCCTGAGCTGTTTGAATGATTTGTCCTAGAGTAGGAGTAAAATGCCAGTCAGGGAAGGTTTGGGCACAGCTCTGACTGCTCCAAGTCAAACACGTGGAGGTTGAGCCAGGCTCAGGAAGAACCACACCCAGGGAGTCTGGAACGTCAGGATTTATCCAACTGCTGGCAGCCAGCAAGGCCAACAACACCCAAGGAAGTATTTCCAAATTTACTACAGAACAGAGGAATCATTTCACTTCCTAACTTAAATATATTCTAAAATATATGACAAAACTTAAACATATTCTAAAATACATAAGAAAAAAACCTTGGAAATGGCTGGAATTCATTCGTGTTCTCACCAATTTCCAGGCATCTCCTGAAAAGTGGGAAGCTCTGTTGAACCCTCCTCTGGATTTTTTGTTTGTTTGGGCTTTTTTCAGTGATTAATTCCTGATGTGTCATGGGTGATTGCAGAGCTGTAAAAGCTGCTGGAAAGGCTGACAGAGCTTAGTGAAAGTCTGGGAAATCCTACCCAAACATGTAAGAATAAAGGATGAAAACTGAAAGAAGTTACAGGAAATTAAGGAGAAATCTGACTAAACCCTGTTTTCATCCTAAAATTGTTTCACACAGATCCAGAGGTTATCCAGCTGCAGGTTACCACTCCAAATATTTGAGTTTCATCCCACTCAAATAGATCAGCTGCAGGAGACTCCTTCTGTTTGCACAGACTGCTTTATTTAGGGATTTTTAAAAATCAGCTGCTGTGAAAAGAGCATTTTCTTTCAAGCCCTCAGCCTTGAGCTGTTGCAGACACAGCTACAACAGCTGGAGGCTGCCAAAATGCCACCCCCTAAACTGCAGCTCAGCCAGACAGAAACAAGATCAATTAGGGGGTGCAAGAGGTGTAGCCAGGCAATTCTGGAGATGTTCTGAGAGATGAAATGAAGTGAGGCTGCCAGGGGGAAATTACACAAGCCTGTCTGATTTGGCTCCAGACTTATTTCTTCTTCAAGAAATAGATCACAGGTGATGGCCAGGCTGCTTCAGCCCGAGTGCAGGGTACAACCTGCTCACTTCCATTCCATTGAGTGATATCCCCTGGCTGCCCTGCTTCCCTTTTCTTCCAAGAAAATTGCTTAAATTTACAACTGATTTCCATAGCACATCCTTACCTGCAAATGCCTCGAGCAGAAATTAACTTGTACTGCAGTATTAGATAAAACGTGAAAGGAATTATCCTTTTCATTCCTCGCCAGCAGCTCTTTTTGTTATGTTTATTCCTCTTTCTGAGGTTTTCACTCTTTTTTTTTTTCCTGCTGTGATTTCTCCCAGTTATGCACTACCTGAATATTTTGCAATAATGGCTCTGTTCAAGAACAGCACAGAAAGGGAATTTTCCTACTGAAGTCTGTCTCTCACAACACTGAACAGAGCTCCAAAATGTTGTCACTGTATTTGCTGCAACATAAAGCACATTAGAGCTGCCTTTTCAATCTTTAAATTGAGACGAGGGAAATAATTCAGCTCAACAAAATACACTTTGAGGGTATTGCATTTGGGGTTGAGTCTCTTGTTACCAGCAATTTAGCGAGGAACTGGATTTAGGCAAAAATTGGTGACAGTTCTGAAGGGATTGACCACAAGAGCCGTGGAACTACAGCAGGGAATGATCTGGGAACAAGCTGGGAAAAAGGAGAGGGAGCAGGATTTGGGATCAGGGCCACGTGCCCACAAAGCTCAGCCCTGGAAAAGGCATCAAGGAGACAGCCCCAGCTTGTGCCAGAGGGGGTTAGACTGGAGATTTGGGAAAGTTTGCTCCCAGAAAAAGGGTGGTGAAGCATTGGAACAGGGAGCCTGTGGTTCCAAGGTTGTTTATTCTGTTTATCTCTCACATGTTCTGCTGCCCTGCCCAGCTCTGTCCTGCAGGGCAGCGTGTGGGGCTCTGCCCTCAGTGGGATGTGACAAACATTAAATACCAGAAACTCCCTGGGCTGCATTTACAAGAACGTGCCAATATCTGTCACCTACGTTGGACAGTGTGTCCCCAGCCTGAGCCAACAGAAAAATGCCAACACCACAGTGAGACATGGAGGGCATGAAGAAGGAGAAAAAGGACAAGACACACCCAATTTCCTCCATCTTGTCCCCTTTGGACCCCTCATCTAGAATCCTAAAATTTTACTTTTGCACCCGTGCCGCTCTTAATTATTACTGATATCAAACACTCAGAGCTGGTAATTCATCCTGTAAGATTGAAAACTCTTTTCCATGGCCAGAGATCACAGCCAGTGTCTCTGGGGCTCTGTCCAGGGGGGTTCCTGACCCCTGCCAGGGTCCCAGGGCAGCCAGAGGGAAGCTCTGGATTCCCACAATGACCACCTACACTTTCTGTGCAGTTCAGAGTCACACAGAAAGCACCACAGGATCTGAAAAGCAGGAAACCTAAAATCCCAGGCATCACCCTGTGCTCTGTCCCCGCTGTGTTGCAGTCTCCGAGGCCCTGAGCAGCAGCAGGAGCAGCAGCCTGACCGTGGCCACCATCGTGGTGCTGGTGCTGGCCCTGCTGGGCTCCCTGCTCAGCTCTGCCTTCACCTGCACCAACGCCGTCAGCAACCCCTACCAGACCTTCCTGGGGCCCGTCGGGGTCTACACCTGGAACTCCCTGTGTGGTCAGTGCCATTACAATACTTATATCTGTTCTATTTACATATACTCCTTATGTATATTATATAGATAAATTATTTATATATAGAAAAATATATTATTATACATAGAAAAATATTGTTTATGCTGTTATATATTTTGTATTATAGTATATGTATATGTTATTTATTAAATATAATTTTTATATAAAATATATTATTTTAATATAATATATGTTATATATAAATAATACATTATATATATAAATTATTTGTGTATATAATTTATATATATTAATTTATATATAAAATATAATAGGTATAGATCATATACTATTATATTATATACTATTATATACTATACTATACTATACTATACTATACTATACTATACTATACTATTATATTGTATACTAATAAATACTATTATATTATATACTTATATATAATATTATTTACATATATAAAATATATTTTAAGAGATATAGATCATATACTATTAAATTATATATTATTATATGCTATTATATTATAGACTATTATATTATTATATTTATTATATTATAGTATAGTATAGTATAGTATAGTATAGTATAGTATATTTATTATATTATGTATTGAATATAATATACTATTTATTATATATTCTATTACTATATAATATCTAGAATATATTATATGTATATAATCTATATATAGAATATATCCTATTACTATATAATCTATATTATATAGAATATATATTTTTATCTATTTTTTAAATATATAACATAATATTTATATATTCTGACATTAAGGAGCATTGAGCTGCAAGAAGAAACAGCTGGAAATGCGTTCTGCTCTCTGGATTTGGTTTTTAACTGTGACTCCTGGCACACCTGAAAAGCCTCTTTTAAATATGATTAAAATACATTTTATAGCAATAAAATAATATTTATATGGTAGTATTTATAGGGAGGCAGCACTTCGGAGGAGTGAGCCATGACAATAATGATTTTTCTCTTTAAAAAATAAAAATTCACAGGTGAAAATAAATTTAAACTCATTAATCATTAAAAAAAGGGTGGAGCTGCTGACTCATTAGAGCTGCGAGTCTCACACTCAGACTCCAGAGGTTTAGGTGTTCCTCTGATAATGGGTTTGCACTTGAATTATTTTCATTTTAACACATCTGATTACAGAGTATTTCAGCACGGGTATTTTGGCCTTGCAAAGCTCTTCAGGAAAATGTGTCCCCAGCAGCATCAGCCTGTCCTGGGGACAAAACCAGACCTTGGTGGGAAGGGAACAGTGCAAACAATCTGAATTATTCCAAGTACAGGTGGAGGAGTACAAATCACCCGTTTTTTAACACAGATGCTGAAACAGCTGTGAAGCACAGAAGGAAAAGTGAGCAAAGCTTAATTAGACAATTATTCACTTCTGAGACAAGCAGATCATTGTCTCATCCCAAGGGAAGGGTTTCCTGAACCTGCAAGCCCTGTCTGAAATGAAAGAACCATGGGCTGGCCAAAATAAATATTGGGGAGAAAACAAATTCTTGTGCTGCCTGAGGGCTGGGGTTACTTTTAACAGCCCTGCAAGTGATGAGACCTGGAAGGTCATTTTGCTGTGGGGTAATTTTTATGGGACATCAGGAATTATTTCATGTGGGAGGTCATCCTGGAGGTTCCTAATTCTCCTACTGAATAAAAAGTGAAGCTTTTTCAGCGTGAGCTGGGCTTGGATGAGGCACCCTTGTGGCAAGCACATTTCTCTCCCTCTCAGGATTTTCATAGAGGTGCACAGAGAAATGAAAGAGAAAACAATTTCTATTTCTGCTCCTTGTTTTTCTCATGTGGAATGTGTTTGGAGAATTGTTTACCTGGGGTGATGGCTTGGTTGGATTCTGGTGAGGATTGTTTGAGCCTGATGGCAAATCCAATCCAACCCAACCCAATCCAACCCAATCCAATCCAATCCAATCCAACCCAATCCAATCCAATCCAATCCAATCCAATCCAATCCAACCCAATCCAATCCAATCCAATCCAATCCAATCCAATCCAATCCAATCCAATCCAATCCAATCCAATCCAATCCAATCCAACCCAACCCAATCCAATCCAATCCAACCCAATCCAATCCAATCCAATCCAATCCAATCCAATCCAATCCAACCCAACCCAATCCAATCCAACCCAATCCAACCCAATCCAATCCAACCCAATCCAATCCAATCCAACCCAACCCAACCCAATCCAATCCAACCCAATCCAACCCAACCCAATCCAACCCAATCCAATCCAATCCAATCCAATCCAATCCAATCCAATCCAATCCAATCCAATCCAATCCAACCCAATCCAATCCAACCCAACCCAATCCAATCCAATCCAACCCAATCCAACCCAATCCAATCCAATCCAACCCACCTGAGGCTGCACTCTCAGAGAGGGTCACGAGTTGTGTTAAAGTAGTATGTAGTTTTAGTATCTTCCTTTTATATAGTATATTAATGTATTTTAGCATAGTTCTAATAAAGAAATCATTCAGCCTTCTGAATGGAGTCAGACACCAGCATTTCCTCCCATTGGGTTCTCCTGCATTTACAATAGTGCCTGGAGAGGAGGAATGGAACTGTTCCAGCAAAATTCAGAGATCACAGCTCTGTTGGCACGAGGAAAGCAGAGGTGCAACAGCAATATTCAGATAAATGTCAAAGCACTGAACTTTTACATTTGGGAGGCTGTAAGAAATAAAGCCAGATCTAATAAGACATCACATTTTGGCTTACCCCAGACTCATCCAATAATTCCAGTTGTAAAGAACAGGTCTCCAGTCTCAGCTCTCGGGCCACTCCTCAGCACAGACAAGGCTGCTCAGGGCTTTGTCCAGCTGTGGTATTTATCCAGCTGTGACATTTTTCCAGCTGTGATATCAATCCAGCTGTGATATCAATCCAGCTGTGATATTTTATCCAGCTGTTTTGATTTTATCCAACTGTGAGACTGCCCATCCATGAATTTGGGCTCATATCAAACAGACATTTACAAATCACCAAGAGGGTGAATACACAATACTCAGCAGCACTAAATTAAATTTTTAAAAAAATTGAATTAGATGGCCTTATCTAAGAATAATCAGTGAGAATTGAATAATTTTAGATTATATCATTTCCTATATCAAAACACCTGTCAGACACTATTAGGGGGGGGGCAAAAATTCTTTAAATGCCCCCATAGTTTAGTCATTGTTAATATTATATAAATTGATTAAAATCCCTGGACTAGGACAAAGATTAAAGCAGAATATAATAAATAATGTAATGTAACATAATACAATACAATAAAATATAATATTAGATAAATTGATCAAAATCCCTGGACTAGGACAAGGATTAAAGCAGAATATAATAAATAATGTAATGCAATATAATACAATACAATAAATACAATACAATAAAATATAATATTAGATAAATTGATTAAAATCCCTGGACTAGGACAAGGATTAAAGCAGAACATAATAATTAATGTTATGTGATGTAATACCATAAATAATATAATATAGAATAGAATAGAATAGAATAGAATAGAATAGAATAGAATAGAATAGAATAGAATAGAATAGAATTAATATAATATATAAATTGATTAAAATCCCTGGACTAGGACAAGGATTAAAGCAGAAAATAATAAATATAATATAATATAATGTAATGTATTGTAATGTAATGTAATGTAATGTAATAATATAATATAATATAATATAATATAATATAATATAATATAATAAATACAATATGTCACTACACAAATAGCACTACAGTTCCTCCTCTAAATTTGTATTTCTGTTTCCCAGGAGTCCTCATCCTCATAGCCATGATCCTTTTCCCTGTGAACGTGGAAGGGAACAGCCTGTCTGAAGAGCTGGCCCACAGCTGTTCCAGCTCCCTGCAGACCCACCTTGGATCCACACACAACTATGGATATTCCTACTGGATCATGCTGCTCATCCTTTTCCTGAACATTGCTTCTATCATCATCATCTATTTCTATGACCATGCCAGATATTCCAAGAAGAAAGAGCAGGAAAGACCCATAGAAAATGCACCAAAGGATGTTATTCTGTTTTAAGGACACCTTGGAAAAGGGGGTTTGAAGGAAGAGGACTTTAGTGTGGCCAGCAAATTTCCATTTGCTCTGAACTGTGTGCACACTTCAATTCCCGGGTTGTTTTGAGGACACAAAAGCCAGTTTTGATTTTAGCTGCCTGCTGGCCCGAGCAGGAAGATCAAAGCCGTGGTTTTTGGGGTGTGGGATTTGGGATCTCGAGGGACAGAGCACAGCAGCATCCCTTGGGATGAGGAGGAATGGTCACCGAGGTGCTGCTGCTCCGTTTTCTCCGTGCTCTGCTCAGGGATCTCCTGCAGCTCTGGAGGCTCCTGGGCATGGCAGCAAAACCAACAGGACACAGAACTGGAGTCCCCATCCCTGGGGGGCTTTGAAGCCCTGTGGAGGTGGCACTTGGGGACACGGGCCACTGGTGGCCTGGGCACTGCTGAGGAGTGGCTGGACTCCATGGATTTTCCAACATAAATGATTCCACAGTGCCATGACAGCAGAGAAACCCGGTCTCTGCAGGTTATTAATGCACAGAAAGAGCAGGAAAATCCTGCAGGAAAAGCACTGCCAAGAGCCAAGGGCAAAGCCACACCTCAGGCAGGTGTGCCCAGCCCCTCTGCACAAATCTCTGCCTGTACAAAGTCCCCAGCTGGGTTATCAGGGATGATTTCTGGCCCCTTTTCCTGGGCTGAGGAGTATTTAATGTGCTCACAAAGGCTGCAGCACTGCCCAGGAGTGCAGCTCCCCTCTCCTTGCTCCCAAGGAATGAGCAGTGGGACCTTGGGACAGATCCAAAGTGCAAAATCCCGCTCAGAGCACATGTTCAGCACTTCTGCCCCTTTGTCCCTCACATCTGCAGCCAGCAGAGACTTTATTATTCCTTTAAAAAGAAAAAAAAACTCCTTTTCCTTTCCAGTGCGATTTTTCAGTCACGCTCTGTATCTGTCCTGTGATACAAGACGTGCTCGTGGAGATGAAAAAGCATTCTGAAGAGGGGATGAAGTGAATACAAGAGGTGAATCCTCACTATTTATGTCACAAAAATAAAGTTTGGAGATGAAAGCAGCCAGCACTTTGTGCAGCTGACCTCTTTCAAAGGAACCAAAGCAAAGGGATTTCCCATCCCTCTTAAAAGGGTGCTGAGGGCAGAGTGAGGAATAAAAAATAAAAGAGGGATTCTGAGACTTGAGGTCACTAAAATCAGGGCTGATCTTTGTGTGCCTGGAAGTGCTGGGGAGGGCTTGGAAACGTCATGGTGGAGCCAAACATTTGCCAGTTGTGCTTTGGCTGCAAAAATGTTCACAGTTTCTGCATTCATCTGCCAGTGTTGGGCCAGTCAGCATCTGCCACACGCCACAGCTCTGCCCAGAGGGGCTTGGTGGAGGGATGGAGTCAGAATAATCCAGAAGGAGCAGGAATTCCAGCTCTGGAGAGCTCAGAGGTGTCTGGTGGAGGGATGGAATCAGAATAATCCAGGAGGAGGAAGAATTCCAGCTCTAGAAAGTTCAGAGGGGTCTGGTGAAGAGATGGAAAATCAGAATAATCCAGGAGGAGCAATAATTTTTTCCTCCTTTTCCCAATTTTTCTCCCTCCTTCAGCCTGGAAGTGCACAACCCCTTGGTTCCTGGGCAGTTTGAATTCCTGCTGTTCATCCCTGTCCTGGCTGGCTCCTGAGCAGCCTTTTCCCTTCAGGAATGGGGAATTCCAGAGTTTTCTTATTTTCTATTTTAATATAGAGCAGGAGCTCCCAAATCCAGGCAGTTCCTGATAACTCAGTTTATCATCTCATTATCCAACCAGCCCTGGACGCTTCCAGGGATGGAATCCTGAATCCCCCAGTTATCCCAGGGAATTATTGGCATTTCCAGGAATTAAGGACTTTCTGCTGGAGGAGCAGTTCCTGCGGTGCCCAAACCACACCAAAACAACCTCTAGGAAGAGAAAGAACTGAAAAATTAGGAAATAAATCCCAGCCAACAGCATTCCCTGGAATAACTCAGGACATGGAGTCAGCCCTTCCTGTCCTGCTCCTGTGCCTGGAAAGGGAATTTTGCTGGAGCAGGAGGATGCTCCCAGCTTTTTATTCCCATTTTTCTGCCGGCTGTTTGCTCCGGGAGCCATGAGAGGGCAGCAGGCTCCTTCCTAGGATTCCTTGGCTTTGCATTCCTGGTTTATTTGGATGCAAAGTGGACGGCAAGAAAGGCAGGGAGGGACAGGGAGAACTTTCCCAACTCGACTTGCCAAGGAATAGTTGATTGCACCTCCTCAAAACTCACCAAAAGAACAAGTATTTCCCAAATTAAATTGATTTTTAAGCCTCTAATTGACATCCTAACTCTGTGGGAATGAGCACAAGGGGATGGAACAGAGTGGTGGGCTCCTGGGAAAAGTTTTTGGCTCATTCCCAATATTATTATATATATATATAAGAGGAAACTTACCCAAAAAAAGCCAAGAGGAAAGCGCAAATACAATATTAAAAAATATAATTGGAATTAACAAAGTTATTGATTAAAAATTGTCAGAAGTACAGATTCAAGAATAAAATGGGATTTTATACAGGACAGATCTGACAAACAAGGGTAAAAAAACGGAGTTTTGCAAAGGTAACCAAGGCAACGTTCACTTATATTTCTTGATCATACAAGTGTGAGCAAAACCATCCTCTCAAATAAGAATAGAACTGTATCATTCAAAAACCATTTCATAAAAATATGATTATTTCTTCCCTGGCTATAAGGAAGAGAGACTTTATCAGTGGTTGATACATCAGTGATGTGCTGCCTCTGTTAAATCCCCAAGAAAATAAACCAGAAGCCACCCAAGTGCCTTTTTTTTTTCTTTTTTATTTCCTGCATTTTGAAATAAACTGGATTTATTTTTCCAGCACTTCGCTGAAAATGAAACTTTGCACAGGTGAGAAAACACAAAAATGTAATTCAAAGCCCCATTGAAATGGCCACATCAATGAAGATTTAAATGTCATTTTCAGCCTCTTTTCTTACATCTATCACTGAGCTCCCTGCAGATCTGAAATTATACTGGATTTTAATAACACCTCTGGGTTTAATGTGAGATAATGAATGAAATCTGCCCACAGATGGGAAAGGATCCTGCCAGCGAGGGGAAATTCAAATTATTTCTCTGCAGCCGGAGGGTGACTCCTTCTAATCTGGAAAAACTTCCATTATTGAAAACAAAGGAGAAGGAGCTGCAGCTTCTGCTTAATTCTGGGGGGACTTTTCAGCTATTTTTTAATGAAATGCAGGTTGAGAACAGATTTTAGGCAATTTATTGCACAAGTAAGGCTGGTGGGAAAATGCAAGATGCAGGAGAGAATCCCAGTCCTTCATCAGAGAGCTGCAGCAGGCAAACAGAGCCAGGTGTAAGCAAGGACTTGAGAAGGGCAGCACATTTTGGTTTTCCTCAAATAGATTTTTAAAGGAGAGCCAGGGAACATTGACCTTTTCTGTAGATAATTCACTTCACCCTTCTTTTCTCTAAGGAAGATGTCATCACTTATCCCATGAAATGCTCCCTGGCATGGACTTGCAAGAATGGAGCCCAGAGGTTGATTCCATCATTTATATTGATTTATTACACCTGTCTAAAACAATTTCAAGAGGAATTTTTTTTTTTTCCCCTCTGGGAAGCTCTGAAGTCCCAACCATGCCTCTTGATCACACAGAAAAAATTGAACAGAAAATATTCCCTGGCAATTCTGAAAGCCAAAAAAAGGAGAGACCAACACACTTTTTGTGCACAGACCCGTGCCCACTGTGAATTTTGATGCAAATATGAAAATATATGAAAACCCTGCATTTTCAACACTTAGAACTTCCTTCTTGTGGCACACCAGCCTAAAAACTTCCATAAAGAAACGTGGGGCAATGTGGGAAATGGATTTACAGAGAAATTTTCCAACCTGATAGAAGGCTCACATCACACACATTTGTGTGTAAGCTTTGAGAGAAGAAATGCTGATTTAGAAATGCCATGGAATAGGACAGGCATTGTTGAGAGAGAAATGGAACCAGAAACAAATATATTTTCTATATAATTATATATAGATTCATAATTATATATAGATTATAATTATATATATTATAATTATACATATTATAATTATACATATTATAATTATATATATTATAATTATAAAAATACATAATATATAATATTATATTTATACATAGTTACATAAAAGATGATATTATACATAGTATATTATGATCTATTATATATAGTATACAGTTATATATTATAAGACACTATTAATATATATTAATATGTTACATATTTCAGGGCAGTAGAATGGAGCACTTGAAGGCTTTCAAACAGCTGTGACTGAATTGTGTAAAAAGTCACCAGAGTGTTTAAAAATTTAATTATCTATTTAGTCAAGACTTGTTGCAGACTCCGTTTTTTCATCCCTTGCAGGGAAATGGAGACAATTTTGCTCCTTGGCTGTGACTTGGTTTTTGTTCTTCAAGGGACAACAATTATGGAATTGTGGAATTGTTTGGGTTGGGAGGGAATTAAAATCACCCTGCCATGGCCAGGGACCCTTCACTGCCCCAGGCTGCTCCAAACCCCTCCAGCCTGGCCCTGGGCACTGCCAGGGAACAATTCCTTCCAAAAATCCCTCTAAATCTGCCTTTTTTCCATTTAAAGCCACCCCCCCTGAGCAGCCAGGGAAATAATTCCACTCAAAGCCAGCACAGGCTAGCAGGGAAAGCAGAATAGGAGCAAGGCTGGCGTTGGCCTAATTAATAATGCCAATACCAGGGGCTGGATCATTAAAATGTGATTTATCCCCAGCAGCTGCTGATGGAGAGAAGTCAGAGCAGAGCATTTCATCCGTGGCTCTGGAGGACAATGTTTGCTTGGGAATTAGAGCTGCTGCTGCCCTGGCACAAAAGAATGATCCTGAAATGCAGGAGGTCACAAATGAGCTCTGGAAATGAGGGGAAAACAGGAATTGGAATTGTCCTTTGGCATCCTCAGCCAGGGAAATCTGGGATTTCACGGGGCCCATCAGGAAGGAAGAGGAAACTGCAACCCCAAGGGGTGCCCCAGGCATCTCCTTTCAGCCTCAGCAAAAATATAATTCAGCTGTGGAGATGAGCCCTGTCCAAAGTTTAAAATCCATGTCACATTAAAAAAAAAAGTAAAATTTAACAGAGTAAAAAATAGGTATTTAAAATTAAATAAAATGTACTGCATAGTAGCTTATTAACATAAATAAAATATACTATTTAGTCTGTTAAATTTACTGTACTTATAAAACTGTCCCAGCTAAAGAAAGAAGAATATAATCTCTAAAATAAAAAAAATAAAAACAACCCTTAAACTCTAAAACTAACAAAAGAAGTCTACAAAAATAGGCAAAAATATTAAAAAGTTCTCTGTACAGAAGACCAACTATAAATTATAACTCAAAATCAACAAAATAAATATACATAAACCTATTATAAAATGCTATATATATCTATATACATTAGTGCAAAATAATAAAAAAGATCAAAAATCCCCAAAGAGCGCACATGCCCTTTAAAAAAAAAATCCCTATGACAAGAAAAATCCCAGTATGTGCCCAGCACTAATGGAATTATGTGTGGAGTACTTAAAAAAAAAAAAAAGCAAAAAGCAAAACAAAAAAGTGTTTCCAGCAGAAAAGGAAATGTGAAATGATGATTTCCCAGGGCTCAGTGTTGAGCACTCCCCTCACCAAATATTTCCAAAATTTGTTCCTCAAACAAGCCTTTAGCATCACTTAAAGAAACCCCAACACAGACAAGGATAATAAAATATAAAATTCAAAGGGATGTAAATCTTCTTTTGTTCTGACTGATACCAGAACATCACAAACTCCTTTTTATTCCCAGAAATTCCCTTACAACCAGCTCAGGCTGGAGAGAAATCTCCCTCACCTCCCACTAGTGGCTTTAAACACAGGAAGGAGAATTAAACCCCATTTTCTCTGCAGGTCAAAAACCAACGGGACATTGAGATCCCCTGGGGAAAGGGAAAGTTAATTAACAGTGAATTATTTTGGGAGATGCTCTGGGGGCAGCAGCAGAGCCATTATTGCCTCATTTCAGCTGCCACCTCCCCATTTCCAGGGCAGCACTCAGCTCCTCAGCATTTATTTTTATTTCTTCAGAGGGTTTTTTGGGTTTTTTTCCCATTGTTTCACCCCCTTCCATTAGGATTTAATGAAATTCTTCTTTCATTAAGAATTCCATCCTTGCGCTGGATGATTTTTCTGCCACAGAAATACATCCAGGTCCAAACATCCAAACATCACCCCCATCATGGGATCCCCCCCAGCTACAAATCAGCCTTTGGCTCTTGATTTTTTATATTTCTTGATTATTCTTTATTTTTATTTCACAGCCAGATGTTTCAGGGGGATTTTTCCCTCTTTATCTCTGTGCTCTGCTCTGGGTGACGAGGATGGATTTGGTGATGCTGGAGGCGTTTTCCAGCCTCATAATCCCAGAATTATGAGAAAAACCCCTTTGCCTTCAAGGATGGGGCTCAAAAACCCTAAATCTCCCTGGCACAGGGAAACTCGGCTGAGCAGCTGAAACAGGATCAGTAAAATAAAAATTCACCAAATCCACCTTGGCTTTCAAGAGTCATTCCAGCTGGAGCAGGAGGCAGGAGGGGTGGATATGATTTTACCCGTATTTCTTGATAAGGTATTAATTAGGTATTAATTATTAACAAGGAACTAATTATTAATAAGGAATTAACAACTTTGTGCTGTCGTTTGCAGTGAAAAATGTGGAGAGGGAAGATTATTGTCAGGATCTCAGGAGTGTGAGAAAACTTCAGGAGGATGAAATATCTCCCTGCTTTTTTTTGGGTTATTTTCCAGCCAGCAGGAGAAAACTGTTGGAAGTTGCTGTGAGAATTGATGAGCACTGGCAGGAGATACCCCCAAAAAGTGATCTGGGGGTCACTTGGAATTACAAAAGCCATGGTTGTGCCCTTGGCTTCCAGCACCCAGCACTGCAGGTGTCAGAGGTGGGGGATGAGTGATGCATTGAGCACCCAGTGACCCCAAAAACATCCTTCTGCAAGGCTGAGAAGGGGTGTCCTGGGCAGGTGGGGACACAAAGAGGGACACAAAGAGGGACACAAAGAGGTGGAACCTAAAAGAGACAAGATCCAGGCTGTGCACTCCCTCCTTTCCTTCGGACACACAACATCGTGTCAACCTTTCCAGAAGGTGCAGGTAGGAAACTCTGGAAAGGCAGATGATTTTTCATATTCTTGGGTTATAAAAACAAAAATAAAGGAAATTGTGGAACCCAGGAATTGTGGAATTGTGGAAATATCCCCCTGTCTGCCCTGGGGTGCTCTGGGTCCCAGGAAAACACTGACTTTGACCCTCATTTGTGAAGAAAACTTCCAAAGCCTCAAGGTAAACTAGAGACCACAAGAGTGTGAAATAGATTGTAGGGATTGTAGAGAATAGTGCAGTATGTCACATGAGTGAGAAATTTAGGTTTTAGGATTTTTAGTGTAGATAGGTACAAGATGGAGGATACGGGAGTTGTCTCAAGTTCCTTTCTTCTTCTTCCTTCTTCTTCTTGAGTTTTGGTGGTTTCTTGTAATTGGGCAGAAAAATCCTCATTGTGGGTCTTTAGGGGTCAGTTATTGGGTTAGAAAGGGAAATAATCTTGGTGTCACTTCTTAATAGGGTAGCTTAATTTTTAGATTTGAAAGGCTTCACAGCACAATTTTGTTAGCTATTTTTGTGCTGTTTTCCTACATGCAAGTTCTGGGTGCAGAGAGAGTTCTGAAGTCATGGTAAGATAACAAAAAAACAAGAACCTGAAGACTGAAAAAAATAACTCAATTTTCCCCTACTTGAAGACATCATTTCCCCTTCTACAATTCCTTATTCACCTGACTGCAATTTTTCCCCTCCAGGAACGTCTCAGGATATTCCCAGAAAAATCCAACATTTCCAAAGGCTCCCAAAGAATGGGACAGGGAGCTGGGCTGGGCAAATTCGGGTGCCCAAATTCCAGGATGGGTTAAAATCTGTCCCATTCCACCCCTGCCATGGCAGGGACACCTCCCACTGTCCCAGCCCCAAAGTCCAACCTGGCTTTGGGCACTGCCAGGGATCCAGGGGCAGGATGGAATCCCAGAGCTGAGCATTGGGAGCAGGACAAAACCCCCAAATTCTCACAGAGTTTTGTTGTCTGACCCCATTTCAGCAGGAAAAACCAGTTCCATCCCAAAAGCAGCAAACCCAGCTCCTCCCCAGGAGCTGCCCAGGGCCTGGATCCCCTGGGAGCAGAGGGAGAGGAGCAGGATTTGCTCCTCCCAGGGAATGCCACAATCCCAAAAAAGCCCAGACACCACGCTGAGCTGGGCTCTGCACCTTCCAAGGGGAATCACTCACATCCAACCTGCTCCCACCACGTATTTCACCAAGGATTTTCCTCCAGGACTTGAGTTTCCATCTCCTGCACAGCATGGAATATGAGACAAACCATATTTTATTTCCTTATATTTTCCTTCCTGATGTTTTATGTAATAACTACTTACAACTTCCTTTCCCTTCAGCCCTGATGACTCCCAAGAACCTGGAAACTCAGTTCTGTTCTTGATTTTCCTCCCACAGTATAAAATGTAATATTCCCAGTCCTATTTTCTGGAAAAAAAAAAAAAGTCCTGGGAAGCTGTGTTATTCCACAGTAAAGCCCAGGGAAATCCTAGTGCTTAACAAGGATTTATCACAGGCAAGTGTTAGAGCAGAGGGAAAATTGAAAAGAAGAAAAGGAGGAGTAAATCTGATTTATCACATCCTGTTTGCATTTGTGATGGGCTCCTCCTGAGTGATAATCACGCTGAAAATAGAGATTTATTGCTTTTGCAACTGGGTTAAAATAGAACTGAGATGACAATAACAGCAATTAAAGGCAGGAAAGTAATTTATGCTCGTTGCTGAAGAAGTGAAACTCCAGCTCTGCTCTCCATCCCCTGCCCAGTCAGGGGGCATTCCCTGGGTTTTTTTGGGAATTTTCCATTCCTCCAGGGGAATCCAGAGGCACTGCTTGCACAACAGTTCAGAGGGAGAGGTTTTCCATTTTCCATTTCAGGGGAGGCTCCTGCTTTCCTTAGCAGACACCTGGCTTTTCAAACCAAGACAGATACTCCCTTAAACAGTGAAACCTTTTCAGTCCTGTTTAGTTTATGGAGGGGGAAGTGGTGAAAATCCTCGGTGTTACACCAGTTGCTGACAGCACAGGAGGCACAAATTGCTCTAAATTCTAGAAGAGAATCACAGAATATCCTCATCTGGCAGGGACCCATCAGGATCATTGATTCCACCTCCTGGCCCTGCCCAGAAACCAATCCCACCGCTGGATTTCTAATATTTATTTCCAAGACCAGGAGACAGCAGCCATGGCATCAAGAACATCCTGTAATTCTTACCTGGGTTTGACTCCTTCAGCTGACACAGAAACCAGTGGGAAACCAGTGGGAAACCAGTGGGACCCCCAGCTCACCTCCAGAGCACCCCGAGCATCCTCTGGCATCTCTGGGACACCCAACCCTTCCCTTCCCTCCCAGCAGCCAGGAGGGCTGGCAGGGAGCTCTGCTCTGCTCCTGGCAGGGAAAACTGCCCCGGCCAGCTGCGTGGCAGGAGGGAAAAACCTTTCCAGCCTTCTGCTGGGATGGGACAGGGAGAGAGGAGGGACAGGGAGAGAGGAGGGACAGGGAGAGAGGAGGGACAGGGAGGGAAGGGGGGACAGGGAGAGAACAGGGACAGGGAGAGAACAGGGACAGGGAGAGAGGAGTGACAGGGAGAGAGTAGGGACAGGGAGAGAGCAGGGACAGGGAGAGAACAGGGACAGGGAGAGAGGAGGGACAGGGAGAGAACAGGGACAGGGAGAGA
This sequence comes from Lonchura striata, assembly GCF_050655825.1. NCBI lineage: Eukaryota > Metazoa > Chordata > Aves > Passeriformes > Estrildidae > Lonchura > Lonchura striata. Next base: position 38,881,228 of record NC_140708.1, on the reverse strand, counting down.
GGAGGGACAGGGAGAGAACAGGGACAAGGAGAGAGGAGGGACAAGGAGGGAAGGGGGGACAGGGAGAGAAGGGGGACAGGGAGAGAGGAGGGACAGGGAATGGAAGGAGGGACACATTTCTCACATTTCTGCGGTACAAAACCATCCCTCTCTCGTGCCCGGCTTCAGCTGGGGGTGAGCCCGGTCAGCCGCGCCCGTAGCGGGCGGTGGTCCCGGGCGGGGGTGGCCGTGCCACCCGCTGGTCCCGCCGCCGAGCCCGGCCCCCGGCGCCGCTCCGGCCGCCTCCGCTGGCCGCTCCCTCTTCCTCCTCCCGAAATCCCCGTTCTCGGTCTTCTCGCAGCTGGGCTCCAGCGTGCACTAGCTGCCTTTGCCTGCGGGCGGACCCAGCGCAGCGGCGGCGGCTCCGCGCCGCTCAGCATCGCTCAGCATCGCTCAGCATCGCTCCGCACATCGCTCAGCATCGCTCTACTCATCGTTTGCTCATCGCTCCGCGCATCGTTCTGCACCGCTCAGAACCGTGCATCGCTCCGCTCCTCGCTCCGCACATCGCTCAGCACCGCTCAGCATCACTCCACACATCGCTCCGCGCATCGTTCCACACGCTCAGCATCACTCCGCACATCGCCCCGGGCCGGCGACAGCGGCGACATCGGCGGCGACATCGGCGGCCACCGCCGCTGTGCCCCCAGCACGGCCCCGGAGCCAGGCACGGAGCGCCGGGAGCGCCCGGCCGCGGGTGCGGGCTGGCTGCGGGGCCGGGAGCAGGGGATGGAGCCGGGGATGGAGCCGGGGATGCAGCCGGGGATGGAGCAGGGGATACAGCCAGGGATGGAGCCGGGGATGGAGCAGGGGATGGAGCCGGAGATAGAGGCAGAGATGGAGCCGGGGATGCAGCCGCGCATCCCGCGGCATCCCGCGGCCCCGAGGGTGCACGGAGCGGGCACGGCTCGGAGCACGGCCGGTTAAACTGTGGGGACGCCGCGCCGAGCCCTCCCTCCGGCCCCCAGGGTCCCGCACCGCCCCGCAGCCGCTGGGTGAGCGGGGACGGACGGGGGAATTTGGGAATGGGGAGCACCGGGAGTTGAGCGCAGAATTCAGAGGATGAGCAGAGCGATGGAGCAGTGCCGGAGCTCACCTCTAGGTCAGGGGTGGCTCCGTGTGGTGGAAAAGTCTCTCCTCCAGCCCTGCTTCCAAAGAAAGGCTCAGCAGTCTCTGTTGTCCGGTCTCAAGGCAGTTTATTGCAAGTTATCTCAAAGATTTTCTCCTGGGGCTGCTGTGGTTTGCTCACAGCCCAGGCAGAGGCACACACACACCCTGACATCCTCTGTGACCCCGACTGCTTCTTCTCTCCCACCCAGGGCTGCTGCTGCTTTTATATGGTACATTACATGTTACATGGTTACAGCTTTCCCCAATGCCTATTACCTATATTAAATGGTGCTTTTCTATCTTTTATATGGTACATTACGTGTTACATGTTTACAGTTTTTCCCCAATGCCTATTACCTATATTAAATGGTGATTTTCTATCTTTTATATGGTACATTACGTGTTACATGTTCACAGTTCTTCCCAATGCCTATTACCTATATTAAATGGTGATTTTCTATCTTTTATATGGTACATTACGTGTTACATGGTTACAGTTTTTCCCCAATACCTATTACCTATATTAAATGGTGTTTTTCTACTCTAAACCAATCTGTGAGTGTCAACATCAGCAAGAACATGGAGGTGAGGAAGAAGAAAGAGGGAGGACAGGACAGGCCCAGATCCCAAATCCATCTTAAAACCTCTGACTCCCATGTACAAAACCAAAACCCCCCTGTACAAGACTCAAAAACTCTTCCCTTTACTTGGTGACTACTTCTACTATAATATCTAAACTTTTGTAACTTCTTGTTCTTCCTGCAAAGTTGGTAAGTGCCCAAGGCCACTGGACACTGGGGCTGGGAGCAGCCTGGGATTGTGGAAGGTCCCTGCCCATGGCAGAGGACAGAATTCGATGATTTAAGGTTTTTTCTAACCCAAACCACTCTGAGATTCTGTAGTTCTTTCAGCTTGGAAACCCAGATCTGGTTGATGCCACCTTCGGTGTCCTTCCAACAAAGGGAGCAAAATCTCAGACCACAAGAGCCTCGTCCTGTGGAAATGACCAGGAAGACAGGAAAAGGGATAAAGATGAGTTAACATCTTTTGCACATTGCAAAATTAGAAATAACCAATTTTTATCACAAGGTTTATATTAATATTAGTTACTTCATGCATAATTTTAACAGATCTGCCTTAAATCTCAAAAGCCTGAGGGGAGCTATTCCTTCCATTTCAGTAAAACGAGTTCAGGAAAGGATTTGATCCCAAATATTTCATTTCCCTGCTCTCAGTGATTACCTGGAGACATCCAGCAGAAAAATCGACCCCCAGGTATCACAGGCATGGCTGCTGTGGGTATGGATGTGGCACTGGGTGCCAGGGCTGGGCTGAGGTGTTGGGGTGTCGCTGTCGAGGCAGGATGAGAATGAAGAGACTCTGATCTGGCTGCTGAGAGTAAAACTCTGATTTATTGGAAATACCCTGCTCTTTTATACAGAGCTCCACAAGGACCAGCTCCATTGGTCCTGAAGTGAAAACAACCCACAGCATTGGTGCAGAGTGCTTGATGCACAGTGATGGAACTTAACTATAAACAATGTGAACAACAAGAGAGATAAAGAATTATTTACATTCTCTCCAGCTCTTTCCCAGGCTTCTGCCTGGCTAGAAACTCTCCGTTTCTCTCTTTGACTCAATCTGAGACCCACACTGGGGCTGGGTGGGTGATTTTGAAGATCACCAGCTTGGTCACTCTGTGATCCCCCAATCCCGGGGGATGCTCCCGCTCAGAACAGGACTCCCCTGGGATGCTGGAGCTGGGGTTATCCCGGCGTCATTCCCAGGGCAGGGCAGGGATGGGCACTCGTGGGCTGCCGATGCCATCTAGTGGCACCGGGCCCGGCTCCTGCCGCTGCTGGCACCGATCCCTGACACAAATCCCCAAAAACGGGGCTGGTGGCGAGCCAGCGGGAAATTCCCAGAAATATTTCAACGACCTGAGAGCTCATCCCACTCCCACTATCCCACCTTGCTCCAAGCCTTTTCTCCAGCTTTACTATTGTGACATCCAAAAAGAAAACAAAACAATAAAATTATAATTATTGCCTTTCAGAAATATCTAAACCCACCTAAAAATTTTTTTTTTTCAGGCAGAATTCCATTTTTTACCTCCTCTATTTCCTGATCTGCCAGATTTAGAGAACACATGGTATAAACATAAATGTTGTATAAAAGAGGACGTACAAATATTATTAAGTTCTGTACGTTGTATTTCTATTTCCTGTTTTATTTCCTATTTTACTTCACGGAATTTGTGTATTCCATTTTTCACCTCCCGTATTTCCTGATCTGCCAGGCTTAGAGAACATGTGGTATAAAAAAAAATGCTGTATAAAAGAGGACGTACAAATATTCTTAAGTTCTGTATGTTGCATTTCTATTTCCTGTTTTATTTCCTATTTTACTTCAGGAAATTTGTGTACAAGATGTTTAAACTTTCTAGTGCACAAACCTGTTGGTATGAAGTGTCTTCAGTTTGTGGAATTCTGGGGGTGCAACATCTGCTTTTTACCGAGGAAAAATACAAGTGAATAATATTTTATTAATTTTATGAAAAAGTTTTAATTAATTATATGCAAATGAGCTGCTTGTTTAAGATAATGTGGCCCCAAAAAATAGCAGGAATGTCCCACAAGTCAATTCATGTAAAGAACCTCAGTGGTGGGGTTTGTGTGGCTGTAGAGCAGGAAACTCTTTGTGTTTGTGAGGACAGAATGGAGAAACTGAAGGATTTCTTCTCCATAATTATTAAAACCACCACATTTGTCCCAGAATTCCCAACCATTTCTCACGGTGTCCTTGCAGCAGTTTCTCTGCAGAGAGGGAAGTGCTCGAGAAGCATCCCCTGATCCCCAAAAACCTCATCACGGATTTGGGAGCGCTGGGATTTCCCATCCATTATTAATGGGCTGCTAACCCCTGCAAAATGCACTTTTAACAGGAAGGCAGTGCAGGGAATGTCTCCTCAAGGACCTGCTGGGGGTCTGAAGTCCTTGTGAGTGTTTCCATCAGGCTCTGGGGTTTATTCCCAAATTTCCTGTGCTGGCACAGGGACAAACCCCATTTGTGTCCCCACGGATCCTGTGCCAAACCCCATTTGTGACCCCACGGATCACAGCAGGGCACAGCTGGGATCCTGGCAGCTGGATTCCTGCCCAGCCAGGGATGCCAGCTTGATTTCTACCCAAACCTCATCAAAATCTTGAAAAACACCTCTTGGTGGTGTTGGAGACACAATACCAACCTCCTTCCCGCAGCTCGAGGGCTGCGAGGATTCCCAAATCCCACTGGACTGCCCTGGGCTCTCCATCCTTTTCCTGAAGGACATCAGGGATCACCTTCACCTCTGCTGCCATCGTTTGGGATCCCCTCTGCTCACCTGGAGGTGACAGCAGGTGAGCACTGGAGGCTCCGTTCTCTTTTTGGGAGCTGCAAAACGGGAGAGTTTCATTTCCTGCTATTTCTGCTTCTTCGGGGTGCACTTCTGTGGAATTGCATTTAAATTTACAACCTCTGGCAGCTGTTTCAAGCCCAAACCAAACGGTTTGACCCAGCCTGGGTGAGATTTCATGAAGATTTTACTGATCAGATGAGATCTTCCCTAAAAAATTCCTTGCCAGTGTTTGTACTTTCAGTCACTCACCTTTAACACTTACTTTATCTCTGCCTTGAAGAGTCTGAGCTCTTCATGAACTCTGTTCTTTTTATGATTCCATGATTTTTCACGTGGTCTAAAAATAAATCAACAGCTGAAAGCAAATCTGATTTCAGTGAGACCAAACATTGCTAAAATTGGTCAGTTCCTGGCCTTTGACTCGTGGCTGCATTGCATTTCACCCAGGAAAAATGGGATTTGTTTCATTGCAGAGCTGCAAAGGTAAATGACCCTGAACAAAACCGAATAAAATTTTGCCATAAGATTTTGCACCTTTTAAACAGCCATTTCTGCCCGTTCAGAGAATCTGAAAGTAAAACAGTCACAACAAATAATATAGAACACAAAATATTGAATTATGTGTGGCACAGAGGTGTACCCACAGAAAAGGTTCTAGGAAAGAGAGGTTTGCAGCCAAATTTTCTATTTCCTGTTCTGTTGATTTGTTCCTCATATATTAGAAATAAAAATCACACTCAAGGTTCAGAACCTCGAATCAGTTTTTTAACTGTTCATCACAGAATATCCTAACCCTGAATTTCCTAATAACTCCAAAGAAGCATTTTCCTTCCAGTCTTTTAAACACATCTTTTTCTCTGCAATTAAAAAATACTAATAACAATCCCTAATAAAAAGAAAGTAAATAACAAAAAGTCAATAACAAAAATATACTAATAAAAAAGTAAATAACAAATAATCCCAGAGCAATGTTGATTTGATGCATTTGTTGTAATACCAATACAGTAATTCCTGTAAATATCCCAATGATAAAAAGTGAACTTGAAAGCACATTCATGGTTCAACAAATTTCACTTTGAGGAAAATCTCTGCTTTATGGAATATCAGATTTATTTATTTTCACCCACATCTGCTGTATCCCAAGTAACTGCTAGGAAGCCACAAGATTTTTTTGTGGAAGATTTTTTTACAGAAATATTTGTGTGTCAGGAGCAGGACATCCCTGATATCACACAAAGCCCAAATTCTCCCTCCAAGAACTCCCCAAAGCTTTTAATTTAATTTTTTTTTATTAATTTTTCCATCCAGAGCACCTCAGTGACAAATGCCTGCTCTCCCCACGCACCTTTGTACACAGAATTCCTGGTGCTGGCACAGAGGTGGGATGGGGTTGACACCCCAAGGTTGGGTGACCGTGTCCCCCTGGCAGCTCTTGCTCCATGAGCTTGGAGCTCAAAGTCCCAGGTCCCATATCCCATTTCTTTTCATGGATCTGGTTCAGCCAATTCTCCTTTTTCCTTCAGAACTCATCTGTGGAGAGCGTGGCATTAACTCACCCTGTGGGATTAATTGCCTGGAAAGTCACTGCCAGACCTTGGACACAATGATATTAATTACTGTAATAGGTATCAGAGTGTTAAACATCATTTCTCACTTTTATTGGGGGGAAAAAACCCTCTCAGAATTACAGGAATTAAACCACGCCCAGGCTATTTAATTATTTTATTGCCCTGCTGAAGTTAGTGAGGTCCCAGCTCTGGTTTTTTCCTCTCTAAGCCATGTCAGGAGTGTGGCTCAGTGATCCACACAAATCAGAGAAATCAAAGGAATTGTTCACTGGATAATTTCTATTTCCAAATTGTCTACAACCCACATGTTTTCTTTATTTGTTTTTTTTAATTTGTCCTCATGAGATACAATTAATTTGCAGCAGAGATGCAGAAAGCTGGAATTTAACAGAGGAAATTGCACTGTGCAAAGGTGCTTGTAACAAATTTGGGATATTTGGTGAGCAGTTATTTTCCTCTAATGAGAAAAATTCCAACCAACGACAAAAAAAATCAAAGAGCAAAATAATTCTCTGCCTGTTTTTACTGATTCCAATGACAATGCACCAGGAAGGCACCAAAATACCCCAAAATGCAAGGAAATGAGACAAATGAAGGTTGGTGCTGAGGATGACAGGTGACAGGGGATGTTTGCAAAGCAAAACCTAAATTCGAAACCTCCCCCCACCCGGGATTCTCTAAAGCTTTCCTTCTCTCACACACAACCCTAAACCATCAGCACACAGAACAAATTCATAATCCAGGCTTCTGGCAGAGCTTAAACCCAGAGTAGCTCAACCCCAAAAAGGAAAATATTTGCACAATGTGACTCAGTGCAAAGAAATTACCTTCAGTTTTAATTGTTCTGCTTGTCAGCAATCAAAAAGTGAAATCCTGCAAGGACACACAGAGGAGGTGGTTGTCTTCTCTCATGATGCAGCTCTGTTACTCCAAAAATGTGAAACATATTAAATCATCAACAATCCCTTCAGAAGGAATAATAAAAGTCATCAACAAACCCTTCTTTTTTTATTAACATTTTATATCACCCATCCCTTCAAAAGTTATTATTTTTAAAAACATTTTGAATCATCACCCATCCCTTCAAAAGTTATTCTTTAAAAAAAAAATCAACAACCTCTTCAAAAGTTGTTGGTGTTATTTTGGTTTGGTTTTTTTTTGTTTTGTTTGTTTTTTTTTTTAACAGGGTGATAAAACCTGTTATGAAGCAATCAGTGCTCTCTGTAATTTTATTTTTCAGACACTCACCTGACCTTTACATGGTCTTTCTGCTGGCCTCTGGCAGGAGGATGCTGTATTCCAGCCATGGAAATTAAATTATGTAGTGGGTGGGAAGTGAATTAACTTTAGTGAGCTACACAAAGCATGGAAATTGAACTCCACACTTCCTGCAGAGCCTCTCCTGCCTGGCCTGCTCCTCACTGCCTGCCAGGGCAGCAGCATCAGGTGGCAGGAGAGCATCTGCCACCCCTTTTCCAGCCATGAGCTGAGAAATTTGATTTTTTGGTAATCACTGCTGCCCCTCCTCTGTTATCCCTCAGCCCAGGCTGATTTTTCAGCCCACACAAATGATCCCCTCTGTACCCAGCACCCTCCAGAGCCTTGTCCCAAACTCAGCCAGCAAAGATGACTTTTCCTGCCGAGGCTTTGCCCTGTGAAGATCAAATCCTGCTGGTTGTCCTTCCCTTTGTCCCCAGTGTGTCAAAGCCCACCCCAGGTCAAGGGTGGCTCCATGTGGTGGAAAAACTTCTCCAATCCTGCTTCCAAAGAAAGGCTCAGCAGTCTCTGTTGTTGGTCTCAAGGCAGTTTATTGCAAGTTATCTCAAAGATTTTCTCCTTGGGCTGCTGTGGTTTGCTCACAGCTCAGGCAGAGGCACACACACACCCTGACATCCTCTCTGACCCCGACTGCTTCTTCTCTCCCCGCCCAGGGCTGCTGCTGTCTTTGATATGGGACATTACGTGTGACATGGTTACAGTTTTTCCCAATGCCTATTACCTATATTAAATGGTGATTTTCTATCTTTTATATGGTACATTGCGTGTTACATGTTTACAGTTTTTCCCAATGCCTATTACCTATATTAAATGGTGATTTTCTATCTTTTATATGGTACATTACGTGTTACATGTTTACAGTTTTTCCCCAATGCCATTACCTATATTAAATGGTGCTTTTCTACTCTAAACCAATCTGTGAGTACCAACATCACCAAGAACATGGAGGTAAGGAAGGAGAAAGAGGAAGGACAGAGCAGACCCAAATCCCAAATCCATCTTAAACCCTCTGACCCCCATGTACAAAACCAAAACCCCCCTGTACAAGACTCAAAAATTCTTCCCTTTACTTTGTGACTACTTCTACTCTAATATCTAAACTTTTGTGACTTCTTGTTCTTTCTGCAAGGTTGGTAAATCATTCCATGGCTCAAACCCAAAATCCCAGCTGTTTCCAGCTGCCTGCCAGGGTCTCAAATGCTTCTGACCTGGGCCCGGAACATCCAAAAATGTCTGAGGGACATTCTGAGCTCCGACACCAGTGGACGTGTCCTCAGGCTCTGGCTGAGAGTGGCTCTGCCTCCCTGCCCTGCAGCCAAGCCCTTTGGGATTGGGATCCTCCTGTTCCTTCTCCTGCTGCTGGAGGAACCCAAACCTGCCCCACAGCCCCTCCTCACTGCTCATCCTTTCACCTGTTCTGCCTGAGAGAAAGGAGCTGTGCTGTGGCAAAAAATCCCAAATCCTTTGGGATAAGAGGGGAAAGAGGGAAGGAGCTGCTGCCCAGGGGGAGAAGATCTGTCCCAGCTGTGTGGCCCTGGCTCCAGAGACATCTGGCCCAAGCAGCAGCACCTGGAGCTGGGAGTCTGTGTCTCACAAATGGGATGGGATTCTCATTGCTTGCAGAATTAGGATTTATCATCTGTCTGTATCATACAAGCAGAAAGCAAAAGACACAGAGAAACAACAATATCCATGCAAATCCAGATGAAATATGTCAGCTCATGCAAAACCTTTTTCTACACATTCTTTGACCCAATAGCATAAAAGAAAAGGTGTAATTATAATCTATATTATAATCTAACCAATAATAAAAGAACCCACGTGATTTTAACATTAACAAAAGGACTTCTATGAACCTCAAACAATACACAATACTTCATTATTTGAGATTGAAACTTCTGTCTTTGAAAAGCATGTATCTAGGACTTTTCACATCTCGAACTATCTATAAATGCTTGTTCTTTCCTGTTCCTTATGGTAAATATAAATGTATTCACTTGGTTCTTAACTTCCTAGCTTCCCATGAGAAGGTTTTGAAATTTCCCAGCCTTTCTTAGCTTTATGTCTACTTTCTGGGGCCTTTTAGCACTTTCTAAAGTCTTTTTATATTCCTACATGGGAGGAGAGGTTTGGAGCATCCAACACCTGAGCTCTGGCTTGGAGAGGGAGATTGAGAAATAAACGTGCTGTGTAAGAGGAGGGAAAAGGGCCAGATAAGCCTGGATTAAGGGATAACCCCCTGTTCCTTAAGGTGACAATCATGGTTTAATGAACTGCATGAAGCGTGAGGGGACAAAGGGGAAAAAACAGCTCCATGAGGGATCAGCTGGTGTGGCAAGCACATTTCTCTCCCTCTCAGGGTTTTCATAGGGGTGCACAGAGAAAAATGAAAGATAAAACAATTTATATTTCTGCTCCTTGTGGAGCAGAAATTCCTATGTGGAATGTGTTTGGAGAATTGTTTACCTGGGGTGATTGCTTGGTTGGATTCTGGTGAGGATTTTTTGAGCCTGATGGCCAATCCAATCCAATCCAATCCAATCCAATCCAATCCAATCCAACCCAACCCAACCCAATCCAATCCAATCCAATCCAATCCAATCCAATCCAATCCAATCCAACCCAATCCAATCCACCTGTGGCTGGACTCTCAGAGAGGGTTACGAGTTGGGTTAGAGTCAGAGAAAGTAGTATGTAGTTTTAGTATCTTCCTTTTTATATAGTATATTAATGTATTTTAGCATAGTTCTAATAAAGAAATCATTCAGCCTTCTGAATTGAGTCAGACATCCTCATTTCTTCCCATTGGGTTCTCCTGCATTTACAATGAGCTGGCTCACAGCTTTGGACTGGATGGGGCTTGGAGCAGCCTGGCCCATGGAAGGTGCACCCATGGATTTGGGTGATCTCTAAAGTTCCCTCCAGCCCAAACCAGTCTGGGATTCTGGGCTGCCTGAGCTTTGCTATTTGGAGCCTTCCACCTCTTTGCCATCTGTTCCAAGACTGAGTGATCTCTTCTCCACAGCAAGTCCAACCTGAAGGTGAAACCATGTTGTCTCGAGGCTGCATTTGTCTGATTTTGTCCCTTTTAGCTGCTCATGAGAACGTTCCCGGAGTGACGAGGTGTTTGCTTCTGCAGGATAATCACGTTGCATAAAGCTTCTGCCCATTGTGGAGCTAATAAAACCAGCAGCAACATCTATCTTGGCCCAAAGAGGCTGGGAGTTTATTAAAGTTTTAAATTATGAATGCTGCTAATGCAGGGTAATAAGTTCAAGCAGCACAGTGTGAGCACTGATCATTCTCCTATTTTTGTCTACTATTGTGTAGTTATTAGACACCTTGTCCTTTATTAATCTTCTTTGACCTTCTTCCACAAATTCTCCTTCTCATAAAATTGAATAACTGCTGAGGATCAGAATGTGCCCAGGAGGGCCTGGGGGGATGAGGCACAGTGTGGACAAAATGCAGCTGATAAAGAAAATGCAATTGATAAAGAAAATGCTCCTGGTGAGGCCACCCCGACCCCTCCGAGCTGGGACGGGACCTGTGGGGCTCAGAGCTGAGGAGGAGGCCTGGGGTGGTGGGAATTTCATTTTATCATTTTAATGGAGACACTGGGAGCTGAGGGGGCTCAGCCTGGAGCAAAGGGGGATCAGGGGGACCTTGTGGCTCTCACAGCTCCTGCCAGGAGGGGACAGCCGGGGGGTCGGGCTCTGCTCCAGGGACAGGGACAGGAGCAGAGGGAATGGCCTCAGGCTGGGCAGCAGCAGGAATTTCCCCTTGGAAAAGGTTGTTAAACATTGGAATAGGCTGCATTGGAATTCCCATCCCTGTGGGTGCCCAAGGAGGTGGCACTCAGAGCTCTGGGCTGGGGACAAGCCTTGGACCTGATGATCCCAGAGGGCTTTTCCACCCAAAATGACCCTGTGACCTGAGATCTACTTCAGCAGGATACCTAAATGTAATTTCTTAGCTTTGAATGACAATGATTTGAATATTAACAACTCCCCATTTCCTGAACACTGTGGGAGAGGAATGAAGAACCCTTCAGGGAGGGGACAAAAGAAACCCAGAATCTTCTTTCCAAAGTCCTCGTTGTGAATTCAGTGCAGGATCTCCCACACTGGAAGGCAGCCAGTGCGTGTTCCCACAGCTTTTCCTTTTGTTTTATGGCAGAATAAAGGATCAAGGATGTGGCCACCTGCAGCAAGGACGTGAGATGGAAAAGAGCTCAGCACTTTGCTCACTCCCTGTCAGCACAAAGCCCAGACCCTACTTCACCTGGAATCCACGTGGCAGCAGCAGCCACAGAATTAATTCATTCCTTCTGCCTGAAAAATGCCTGTGCTGTGTACAAATCTAGATATTCATGGCATTTACAACTTATTCATACCTATCACAACACTGCCACTGGAGTGAGACAGGTGTGAAGCCTCTGCTGAGAAGTTATTTCCCCAAAAAAAGTTTAATTCTTGTCTCTTCATTATGTTTTTTTTTGCCTTTTGTACAGGATAATGAAGAAAAAGCCATAAGTTTAGAGTTGATCATTCTATTCTGGTTGTCTGAAGAAACATTAAATAAAATGTTAGACAGCCTTAAATAAATTGCACATCTGAATGAATAAATAAATAGCTGAGGTATTAGAAATGAAAAACCAGCAGCTGATCAGTAAACCCTCCCGAGAAGTGAGGGTTATATTCTTACAGAAAATGCTGGATTTGAAACATGCTCGTTACAGCAGGTGGCTAAAGAGTGTTTTCTCAGCATGGGGAATAACAGCTTTTAGGGACTATTACCATTATTTCATGTGTAAGCAAAGGAAAATTAAAAACACACAAAACTCTCAACCCAACCCAGCAAAATCCCCTGTTCCCATCATTTCCTGGGCTCTGTGGGAGGGGAAGAGCTCCTGGAATGGGGAACTTTGGGCAGCAGGGACCCATCCTCTCTCCATGGTGTTCCTGCAGAATCCCAGGAATTGTTATATTTTACATTTAGTCCATCTCAGGTGGCCACAGGGGCTGGGAGCAGCAGGCACGTGCCCTGTGGCTGCCTGGGACATCGCTGCTCATTCCAGGGGCTCCAGCCCAAGCAGGAGCTTCCCTGCCCCATCCTTGGCTAAAGGCTGACACTTCTTGGGTTTGCTTTTCATTTAACACCCCCTGAGAGGTTTTATTCAGTTTTTCTCTTCACCATCTCAGGGATGAAGAGGCTGGAGCAGAGAAAGCATCAAATATTTTAGTGACAGGACAAGGGGAAATGGTTTAAATCAAAAGAGGGCAGATTTCTGTTGGATATAAGGAAGGAATTGTCCCCTGGGAGGGGGGGAAGGCCCTGGCACAGGGTGCCCAGAGAAACTGTGCATCCCTGAATCCTTGGAAGTGCCTAAGGCCAGGCTGGACTGAGCTTGGAGCAGCCTGGGACAGTGGAAAGTGTCAGAATGAGATCATCCTTAAGGTCCCTTCCATGCCAGCCCATTCCATGATTCCCCGCTGAGCTCTTTGGAACACCTCCACTTTCCAGTTCAACACCCAAGAGACAAGGGCTGGCTTTTCTCCTGAGCAGACAGAGCCACCCCAGTGCTGCAGAAGTTGTTTTTAATCAAGTAGAGAGATAGAAAACTTTCCAAAAGCACTTCTGGCACTCAAGGGCTGATGGAGGCAACTTGGCACCACTGGGAAAAGAGAAGGAGCAAGGTGAGGGAAGGAAGGAAGGAAGGACTGTCCTGGGCTTCAGCTCAGTGTCCTGCTCCTCAGGTGACCTCTGCAGGGGGATGGAGGGGACAAATTTATTGCCAGCACGGGTGCCACCTTCCTGGCCCAGATGTCAGTCATGGGACGTGCTGCAATGCAGAGTTGGAGTTCAGAGATGCCAAAATCAAGCAATTTATTCTCATTTTTAATACACCGGGACAGATTTACTGCCTTAACCCAGTGACAGCCTCCTCCCCTCCCATCTCCTCAGCAAATTGAGGAGGTTCATGGCCAAGGAGTGAATTCTCAGGACAAGGGACACCAGGGTTCCATCAGCTGGATTTATGTGCCCCTGGCACAGCACAAACCAGAGGGACATCGACGTCTCCACGTGGATCTGGGAAAAACCTGGACAGGAATTCTGTCCACCCAAAACCCAAAATACCACCCAGACCCATGGAGAAGAAGGTGAAGAAGAACAACCAACCACTGCCCAAAACCTCCACCTTGCCTTATATATTCTAAACCCTTAAACTCTAGGTTTCCCACCCTGTGATATCACACACTTCTATCCAAACTCCACACCCACAATCCCAGTTCTGTCATTCCATTTTGGAAGCTGCTCCACAGCCTCAGGCCAAATGTAGTATTCTCTGTGCCTTTCAGCATGGAAAGTTTAAAATTCTCAGCATCCAAGAAAATTACATTTCAGCATCCAGGGTTCCAAGAGAGTTCAGCCAGGACACAGAGGAACGAAGGGGAATGGCTGGAGAAATCATGGAATGGTCTGTGCTGGAGCTCCCATCCCCATGGCAGGGGTGAGGACACAGTGCTGTGGACCAGGAGCTGTTTAGACCCAGCCATCTCTCTCCTTCTTTAATAAACCCCACACAGCAACAATTAAAAGCTTGTCTGGGATTATCCTGTAAAGTCTGTTTATCCCTGTGTAGCCAAATACTTATTTACTTTGTTTATTAGCTGTGTTTACTCATCAACTCTACCTTCTGAGCAGCCTCAAACCTCAGTTTGTTTTAGTCTTTACCTAAGCAACATCTGTCCCAAGCTGCTTCCTCAGCCTGCCTCTTTTCTACCCCTCAACTTGCATTTTCTGCTTTCCAAGGTCATTTTTAGGGGTATGAAAGGAGAGTAAAATGAGTTTCCTGGGCAGAATTCCCCCCTCCCACAGCTGGACAAAGCAGGGAGAAAAGCAGCAAATAGATCTTGGAAAAATATCCCAGCCACAGCCTTCACTCCAAGAGGGGTGAAGGGGAATGGTCCATGGAACCAAGTGGAAATTTATGTAGAAATCTTCATCCACACTGCCAAGGTCTCTGCTGCTGGCTTTAAAGAGGTACCAGGGAAACACGAGAGGTTTTGATCAAGTCACAAAATCTGTTCATCCCCATCTTTGGCCAACAGCAAGAAAATCTCAAGGGAAAAAGAAAGAAATGAAGGATTTTTCAAGAATGTTTTTGATGTGTTTGTGACCTTCCATCTGGATTACTGCAAGGTTTTAAGGAGTGTGGGGAGAGAATAGGCTGTGCCTGGAATTCCAAAGCTCTGCCCAGGAGTGTTCTGGGTCAGACAGGGACACAATTCCCTCCTCAAACTCTTCTGCAGACACAGAGGGAGCTGCAGGGTGACATTTTCCAAAAGCATCCCTTCACCCCTGCTAATCCATGCCTCTGCCTAATCTGTAAGGGTCATTGCTTAATTTTCAAGTCAGAATGTAAATTAAATGTTTCAAAATGGTAATTCCTAAACATCTGCAGTTATTCCACAGGAGAAAGCCCAAGGACAGCAGCTCTGAATGGTGACATAAAGATTTCCCCTTAATTTACAATTAACTAATGAAAAATGCTCAATTAATACCTGCTAATTAGAAATAAGCAAGTTTCCTCTAAGTTGCTCCAATACCCATGAAGTTCCTCATTGCATTTTCTGCAGGACAACTGAATATCCATAATCACATCCCATTAAAAGGCTTTAAAGACACTCTTATCACAATTTCCCATGTGTTGCATAGGATTGTTGTGGATATTTTTTTCAATGCTCCAATCCAGAGCAGGTCCCACCACGCTGGATGTTGTCCAAATATTTATCCCAGCTCCAAAGAGTTTATCATAATAGTGATAATTCACTTGTGGGGAATTTTGGAGGGAATTTGAGATGGGTCCTCTGAGCTTTTTAGATGATGAGGTTTATTTTTCTTATCTTCTACATAGTCAGGAAGGTGAATTTGGCTCACATCTTCACTTTATGACTCAGAAGGTCACAAGAACCTTAGTTAAAAAAATCTTTTAAGGAGTTATTGACCAATAAAACACTGCCAATAAGGATATTTATGGTTTTGACCCAATTCTTAGATATTTTGTTTTATGGCCCCATGCTACAGTGTGAGCTTTCTTAGCAATCATATTATCACACAAACCACAGTGCTGCATTCTAAACTCCTTGTTTACCTCTGTAAATACTTTTATTTTTTCTATATCTTAAATTCTAAAAGTCTAAACTTTCTTTTACTTAGTTTAATGTGTCTTTCCTTTAAACTATAAACCCACATCCTCATTTTTAGCATCTAAGTTTGGAAGTCTTTTCCAAGGTCTCAGATCAAATCCTGTGTTTAATTCTAAGTTTTGCCTTACAGGCCCAGAGTTCTGAGAATTCCTTACATTTCAGATTCCAACAATACTCTCATGCCAGCAAAGCCTGTGACAAAAAAAGGGGATGAGGAGGCAACGATGGAGGGATAAGCACTTTATGGTCGTGAATGATGCCCTGGAATATAACTTGTGTTTGAAATTAATGAGACAAAGATAGAGAATGAATCCTCAGCACATCCTTGCCTACAGAATATTTTCCAGCCCATTTCCATAATTGCAAAAGTATTTTAGGTTCTAAACCAGCAGCATAAACAACTTTTGGGTGTTGACCTGACTTGCAAGTTTGGTGTTGGCCAAGCCCCGTGGGTGTTAAGGAGCATCTCCTGTCCTGTGCCACAAATTTCCAAGCCCATGGAAGTTTTTGCAGTCCTGCATTGTCCTGCTGTCAGATGCTCTGGGTCAGAGGCACCAATGAGGAAAAAGGAAAGGAAAAGGTTTATGGTTGTCCTGGAGTCCTGCAACAGGAAAACAAATAAAAATTGGTGATTCTGATCTCCCTGAAAGAGTGGAAATTTACCTTGAACACTGAACCCTGAAATCTGCATTTCAGGGACACCTTAAACACTGAACGCTGAAATCTGCATTTCAGGGACACCTTAAACACTGAACCCTGAAATTTGCATTTCAGGGACACCTTCCACTAGCCCAGCTTGCTCCAAGCCCTGTCCAGCCTGGCCTTGGACACTCACAGGGAAGAATTCCTTCCCAATATCCCACCTAAATCTCCACTTTGAACCTTTAACCCATCAGTCCTTTCTCATGTCATCAGTACTCTCTACAGATTTTAAAAACCCAAAGCAAAATTTAAACAACTTCTTATTTTCTTTCTCCAGAAAAAAAAATTAAAAGGACAGATAAAAATATTTTTTCCACCCCCTAAATATTTTTCTAAACAATTCCCAGTTTGTCACCAAAGCCACCTGGCAGATTCCTGATTGCACAGGGGAAACCTCAGCTTCCAGTCTGTTTATAAATTCCCAGGGAACACTGACTTTTTAATGATATTTAAGATATTGAAAGTTTCCCTTGCTCAAAGTCAGCAGAAAGTTAATTCCTGGGTAAGATGAGGAATAGAAGGATTCAACACTGGAGGAGATGGGTCTGGATAATTATCTGAGTACATCAGAGGAGTTCTGTGATAGGAATTACCCTGGTCATTACCAGTTGTGCCAATCAGTAATTCCACACTGGGGATAGGAACTCAGGATAGAAATTGATGTTTTGTTAAAGTGTCAGTGCACTTCATTTTTATCTATTGATTCCACGTTTGTGAGCCAGATTCCTACTTTATTTTTCTTTTATTTTCCCATATTACTCAGATGGTGAATGCAGATGTATGTGCAGAGTCACAGCACTGAATGTGCCCAAAAATCTTTAGGCAGAAGTCCATTTATTTCAGATTCAAGAAATAGGATGATGTGACTTTATTAAATAAAAAAGGAAGATTGAAAACTCTGTGAGGTGAGACACTTTTAAATGAAAACCCATTAAATTATTTACTGTGGTAAAATAAGTGTTTAATGGAGAAACATTTAAAATTTAATTGAGTGCTGAGATTATTGGGTGAATTATGTGAGGCACCCACATGAAATGCAGCTTTCCCTTGCAAGTGAAAACACTCAGAAAAACATGTTTATAAAACGATTTTGAAACAACAAGAAGAAAATAATGGAATATTTGTTGTAAAATATTCTGCTGGGTTACTACTCACATCACTAGAGAAAATTTAAATTAATAATTTGGGGGAAAGGGGGGATGAGGGGAGCTGTGCTTAAATTTGAGGACTGTGACTGGAAGTTCTGCTTGGAATTATAGATGGATAATTAAATAAGGGATTTAATCTGCTATGTAATTTGAGTCTAAGTGACTAACTTAAAACTCTAAATAAAATTTGCCATGAAATCCCAGACTGGTTTGGAAGGATCTTAAAGCCCAAATAATCCCAGCCATGGCAGGGACACCTCCCACTGTCCCAGGTGCTCCAACCCCAATGCCCAGCCTGGCCTTGGGCACTGCCAGGGATCCAGGGGCAGCCACAGCTGCTCTGGGAATTCCAGAATTCCATCCCAGCCCTGCCCACCCTGCCAGGGAACAATTCCTAATTCCCAATATCCCATCTAAATCTACTCATTGTCAGTTTAAAGCCATTCCCTGTGTCCTGTCCCTCATCCCTTGTCCCCATCCCTCTCCAGCTCTCCTGGAGCCCCTCCAGGCCCTGCAAGGCCACCCTGAGCTCACCCCAAACCTTCTCCTCTCCAGGTGAACAATCCCAGCTCCCCCAGACTTGTTGAGACACTTTTCTCTGCTGTTCTCCAGTCCTGGATAATTTTCCAGAACAATCTCTACTCCAGGGGCTGCAGCCCCTGTTGTCCTTCTGCCTCATGTGAATTTACTCCCCCCAGGTCAACACAGAGAGGTTTTAAAACTGGAAATCTTCCACTTCCCATGCATGGATTCCTTTGCAAAATAAGGACAAATTACAGCAACTTAAAAAAAATTGCAGTCATGGACTAATGAAAAATTTTCTGGGAAGCACCAGCTGAGTCAGACCTATAGGATCTTCCCAGACTATTTCCAGTTTATTTAGAGTGCCTGAGAAAATATTCCTAATATTAGACCTTGCCAGACAATGTGTCAGATTGCCACTAATTCCTCCACCAGAAACACACATCCTTTCCCAGCTGATCACATTTGTGTTGGTTAAAAACCAACACAAATTTATTGGTGTTATTTTTAAATTGAGAATTTATTTTAGATTTGCTGTAGGGCTAGTATAGGACAGTCCTAGTTTTTTCTTCACAGAAATATGTGCTTCACGTATTTTATTAACATATTTTATTTCCTCACAGAAATATATTTTATTAATGTATTATTTTATTTCTTCACAGAAATATGTTCTTCACATATCTTATTAACATTTCCAGCTAGATAGAGATTTTTCAAAATTTGGTTTAAAAGAAAAAAAAAAAACAACAGAACAGAATGCTTAATAAAGACAGATTTTTTTAAAGAAAAAACAGTTCAGACTATAGCCCTTGTCCACAGAAAACCAGGAATAAAATCTTGATGAAGATGCCTCTGTTTATTGCAGGGGGTTGGAGTAGACAACTTTTAGGCTCTCTTCCAACCCAACCCAACCCAACCCAGCCCAACCCAACCCAGCTCAACCCAACCCAACCCAACCCAACCCAACCCAACCCAACCCAACCCAACCCAACCCAACCCAACCCAACCCAACCCAACCATTCCATAATTCCCTGATCCAGACCAATATCCACCTCAGGCTTTAAGACCTGTCCTTTAAAACTCTTACCCTCTAGCAGAAAGAGAATATATTAGAAAATGTTGCCATTTTAATGCTAAAAGAGCCACCCTTGAGCTGTCTAATCCAGCCACGCTGAACTTTGCTGTTAAACTCAGTAATTAAGCTCAGTCTCAGCTGAGAACCAATCCGCCAGATTTCAGCCCGGAGTGAAAACAAATGGCTGAATTTAAAAATTCCCCAAAAATAGAAATTCCGCACGCAATCGCCGCCACAAACCTTCACTTGGGGCCCCTGCAGGATCATAAAAGACATTTAGTAAACAACAAGGTGCCTAATGATGCAGGGAGCTTTTCACCCAGCACTTAGAGACAACTCACTACACATAATTAGAGCATTACCAGAGTCATCCGGCGGCGACGACAGCGATCCACAAATGTCACCTGCCTCCCAATCCAGCAGCAATTCTGGTTGCTTTATGTGCAGAGCTTTAAAATTCAGACAGAGAAGACGACAAAAACAAAGCTAATGACAGAGTTCACGTCTTGTTTTGGAGCAGCAGAGAAATTTGGAAGTGTATTCTTTTTTTCTTCCTGCACTATTTGCTGGGTTTTGTAATAAGATCTTATGGTAGAACCAGATTATTTGGGTGTTTGTTGGGAAAAAGTGGTGTTTTCTTCCCCTCAGGATGTAATTCATCAGTACGCTTGGGGATAACTCAATGTGCATCCATGGGAATCTCTTCTTGGCCTGATTTTCTTCAGTATTTCCATTTATGTAAAAATTACAATGCCTCAAAGTAGAAAAGAATGCAAATAACCAGAACTGAAGATTGCCACGGGAAAATTATTAAATGGGACACAATCAGAAAGGCAAAATCCAGATAGGAGTGGCTTTCCATGCAGTGGTTCTCCAGGAATTGCTGGAAGAGAAAGGATATTGAATACAAGCTGTTATTGTGACTGCTGCAAAAGAGATGTTTAATTTAAGAGGTAATTTCAGAAAGGTCACAGCTGAACTGTAGAGGTTCAAAAAAACCCATGACTCTTTAACAAGAAGTCCGAAGTTTTGATTTAGTTTAATATCAGAAAAGGATGACTAAGGGAGGCTGTTTGAGGGGCATGAACCACCAGCCAGCTGTTCTTGTCCACTGGCAGTGAGGAAAATGGGACCAACTCAATGGCAACAGGAGACATCTGAAGAATTCCTAATTTCTCTTGCAGGAGCTGTCTAGACTTCCTCATTCCCAGTGTCTGGAGCATTGCTGCTGGCTGTTGTCACAGCAGGATTGTTTGACTCGGTGTTTAGAAGAATGTTTTTGCTTGGAGGCGACACAAGATCTGGGCCTGAGCCATCTCTGGAGCCTCTTTCAGCTTTTGTTTGGGAGGAGTTGATTTTTCAGGGTCACAGCATCAAACCCCCCATATTTGTTAGTTTAGTGCCATTTGTGCCACCTGGGAGAAGGAGGAGGAGAAGAAGAAACCTCTTTTGGAGCCCAAGATGGTGGTGACACACAGGAGGCCTCAGCTTTGCTGACTGAGGCCTGGATTGGAAGGACAAAATGCAAATCCACACTCTCTGTTCAGTCACTGGGAAACAAATGGTTTTACAAGCCTGGATTTTCCATTATTGTTATTTTCCCCCGTCAGGGCAGCCCTTTCCAGCCTCTAAAGGTTCTTGTTCCCATGGGAAACACGATGGAAAACAGGGGGCATTGTTGGCTTGGGAGATACGGAGTAATTCCTGCAGGGAAAACCTTTTAATTCCTGAGGTGTAATTTGAAGGTGCTGCTCACAGCCCATTGTAGTCTGCAAAAGGCTTTTTAGATGTGTAAGAATTAACTGATTACTGCTGTATTAACAAATTCCTGCGAGGAGAACACAAAGGTTACACCAAGGAACACAGAAATCACAGAAATCGCTCTTCTGGAGGCTGGAAGAGCTGAGTTCATCAACAATGTAGAAAACCTTTGACTGAGTCAACACACAGCATTATTTTTTGAAGTGTTTGGCTCACGCAGTTCAGGAGTCGATTTGCTGTCAGAATATTTGTTCTGGACCTGTCAGGAATCTCCTGTAGGACTAACAGCTCTGTTTGCAGAAATCTCTGCTAAAAATCACCACCATTTCTGCTAGTTGGTTGTGTTTCCTAAATACGGTGATATTTTCTCAATCTGCCTTCAAAACTGACCTCCAAATCCCTAATTAGGATTTGGGAAAAGAAGTCAATTAATAACTTGGTATTTAGCTGGTAATCTGCTAAATTACAGCACAAAACATCAGTGAACATTACTTCTGTTTTCATTTTTGGATGAGCAACCTTCAGAAAGCTTCACAACTCCATAATGTGTGCAGAGATCTTTTAGGAGGGACTGTTTTGTCTTTTATCCTATTAATTCCTTTATCAAAGGGGAATAGGAACCCCTTGGTGCATTTTATCAGCAAGCAAAACATTGCAATCTGAAATAATCCCGAGCAGAAATCTGCCAAGAACATTGGGAAAACAGCTTTTCCTGCAGGTGTTCATGTGCTCAATCAGAAGTCAAGCCCCAGAAACATACAGGGAGAAAATGAAGATGTTTGTCATGCCTGACATGCCACGACTTTCATTTTTCCAAAAGGAGCTTTCTAAATCTCCCCCTGAAGTGTCAGTTTGAGTTTGACTGAAGGTCAACACGTTCTCTCCGAGAAATGAGAAGTGCCCAATTACCCTGGAGTTAATGAGGGGACAGTTAATGAGATCTGTAGAGAAACATGACTCTGAAATGGTCAATATTGCAGAACTTGTGCTGTATCCCAGGATCTGACCCAAACCCCACTGGGATCAAGCACCATTCCCACCCCATGGGAGCCTGCTCCAGCCAGCACATCCTCCTGGGACACATCAACTTTGCTGTGACACAAAATCTGTCCCTTCTCGTCGCTTTTCTGTGTCCAGAGAACAATTGGGACCCACCCCTTAAATGCTCTGTTTCTTCTGCCAGACTTGCTGGCAATTAGAAGTGCAATTAGGATTTCTGTGTGGCTCATAATAAACTCTGGTGGAACACAGAGTTCTCCACTGTGCTGGGAATCTGTAGGTTGGAAGATGGACATTCCCAGCCTGTCAGAGACCCAAACTGCAATTTTAAAGTGCAATTATCCTGAGACACTTCACAAGTTACAGGGAATTCAAACCAGCACGGTGCATTTACCTGTCTCAAATACACGTGCACATTTTCAGTTTAAATTTGATTCTTTCATATCCTGACTTCATTGATTAATTGACTTCAAATATTCAAATATTTTTTGTTGATAAGAAACTCTCTAATCGAGTAGTGTTGTCAGAATCTAGAATGATCTTTATGGATGCTGAAAACAGGCAGATGTCTAAATATCTCCCTGGAATGAGTTGTTTTGTTTAGTTATAGAATAACTTAAATTTCAGAATCAGGTCTGGATATTAATCTGCTGCTGGCAGTACACATTGATTAATGTATCAGATCCCAAAATCACAGAATCATTTTGGGTGGAAAAAAACTCTGGGATCATCGAATCCCAGCTATGCCCCATCCTCACCATGTCCCCAGCCCAGAGCTCTGAGTGCCACTTCCAGGAATTCCTTGGGCAGCTCCAGGGATGGGGATCCAAACCTCCCTGGGCAGTTCCAGTTCCTGAGCCCCTTTCCATGGGGAAATTCCTGCTGGTTCCACCCTGAGCTCCCCTGGCCCAGCCTGGGGCTGTTCCCTCTGCTCCTATCCCTGTTCCCTGGAGAGACCCCCTGGCTGTCCCCTCCTGGCAGGAGCTCTGCAGCAAAAAAGTCCCTCCTGAACCTCCTTAAAATAGACCCAACAATAGGAAAAAAAAAAAAACAAAAAAACAAAAACAACAAACCCAAACCCAAGAAATTGAGGTGAAATCCATAAAACAAAGATTTGCAGTGCTACTCCGATTTCTCCTCACCCAGTGTCAGCACTGGGTACCTGCAGCTCCACCGTGGCTCTGGTTACCACGGAGCAGGGACCCAGCTGTCCTCTGCAGCCCCAGAGATGTCACCTGTGCTTGGGACATCCCAAGTGCCCTCAGGGATCAGGGAGTTTTAGTGTCATCCCCCAAAATCACGTTTCTGGAGCTCCCAGGTCATGCCCATGCTGCAGGCAGGGTAAAGCAGCAGGAACAAAGTCAGTGGTGCCTTCCAAATTCCCCTAAATCCCTGGAGAAGCCTGTCCCTGGGGAAAAGAGGGCCTCACTGCAGCTCAATCCTCCCCTAATCCTCCTCTCCAAGGATTATTGAACAGGAAAGAGAGAAGTTTCTCCTCCTGGCTTGTGGGAATCCAGAGCATCCCTCTGGCTGCCCTGGGACCCTGGCAGGGCTCAGGAGCCCCCTGGACAGAGCCCCCAGAGACACTGGCTGTGATCTCTGGCCATGGAAAAGAGTTTTCAATCCTACAGGATCAATTACCAGCTCTGATTGTTTGATATCAGTAATAATTAAGTGTGGCACAGGTGCAAAAGTAAAATTTTAGGATTCTAGATGAGGGGTCCAAAGGGGACAAGATGGAGGAAATTGGGTGTGCCTTGTCCTTTTTCTCCTTCTTCATGCCCTCCATGTCTCACTGTGGTGTTGGCATTTTTCTGTTGGTTCAGGCTGGGGACACACTGTCCAACGTAGGTGACAGATATTGGCACGTTCTTGTAAATCCAGCCCAGGGAGTTTCTGGTATTGAATGTTTGTCACATCCCACTGAGGGCAGAGCCCCACACGCTGCCCTGCAGGACAGAGCTGGGCAGGGCAGCAGAACATGTGAGAGATAAACAGAATAAACAACCTGGAACCAGCACAGACCAATTATGGCTTCTGCTTTGGCAGTGGGGCTGACAGACAGAGACTTTCTACAATCTCAGAATCATCAATAGCACAGATTCTGACACTGGCTGAGTTTCCATGGGTGGTTTTTGGGTGTTTTACCTCTCTGGTGGTGGTGTCAGCAGCATCCCTGGCCAGGTGTGGGGCTGGATTCCCTCTTTTCTCCACTGGCTCTCCCCTGTTTTGCACTGAAATGAATGGCACTGCTGGGAGAGAACACAACATCATCTGCACCAGTGCTGGGAAATCTTTTATGTCCTGAATTCACTCCCAGAGGAAAATTTTTGCAGCCAATTAAACCAATGGATTTAAATGTCTTTTTTGTTGTGGCTGAGCAGTGAACATTCCACTCAGGAATTTCAATGGGTATGGAGAATAGGATTAGGGTGTGGAAAGTGCACAGACAAGACAGTTCCAATTCTGGGATGATTTAAGGTCCAATACCTGCTGTCAGCTCATGCCAAACCAGGTCCTCCCTGAGCAAAACCAATATTTTAGTGCTGCCTAATGAGATATTGGATCATTAGAGAAATGTTTGCTTCCAAGGGAAAAGCAGGAGCAATTAATTTGGTCTCACATCCCAGGAAGTTGTTTTGGGAAAAATACCCCACAACACAAAGAGCTTCAAGCAGGAGTTGTGGGCTGCTTGGTTGAAACCAGCTCATAGAAAACTTGGAGTCATTTAAAATTTATCAATATTTTTGTTTTAAATAATGTCTTTAATTGTTTTCAATCTATTAATGAGGAAAAAAAAAATGGGTTAGGTTTGCCCTGAGCTGAGTCTGGTGGCAAAAGCCAGGAGGAATTCTTGGCTCGTGGAGCAGGACAGAGGCTGTAAAGAGCCACAGAGCTCTGGAGTGTCCAGGAGAGTTCCCACCCCTGCAGGTGTCCAGGGAACATCTGGAGGTGGCACTCAGGGCGCTGGGCTGCTGCCAAGGTGGGACTGGGCACAGCTGGGACTCGGTGGCCCTGCAGGGCTTTTCCAGCCTCGAGGGCTCTGTGGCATCACAGGCAAACGTTTGGTGGGTGGCAAATCCTCAGGCCAAAGCTTGGAGGTCCTGAAATTCCTCATGGCTTCAGCTTGCTGAGAGATAAAAACCCCCAATAAATATAAGAAGCACAAAAAGCACAACATAACATAACATTATAATATAATTAATATATAATATAATATAATATAATATAATATAATATAATATAATATAATATAATGTAATGTAATGTAATGTAATGTAATGTAATGTAATATAATATAATATAATATAATATAATATAATATAATATAATATATATTATATTTATATATAAAATATAAAATATAAAATATATAAAATATAAAATATATAATATATAATATAAAATATATAATATATAATATATAACATATAACATATAATATATAATATAATATATAATATATAATATATAATATGTAATATATATGTAATATATATTATATATTATATGTTATATATTATATATTATATATTATATATTATATATTATATATTATATATTATATATTATATATTATATATTATATATTATATATTATATGTTATATGTTATATGTTATATGTTATATGTTATATGTTATATATTATATATTATATATTATATATTATATATTATATATTATATAATAACAATATAATATAAGAAGCACAAGCACAAAAAGTCAGTCCCTGAGTCTGGGGCCAAAGGAGATCAGCACCTGTAAGGGAAAAGATTTAGTCTGACATGAAACACATCTCCTGCTGCACTCCCAGAGTGCAATAAATCCTGTCTCTGCAGCACAGATCAATTGGGAATCCCCCTGAGCACGGAATTGTGCCTCTGAGCCTCACTCTTAATTTACAGCATTCCCTTCTCACTGATTGTTCCATCACTTCTAAAAAGCTGAGCTGCATTTTTCTGGCTGCTGCAGGAAACCTGAAATGATCATTCCGAGCACAGGAATTGTCTCAAACCCCACCATGGCCATTGAAATGTCACTGCTGCCACTGCTGAAGTTTTAACAAAATCAGGAGTAAGGAGTTGATGGAAACATCCCCAAATTTTGGCACCAGGACCCAGACCTGCAGCCTGTGCTGCCCTCACAACCCAGAGCTCTCAGGGTTTGCTCCAGGGACTCAGCAGAACATTGGACACTAGTAAAACCCATGGATCTGAAAAGGCCAATTAATTTACTGTATCTCAGATGTTCAATTAATTTCACTGTTAATTGAAAAATAATCAGCTACAAAGCCGGGGGTGTTTGAGCTGCAGTGGGATCTGAGATGGGCACACCAGTCCATGAAGGTGGAAGGTGATAAGTGCCTCATGATCTGGCCACCTTAGTTAAACAAAATATTTAAGGCGAAAAGCATTCATTGCTTTATTATCACGTACCTCTGTTTGAAATGGAGCATACAGATAATTAATTACTTTCTGTTCCGAAAACATATTGACCTCAAATGTCACTTCCAGTTTAGCTGTGAGTTAAATTAACTTCCCCCACTATAACTTTTTCTGTGCAAATCCTCAGTCCCATTTATTAACCAGCTGGTGGCAGTATTTTCATTAGGAAAAGATAAAAAGCATCCCAGTAATTTCCCAAAGAATCCACTCTTTCTGCTATTAAAGTGGGAGAACCTTCCTTGTTCCTTGGTTTCCTTCATTAAAATTCAAAAGAAATGCATAGAGGATAAAAAACTCCTCGGTCACTGCTGCAGAATCCTCTGGTTTTTACAGGTTATGGAATATTTTACTGCCCTTTGGAGCCTGCCTGTTGTTTCTGCTGCTGGAATTCTGGTGTTAGAGGCTCCTTGCTTTCCTCTGCAAGTTAGTTCAGATTTCAAACAGAGGTGTTGGACTGAAATAAAAACATGGCAGATTTAATCCTGGCTGCTGCCCACTGGATCTGTGGGACTTGGTTTGGGGAGAGAGGTTGGAAATTGCTTCTGGAAAGGGAGGGCATGGCAATATTCCCTTGCTCTCCTCACACATCCAGCAATGGCTCCTTCTCCTGAATCCCTCTCCTGAATCTTCATTTGAAGCAGGCCAGAGCTGTGTGCAGGAGTGTCGGAACTCAGAATGTCCCTCAGACATTTTTGGAGGTTCCGGGCCCAGGTCAGAAGCATTTGAGACCCTGGCAGGCAGCTGGAAACAGCTGGGATTTTGGGTTTGAGCCATGGAATGATTTACCAACCTTGCAGGGAGAACAAGGAGTCACAAAAGTTTAGATATTAGAGTAGAAGTAGTCACAAAGTAAAGGGAAGAATTTTTGAGTGCTGTACAGGGGGTTTTTACTATGTACATGGGGGTCGGAAGTTTTAAGATGGATTTGGGATTTGGGCCTGCTCTGTCCTCCCTCTTTCTCCTTCCTTACCTCCATGTTCTTGGTGATGCTGGCACTCACAGATTGGTTTAGAGTAGAAAAACACCATTTAATATAGGTAATAGGCATTGGGAAAAACTGTAAATATGTAACATGTAATGTACCATATAAAAGATAGAAAAACACCATTTAATATAGGTAACAGGCATTGGGAAAAACTGTAAACATGTAACATGTAATGTACCATATAAAAGATAGAAAAACACCATTTAATATAGGTAATAGCCATTGGGGAAAACTGTAACCATGTCACACGTAATGTACCATATAAAAGATAGAAAAGCACCATTTAATACAGGTAATAGGCATTGGGAAAAACTGTAACCATGTCACACGTAATGTACCATATAACAGACAGCAGCAGCCCTGGGTGGGAGAGAAGAAGCAGTCGGGGTCAGAGAGGATGTCAGGGTGTGTGTGTGCCTCTGCCTGAGCTGTGAGCAAACCAGAGCAGCCCAAGGAGAAAATCTATGAGATAACTTGCAATAAACTGCCTTGAGACCAACAACAGAGACTGCTGAGCCTTTCTTGGGAAGCAGGGTTGGAGGAGAGACTTTTCCACCACACAGAGCCACCCCTGACCTGGGGTGGGCTTCAACACAGGAGCTCCATCTCTGCTCCTGGTAACAGCAGAGATAACAGCTGTCAGCATTTATCAGGAATGACTTACAGCATCCAGCCTGGAAATACCTTCCCAACCCCTCCCTCCTGACCTCCCAGCCATGCACCTTGCCAGGTGTATTTCCAATTTTCCAGCCTGGAATCACAGGCACAAGCATCCTGAGTGACCAGTGGAAGACATTCCAGATGATATTTAAAGTTTTTCAGCCTGAAATCACAGGATCCTGAGGGATCAGTGGAAGACATTCCAGGTGATATTTCCAGGTTTCCAGGCTGGAATCAAAGGATCCTGAGTGATCAGTGGAAACCATTTCAGGTGACTTTTAAAGTTTTCCAGCCTAGAATCACAGGATTTTGAGAGATCAGTGGAAGGCATTCCAGGTGATATTTCCAGTTTTTCAGCCTGAAACCACAAGATCCTGAGGGAACAGTGGAAGCCATTCCAGGTGGAATTTGAAATTTTCCAGCCTGGAATCACAGGCACGCGGCTGCTGAGTGATAAGTCGAACCCATTCCACATGACATTTAAAGTTTTCCAGGCTGGAATCACAGGATCCTGAGAGATCAGTGGAAGCCATTCCAGGTGATATTTCCAGGTTTCCAACCTGGAATCACAGGTACAAGGATGCTGAGGGATCAGTGGAAGCCATTCCAGGTGATATTTCCAGGTTTCCAGGCTGCAATCACAGGCACAAGGATGCTGAGGGATCAGTGGGAGCCATCGGACCCCTGGCAGCACAAGGAACCCGACTCCTCCTCCTGGAGGTGCCAGCTGAGCCATCTGCACCAGCTCCACCTGCCCAGGGCACCTCCAGCCTCCACAGATGTACCCAAAACTGCTGCCGAGGGTGTGGGAACACCTCCTGGAGGGTTGGGAAACCATGCTAGAGCTAAGACAAAAAAAAAAAAAAGAATAAAGCTCTTTTTTATTGTTGCAGGAAAACCTCCAGCAGCTCCAGCAGGGAGTGGATCCCGAGCTCCCCTCCCTGTTCCCCCCTCCCACCCAAATCCGTGCAGGTGCAGGAGCTGCAGGGTTCCCCCCCATGGGGTTTGGGAAAGTTTCCTGAGCCCCTGGCAGTACCTGCAGTGCAGTTTGGGCATGGCCAGTTGAGGTGGCAGCTCTCCCAGGCTGGCACTTCTCTCTCCTTTGAGCACCAGGAGCGTTCAGCTTGCTTTGGATTATCTGGAAAACAAGGAATAAACACTTGCTAACGTCAATAAACCTGCTGGGCTTTTAGAGCCAGAGCTTTTTTCCAGGTTTTGCCATAGTTTTCAGCATGGGTTTGCTTCTCCTTTCTTGTCCAGGACATCAGAAATCAGTGCGGGTAATTCTGAGGTTAAAAATACACAATAAATGGAAAAAGCCAAACACACCTGCACGTGTCCCTTCAGGAAATCTGTCATGCAGCAGGAAGGTCACAGTGACTCTGGATTTCATGGCTCTGGTGGCTTCCAGGGCTGGGCAGGACATGGGACGTGGGATTTGTGTCCAGGTGGGTGAACATCCTGGATCTGCTCCTGAAGGAGACTGGAGCAGGACTGGACAGCTGGCAGGGAAAGCTCCTCACTGTGACTCTGTCAGGAGTGATTGATTTCCACAGATCACTTCATTCATTATGAATCTGGCATTTTCCAGTGGAAAACTGTTGGAAAAAAGTCCTGGCCAGCCTGATTTCAATCCTTCTGGGGTTTATTTAATTCCTGGCCTTTTACAATACTTGGTGAGCGCTCAATTTCTGCATTTATTGCATTTGTTTGGAATAAAATTTGCCCCTAAACCCCCCTAGGATACACATTTCATTATCCCTTTGTCAAGTTAAAAAAAAACCCACTGTAAATATTTCTCCATGAATAAGTGATTGATGTTTCAATCATGCTTGGATTTGCATCCACCTTGGTGTCCTTCCCCTGTGAATATATCCTGGGAGCTGCCTGAGCGATCAAAAAATTAAACATTGCAGTCTGGAGTGTTTTGGGAACACCTTTCATGTTTATTCCCCAAGCCATTCTCCCTGGAAAAGCAGCACTGGTCCCAGGGTGGTCACCACACCATGAATGTGAAATCCACAGAAATCTGCTGGTGGGCAGCAAGGGAAAACAAATCCCCAAAATCTGATGTTGTCAAAATCACAGAGCAGGGCCTCACACTGGGACCATTCCCTGTGTTCACTGCCCTTTGATATGAATGCAAATATTGAGTTTTCCTCTTTTTTTGGGCATCTTTGATATTTTTAAAGCACATTTGTTGCAGTAGGAAGTGGTACAAGATCCAATATGTGTTTGTTTTACTTAATCTGAGTGTTTTAACAACTGCCATGAAATATTCTGCATTTAGAGTCCACCTTTGATGGAAAACAGAATCATAGAATGGCTAAAGTCATAAGTGGTCACAATGGACCATCTGATCAATCCCAATAAATGTTCATCCTAATAAAGTCAGGAAGGAAACAGATGAAGCCTCACCTGGGGGAGGATTTGAGAAACAAATGGAATTTGAGGCTCGGATTTGTTTTTTCCCGGAAGCTCAGCTGCATTTGATGCTTTTGAAACCCCCAAATTTCAAATGTTCCTCTACTTTTCTACTCCAAAATCTGTTCATGCAGAGCCAGTCCTTATCCTTCCATGTCCCTGTGCTGCTTCCCAGGTCCCTTTGCCTGGATTTTTGACGTTAGAGGGCAGTCTCCCATTTTCCTGCTTTTTTTTCCAAGGTATTTTAACCAGCTCCGGTTGCAAAGTGCTTCAGCAGGCTGGGGCTGAGGGCACCAACAGGTAAACAAAAGCTGCTGCTTTCATTTAAAAACTACTACAGTGCTGGGAAATCTTCTCTCAAAAACGACTTTTCCACAATATCTGTATAGCTGGGAGGGTGGGCAATTTATAAAACCTCACACACATGAAATATTACCTGTTGTAATAGTTCCCTGTGAGGCATCTGTGTTTTCCCAGCAGGAATTTGTGGGAATTAATGCAGTGCAGCCCTTCCTTGGCATTGCAGGGTATCAAACTAGAGGTGGTTAAAAGGTGACTATGAATTTTGTGTGATGAATATCTCCTAAATCCTCCTCCAACCTCTTCAATTCACTTCCAGTAGTGTTTTGAAATCACAGATGAGCCAAAAAAAAAAAAAAATAGGGATAAAAAAAAGCCAAAGACCAAAAGATGCTTTAAAATGTGTAGGAAAAGTGTTTCTGAATCAGCCCAAGGAATGTCTCATAGCCATAAACCCACAAAGCATCCAGAATGTCATTCCAACATCCACAGTGGCAATATTCATATATCAAATCTGAGGTGCTTTGAGCTTCCAACTTTTTTTAGGATGGCATTCATCTTTGTGACAAAAATAATTATGGAATGCTAACCTGCAGCAGCTTCAGGCTCGCTAGGAAAATATTACCACTTCTCCCATCCCCAGTCACACCTAATTTAAGAAGCTAAACTTGTGATCATTAAAAAAAAAAAAAAAAAAAAAGCAAAATGTACAGAAGTCACCAGAGATTTTTATCTCCCCTGGAACTTTTTCTTGTGGAAGTTGCAGGACAAAACACACCCCCAAAATATGGGAATTCGAGATCCAGTTTTAACCCTTCCTTGCTCCTCTGGAAATCTCCCTTGTGCCATTGCCTGGTTACCCATTGTTCCCATAATTAGTTATGATTTTCCCTGCAGTGGTGTTGACACAAATTAATTTGCAGTGTCTGGATGCCACACAATTTCCAAGTGGGAGCAGAAAATGCCATCAATAGAACAGCAGAAGGAAAAAGGACGAGCTCAAAATCTGGGAAGTAAGAGCCAAGTGGAGAAGCAGAACCAGTCAGAATCCTGCCCAAGGAATCCTGCACAGGGAATGTGGG
Source organism: Lonchura striata (assembly GCF_050655825.1). Taxonomy (NCBI): domain Eukaryota; kingdom Metazoa; phylum Chordata; class Aves; order Passeriformes; family Estrildidae; genus Lonchura; species Lonchura striata. Next base: position 38,849,519 of record NC_140708.1, on the reverse strand, counting down.
GAAGCTTCCTGTAGGGAAAAGAGAAATTATCCTATTTTTAAATTGAATTTTTGCCAGGTGTGCAGCATTTCTGCCTGGAAAACTCCTGGATTTGCAACTCCACAGCACCAGAGCAGGAAGAATCGCTTCCCTCTCCCCCTCTGGCAGGTGAAATCCTTTTTTTATTTACAGGGAAAGTGAAGCATTTCCTCAAGGTCAGGCTTTCAGAAGTGACTCAGAAATCAGAGCTGTCAGCGACCCCGAGCAGAATCCCCTGAGTTTGTTCCACCAGCCAGGAACGAGCACCAACCTCGCTGCTCCTGCTGACCAGGGCCTCTTCTCTTCATTTAACATGGAATTGAGGAACACACACAAAAACTGTGCTGCAACCACCAACAAAATACAACATAAAACTATTGAGACATCGCTGGCAGTGCCCGCTGGTGGATGCCAGGGATGAGTCATGTGGGAACCTTTCCATCCCATGATTCCAGGATAATGGGGGAGATTCGTTTCTTTTCGCGATCTGCACACAAAATAAAATTTCTGCATTTGCTGAAATGCAGTAAATAAATGTTGCTGTGGAGTAAAAGCTCCTGGCAGCTGGAAAGGAGCTGTAAGGAACAGCAAATGGGGTGATGGGATCATGGAATCTCAGACTTTGGTTGGGTTTGGGTTGGGTTTGGGTTGGAAGGACCTTAAATCCCATCCAATTCCAAACTTCCACGGTCCCAGGATGCTCCAGCCCCAGTGTCCAACCTGGCCTTGGGCACTGCCAGGGATCCAGGGGCAGCCACAGCTGCTCTGGGCACCTGTGCCAGGGCTGCCCACCCTCATTTATTAACAATCATTAATGAACAATCACATCTGCAAAGCACTTTGCAATTAATTTGTCAAATTAAACTGTCTTCAGCCATCAGACACCTAAAAATTATATCATTTTTAATGTGATATGACTAAATCCATCTAAAATACAAGGTATTTTACCTAAATAAAAAGCTAAATGGTTCAATATGCCTTTGAAAAACATCCAGCTTAGGCCAGTGACCGAGAAATCCCGTTTATAAGGCTACAGCTTCTATAATATCATTAATTAAGCAGTTACAGGCTCAGAGGTACAGCCTTTGACAGGTGAACAGCATGAGGCAGGCGAGGGGAGTGCTCTGTGCCAAAACACCTGAATTCATCCTGAGAACACAGGGAAGATAAATGTAACTCATTTCCTGAACACGGGCACGTAAATGACACCTTATTTGTTGATCATAAGGAGTGATTTGTAAAGTTCAAGTACCAAAATATGCAAATTGGCACCATGCTCCACATGCTAAAGAGCAAACGGATCCTGGAGATCTCATCCTCACATGGCTCCTGCCAAACTCTGGAAAAAGCCACTCCGAGGAGTTCAAAAAGTGCAGCACCAACACCTGGGCACTGACAGCAGAAAATTCAGGAAATTTAAACGGTAGGAATTTAGGAAAACGCCAGATTGATACAAAAATAGAGAAAATATTTGGGCTGTTCAAAGGGCTTTGGTGGCCTCCTTGAGCTGCAGGGATTTGATGTGGAGTTTGGCTCTGCCCGGGCTTGGCATCCATGAGGATAATTCCTTTAGGAGCTAAACTTTGCTGATCCTCATGGATCCCTTCCTGCTCAGGATATTCCATGAGAAATCCAGAGAAATTGTCATTAATAGCTGCAGAAAGGCAATGAAAATATAAAAACACTCCACATTTGCAATAGGAAAACATCAAATTTTTTTTTTGTTCATAATTATCTTTTCGTAGCCCAATTCCACCCACATGGGGCAATTATCTTCTTTCCTTTAAGGTTGTGTAAATTAGTCAACAAGATCAGTTTATGTAATTCATTACATAATTTCCCAACATTTTTACTCACACATACTCTTCTTTCTTCAAGTTGAGAGCCATTTGTTCTTGTTTAATTAATTGATGACTTTTACTTGAAAATCAAATGAAAATACTCCTCTGCAACATGATAACCATCATCTGCTGATAATGTGATTTTTGGTTATAAAATGAAGCAAAGCAGGGCTGAAGGGGCCCAAATGACTCTGGAACGATGCTGACATCACTGAGTTTAACAATAAATTATATTTTTTTCTTTAAGGTTGTGTAAATTAATCAACATGATCAGTTTACATAATTCATTATATAATTTTTTCCCCATTTTTAATCTTACATACTCTTCTTTCCTCAAGTTGAGAGACATTTGTTTTTTTTTTAATTAATTGATGATTTTTACTTGAAAATCAAGTGAAAATACTCCTCTGCAACATGATAACCATCATCTACTGATAGTGTGATTTTTGGTTATAAAATGAAGCAAAGCAGGGCTGGGGAATGACTCTGAAATGATGCTGACATCACCGAGTTTAACAATGAATTTCCACAGCATCCTCCCAAACCTTGGCTTCAGCCAAGTGTCATGCTGCTAATTAAGATGCTAATGAAGCCACAGAGCCAAGCACAGCAGCCTGGGCTCCTTGTGGAGCTCCCAGCTCTGGGACCTGGCTGCAGTTTGGAAAGGCCAGTTAAGATTTTGGGGGGTCAGGAGAGCCCTTGGGCACACGGCACAGAAATCTGTGAGGAGGCTCCGTGGGCAGAGGAGTCTCCGAGTGCTCAGAGCTCTGTGAGGTGCTCCAGGGTTGCCATAGAGACTCACCAGGTTTGACCAAGAGTCAGCACAAAATATTCCGACCCTGAACGTGCTGAACATTTGAGGCACGACCTGTGGAAGATGTTCCATCACTCCCTGTTCTTCCAGTGAGCTGGGGATGAAATCTGAGGTGATGTCTGGGGAGCTGCTCTCCACAGCTCGTTTCCATCCACACCTGTGGGAATCTGAAAAACAGAAACTCCCACAGACACTGCAGGGTTTGAGCTGCAGCCTTGGAAGAAGCTTGGATTGATGTAAAAACACAACACACAGACATTAAGCAGAAAAATCATAAACTTGTGTTTCTATAGTTGTAAGCAAGATTATGCCTTAAGTTAGTGATAAACTGTGTGGGTAAGATGGTGAAGGGTTTCTAACGTAGAGGTGGGGTTAATGTGGGTATGGAATAAACTCTATTATGGAATAATAGAGTTACAATAAATTGTTTCTATTATGGAATAAACTCTAAAGAGTTTAGAAGTTTTAACAGAAGCAGATGTGTGCTGTGAGTTAGAAGCCCACTGGACAAAAGTATCCACAGAGCAGCAGAAGTGAGTAAAGGTGATGGGTTAGAAAAGCAAAATAAACCCTGTGGCAGCTGTCATTGAGTTAGAAAGTTCTGCACTGCCTTGTAACCAAGAACTTGTGACTGCTCTTGAGCTGTGGCCGAATGCCTGCTCCTCTAAAATCTCAGGGCCTCTGAGACTGATGTTTATCTGAGCAATAAATCATTCTTAGCCTGGAAATAGTCCCATCCCTTCATTTCTAGCAGTGACAATGACATTAACAATGAGCCCTTACTTTTGCTCTGGAAGGTTCACACGAAGAAGTGGAAAAGACGAGTCTCAGCCAATGGAGCTTTTAGGATCACCTTCTTTTCCACCATCAGCAACCCAGTGACTTCAAACCTGGCAAGGAATTAGAGGAAAAATACTGTCTATCACCACAGAGACAGAAAAATTGCCCTAACCCCAAATTTGCTCTGTACCCCAACCCCAGAGTTATACTTGATTTTCAGCAGTGTCACTTTCTCAGTCACCAAGGTCCATCCTCACCTCAGTTGTTCTCACCAGCCATGGCCCATTGGGGTAGAACAGTGAGCTCAGCTTGTTTTCTTGAAGAAAAGCATCCTGCCATGCTGTTTCACTCTCCCAAAAATAAATTTAAATATGGTGAGACTGATACAAGCCATATCTTTGACATTTTTTCAATCTTTCCCCAAACTCTTTCAACATTTAAACAGACAGCTCATCAATGACATTCTGCATAAATGCTCCACGGTTTGAAGTAATTTTTCATGATGAATCTTTAAAGTGCCAGACTCTCTGATAAGTTAAATTTTGATTTTCTTTATATGACAAATGGTTAATAGTTGTCTTAGAGCCTTTCTGCACGATGATTTTTATCTCTCTTTTATTACGGTAATAATAACATCTAATATACTCTCTCATATCTGTCTTGCTTTTTCTTAAGGTCAGAATTATATCCAGAGTTAAAAGCAGCAAGAGATTTCTCCCTTTCTTCCTCTTGGTATTTTCAGGGAATAAATTACCACATACAGGCAAATAATAGCAAATTAGGAAACCTGAATGTGATATCCATAGTTTAATATGTGCTGGGCAATCAGAAACCCGAGTATTGGGATGTCATTACAACGAGGAATTTTCAGGCTTGCAAGTTAATTAGGTGCTATTACATCAGGCTGTTTAATTGCCTTCCTTGCCAATAACCTGTGAAGAAGAAGAAAAGTGTTAATTCCTCTTTTTGCCTTTGGGCAGGTTTTGTTGGTGATGTTTTATGGGATTTGTTCCCTTCAGGCTCACCTGTGGAAACCTCAAACCTTCCAAGGCACAGATGGGTTTTGGGGAGCAGAGGAGCAGCAGGTGGCACGTCCTGCTCCTTGGAAGGTGCCATTCCAGGTGTGGGGATGGGATGGGATGGGATGGGATGGGATGGGATGGGATGGGATGGGATGGGATGGGATGGGATGGGATGGGATGGGATGGGATGGGATGGGATGGGATGGGATGGGATAGGATGGGATGGGGATACAGCTCCCACAACCTCAGGGTAGCATCAACCCAATCCCAGAGCCCAGCACAGGCCAGTTTATAAATTCATTAACTTATTATCAACTAATTTACTTAGACACAGCTGGATCTGAGTAGACACATTTCTTAATTGGGTTCTCTTTATGGCAATGATATCACAGTTAAAAGGAGTTTAATTCTTCAATAAATGTCAAAATAAAAGTAATTTATTCAGTAAATTTAGGGAAATCTGGTTTCTAGCTTGAACTAGAATCAAAACTGGCCAAATCGAGTTTGGCTGCTCCAAGCAGTGGTTGCTGAGCTCAGGAATGGTTCTCACAGCCCAAAAACAAGGAATAATCACTGGAAATTTATATCTAAAGCTTCCAGAGATAGATACAAGTTAGAGCAAAGAAAGGAAAAAAATTCCTTATAGATTCCAGAATTATGTGCTGTCCTTCAGCCTTTCCAGCTATTGAAACCACCCTTTTCTGTCCCAAAACTCTTCCCAAATCCATACGTCATGCCACCGCTTAGTCAGAATGGCTCAATGAAGGCAGTTCCTTATTTTTCAGATGGGGAAATTGAGTAGAAATTATTTTTCTAAAGTCACAGACTGAATTACTCAGCCAAGACTGGCCAGAGCATTCCCAACTTCCCAACTCACTCCTCAATCCCCACACAAAGTATCTCTCTTCCCACCCTCTGAACTCTTTGATCTTTTATCTTTCTTTTAGGTTAGCCAAGAAAAACAGTAAAGAAATCCACAAATTATCTTCTCACAGCATCATGAATCCCTGTTCTCCAGAAAGAAATAAAATTAATGACAACACATCAATTATGGCACAGGTTGGCACCCCTGTAGCTGTTCCCATTGTTCACTTATTACTGAAAAAAAGACATTTTCTGCCATATTTCCAGTTCCTGTCAGCATAAAAATTAATGTGCCTGGCAATGGCACTGTCAGAGCCTTATTTCCTGACAGAGATCACTGAGGTCACTCTGTTCTCTCCAAAACAAAGGCACCTGGAAAGTTCAGAGATGAGTTCAGCATTGCAGGGTGAGTCTCCTGTGTCTGAGATGGCCACATCAGCCCTCCAGTGACAGAGCTCCTGACAGGCAGCTGGACAATCCACATTTTCCAGGCTTGCTCTGGATTTAGGTGATTTAGATGACTTATGGCTCCTGGTCCCTTTGTTTTGTACATGCAGATCCCTCCAGCTGGAGTGTGGCCTGTCAGGGGCTGACTAAATCATAAAGAATGGGATTTTTCCAGCAGCCAATTTTTCTTGCATCCCTTATTTTTGATAAAAGGGGATGAAGGTCTGTGGGAGCAGGACACCAGCTCTGCCTCCCTCTGGAACGTGCCCTGCCCAAAGACAAATGCCAAAACGCTAAATGAGTTACTCTCATTCCTGCACAATAAATGAAAGGGAAGAGCCTGATTTTCCAAGCTCCACGCAGAGTTCTGTTGGCTTAAAGACAATTTTGTTCATCCCAGGTTACCAAGGCAGGAATATATTTGATTATGTAGGAAAATGTTAGCAAAAACAGATCTCAAAAACCAAACAAAGGTAAATCTGAGTTGTTTGGGGTTTTTTGTTTTCCTGAAAGATAGTTTGGGCGAGGATATGAGCTCTGCACTGGGACAAAACACCTCCATCCCCACAGCCCTGTGCAGATGCAGAATGGATTCGTGGAATCATGGGATCACAGATGGGTTTGGATGGAAGGGACCTTAAAGCTCATCCCCTTCCACCCCCTGCCGTGGCAGGGACACCTCCCACTGTCCCAGGTGCTCCAAGCCCCAGTGTCCAACCTGCCCTTGGACACTTCCAGGGATCCAGGGGCAGCCACAGCTGCTCTGGACACCCTGTGCACTCAGGACCTCTTTTTGCTTCTGTCACCTGCCAGGAATCATTCCCAGCCCTTCCCTTTTCCATGGCCAAAGGCAGTGTTGTTCTGCTCCTTGAGGAGTCCTGGAGAGTGTTTGAGATGGAAAATTTGCAGGACATCTGTCGTGGCTGAAATGCCAGCAGCCAGGAGTGTCACAGGGCCGTGCCCGGCTGCAATGTCACCATGGTGTCACCCTGGGCTTGCTCCCATCTGATAGTACCCAAAGATAATAAATATCCAGCACACTCCTTAGGCATTTTCCAGGGTTCCCAGGATCCCATGGTTTCTAGGATTTCATTGTTCCTAGGATTTTATGGTTTCTGAGTTCCATGGTTTCTAGGATTTCATGGTTTCTAGGATTTCATGGTTTCTAGGATTTCATGGTTTCTGAGTTCCATGGTTTCTAGGATTTTATGGTTCCTAGGATTTCATGGTTCCTGGGTTCCATGGTTCCCACTTGACTCAGCAACCTCGAGACAACCCCAAAAGAACTCAAGTGTTTAAGTGACTTTAAAAACCAGGATATGTTAAACTTTTCAGCCTGGGCAAACACGGGCAGAAAGGTGTTTGATCTCCTTGGATCAGCCAGAAATCATCCAGGAAAACCTGCTGTCCCACCAGCACAGCTCCATGCTGGGCTCACTTTTCCCCATGAGCTCAGGGGGGGCATCACAGAGGTGATGGCACCAAACCACCTCATTGTAGGGTTAAAAACGATCTCCTGAGCCATGGTATTGAACAGGGAAATATTAGAAAACATCCATAGAGTGATTTATTGTAATTTATATCACAGCTTTGACTGCAAAAGGCATCGCAGAGACACTCTGCCACATTTTCAAGCCAAGGGCACGGCTGGGTTACACTCAGGGGACACAGCCACAAGTAGAACTCACACGTGTGTAACTCATCGGGTGACCTTTCCTCCACACCACATTTACAAATTTCGCATCAAATAACGTTTTCCTTATTTTGGTGGTTTTTTTTTTTTTTTTCCAACAGGAAATTAAAAAAAAATCCCATATTTGGCACATTTCATCAGCTGGGTGTTGCCTACCTAAGTCAATTAACTGAGGCACAGGGAGCAGTGCTGATACCCTGCCTTAGAGTGTTTTCCCAGGATTCTTCTGGATATGAGATGAGACACCTCCAGAGACTATTTCCTGCCAAAGGAAATAACTATATTTATATTTATATTTTAAATTATACATTTTAAATAACTATATTAAATCAGCAACAGAAGTTACAAGGGGGGCCTGATTCTTTCACCAGTGGCCCTTCATATCATTGGAAACCTGAAATGTACTTTAAATCTGTATTAAAATTACCAGTTCAGTAAATGTAGATGTGATTTGGGATGGGAAAGCACAGGAATGCCTCGTGCCTGGCAGAGAGGAGGGATTTTGGGAATACTCCGTCCTCCCCACAGGCCGCGTGCGCACATCTCAAAGCACGGGATTATCTTTGTGTTAATCAAAGAGCAGCTTGATTCAAACCTGTAGGCCGACAAAGGAGGGAAATCAAGCACATGAAAACATTCATTTCGAGACAAAACTTTATGCCAGTGTAACTTTGGGAGCAAAGCCCTTCCCGAGGGCTCGCGGCGCTCCGAGACCGACGCCTGGCGACTCTCGGGGGTGGCTTTGTCAGCGCAAAGCATCAAAAGGAACTCGAAGCAACGACTGCAACATCAGATGTCAAACCCCGGGCTGGGTTTTGGGACATTTTCTCAAGGCTTTGCCCTTCGGAAGGAAGTTTTTTTAATTCCCGCTCCGACGCCGTTGCGGAAGGACCTTTTGTGGAAAAGGGACTCCAGGAGAGGCTCGCCAAGAGCCAGCTCCTCAGCCCTGGCCACCTTGGAGAGGCAGCTGCTCAGCAGCACCAGGCACGAATCCCATTTTCTGTACAGCTGGCAGGTCCAATAAAAAGGGCTGGCGCTCTGGAGATGAAAGGCAAACAAACAAACAAACAAGGAGAAAAAAAAAATAAATAAGAAAAGGTAAAATTACGGATTTATGTATTTGCCAGGACTTGTTCAGTATACAGAGGAAAGTAGAAACACAAAAGCAATTTATGCTTTGAATGCCAGGGATGAGCTGTTATTTTATTGTGTTCAAAATCAGATTTTTTCATAGCTTTTTATACATTTCTGGTCTATAATACTGATACAATTATGTCTAGGGTGTGATATGAATTGTTTTCAGTGATGCTGACCAGCTGTGACACAGTTTCCTTGGAACAATACAGGTGTTTATTGCTGGAAAATGAGATTTTTTTTTTTTCAGGGAAAAATGAAATACCAGTTTTGTATAACCTGTGTGAACTTCTGAGGCTTAAATTACAGGTAAGAGAAAACAAAAATACCTGTAATGCTAAAATTTGGAGGATGCTTTCCAGTAGTTATGACCAATTCTGGAAGTAGTTCTGAGTAAGTTTAATAATAAAAAGTAGTAACGGTAATTTTAAAAAGTCTGCATAAAAATCCAGACTCTGACAAAAATCCAGGGTTTTGCATGCATTCCTTTTACTTGCACTCTATAGGACAAAAAAATGCCAACTACATAAAAACTTTCACATATTTCAACAGCTCTTAAAATAAACTGCTTTTAATTACTGCTGAATTATAAAATAAAACAATTTCCTGGCATGTCTGTGGTTGCTCTGTGTGTATTTCATCATATCCTGATTTCCCAGCTGATTTTCCATCTAAAAATCCTATTCTGCTATCTCGAAAAATTCCATGCAAAGCCATAGGATTAACACCTGGCATTGCTGGTAAAATTGCCATTAACCTCATTAGGATTTGTTTTAATTCAGTGTTTTATTGCTCTTCTTTAATAGTGGTTATTAAGTTAATTTTTTTGGTTTTTTTAATGACTTTTTCTGCAGCCAACACCTTCTGCCCCTGATAAGGCATTTCCCAGAATTTTCTCCCTAACAAGAAAAAACACTTTTTGCAAGAAAAAAACTTATAAAAACAAACAAAACAAAAACAGGCACAGAGAAATTCTTTTTGAATTTTCATCTGCTATTTCACTAGATTTTCCTGAACAAATAACTTTTATTTAGACATTTATTGAAGCAATTAATGTCCTTTTTAGCATGATATCATTGCCATAAAGAGAACACATCCATTTGGAAATGTGGCTACTCAGATCCAGCTGTGTCTAAATACATCAGTTGATTATAAATAAGTTAATTAATTGATAAACTCACTAGCAGTAAGTGAAATTAATACATATATCTCTAATTGCACCTCTTTGAGATATGCAAGGAATTCAGATTAAATGGAGAGGAGATTTGTGATTTTATCTTTTCCATCCAGGATTTCAGCTCCCCACACTCCACATTAAATATGCACTGAGTTGCTCACATGATTATTTCAGAGGCTTGCATATTTTATTAATAACACCAGGAAAAATTAGGCTATGCTCCAGGAAAATGAGGTAATAATATTTAACCAATAGCTTTACTACAAGAAAGTTCTTTCATTTTATAAAAAATAAAAAAACACAGCAGAAAAGAAGCAACCAAGCAAACAAAATTAATTTAAATAAAGAAGTGATTCAAGAGGAATGAAACAAATCTGGGAGTAGTTAGAGAATGGGACTTACCATGGAAGGGCCAACTGGGTAACCTGAGCACACCAATGTCATGGAGATCCACAGGATGAAAACCAATTTTAACCTGCATAGACTTCAAAGAAAAGCTGAGATTAATGAAAATTTGGACCAAAATCAAGCAAAATATGAACAGAGAGTAACCCATGCACCAAGAACCCCGTGGTGGCTTTACCTGCTCATTTTCTACCCAGCACTGTGTGCGTGAACATGCAGCACCACATCCAAATTCCTCACATATCCCTTCAGTTCTTCCTCAGGTGACCATTTTATACCAGAGTTCAGGAGGGAAAATGTCATCAGAGCTGATTTTATTCTGACTAATTGCTCCTTGTTTGGCCTTTTCTTCTTGTTAAATGGGAAAATGGCAAGAACACGCTCAGCTGCCATCACCAACCCCGGGGATTTCATTTAAAGTGTCCCATTAAATGTCTCTCAAGTGGTTTTATTGTTACCTCTGTGTCATCACTGCAAGCCTGGTCAGAGGTCTAAAGATTTCAAAAATCCATCTCAAGAGTTTGTTACCACTTCCAATATATCAGGTGGAGACGTTGCAAAGCCTGGCAGCAAGGGCGAAACATTAAAAGTGCATTTTAAGTAGAAAAATCCTCAAAGAGTCTTATTATACTCTAAACAGCACAATACAAATATCTTTATCCCCCCAAAATTATTTTTTTTAATGTCCTTAGTTCTAAATACACCAAATGAATTTTTTTTCTGACAATTAAAATTCTTTGGACATTAATTTCTACTGTGCAGCCATATCTCAGCCCACACTGAGTTTAGCCAATCCAAACTTCTACAGGATTAATAAACTCTGTTAATCTCATTAATAAACTCTGTTAATCTCTAGCAGCACAGCAAATGTTTCATGTCTAAAAGCAGCATTTGTTGCTGCAAGAAATTTAATGGTGCAGCATTTTAGGGGATCCTGTGGTTTATTTATCCAAGTGGTGTGAAAGTGCTGAATCCCAAAAGGTCTGGGAATGTTGGACTGCACAGGGAATGCTGAAAAATGCTAAATTCAATTTTATTTTTTTTGAGAATGAGCACCACATCTACAAAAACATGCTGGGTTGATGCTTGGACAGGCTGATCCAAGAGCTTGTCCAGCTTTAACCATTACAGGGTTCCAAAGAAAACACTGAAGATCATTTTTTGACAGCCACAGAGTGTCAGACATGCACACAGTGAGGCACCAGCCCCAAATGGTGCATTTCCTTTGGTGGTTACACTGAAAAATCAATAGACAGGGGCTCCAGAAGAGACCTTTGTGTGAGGCTTTGAGGAGACCTGAGCTGTTATAAGTGATGCCAAATTTCACTGCAATATTTCAGATCATTTTGATGATCTGGAAGATCTTTTCCAACCATAATGATTCCATGGTCCTGTGATTCAGTCTCCTGATAAAACGTATTTTATTCCAGGAGCCAGGGAGCTGTGAGGAGAGACCCAGTGGCATGGAAGAACCTTCAGGAGTTTTAAACAAAAATTCCTGATGTGATCTCAGCCTGGGGTGGACCATTTCTCCCTCATCGTGGTGGTGCCAATCACGTCATGGCTGACAACATCCAATGACTCTGAAATTACTTTCTGAAAAGAAAATTGGGTTTGAAAGAATTGTGGTTGCTGGTGAAGCTCTTCAGGACTCCCCAGGTCAATGAGGGCTGAAATGAGGATGAAATTTGCTTTATTTAAATATGAACCCATCAGCAGAACAGGTGACTATTGGCATTTCCAGCCTTATTCAGAGAGAAAATCCTCTCTTTGAATAGAACCTCCCATTCCCACCCATCCAGGACCTCCAGCTCCAAGGATAAGAGGATTAGGCTGTGCTCCTGCTGCACAGAAAAGCACTTTGGGCTGGATTCTGCCTGAGCACAGCTTAGATCAGCTCTCATTGTGTCTGATTTAGTCCAACTCCGTCTTAATCTGAAATTAACCTTCACACAACACTTTTTGTGGAAGGTGAGGGGCCAGAAGAGGCTGGTTATTGAAGCTCAGGGTTTCCAGGTTCAGCCTGAGACTCTCTGGGTAAATTTTGGTGCATTATTGACTTAATTTTTTTAAACTGTGATTGTTTGAGGCCCAGGTGATCTCCCATTGGGTCTGGTCAGTCCCTCCTTGTGACAAGCACATTTCTCTCCCTCTCAGGATTCTTCATAGAGGAGCACAGAGAGAAATGAAAGAGAAAACAATTTCTATTTCTGCTCCTTGTTTTTCCCATGTAGAATGTGTTTGGAGAATTGTTTACCTGGGGTGATTGCTTGGTTGGATTCTGGTGAGGATTGTTTGAGCTGGTGGCCAATCCAACCCACCTGGGGCTGGGCTCAGAGAGGGTCACGAGTTGTGAGTGAGTTGGATATGGGAGTTAGAACAAGTAGGTTTGTAATTTTAGTATCTCCTTTAAATAGTATATTAATATATTATAGAAATCATTCAGACTTCTGAATTGAGTCAGACATTGTCATTTCTTCCCATTGGGTTCGCCTGCATTTACAATACCTCCTATCCTCACCTTTCTCACATCCCTCTAAAAGAGAGGTTTTGGCCAGGTGAGAAATCCCAAACTGCTTTGGAACTAAAGAACCACAGGATTGTGGAATAGTTTGGGTTGGAAAAGCCCTCTGAGACTGAGTCCAACCATCCCCCAGCACTGCCAAGGCCACCACTGCCCCACATCCCCAAGAGCCACCTCCACAGGGCTTTAAATCCCTCCAGGGATGGGGGCTCCACCCCTGGACAGCCCTTTTTGGGAAGAGATGTTCCCAATATCCGACCTGAAGCTCCCCTGCAGATGCAGATGGTACCAAGGCAGGAGTCACTGAGATGTCACCACGGGGCCAAGGGCTTTGCCCACCCCTCAGACACACACCAAGATATTTCCTGAACTTTCAAACCCTCCCATTTGCTCCTCCCTCCTTGGAGGTTCTTTTTCCCAGCTCTTCAGGATGCAGTTTAACACAACAGACCTGTGATTTGCTTGCCTGAAGCACAGATGGAGGTTGAGCTCCATTCCAGATATTCCCACTTCAGGTTTGGAGGAATCAGGTTGAACAGAACAAGTGGCAATTGACATTTCTGTCTCCTGCTCTGTCTGCAGAGGCTCTGCTCCCAGGCTGGCTTCACTGGCAGCTATCAGAGGTCAAATGAATCATTAAGAACCACAATAAAACCTCCATAAAGCATCCATAAAATTTGTATTTTCTCAGAAAAAATCAGCAGCAGTATCACTTCTTCCCTCCTGCTTGCCTTGTTGAGGGATGCTGTATTGAACCTCAGTGCTGCTTTCCTTTGGTTTTCCCCCAAAAATCATATGGAACAACACAAAACTCACAGCTGAGCCCATCAAACCTTGCAAGGTTTTGAGGTTGATAAGTCTGTAAGCTTTAGGACATGATATTTCCTTTTCCCAGCCCAATAGTCAATCCAAAGTGTTTTAAATTGGCATTGTGGGACTTTACTAAAGGGTCAAACAAAAAATGAATGAACACACCTCCACCTGTCCATCGGCAAAACCCCAGAAGTTGTAAAGCCACAGCTCCTGATAGAGGAAAGGTTCAAAATCTCATTTCCTTCTGGGATGCTCCCAGTGAAACCTCAGCATTGCTTTGCTGGAGAAAGCTGCTGGGATATTTTGTTCCAAACCCATTTTTTTTTCTTGCTTTCAAGAATATCAAGAAAGCCAAAAGCCAGCTGGTTTGCTTTCAGCCCACTGCAAGGTGTGAGTTGGAAATCAATCACACTCCCAGCACACAAACCTGCTTCTGAGTCGGTGATAATAGAAAATCCCAGCAAGACACCAAGAGAGAAGAACCAGAGAAAGCAGAAAGTTCATTCCTTGGGTCATTCCCTGTGTGCTCTCACTGCTGCAAGGGGACACAACCAAACCCTTCACCTGCACCACGAGATCTCATCTGCAGAGGCACAGATACACCTGACTGATTCTGGGCATTTTCTTGCCATGGAGACCTCTAATGCCCTTAAAATTTGGTATGAGGTGGCTGTCAGGATGGACACTCCCATCCCTGGAAGTGTCCAAGGCCAGGCTGGACGGGCTTGGAGCCACCTGGGGTAGCAGCAGGTGTCCCTGCCCATGGAGGGGGTAGCACTGAGGCATCAGGAGGGAAATGATGCCTCAGGTTTCAGCTTTTCTGTATTTGAGATTTTGTGCTGTTTTAGTGGGTCTGAGCTTCCTATCAGGGGATGCTGAGCTCTCTGCACAGAGCAGAGAGACAAAACAATTCCTGCTCCAGCTGGGCACCAAGGACAAATGATCCAAACCTCAGCCCAGGAGCACAAACAGCGTGGGCTGGAGAGAGAAAAACAAGCAGGGTGGGACTGATGGGCTGGAGCTGGAATGGGACAATGAACTCCAAGGTGCCAATGGAGCAGAACTGATCCCAGGGAGAGCCCCGGGAGCGCTCGTGCATTTTGGGACCATTTTGGGTCATTTGGGTGCAGCCCTGGCTGGGCTCTGGTGCTGCCCAAGGTGGATCCATGAGGAGATCCTGGAATAAATCCCTGCTTTGTTCTGTGACTCTGCCCAGCCTCTGCTCTAGGGCAGCCTCACAAGGCATCATCAGCACTGGATGGGATTTAAGCTTTGTCCCAAGCCAACTCTTTCCAGGATTCTCTGCTCCCAGAGGAGAATGGCTCTGACTGACAGGGTTCAGGGGCTCTAAGACCAAATGATGCAGCCTGGGGAGGCTCAGCTCTTGCCCCCCTGCTGCCCTCAGACATTTGGGCAGTGCCTGCCCACCTGCACTGCCCCCAGCACTGGTGCCCAGGGCTGTCTGTCCCCTGTGCCATTTACAGAGGGCTTGGCACAGAGCTCAGCGGGGAGGATGCAGTGATCTCAGCAAAGGTCAGGCACACATTTGCTGTGGCCTGTGCTGCCTGCTGTGGGTACCCAGCTCCGTGCAGAGCTCTCCAGAAGGACAGAGCTGTTTATTGAATTCCTTCCTGGCTGCCAGCGCTGCCGAGCCAAGCCCTGTGAGCGAGACACTGCTCGGCTCCTCGCAGGCAGGGACAGCTCCTCTGCTGAGCCCTGGCACCGTGCCCGCCTGGGAAGACACACGGCTCCTTTTTAAAGCCAGTTCTTAATGCAATTCCCCTCAGACACCGCTCCCCTCGCAGCCTGGGCCAGCAGCAGCTCAGGCTCCAGCCAGGCCCCCTCTGACACAGGTTTGATCTGTGAGAGGAGGAAAACCAAAAGGCATTCAAGGCAGAGCAGCACTGCCAGTCCTGCCCCGCTCCACAGCTTTGGTTTTCCTGGATGGATGCTCAGCAGGCAGGAGGGGAGCAGCCAGGGCTGGCAGGAGATGGCAGGAACAGGGCTCAGGGTTTGTGGGCACTGTGAACCTCTGGATCTTCACTGGCACCTGATTTTGGAGCACTCTTGCACCACTGGGGCTGTGCACGTCACCCTCATGGCAAAGGGGATGAAGCTGCAGTTGGATCCTCCCATGTCAGGGGGAAAAATTAGCTCCAAAATCCCATTTTTGATCCTACATCACTCAGGAATCGTGGGCTGTGTCACAGTCACCATCCCCAGGATTTGAAAGTCTACATCATCATCCCTAAATATAAAAATTCCTTTTCCTGGTTACAGCCAGCACTGCTGTGGGCAGAGGCAGAACGAGTTCCTCACCCTGCTCCCCAGCACGTGTCTCAAAATTAATCCAAAGTGCTGATGGAAAATGTCACCACTCCCCACATCCCAGAGCACATGGCACCTCCTGGGTCTTGTGCCAGGCCCCACATGGCCACACAGCCCTGCTGATGTCCCACAGCCCTGCTGATGCCACCCAGCCCTGCTGATGTCACCCAGCCTTGCTGATGCCACCCAATGCTGCTGATGCCACCCAGCCCTGCTGATGTCACCCAATGCTGCTGATGCCACCCAGCCCTGCTGATGTCACCCAGCCCTGCTGATGTCACCATGCTTGGGCTGGAGCCCATGGGAAGTGGCAGGAATGAAGCTTTTGGCCAAAACATATTGGAACACGTCAGGAAATATTTCTAATTTATGGATCCCTCACTGTTTTTTGTTGGTTTTTTTTGTCAGGGTCCTTAGAACACCTTCAGATAAACAACCTGCACAAAGCTCAGCATGAATAACAAGCCCTCCCTGCACCAAGTACTAAAGCCCTCTGAGAATTTATCTGGAAAGAAAGAGCAGAGCAGACAAAAGCTGCTCAAACCATCAAGGGGAGGCTCAGCAGTGGAAAAGTGGAGGTAATTAACATTTTTGCTACGCTGATTTGCGTGTGCCAGCGTAATTTATGCACCCAGAAATTTCTCAAATAGATCCTGCAGGAAGTGGCTGCTGAAGAAAAGATGTCAGTGATGAGCTAAAACGACACCTGTCAAAGCCAAACCCAAATTCCTGCTCAGATGCAACAAAGATCTCGATGATCTGAGACAGGCTGAGTAGTTGTTGAAGGAGAAGCCAGAAAGAGAAAAGAGCCTGGATAGACAAGAAAAGGAGAAGGGTTTTGAGGAGAGGGAGGAGAAAACGATGTAGGAAAGTCTGACGTGACTTTAGAGGAAGAGATCAAACTTTAAAGGGATCAAACTTTAAAGGAGTCAAGGAAAGCTAACATAAATATTATAAATAGCAAGGAATAGGGAGAAGGAGCTGGGTGGCTTTGAAGGGCACAATTTTTAATGGATTTTATGGCACTGCACCTCAAGGTTCTCCCATGGATAAGGTTGAGGAAAGACAAGGAAAACATATCCAATATTTTCTATTGGGATAATCTGGCTCAAGCAAGATTGCATGTTTTCCCCTACAGAACGCCAGCACAAACCCATTTGTTTGTGCTCCCAAGTCCTTGGGATGTCACACCAGCAGCCCTGTGGCAGCTGGGAATGGGAAAAAAGGGAGCAGTGTAGGGAAAACTCACTTCTGGCAGCACAGGAAGGGCAAGGAATTATGCTGGGATGTTTTGGGACACAAACCTGGGGATCCATAACTGTCCATAAGGTCAGTGAGGGGCACAGGGGATGCTGAATTCTGCTCAGGATACCCAGAGCTCACAGGCTGGACACAAAGGGGCAATTGCTCACCCCTGAGCAGGTTTTTGTGCAATCCAGAGTGATTTTTGCCCATGAGAAGAGCTCAGGTGGATGCAAAGCAGCTGCCAGGAGGTTTTTTATCCCTACAAACACTCCTGGGCTGAGGGACCCCTCGTTTGGAAGGAAATCTCCTGCTCACAGCATCTCAGCTGCTCCTCGGATGAGCTCTTGGCATTTCTGGAGAAGGGTAAGATGCCAGCTTGAATTTGTGACACCAGACCTAAAGAACCTTTAGGAAATGAGTGGCTACATCTGGAACAGAGCTCATCCTGCGGAGGAGGTGAGAGGACACCACTTTTTTTCTCCAAATGCAGAGTGTTTTCCATCTGTTCTCCCTGCTCTTTTTGCTCGCTGCTGTTTTCCCTCTACTTTGGCCGTGCCACTTAAATAAACAAGGATATTGCAGCCACTTTAAAGGAGACTCCTTTCCTGCAAAAGCCTTTTTGAAAAGAAGGATCCTCTCCACAATGACCTGCTAAACAGCAAACAAATAAGAGCTGAGCCCCAGCTGCACATTGTGCTTTAAAATTGCCTGCTAGGAAGATAAAATCCAACTGTGAGCCTGCCTCGCTCTGCAGGCTCTGGAAATGCCAGGTCTGGATCAATTCTTGGCGACTTTGGTTGCTTGTAAAGGTCCTCAAGCAGGAGAAAGGGAATGTGGCTATCAAACAATGCGGTGCCTTTTGTCTGAGCATGATCCTGATTTCCCCTTGTGTTCTCTCCCTCTTATAAAAGGCTTCATCCAAAAATATCCCACACCACAAGACAGGAGAAGTTTCTGTCTCCTCACTGAAAGCCTGTTGCAGCTGGCTGGATTTTTCTTGCTCTGTGCAAGGATTTCTCTGTGCCCAATTATGTTTCAGTGCTTGATAAAACTCTTCTGGAAGTTAGAGCTGCAAAGCGACTTTTAATGAGGTCAGGGAGAGACAGGAAAAGGGGGAAAATAGATTTAGCTTGGGTTTTTGGGAAGAAAATTTTCCCTGTGAGGGTGTAAGGCCCTGGCACAGAGCAGCTGTGGCTGCCCCTGGATCCCTGGCAGTGCCCAAGGCCAGGTTGGATATTGGGCTTGGAGCAAACCTGGGATAGTGGAAGGACTTTGAGGTCCCTTCCAACTCGAGCCATTCCATGATTCAACAATTTTATTATTCTGTGATACCTGGCTCCCTTATTCTTCAATGATTTGCATCAGTATCTGACTTGCAAAGCTCATCTCTCCCCTCTCCACCCTCTGAGTTCCCCTTTTAGCATCAGGGTCTTCAGGGTTTTTACCCCTCCCCACAGCTGCTACATTTGGAAGTAATCAACTGCTCCTTCTTAATCAAGAGCACAGATGGACCTGTATAACACAAAATCCAATATTAGAAAAGATTATGCAGCCCTGTTCTCAGGGGAACAGAAAAGGCCAGAGGTGCTGAGGCTCAGGACTGTTCCTGGGCCAGGACAGGGAACAGCTTTTCCACCAGGTTCTTGTTCTTCTTGTTCTTCTTGTTCTTCTTGTTCTTCTTGTTCTTCTTGTTCTTCTTCTTGTTATTGTTCTTGTTCTTCTTGTTCTTCTTGTTCTTCTTCTTCTTAACTTCTTCTTCTTCTTCTTCATCTTCTTTGTCTTCTTCTTATTCTTCTTCTTCATCTTCTTTGTCTTCTTCTTCTTCTTCTTTGTCTTCTTCTTCATCTTCTTTGTCTTCTTCTTCTTCTTCTTTGTCTTCTTCATCGTCCTCTTTGTCTTCTTCTTCTTCTTCTTCTTCTTCTTTATAATTAGCTTTTTTTTTTTTTTTTTTTTTTTATTCTCCAGCTTTTCCTGCTCCAGTCCCTCAGGAAAAGCCCTGAAGGCCCAGGACATGTTGAGGAGCAGCTCTCCGTGCCCTTGACACTGCTCTGGCTGCAGGAGCAAATGTGCAGCACCCAAAAATCCAGCGTCTCTTTCTTCCTGCCCTCCTCAGCTCCTCCTGATGCCAGCCCAGCCCTTCTGGGAGCAGGGAAGTGCCAGGAAAACTAACCACAAACATCAGGTTTATGACCAAAAAGGAGACAGAGGAGTCCTTTTTCTTTATTCCAGTGAAGGAAGGGCCATGGGACATTCCCCTGGGGTCTCTCCAATTTTTGGAGGCCGCAGCCTCCTTTTTATCCCAATTTCCCACATTTCCCTTCTCTCTTTCCCCATTGCTTGAAGTACTTGAGGGGTACAAACTTCCCAATTTGCCTGATACCAAATATTTCCCTCTAATGTATAACCCTCCCTTTTAATTTTTAATTTTTTATGGAATTTAGGGGTTTTTACCATGGTTTCTTCCATCTTTCAATGCCTAATTTCATTTATCAGCAAACTTAAAGCTTGTTTGTAAAAGCAACTATCTTCCATTCATCAGCCAGTGGAATCCTTCCCATAGTTTATCTCCCAGTGCTAGTTTTATCTACCAGCAGACCAACAACTTGTTTGTCAAGACAAATCCACTATTCCTCACAGAAGGTTCAGCCTTTAAACCCAATTCCCAGCTTGGGAATGCACTGGAAAAACTCTGGAATTAACACTCACCTGAATGATTGGTGGCATCAAAAAAAAAAAACCAACAACAAAAAACAAACAAACAAAAAAAACCCAAACAAACAAAAAACAAACAAACAAAAAAAAGCCCCAAAAGATACAAGCATATAAAAGAACAACATAGAAACATCAAAATCAATAAAAAAGAAATCAAATCCCAGATAAAAAGACTAAAAAAATCTTAAAACTAAAATCCTCTTGTAAATGATGAAAAAGCCTGTATATAGAAATAAAAAGTTAAATTAATATCAAGCAAAAACATGTTAAAATAAACAAATATTAGAGTAACTATAATCCCATAAAAAATTTAAACAGTAAAAAAGAGAAGAGTAATCCAGCTGGGTTTGTTTCTGGGGATGTGCCCCAGGGATGCTTCCCAGGTGCTCCCTGAGCATCCTGTGGCTCAGGGATCCCTTGATGCCTTAAGGAGCTGGAGTAGATGGAGCTCAGAGGAATAAAGTGGAAATTTATTGGAGTGCCTTCAAAGGCCACACCTGGATGGCTCCATGATGGAAGCAAAAGAGATCTCACATTTTTATAAGTTTTAGTCCATTTGCATACAGGAGTTAAGTGTCCAGTTAACAGCTTCAAATGATGAAGTTTCATCCTCCTTGCTTGTTTGTCCTCCCATTTTCACCTTGTTCATGCTTTGGGCCTGAAGTCTGAAGAGATTGTCCTTGAGTTTCCAGCTAGAACAGGATTGCTTTGTCTCCACCATCCCGTGAAAAGTGACATTTCATAGAAAGCTAAAGCTGCACACCAACACAGAACAGAAGAACTCAAAACCCAAGGTATCACACTGACAGGGCTCCTGCCCTTCAGCGTCACCTCAGGAGGTGGGAGAAGCTCCAAAGTCCACCACAAATTATGAATGAGCAGCTGGGGAAGAGCAGCTCCTGCAGCTTCCACACCTCCCAGAGTTCCCCAAGCTCCTAGAACTTCCACAGCTTCCAGAGCTTCCACAGCTTCCAGAGCTCCCACAGCTCCCACAGCTTCCAGAGCACCCAGAGGTCCCAGATCTCCCACAGCTCACACACCTCCCACAGCTCCCAGAGCTCCCAGAGATTCCAGAGCTTCCACAGCTCCCAGAGCTTCCAGAGCTTCCACAGTTTCCAGAGCTTCCACAGCTCCCTGAGCTCCCAAAGCTTCCACAGCTTCCAGAACTCCCAGAACTCCCAGAGCTTCCAGAGCTTTCACACCTCCCAGAGCTCCCCGAGCTCCTAGAACTTCCAGAGGTCCCAGAGCTTCCACAGCTCCCAGAGCTCCCAGAGCTTCCAGAGCTTCCAGAGCTCCCACAGCTTCCAGATCTTCCAGAATTCCCAGAGCTCCCAGAGATTCCAGAGCTTCCAGAGCTCCCAGAGCTTCCAGAGCTTCCACAGCTCCCAGATCTCCCACAGCTCCCACAGCTCCCACAGCTTCCAGAGCTTCCACACTTCCCGGAGTTCCCACAGCTCCCACACCTTCCAGAGCTCCCAGATCTCCCACAGCTTCCACACCTCCCAGAGCTTCCAGAGGTTCCACACCTTCCAGAGCTTCCAGAGCTCCCAGAGCTTCCACAGCTCCCACAGCTCCCAGAGCTTCCAGAGGTCCCACAGGTCCCAGAACTCCCACAGCTCCCACACCTTCCACATCTCCCACCGCTCCCAGATCTCCCAGAGCTCCCAGAGCTCCCCGCCTCTCCACGCGGCAGGAACAGCACGGCCACCTTACGGCCGAGAGATCCCTTGAAACCCAAATAACCCCGCAGTTCTCTGCCTTGCCACACTCCATAACATCAGCAGCGCCTAAGCCAGCAGGACAGCAGCTAAAAATACCCTGCTGCAGCTGCTGGCAGCTCCTGACGGGAGGGCAGAGTCCTCCGTGTGCCCCTGCCAGCGCTGCAGCCTCGGGGCACGGCCCCACGTCCACAGCAGGGCCCACGCCACCTTCTCCATCGCCCTGGCACCACCCACCCTGGGCTTCCCTGGCCCAGCTCCGTGGCCGTGCTCCCGGTGCCAATCTGCTCTGCAGCCACATCACAGGCTGGAATTGGCAATTTCTGACACAGATGTCAGCAATGGGAAATGCAGACCTGGGTAACTTTGTGTTTTCCAGGGCTGTTTCCTGTCACCCTGATTCTTAAAATTTTCCAAAGCCTTCTGAGTTTATGTTCTGTTAGAAAACTTTCCCACACAATTTCTGTAACAACATATTGTTTACATTCTTTTATGGGGGTGAAGAAACTTAATATACTAGTAGTTTGTCCAATGTCTTTGGAGAGGTGGCCCATTCACTCTCCAATCCAATGTCACCTTTGGGAAGGTATAAAAGTCAGAGAATAAACCTTCTTTCTTTACCTTACAAATAGCAAGTAGCTCGTGTCGTGCTTTCACGTGTCCTATAACAACAGTTTCCCAACCTAGAACCTCTTCCCAAAGCTCACTGGCACATTTGGGGTACAGTAGCATAAAGAGGGGCTTGGGAAGAAAAGCAACTGTGTTCATGTAGAGTTCATGTTCCCTGCTGTCCTTCTGTGCTCACTCCCATTTTCTGCAAGAATGAACAGAGAACCAAAACAAAATGCATTTACTAGGCTTTTTTTCTGCCGCATAAAGGGATGTTTTCATAGAATCCCAGGCTGGTTTGGGTTGGAACAGACCTTGAACCTCATCCATTCCAACCCCTGCTATGGGCAGGGACACCTTCCACCATCCCAGGTTGCTCCAACCTGGCCTTGGATGCTTCCAGGGATGGGGCAGCCACTGCTTCTCTCTGCCAGGACCTTACCACTCTCATGGAGAAGGATTTCTTCCCAATATCCCATCTAACCCTACTGTTTTTCAGTTCAAAGCCATTCCCCATTTTCCTGCCCTACATTAAAAAATCCTATTAAAAACCTACCCTATTAAAAAAAAAATCCCTCTCCAGCTTCTTGTAGCCCTTCTAGGTACTGAAAGGCCCCAAGAAGATAATCTCAGAGGCTTCTTTTCTTCCCTTTTTTTCATCCATGTGGGATTTTCTCTCTTTCCTCACTGCTGTTTCTTTGTAGGGAGGGGTAGCCTGGTCCAGCTGCCCCTGAGCTGGGACTCTCTGCATTCACAGCACCCACTCAATCCTTGCCAGCAGGGTGTGCCCAGACTATGTGCCCTGAGCAGTGAAATCCTCTTTATTCAGGACAATCTCAGCCTGGGAATGACCTTAACTCAGTGAGGAAACATCCCAAACTTCTCCAAAGCTAAACCTGGGCAGGGCTGGCCAGGCAGGCCCCGCTCCCTTAAGAGCTGACTGCACCCACAGGAGAAATTAAGGCTCAGTGTTGCTTTTTGATTGAAGGTAAGCAAGCAGTGAAATGATGCTGCTTGCCTTGCCTAAATGCTGCCAGCAATAGGACACTTGGAGCAATATCCCGCTTTTCTTCATGGCTTTTTGTCCTCTAAAATCAGGCTGACACCCCAACCACATTCCCATGGCACGGTGATTTTTTAAGGTCCATCCAGCTGTGGATGGAGCTGAAGATGTTCCAGTTGCCTGGGAAACCACTCCTTGGGATCACTGGAATGCATCCCACACCTCTGCCTTTGGATACACCACCAGCACCTTCTCTGGGAGAGAATCCTGCCAGGAGGAGCCTGCAGGAATCAAATCCTGCTCCTTGCACAGGGATAAATCCAGTGTGAAGTCACTCGTGGGCCAACCACAACCAGGCGTGCCCCAGAAGAGTAACTGTGGGTCACAGCCAGGGCATGTGAGCAGCTCATCCCTCAGCTGAGGACACCAAGATTAAACCCATCAGGATATTACCAGCAGGTGGAAGAATTGGCTGAGTAGAAATAAAGGAGCTACAATCAACAGAGATGGGGTTACTCAAGGACTCAGAGCATTTATTTAGATTAAATATTTGCAAATTAGGATAGTTTTTGGCCTATTTTAAGAAAGAATGGATTCAATACTTACAGCAGGAGCACCAGGTAGGACCTTAAAAATCATCTTGTTCCAATACCCTGCCATGGAAATGTGGTTGGGGTATCAGCCTGATTTTAGAGTACAAAAAGCCACAAAGAAAAGCAGGATATTGCTCCAAGTGTCCTATTGCTGGCAGTATTTAGGCAAGGCAAGTAGCATCATTTCACTGCTTGCTTACCTTCAATCAAAAAGCAACACTGAGCTTTAATTTCTCCTGTGGGTGTAGTCAGCTCTTAAGTTAAAATCCAGGCTTTAATATCTTCTCCTCATAATTTAGGTCACGGGCAGGGAAGCAACACAGGGAAAAACAGAGAGAAAATTCAGACTTTGCAAGAGATGCTAAAAAACTGCAGCTCGTGCTCGGGGCTCCCAGGGCACGGACTGCAGGCACTCCTCTGCTCAGAAAGCCTTGGAGCCAAAAAAGAGAGGCTGAAATCCCTGCAGGATTTAAATCCCCAGTGCCAAGGCCTTTGCAGGGTCTGAGGTCAGCAGGGAATGTTCTGCTCATCCCTCAGGGAGAGCTGGAGGGGCTCCACTCCTGGGGAAGGGGTAGAAAGGGACACACGGGGACTTTAAAGGAACCATTGGGATCATCCAGCTGGAAAAATGGAAGCAAATGGAAAAATGGAAGCAAAAGGGGTTTAATGGCAGAGAAAAGTGTCTCAACAAAAGGCTGGAGAGCTGGGGTTGCTCACCTGGAGAGGAGAAGCTC
This sequence comes from Lonchura striata, assembly GCF_050655825.1. Taxonomy (NCBI): domain Eukaryota; kingdom Metazoa; phylum Chordata; class Aves; order Passeriformes; family Estrildidae; genus Lonchura; species Lonchura striata. The sequence goes on along the minus strand of NC_140708.1, from coordinate 38,825,045 downwards.
CAGGAAGAGCTCAGAGCCCTTCCAGGGCCTGGAGGGGCTCCAGAAGAGCTGGAGAGGGACTGGGGACAAGGGATGGAGGGACAGGACCCAGGGAATGGCTTTAAGCTGACAATGGGTAGATTTAGATGGGATTTTGGGTAGGAATTGTTCCCTGGCAGGGTGGGCAGCCCTGGCACAGGTGCCCAGAGCAGCTGTGGCTGCCCCTGGATCCCTGGCAGTGCCCAAGGCCAGGCTGGACACTGGGGCTTGGAGCAGCTGGGACAGTGAAGGTAGATCTGGATGAGCTTTAAGGTCCCAAAAACCCAACCTAGTCTGGGTTTAATTCTGGGATTAAACAGCAAACTGCAGCTGCACTGGTCCAGGAGAATCCTCTGTTGTTTCTTTTTCTTTTTTTTTTTTTCTTCTTCCCAGTCCTTCATTTCAAAAATCCAGACAAACCAAAGCCCTTCCCCTGTTGTCTCTGAGACAAATCCTGCAGTTCAGTGTCTCACTGAGGTCCTGTTCACCCCCAGAATTCTGAATTCCACCCCCCCTGCTCAGTTTATGGTGCTCATTCTCATCAGAACATAATTACACTGCACAGGGCCATAAACTCCCCATTCTGGGGGATGGAAGCAGCTTTCTTCTCACGTTTATTAAATTGTGTTTATGCACATCCTTACTTATTTATACGGCATCTTCCTTATTAAACAGAACAGCAAAATATAATTGAGTCTTCCATTCCTAATGGTTTGTTTGGTTTTTTGTTTTGTTTCGTTTTTTATTGCCAACATATACGTGCATAAATTTCTGAGCATCCAGAAGTCATCTGAAGCTTTAGATGATCAGGGCAAGGCAGCCTTGGGGTTTTTGTTGGGTCACCACCAAGGGTTGTTGCATCCAGCTGACACCAAGCGCTGCTAAAAACACACTCAGCTCCTTCAAGACTGCTCAAACAAAATTAAAATTCCAGGAAACTGCAGCCAATTGATTCCTATGATATATTTCAAGTGTAACTGCTTGGAATTTTTCTTTATTATTATTAATTTTTTAATATTTCAGCTCTGGTGGGATGTGATTTGAGGTTTTCAGAAAGCCAGTTGCTGGAGAAAATGTTAATAATGAATGGAGTGAAATTAATCCCATCACAGGTGAATGTGCATGGATTTCAGTTTAGGACAACACAGGAGTTTATTTGTTCTGTTACCAACCAGTCCCTTTGGATTGGGAAGGAAAAAAAGGGGGGAAAGAAGGAAAGGAAAGAAAGGAAAGGAAAGGAAAGGAAAGGAAAGGAAAGGAAAGGAAAGGAAAGGAAAGGAAAGGAAAGGAAAGGAAAGGAAAGGAAAGGAAAGGAAAGGAAAGGAAAGGAAAGGAAAGGAAAGGAAAGGAAAGGAAAGGAAAGGAAAGGAAAGGAAAGGAAAGGAAAGGAAAGGGGAAAAGAAAGGAAAGGGGAAAAGAAAGGAAAGGGAGAAATTGGAAAAAAAAGGAAAGGAGAAAGTGAAAAGTCTCATTTCAAACCCAATCACAGCTCCAAGGTATTATTACGGTGCAGCAATGCCAGGGATGCCACCAAACCGAATTAAATCCATTTTTCCATCTGTTTAGGCACTCCAAGCAAACCATCCAGCTTTGCCAGAGCAGCTGCACTAAATCTGTCCCACAGCTGAAATCACTGCACCTGAACAGTCATAGCAGAGTCCTCAAATTCACTTCTCCCTTCTCTTTTCCCCTCCTGAAATCAAAAGCTCAAACACTCTGTGAGAGCTCCACACCACCAGCAGAGAGGATCTCACCACAGAGCTCCAGGAGAGGAGTTTCTCAGCACAGAGGAGAAAATTACTGCGTCCCCAGGAGGCACAGATCCCATGTCAAGGGAAAAAAAAAATAAAATAAAATAGATCTGGACAGCAATTCTGTAGTTTCACCAGCAAATGTTTTGTGATGAAGCTGAGCAAGTAAGCAGAATGTCAAATACCCAGATAAAAGACTTGCACTTATTGTTGGACAATCCAAAAGTGTTTTGTTCTTATTTTTTTATACTTAATTTTTTTTTTCTGCAAATAAATGCCCCTACACATTTTTTTAGGAGAGCAATGCACTGGAACATCATGGAATAGTGGAGAAGCAGCCTGTGTCCATCTCCAGGGAGCCAGGATTAGCAGGTCAAAGGACTTTCCAAGAAGAATTCTGGATAAAAACCCTAAAAAAAAAAACCCCACAGGTTTCCTTCACATCAACTGCTCCCCTCTCCTGTCCTGCTGCACAGAAAGATGAAAAATGTCTGGATTGAAAGATCCTTGGAAATAAAAGGGTGATTCTGCTGCCCTGGGGGATGCTGCTGGAAAACTCTGTGTGTGCTTTTGTCTGCCTTTGCCCCTGGAAAAATCCGTCAGCGCTTCAGGCTTTTGGGGCTTTCTGGGATTCTTTTATTCTGTGTTAAGTGGAAAACACAAATCGATATTTTTTTTGTGCACATCCCAGTCCTGTGTCTTACCCCAAAAAAGGATTTAAATTTGGCAACCAGAGAGACCAAATGTGGACAAACACATGGGCTATGCATCTTACAGGTCATGGAGCAGATTTTCCTTCGTGGAATCACTGGGAGCTTAGGAATCTTTGGAAAAGCCTGGGACAATATCCAGTTGTAACTGAAGTGCCTCAATTACTTGGGATTAGAATCTCAAACAGGGTCTCTAATATACTAAATATTAGAATCTAATACTAGATATTATGATATTATAATATTGTTATAATATTATAATGTTATTATAATAATATTATAATAATTATAATATTATAATAATATAATAATTATAAAAACTAAATATTAGAATTTATTACTAAATAGAATCTCAAACAGGGTCTCTAATACTAAAAATTGTTATTTTTTCCTTAGCCTGTGTGATTTCTCCTGCACCCCAGGATTTATTTTGCAGTGGTTCACATCTCTTAGCAGGGCCCACATTTCTTTTCATGATTGGGATCATTGCAATGTTTTTATTTGGTTTGTGACATTTGCATCTCATTACACAGAACTTCTCTGAGCCATTACAACTGTGTCTTATCCAACCCTGTCCTGGAGGAGCAGAGAGCTGGAAAAAACACTCCCACAAAGCCTTCAGCTCCTCACTTTTAATCATTTTGTGCTCAGACAAGCAATTCCAACTAATTCCTACACCAGGACTCCATTTGTCTGTCCCGACCATCCCCACCCATCCCTAATGCCCACAGAAATGGGCATGGATGGGTTTGGAGTCTGAGGTCACAGCTAGAAAAGTGGGAATTACAGGAATTACCTTGGAAAGAAGAGGTTTTCAGGCTCCTTTTCTTGTGGAACAATGAACACTTCTCTGTCCTTTTCTGGAGCTCAGGAGCCTGCAGGTGATGTTCAGCTGGATGCAGGGTCAGTTATGATGGAAAATTCCGGGATTTCAGCAACTGGACTCCTGTCAGATAATTGAAGAGAAATCATTACAAGGAGAAAGTCATTTAGCAAAAGCACTGACATAGAAAAATGTCCCCAGATGAAACCTTTGCCCCCAGCTGGGGTAAAGCATGTGGCATCCTTTAAAACATGGTGCTGGGATTTGCAGCAACTTGATTTCCATTTCTCCAGGCACTTTATCATTATCAACAGCCCGAGCATGACACTAAAGGCACTAATTCCAACAAACCAGAGTGCAAAAAAATGGTGCAAAACAATACCCACAAAGATACATTTCAGAATAAAGTAACATTATCCCAGAAAGTGCTGGAAAATGAAGGCTTGTTTCTTTTCTTTCTGCTGGAGCTTTACAACTCTCCATTTTTCCCGACTGGAAAATTCTTTCCCAAAGCTCCCTATTTTTTTTTTTTTTTTCAAAAGTAAAAACCCACTAGGAATGGCTCTGGCATGGAAAATCACAGAGTCAAATGCTCACAAGGGATTTGAAAGTTCGCCCCATTCCCACTCTGCCATGGCAGGGACACCTTCCCCTGTCCCAGGCTGCTCCAAGCTCCATCCAGCCTGGCCTTGGACACTTAAAATTAAATTTTGTGGGGTTTTTTTCATTCTGCTTTCCCTCTGCAATGAGCTGCAGGCCTTTGGAGCAGCTCTGTTCAAAAGCCCCGTGAGGTGGCACTTGGGGACATGGGGCACTGGTGGCAGTGCTGGGAATGGTTGGACTCGATAATTTCAGAAGCCTTTTCCAACCTGAATTATTCTGTGATTTTTTGATGCATTTGCTGCAACCCTGGGCCACTTTGGGCCCACTGAAGCTTCTTTAATGCCTCCCATTAGTTTCAGGGTGTGAAGAGTGAGGATTTTAGGGTGAGGTAATGAAATTTAATCATTAAAATGTTCTTCCCTTGCCTCTACCAGAGCTCTTCCAGCCACTGTTTTTCAAAAAAAAAAAAAATATAAAATTGGAGGTTTGCAGTAGCAGAGCAGGTTCTGTCAGTCGAAGCATCTCCCAGGGCCGTGGCAGTGAAAACAGTGAAAAGAACAGCAAAAGTAAAATTAAAATAGTTCATAAGTACTTCAGGGTTTGATTTAAGGTGTTAAGCATTAGACTCAATCTTTGAGGTCTTTTCCAACCTTAAAGATTCAGAGGTTCTGCATGGGAAAGCAAAACTGGTATGAAAAACTTGGGATTTCTGTGGGTTTAAAACATCGGCACCGACATCATGGATCCAAATGTTTAATCTGTTTTACAGTAAGACATTTGTCCCTCCTGAAAAAGAAACTTACTCTGGGGGTGCAGCTTCAAATGGGACAAGGGCAGAGCTGCCAGAAAAAAAATATTTAAAGTTCTGAGGGCAATTTTGTCTCTGAGCTGAGGCAAAATTTTGTCTCTGACCTGCCCAACAGGTCCCTGATTCCCGGAGCAAGGAGCCCAGAGACAAAAGTGGGACAAATGTGAAGCTCAGATTTCACTCCAGGAATTCCAGTAACTCTTGCAAATGGTGGTGGAGATACTCCAAAGTTGTCTTGGCAAGTGTCACAGCAGAAGCAGCTCTGAGGATCAGGATCCCTGGGTCAGGGATGGTGTGGGCAGCAGGAGCAGGGAGCTCATTCTGCTCCTGTCCTTGGCACTGGTGAGGTTCCACCTCGAGTGCTGGGTCCAGCTCTGCCCCTCAGCTTGGGAAGGACCTTGAGAACATCCAGAGGGGACAACGAGGCTGGAGAGGGGCTGGGAACACAAACCCTGTGAGGAACCCCTGAGGGAGCTGGGGGTGCTCAGCCTGGAGAAAAGGAGCTCAGGGCTGTGGCAGATACATCCTTCCCTCTCTCAGGATTTTCATAGAGGAGCACAGAGAGAAATGAAAGAGAAAACAATTTCTGTTTCTGCTCCTTGTTTTTCCCATGTGGGATGTGTTTGGAGAATTGTTTCCCTGGGGTGATTGCTTGGTTGGATTCTGGTGAGGATTGTTTGAGCCTGATGGCCAATCCAATCCAATCCAATCCAATCCAATCCAATCCAATCCAATCCAATCCAACCCAACCCAATCCAACCCAACCCAACCCAATCCAACCCAACCCAACCCAATCCAATCCAATCCAACCCAACCCAACCCAACCCAACCCAACCCAATCCAATCCAATCCAATCCAATCCAATCCAATCCAATCCAATCCAATCCAATCCAATCCAATCCAATCCAATCCAACACAACCCAACCCAATCCAATACAACCCAATCCAATCCAATCCAATCCAGTCCAATCCAATCCAACCCATCTGGGGCTGGGCTTTCAGAGAAGGTCACGGGTTGTGAGTTGGTCAGATATGGGAGTTAGAAAAAGGTGATTTGTAGTTTTAGTATCTCCTTTAAATAGTATATTAATGTATTGTAGTATAGTTATAATAAAGAAATCATTCAGCCTTCTTAATTGAGTCAGACATCAGCATTTCTCCCACCAAGTTCACTGCATTTACAATACAGGGGTGACCCCACCACTCCCCACAGCTCCTGGAAGGTGGCTGTGCCCAGCTGGGGTTGGGCTCTTTCTCCAGGAACTGACAGAACCAGAGCACACAGCCACCACCCAAATTCTTCATTGATGATGCTGGGTTTTGTCTTTGTAAGCCTTAGGCCTGGATTCACAGAATTCCCAGAATGACCAGGTTGGAAGAGACCCTCAAGATCATCGAGTCCAACCCAACCCCAACCCCTCAACTCAACCCTGGCACCCAGTGCCACATCCAGGCTTTGTTAAACACACCCAGGGATGGTGACTCCACCACCTCCCTGGGCAGCCACTCCAGAACTTTATCACCTTGTCTGTGAAAAACTTTTTCTTAATATCCAACCTGTTGGGAAAACCTGTTTTTCGATGCATATTTACATTTGGAATTAAAAATTCCAGCCATTCTACGCTTGAGCTGCGTTTTTTCATTCCTCCCTGTGCATCTGAAGAATTCAGAAGTGCTCTTACAAGCAGGGGGGATGAGAACACATTTAGTGCAGCTGCTGGGAGGCAGCATCTCAGTGAACTGAGAAGTGATTATGTTGTACCCCTGGGCAATGAGGCTGTCATCGAATTTCCAAACAAGATGTGAGAATCTAGGACAGTTCTGTTGTTGGGTCACAACGTTTGCTTGGCACTTCCCCTCCCTGTTTTCCAGTTAGGAATGAAATCCCAACATTTTCAGATCAAATGCTCCCCTGGCAGGGAAAAGATGCACAAAAAGCTGATTTGGGGAGGGGAGGCTGTGACAGCAGGATGGGTCAGATGCAGGGCAAACACAGCCAGAAGTGAGAAATTACGTGGGGGAAAATGAGAATTTGTGGCTTTTGCTGCAACCCTGACCTCAGCTAATTACTTGTTATACAGCAGCTGCAGCTCTGAATTGTTATAAAACAGCTGTAATTATTACTTGCTATAAAACATCTGAAGTTTTGGCTCTGTTGTCCACCCAGACCCCATGGGAACATCCAGGTACTGATCCATAAAGTCATTTTGGATGCACAGGGAGGTTCCTCCAGAAGGAAATTTAAGTACCTGTTGCTGAACCATCCCCTGGAGAAACCCATACTGCCCTTCCCTATTTTTAATTTAGCATTTTTTTTTCAAATAAATTAATAAATAATTGTTTTACAGACCCAAACAAATAAAATCAAAATACCTGCAAAGGTTTGATCATATTTTGGTGGCAAAGATGAAATTCTGAGGTCACCTCTGCGGCTGGGACTTGTTTTTCTGCCAAGCACAGAGCAGAGCTGCCTGTAGTTATCCAGAGGGACAGAATTCCATATTTCCAGGCTTCACAGATTCCAAGAGCAGTGAAATGGCCCCAGTGAACCTACACAAACCAGCTCTACCAATAATTAAATTGGCTCCCTAACGTGCTCAAGAAGGATGGCTGCCACCGAGTGCCACAGCCTCTGCCAAGTGCAATAAAATGGTTTTATGCAACACTTTGAGGCAGCTCCCCCTCCAAAACCTGTCCTGTGCACAAGGAACTCCCAAAGTCAGCAGGATTGGAGCCGATCCTACAGGAAAGGATATTTCCAAAGGTAATTGGTGCCTTTTTAACCCAGAACTGTCAAAGTGTGGTGAGAATAATGGAGCCTGACAAGGCTGAGGTTGAAGGAGAAATGGGATGATTGATCTGCTGCATTGGTGCTGCTTTGGCAGCGTTGTAGCAAACAAATATTCCCCCAAATAAAGGAAAATGGTCAAAATTGTAATTCCTCATACAAAATTGACAGCTTTTCCCAGTCTAAAATTGAAGCCACAGCTTCATGCCAGGGTCCCTGAGCCCCCTGCCAGGGTCTGGAGCCAGCCAGGGGGATGTGCTGGGTTCTGACACATCCAGAATCCAGAAGTTAGTGAATAGGGATGCATTTTTCAGCTCTTTTTGCTACTTTTATTTCCTTGCCTTCCCAACTGCCCCTTTTTCACCCTTCCCAGCTGCAGGAGTCAGGGAATGCCAAGCACCCAGCCCATCCCTCAGCAGGCAACACGAGCACGTGCTGCACGCTGGTTTGCAGCAGCTCTGCTCTTGCCTGAAGGTGCCTTCCCCTGCTCCATCCTTTTGTTTTAAGGGAGAAGAGAAATGCAAGCACCACTCATTTCACAGCTCAGCTACAGGCAAATTATCTGAGAAAATAGGGGAGCACTTGGCTCCTCTCACTTTCATTTTTCTTGGAGTGAAAATCAAATGTAATGGGCTCACTGATTTATGACTGCCAGCAGGATGGAGCACAGGGATACCTGCCCAAATTCCTGGCTGGATCACAAAACCCCTTCCATGTGGTTTGAGGTTCCCTTCAAACCTCTGCTCCTCAACTGCACCAACTTTTAAGAGGAAAAAAATTCCCTCCAGCCCCACATTTCCATTGGGAGAGAATGGGATTTTGTGCTGCCTGTGGCTCCTGGGTGGGTCCAAGCTGGGAGATGCCATTCCCAAACTGGAGGAAGGCTCCAGGCTGTGAGCTCAGGGGCCTGTGGGGACGATGGGTGGCACAGCAGGGCAGTGCCAGGCACAGGCAGCTCATCCCTTGGAATCCCAAACAGAGCATCATGGAATGGTTTGGATGGGAAGGGACCTTAAAGCCCATCCAGTGCCACCCCTGCCACTGTTCCAGGTCCTCCAACCTGGCCTTGGGCACTGCCAGGGATCCAGGGGCAGCCACAGCTGCTCTGGGCATGCTGTGTCAGGGCTGCCCACCCTGCCAGGGAACAATCCCTGCCCAAAATCCCATCTAAATCTACCCATTGTCAGCTTAAGGCCATTCCCTGTGTCCTGTCCCTCATCCCTTGTCCCCATCCCTCTGCAGCTCTCCTGGAGCTCCTCCAGGCCCTGGAAGGGCTCTGAGCTCTCCCGGGAGCTGCTCCAGGTGAGCCCCCCCAGCTCTCCCAGAACAGGAGCTCCAGCCCTGTTCTTGCCATCAAGCCAACCCCAATTTCCCATTTTCCAGGGCTTTTGGGACCAGGCCTAACCTAAGACACAACTTCTGCTCCTGACTCTACACAAACACCACGGCCCAGGAAACCCCACACCAGAGAAAAGGAATTTCTCTTTCCAAAGTCACTTTTTGGGCACTGTGTCCAGAGCCCAAGGAGCAGCTGAGACCAGACCAACACTGATTTCTCTCCAGGAGCTTCTGATGGGAGGTTCAGAGGAGCTCTGCCTCTCCCCAGAGGATTTTGTGTTTAAACTTGTACTTCTATTCCCTGCTCAAATACTCCCACGGATCTCTGCACACCTCCACAGGGACCACAGAGTGAGGAAAGACATACACTTCTTTAAAAATCCCATTATTTCTCTTTTTTTATTTTCCTATTATTTCCCTATGTGGAGCAACTCAACAATAACTGCTTGGAAAAAAAAGCAACAACAAATCTGTTTGCCAACTGTACAGAGTAATAAACTCTTGGAAGGAAGTTTATAGGCAGTAAACTGAATATTATTGACAACCAGATCTCAATAAAATGCAAAATAATATCTCATGACAGGCCTCCTGCAACACAAGTAAGTAATAAGTGCCTCATCTTTTGAAATAAGGTGTTTTACTTTTAATATTTTTCTTAATTTATAGTTGATTTCTTTTGGATTTTTTCTTGGTGATCTTTGGAGCTCATGCAATTAAACACAGGCAAACACATCTTAATTTACAGAGAAACAATAATTACAGCTTAACCCAACTTCCTGCCCTCTGCAGTGCCTTCCCCTCTTGCTGCAAGAACACACTCCCCAAACCAGTGCTCATCCTGTTAAATTGGATGTTAATAAGTGGTTTAAGCTGCATAATTGATGCTGAGCTAAGGAATGTTTTGCTTAGGCTGGAGCTGCTGGGATTGTTTTACCTCTCTGAGCGTTGCTCTGAACAGTGCCTGGGTCCTTCTTCACTCCCCCAGCTTCCTTCACATCCTGCTAAGGAATTCTTTTTGGAGTCCAGGAAGAATTTTTGGAGTCCAAGAAAGATTTTAGTTCATTTTCTGTGTTCTCCCCTGTCACAGCAGTGATCTGGCACCACTCGTGGGGAGGATGGAGAGAGGAAACTCATTTGAAATTGGGATTGCAGCACTGGGGAAATGCAAGCACAGCCATGGGAGAATGGAAGAAATTTGGGAAGAGCAGCCAGCAACAGGAGAATGCACCAAAAATGCCTTAAAAGGAGCCAGTGTCACATTTGGGTTTGGTTTTGCTTCCTCCTTCTAAGGACTCCCTGGAGTGTTGATGACAAGTATGTTCTGCTTCATCTCTCTCATCTCTTTTCTATTTCTTCTACGTCCCATTTACTGTGAAATAAAATCAGAACTGTGCACTCCAGCACGTGGTTTCCTGTGCAGATTAATTTGGGCAGAGGAATCTCTCAATATTTGGATCCTAACATCATCCCAAGGGGGTCAGGACGTGTCCCCAGCACTGCAGTCCACAAACACCTTCCTTAGCAGGGAAATGAGTTATTTAATTCAGCCACTTCCCTTTGAAGTGCTTGAATACAATGCCACACACGTTGGAAATGAAAAATAAAAGTGTCACTCAACAGAGAAACACAATTTACAGTAATTATTCATGTCTGCAGAATATTTATGAAAAAAAAAACCAAAAACCCAAGGGAAATTAAAAATCCCATAAATAGCCTCAGTGGAGAACAGCTGGAGAGACCCCATACAACAATCAAGTATTTATCCTGATCCCCACCTTTCTGCATGCCAAGAAGATGGCACTGCAAGCCTGAAACTCAGTTTAGAGCCATGGAAAGTCCAAAAGGAGAACGAGAGGAAATTGAAATGTCAGCGCAGCCAGATCTCACGCTTCCAATTTCTGCTAAAAAACGAGGACAGAGGAAAACCCTGAATTTCAGTGCTCACCATCACTCGAGTGCTTGGTCTGTTTGCCACGGGAGAATCTCTACACATGCTCCAAATTTACTGATTTATCACAGGGCAAGGATGGAAACTGGAACAGCCTTACCTGGTTTGTGCAGGGATGCAGCCACAGCCTGGCCTCACACCACGCCACACTTCTGGCACACGATGGTCCCCAAAAAGGCCCCAAGAAATGACAGGGAAGATGCTTAACATGAAGCAAGAAGGTGGAGACTCAACCGGTCAGTGAAGTGAGATGTATCACATTAAAAATACATGTTTGATGTGTGTGCATGAATACACAGCTGTACCTGCACTCATGTGAATCTCTATCCATATATCACAAATAAATACGTTTTCACTGCAAATTTTTCATCCTTTTCCTTTGTAAAGTCACACAGAACTACAGGCGAGCTAAAGAAAAATGCCTATGTTAAGATAAAACTGAATGAAAAAAACTTTTTTACCCTCAGAATTTGTGGTATCATGGGAGACATCTCAGTAATCATAAATGTCAATTACAGGAACCAGCTTGAGGGGTGACCTTTGTGTTGAGCTTCCCAGTGAAAATAAATGTGATTAAAAATCAAACAACCCCTGTCTTGTGTGGTTTTGTGTGGGACTGATCTGTGCACCTGTAAAATCCACCCTCACTCCCAGCCTGAGACTCAGGGAAATGGAACTGAGGAATCTCTGTTTATCCTGGCTCTGTGAGTTAACTTGCACTAAGTGAATTTAAGCTGCTTTTCAAGAAGTGAAAATGAGTGGCCACTGAAATTCTGTTTTTTCCACTATCCAATACTTGGCATCTCTGCATTCCTTCTTTCAGTGCAATTTGTGTCACAAAGCCCCGAGGAGCTGCTGTCAAGTGTGAGCAGAGGGGCAGCACTTGGAGGAGGTTAATCCCTGACTTGTCCCAAAAGGTGAAAACGTGGCCCCTGTGGATTCCCTGGCCAAGGTCTGCTATGGAAAAGATGGATGGGTCACCTTTGCAAGCAGAAATATTGATTTGAATCACGTCTGAGTGGGACCTTTGGGGTGGAAGCACTGGGAGGATAAAGAGGTGATGATTAAATTAGGTTGTCCCAACCTCACCTTCTCCACATGCAGCTCAGGACACGGGCTGGGAAAAGCAAAAAACTTGCAGCCCTTTGGGGATGGATTCCTACAGGAATGGGGCAGATGGTAGGGACAGGAGATCCTATCACTGGTTAAAGTCAAATAAGTTTTCTGAATTGTTTCATAACGAGCTCTTCTGCATTAGCCCAGCTGTGTCCAAAACAACATGACAAGGAATTCCCAAGGCACTGGGATGCTCTGACTCCCAGCTGGATTGAAAAGGAGAGAGCAAACCATGGGAAATAACAACATTCCCAGGACTGTCCACTGCCTGTGAGGAATTAGCTGCTGGCTTTGCTCAAGTGTGTTTTTAGCCCACTTTGAGGAGGGCCCCGATTCATTCGGGGTTCTGCACAGGTCACAGCCTAGGAGCTGTGAGGTTGTAAAAGGGTGACAACTGGGGTCTGAGAGCAGCTCTGAGAGACTGATTTTCAATCTGTAAAACACACACACAGATGAGATCTGGAGTCTGTGCTGTGAGACCGATTTGGAAGTGCAGCTCTTGTTTGAGGAGTCTCGCAGGGCCGAATTATAACACTTGCATGAGCACAGGAATTTGCTAAGGGCGTGGGAAAACAAACACATTAGCAGAAATACAATTTACAGGTATCCACTGAAAGGCAGATGGGAAAGCTCTTCCCATCCTTTAGGAAGCAAATGGAACAGAAAAGAGGAAACTCACCCAGCATCCCAGCAAGAGCAGCCTCCAAAGCAATTCTCAATTAAATACAAGACTTACAGAATGAAAGGTGCAATACATTATTGATTGACTATGGGTATTTGATTGACTGCAGCCAAGAATCCTTCCCTGCCTGCTCCTCTTGAGCAGAGATTATAGGAACAGAACAAAGAGGGAATTGCAGGATGAGATCCAGCAGTAAATCCTGAGACACTCCAGGAGCTGATTTTACAGCAAGGGAAAGTGTGTTTGTTTGATCCAAAGTGACACCGTGGTTTAAGGCAAAAGAATGAGAATATGTAATTGACCACAGGAGCCACTTTTTATGAGAAGGGCAATTTTTCTGCCTTTGTAACAACAGTGTTGTTTTATTGCTGTGTAAAGTCATTTCTGCTTGGAACTTGCATCATGTAGCAGGTACCTGAGGTGGAAAATATTACATAAAACTCATCTGTTTTCTGAAGCATTCACTTAGAGATACCCAAGCCATCATTTTGGGCATGGACAGCACACAGAGATGGATGTTCTTAGTGCTGATGTGTGTTTTAACTCCAACCTGCAGGGACAGCCACAACAGCACAATAAAAGATTTCAGTTTTCTCACGAGTTCCCCTCCTAAACTGTCCTGAAAAAAAGAAAGTGTATACACAGCCTTCTACATAATGCAGTAGTTCCCAAAATTCTGCAGTGAGGACCAAAATTACCCAGGGAACATATTCATTTTCTTAGACAAGCTTTTAAAATAATAGTTTATTTTTTTGAGTCAGTGGTATATTTAAAAACAATCTACTGTAAGAGTAAAAAGATTGTAGATAATAAAAAAAACCAAAGTGTGATGACAATAAAAAAACACTAGAATATAAAGTTAGTTTCCTTCCTCCCTCCCAAAACCCCATCCCATCAGTCTGATACTTCTCAGAGCTTAATATCTGGAAAAAAACACCCACTATTTTGTCTTTTCTTTACACTTTCAGCAATTAGAAAATTAAGAACACATAAAGCATTCTTTGCAGGCACATTAATCATTATGACGTGAAAAGCAGGCACCATAAAAATTAAAACATTCTAAAAACCATCATATATACAAACACTGTACAGAATGATGGCACAAGGACAAAGTGATTCCGTTCAGTTCATCCTAATCCAACATGAAATATTACACAATAGAGGAAGGAAAAAGCTCCTCCCGTTTCTGTACTCAACATTTAGGTTCAGAATGACCAGGAGTCTCCTCTCTGCTCAGTTTTCTCTCCCACATCCTCGTGCTGCTGGCAGCTCCAAGGTTTCCTTGTTCTCCCCCTCATGGACACCCAGAAGGTCCAACTGAGTGACAGTGGCAGTGGGTGATCCCCAATTTCTGGTTTTACAGAGCCCATTCAGCACAGATTACGCTGAGCTGGGAGGGACCCCCAGGGATCATCAGCCCAGCTCTCATCCCTGCACAGAACCCAAAAAATCCCACCCTGGAGCAGTGTCCAAACCCTCCTGGAGCTCTGGCAGCCTCGGGGCCGTGCCCATTCCCTGGGCAGTGCCAGTACCCTCTGGGGAAGAACCTTTCCCTAAATCCAAGCTCACCCTGCCCTGGCTGTTCCCTGGGTCCTGTCCCTGACTGTGCCAATGAAGAGTTCAGTTCCTGCCCCTGCAGTTCCCTCAGAGGATGCTGCTGACCCACCAAGCTCTCCCCTCAGTCTCCTCTCCTCCAGCCTAGCTCTTCCCCATCCTTGTGCCTCCTTTGGACACTTTCCAACACTTTAATGTCTTATTTACAGTGGGACTGGTGCCAGCCTGGTGTCACCCCAGCCACTGTCACCCTTTGTGCCCCACCCCTGAGCCACTGCTCACCCATCCCGAGATGTGTTTCTCCAGCTGTAGGATGGACATTTTGTCCAGAAGGATCCGTGGGAGATGCTATCAAAAGCTTTGCAGAAGTCCAAAAAGATTCCATCTCCTGGCTTTCCTGGATCAGCCAGCTGGGTGACCTTGCTGTAGGAGGAATTTGGGGTCACAAGCAGGACTTTCCCCTCATGGAGCCGTGCTGGCTGTGACCAATGACTGCATTGTCCTCCAGGTGTTTTCCAGGTGCTCCAGAATAATCTCCATGATTTTACTGGGCCTGTAGTTTTCAGGGTCCTCCTTCTTGTCCTTCTTGAAAACCAGGACAACATTCCCCAGCTTCCAGTCAGCTGGGACCTCTCTGGATTCCCCAGACCATTCAAAAATCATCAAAAGGGGTTTTGTGATGACATCAGCAGCTCTTTGAGGATTCTGGTAAATCCCATCAGGGCCCATAGATGTGCAGGGATTCAGCTGGGGCTGCAGGTCCTGCAGGTTCAGGCTGACTGGGAGCTGAGCATTGTCACAGTCGTGGCCCTCCAGCTCAGGGCACTGGGACCCTCTTGGGTCCCACGCTGAGGACAGACAAAGGATGTGCTAAACATGCCTGCCTTGTCCCTGTCCTGTTTGTGAGGTGCCCATCCCCACCCTAGAATGGGCTGATTATATTTTTACACAGCCTTTTGCCATTGATACGTTTGAAAAAAACTCTTTTTTTTGGTTCCTGACAGTTCAACTCCAACTCCAGCTGAGCTTTGACCACAGGAATTTTCTCCCTACAGCGGGGAGCTGCACCTCTGTGTTGTTCCTGTGCCCCCTGACCTTGCTTCCACTGGCACACACCTTCCTTTTCCACGTGATATCCAAGAGGAGATCCCTGTTCAGCCCAGCCAGCTCTGCTTGACTTCCAACATTTGGGAATTGCTGCTCCTGTGCCCTTGGGAGGTGATGTTTAGAAAGGGACCAGCACTGATGGACCCCAGCACCTGCAAGAACATTTTCCCAGGGGACCTTACAAATTCCCTGAGCAGCCTCATGGTCAGAGGGGAGGTTTGGCTGGCACTTTTCCTCCTCTCACCAGAGGTTTTAAACTCGATGGCATCGCGGTCACTGTGGCCAAGACAGCCCCAAATCCCCACTTTGCTCACTGCAATCAGGTTATTTGTAACACACACCAATTTCACAAAACAGTGGTGTCTGATTTGTAACCCGGGGCTGAAATCCCTGTTATTCAGGGAAATCCGACAGCAGCTTCACCTCACTGGGAAACCTCCTCTTGCCCTGAATTCCATGTGAATATTGTCATTGATTCCTATATACACTGAGATTAGCTACAAAAACTCTGCTCATTTGAAGCTCCAGAGGTACCCAAAATCTTTAGGTACAACATTTCCAGCTCTCATTTTAATCTCCACATTTAGCTCTGTGCCTGGCGTTATCCAGAAGCAGGGAGAAGGTTTAGGAAGAGGGTCTTGTCAGTTGCTGGAGTTCCCAGTCTCAAGTAGAAATCCAGATTTCTTTCAAGTTATGGGAGGGAATAACCCCAAAACCAGGGGGATGTAGTGTTGGTTCCGACACGTGGCGAGAAATGGATTTCTTACGGAGTTACCATTGCACTAAATGTTAGATACTGCACGCCTGAATGAGGTAAACATTATAGACCATAAAATACTTAGGGAAATGAATTGTTACAGCTTTATCTTTGGAAAAAATCCCGCTTCCTCCTTCACTGGACAATCCCAGAGTCAACAGACGTTTGCTTCCGCGTCGTCTTGGGAGGCGGCGGCGGCGGAGTCTTGCTGGGCAGCGGAGGAGGCAGGTGCTGGAAAAAAAAACAATTTGGGCAGATCAGGTGAGGAATGAATGGAATTCTGGAATGCTTTTGAGTCATGTCTAAGTGCAAGAGGCAGCAGGTAAGTCTGGAGGCCTCTGGCTCACAAAAACCTCTCCCTGAAGAATTTGCTGTGAGCACAAAATGCTCTCAGCCATTACTTTTAAATATAACTTTGACTTTTGACAGTGAAAAAAGATCTCTCAAGAGTTCAGGATTAATTAGCTCAATATTTAAGGGAAAAATCTTTTGAAAGCACTGGAGAAGTTTATAATTCCCCACTTTATATCATGATAGGATATTGATTTCTTGGTCTGTATCGATTGCCCTCAGCCTCTAGGCACTCAGAGCTTAAAACCCAAGCTGAAGCAATGGCTTCATTGCTTTTCCACTATGTTTTGGATTTTGCACACTAAGAACAGAAATATTTAAACAAAAAAACAAAAAATAAACAAATTAAAATCATTTAGAGGAATAAGTCACTCACAATTTACTATTACACAGAGTTATAATTAAAATATTCCAAACAGAAATGCAGAACATTCAAATATACATATTTAAAATCACTTTATGTATCTCACAACAGAAGAGCATCCCCAGTCAGAATCACCAACTAATTGGATAAATGAAAAAAGCCATTATGGAAATGAAGACCTTTTTCCCTAATGTTGAAACGTGGAAGTGATAAAATCTGTTGCAGGAAGTGCTGGGAACGCTGCAGTTTGCAGACAGGTTTTCCCAGATTTGGGCTGTGCAGGCAGCACAGGTTTCCCAGAGGCTGTGCTGCAGTGTCACAGCTCATCAACTCTGCTCTGCCTGTGTTTTTCCCTGTGATTCTCCCCCACTCCCCAGTCAGGGCCTTTTGTTTTCCTCCTTCCCAATGATGCTTTTCCAGCTCTTTGTTCCCGTCCTGCCTCAGCCAGCCCAGCACCAGCTGCTGGCTCCACACAGCCACAGCCTGACCAGCACCAGCTCTGCCCAAATTCCTCAGTCACCTCTGCAAGGACAGCCCAAGCACCTGCAACTCCTCAGTGCTGGACAAAATTCCTGATGGTTTGTCAGGATCAGGAAGATCCCGGCATCTAAACAACTGAGAAACGCCATGGAAGTGCAGAGAACCAAAGCTGGTCCTTTTCAAAACTATCCAAGGATGCTGTTCCAAAAAGAGGAGAGGTTCAGGGTGATGCCAGGACATCTCAGTCCCTCCTCTGCTCAGAGCAGCTCCTGATGCTCCTGCAATCTCATGACTGGGAGTTTTCAGAGGTAAGAGCAGAAGAAAAACAACCTTGAAGGTAATTAAATATGCTCTGCCAAGCAGGGAGAAGCCAGCATGGAGTTACAAATCTGAGATTTCACCAGACAGTTTTACTGATCACAGACTAAGGAGAAAGCTAGGAATGCAAACTGGCTGAGCCAGGTAGGCTGGATCTTTGCTGGAATCTCTTTCCTGTGTCCTGCCTGGACAGCACCACTTTCCAATCCATTTGACACCTTTCCTCATTCCTCCAAACTCTCCAGGTAAAGGAAGAGGGATCCCAAACCACCACCAGGTGAGCCATGCCCTGAGCTTGTCTCTCCATTCTGCTCCATCCATCCACTGTCCATTCCCCAGGCTCTCCAGCAGCACCACTGCTCTTTCTGCCTGCTCCCAGTGTCATCCTTGCCTTCAAAATGCTCTCTGGAAATTCACTGGGTTTGATCTGCTGCTGAGGGAGAATCTCTGAACCAAAAGTGAGGCACTGGAGCAGGGTGCCCGGTCTGCAAAGCTGCATTTCCCTGGAAAAGAGGCACCCACCCCTGGCACTGGGGACAGGGGTCAGTGGTGCCTTGGCAGTGCTGGGGACACATTGGACTGGATGATTTTAGTGCCCTTTCCCACCCTGAATGAATTCCCACAGCAGGCTCCAAACAGGCACTGCTTGTTCCCAGCTTTCAGTGGGACATGATGATCCCTGAGTCAGGAAAGTCAACAGATTAATATGAAAGGCAGACAAAATAAGAATTTGATTTTTTTTATTGCATGCAAAATTGAAGAATTTGTTTGGTTTTTAATTAAATTGCTACTGCTGATCTGCCTCTGAAGTGTAACAGCCAGAACCATTAAATATTTCTTCTACCTGAGCAAATCCCCTTCTTAACTTGGCACGTTAACTCCTGAATTCCTGCTAAGGCACCTGAATAAATGTCAGTTAGGATCTGAAGATTCCAAAATCCCTGAAAACTTACTGAATTACAGTCCTTTATCCAGGCAAGGGCTCTGGGAAAGCTCTGGGAAATGCTGGTGGTCTGCAGAACATCCAACATCTCATGGAGCTGACATTGCCTTCAAACTGCATAAACCACGTGCTCCTCAAAACCACAGCACAAAACATAAAACTTTCCTCCCTGCTTTGCTCTCTTTAACTTCATATTCATCAACAGGAAAAAAAAAAAACAACTCTGCTGATAGCATCATTTGTGCAAATCCATTTTGAATTTAAATAACACTCTATTGGCAATAATTCTCAATTCAATTAGATCAAAGGCATTTCTCAAGCAAATGAGCCCCTTCATATTGATCAGAGAACAATCAAATCAGCCCTGAAAACCTGGTTCTGAAAAGCACAGACAATGCAAATACAATGAGAAAAAGCTAAATATATATGCTATAAATAACAAGCTCAAAACCTACCCGAGCTCAGATTCTGCAAGCAAATTAGGCAGAAAGAAATAGCAGAGATAGGTAGATAATTATTATAATTGAATTTACAATTTCCATTAGAAAGTCGGATAAATTTAGCACATGTTCATTTATATAATAAGCTCCCAATGAATCTATGAAGTAGGATGTGTAATGCTGGTTGGGGCGACATTGTTGGGAATTTTGCAAGACCAAACATTCCATTATGGAGCTGGGGCAAGTCCAAACCACCACTCCCAGGGCTGATCCATCCTTCCTTTTATCCCAGGACAGAAATTCAACCACGTTTCCTCCCTCCCTTTAACACCACACTCACAAAAGCTATTATCAGGCTTATAAAGCTCATCTGTGCTGTGCTTCCTCTTAGAAACTTTGCAATGAAAATAAGTTTGCCTCGATTTTGTGTTTAATTAAAACTCTCTTTGCCAAATTGGTATTTATATCTCGGTGGTTAATTGTGAACCTGACTTTTCCCTTTCCTTCCTGACAAACTGACAGAAGCTGCTGCTTGACATCCCAACCTATTTTGGGCAGAATCCTTGACTCAGGGGTACCTCAGGGGAAGCAGAAACCTTATGTAAAAGGCACATCTGCAACACAGAAACAATCTGTTCCTTCTGCTTCAGACATGAAATTGCTCCCATTTGTTTGCTGCTTTTTTTTCCTTTCCCTGATACAGAAAAGAATCAAGTTTAAAAACATTTGTCTGTCTTCTCTTACGGAGAGATATAAACTGCACTACACCAGGCGTGTTGAAGATGTAGTAAAAATCAATTACAGAAAATGCTTTTTTAAATTTTTTTTTTTGCTACTCTGAAGGAGCAAAATGAGAAACGAGTTGTTTTTTGTTCATAGAATAATGTTGAAAGAAACAACTACCAAAAAAATCAACCAGAATTTGTTTCTCCAAAAGGGTCCTTGTGGCATTGCACGAGATTTCTTCCTGTGCAAGGAACTCCTTGAAATTCAGTGGTCACCAACAGGACATGCTCTGGAGATCCAGAGAGAACCACTTTGGTTGGAAGGATTAAGGGATCTAATTAGGTCAGAAGCAGCAGAAATGGGATGTAAATAGACCATCAGGCAGCCAGGACTGTGAAAATGCTTTCAGAGTTACTCCTTCAGCACGGAGCTGAGATGCCTGACAACAACGTGGTTATTTCGTATCTGCAACGAAAAACAACATTTGAGTGTGAGGCTCTGGTAGAATAACTCTCCAGCAGGGAGAACAGCCACACTCTGCTAATGGCAACCAAATTACAGACAGTTTAAGCTAATTGGCTGTTTGACCCAGGGAGCAAAGTTCTGTGCAAAATCCAGCAGGTAGCTGATGGGAAATGACTGTGTAGCCCCTGCTTCATCCATCATCTATTAGAGACTCATCTGACTCGGTGGCACAGGCATCACCTGCCCTTGCTGGAGTGCACTGGGATCAGGGAGAGGCACTGCAAGGGTTCTTCTGCAGAGATGTGTGCTCCCAGCTCTCAGCCCCTCACAGGGCAACAGGAGAAACGCCTCAAAATGGGCAACGTGGAATTGCTCCAGGCCAGAATCCCAGAGCAGATCAAAGGGGACAGGCTGGAGAGCTGGGGGGGCTCACCTGGAGAGGAGCAGCTCCAGGGAGAGCTCAGAGCTCTGCAAGGACCTAAAGGGGCTCCAGGAGAGCTGGAGAGGAACTGGGGACAAGCATGGAGGGACAGGACCCAGGGAATGGCTTTAGGCTGACAATGGGTGGATTTAGATGGGATTTTGGGCAGGAATTGTTCCCTGGCACAGGGTGCCCAGAGCAGCTGTGGCTGCCCCTGGATCCCTGGCAGTGCCCAAGGCCAGGCTGGACACTGGGGCTGGAGCAGCCTGGGACAGTGGGAGGTGTCCTTGCCATGGCAGGGGTGGGAATGGATGGGGTTTAAGGTCCCTTCCAACCCAAACTGTTTGGTGACTCTGTGACTTTCCCCATGATTTCTGCCAGGCTTGTGAGGGACAGTGGCAGTGGATGAGGGCAGAGCTGGAGCTGACAGGGGTCTGCACCCCTCCTGCAGGGAGGACCTGGCTCCTGGGGTGTGACAGCTCTGCTGGAGCACAGCTGAGGCCACTTTCCCTCTGTGGAACATTTCTGAGGCCACTTTCCCTCTGTGGAACATTTCTCCACGTGGACACCATGAGTATTTGTGCCCACACTGGATGATACTCCAGTTCCCCAGCGCTGCTTCCCCGTCCCAGTCCGTGCACAGACAGACTCAGGAGTGATGAGCAAAACACTCAGAATTCACTTTAGACTCCAGACTGACCCTGCATTCCTCACTGAAGGCCCAGGTCCTGCAAGAGAGATAAACCAGCATGGCCCAAACCATGGCCTGATCCCGTGTGGAGAGTGGGACACGGCCACTCCTGATCTGAATCAGGGGACACATCACATCTCTGGGCAGACAGCAGGAAGGAGACCACAGGTTTCACTCAAAATCCTGTAAAAAGCAGTGGCAGTCCATTGACTTGGAGACTTATTAAAAAGTAAATGAATTTTTCAGAAACTCTTTGCTCAGCAACATCTTAACCCACTGAAGAGTGAGAGACTGGCACAGGAGGAAAGGCTTGCAAGGTTTCCCACCCCCAGCAGGCAAAAACAATGATCAGATGGCAAATAAACCCCATATTTTCATTTGATTTTTCTCCTGGGCACATTATCCAAAGGCTCCTGGAGCTCTGGCAGCCTCGGGGCCATGCCCATTCCCTGAGGAATTTGGGCAGTGCCAGCACCTCTGGGGGAAGAACTTTTCCCTGAAATTCAACCTGAACCTGCCCTGACAGAGCTCCAGGCACCCCCTGCTCCTGCCCCTGCTCACAGCCAGCAGAGATCAGATAGGGAGCAAGTTGTGCTCCCTAATTCCTGCTCCTCCATAGCTCCAGCTGCATTTCCAGCCTCATTGTCCCTGTCCACATGAGGACAAGCATTTGCTGAAGCCTTTAAGGTGGGTTTTTGCTCACTGCAGCTGCTACAAGAGAGAATTTCCAGCACTGCAGCACCTGCATTGCAACACATGAAAAATCCTCCTGGGTTGTGCCTTCTGTGTGTTAGAGCTGAATAAATCATCCAGTTTTATCCCAATGAGCAACCAGAACAATCCCCACACACCAGAGCCAACCCAAGGCTGTTGTGCTCTCACAGGCTTCAGCCATCCCCACGTTCCACATGTGCTGGATTGATGGAGATGTTCCCATCCCAACCATTACCCCATGCTTTGGAAGTGTTATAGCCAATATTAGCAACCCAAGTGCTCCTTTATCTATTTTCTTTGAGCTGCCTCCCTGCTCTGAATACTAAGCAGGAGGTTGATTTGTATGCAAGGGTGAGGATGAACCCATAAAAAATGATAAGTGCCTAAAGGAATCCCTTGATGTAATAATAATCCTTGCAGGAGTCATAGATTTTTTTTTTTTTTTTTTTTATGTTCCCATATATTATTAAGGACATTTTTAGCAGAACAAATTGCAGGGAGCATGAAAATACCTACACAGGTCTCAGAATTAACATAGAGTAAGGGACAATCAGGAAATGATGAGGTGATCACCTGGATTAAAGAGTTCAGGTAGACCAAGGTAACACTGGACTCTGAATATCTGAGATTGCTGTCTCAAAAATGACATTACTGCCTGCAGTTTGACTTGGAGCATCTGATCCCTTTCTGGCTGCCTGCTTTTAGTTCACTACAGCACTTTTCCTGCCTTTCATAACCCACTGCAAGACAACCAGAGTGAAAAACACAATCATTCCTCACACGACGAGATATTTCCAGTTTAAAAGCTACTGAGATAATCTTATCTCTAATAGGTTTTACTGATTTTTCTTCACTGATAGAACTGCAGTGTAATTTAAAAGATGATCAGTTTACCAGGCAGAGAATTATCCAGTTATGAATTATGGAGCTATTTGACCCATGAAACATAAGTCATTAAAACTGTGGAGTGGGATTTAATCATGGCAGCAATGAGAATTCACCCATCTGATCTTTCATGTCCAGCACTACTCATTTTCTTGATGTTCTTTAAAAGCTTCCTTCCTACCAGCCTGATGAAATAAAGGCACAGAGTGATTGTTATAAGATTAGAAGCCTTCTCCAAAATCAATTCCAAACCCAATACAGAATCACAGAATCTGCTGAGGTGGAGGGGACACACAAGGATCAATGAGTGCCACTCCTGGCCCTGCACAGGACAGGTGGCTCTGGGACAGCTCTGCCTTAAATCCTTCTGCCAGGCTTTGAAACCACATTCCATGGTCTTGGAAAGCTTATAAAAACACAGATGCTGAAGAAAATTGTGGGCAGTTAGATAAGAAGATGCAGCCTGTATCTGATTGCATTTCTGAGCTATTAAATCCTGATGCCCTTCAACGCCAGATATTAAAAAATGGGGTATGTTCCTACAGAGACAAAATGTAGTTTAAAAAAATGAGAGGAGCCTGAGCAATCAAGACTGGAAAGAGGAAAAATATTAGGAGCTGAATAAAACTTTGCAAAAAACCACGGGAGCGTATTGGTACTATATTTCTGAACTCCCATTTAATGATGTGGAAATTCTGCTTGTGGCAGGTACAGGAGCTGCACAAGGTCACAGAGCAAATCAGGCTCACTTATCCCCAGGTATGGGCTCCCAAAACCACACCCCCGTGGCATTTGGGAGTCATACAGCAACTAAAAACATCAATCCCCAGAGTGGAAACCCCTTCCAAAAGCCTCCCCAGCCAGAAAAAAAAAAAACACCTGGCTGCCAGGATTTTATTTCTTGTCACTGTTTGATACTTAGCTAAAATCTGAACTCATTTTAGCAATCCTGAGCTACTACCACAGCCTAAACCTTACAGTACATCACACAAAATGAATTTACTACGCAGGAGTTTATGCAGGAAGGAGTTGAAGAAAAGTGAATCCTAATGTGAATTTCTCAGCTTTCTTCCTGGAGATGGATTCCTTAGACAAACCTCCTGGCAGCCCTGCTGTACATTCTGTAATTTTCCACTTAGAGGGCTGTATTCAGGGCAAATGAGAGCTGGCCCCTGAGAGAGATGCTGGGGAAATGGGTTATAAGGTTAGAAGTGCAGTAAAGTTTGATGGAAATGAGAAGGAAAGTGAAAATATTGACTAAAATGATCCAGCCATGGGGAACAACTATAGAAGAGAGGCTTAGAATAGAGAATTTTTCAGTATATGAAAATAAAGACTAAAATGATGGTGGTTTGAATATCTCTATTCTCACTCCTGAAGTTACTTCTAGATCTGTATTTTTTATTTTACCATTCAGCCTGAAATGGTAAAACAATACCAAAAAAGTCAGTTCCTGCGACAACAAAGGCACAATTTCAACCCTGGAAAAGCTGGACTCATGTACTGGGACAATCTGTGTTAAACACAATTATGCCCAGGATCAAACCAAATTCCTGCTTGACTCCTCCTCTGTTGAGATTTCTGCATTTCTGCCGCCATGAAATTTGCTGGAAAGCAAATTGCTCCACACAATTACAGAATTTCACTGGAATGGTGAACTTCAGAGGAATCCTGGATGACACTTCTGCAAACAAAAGGGATCAATTCTGCACGGAATTTTACCACAAAACAGCTCGATCAAAATTTGGCATTTCAAAGTCAAAGGAAACTCATGACCTCGTGGGGTCTTACTGCCCTACTCTGATTTGATTGGTAATAAATTCAATTAATTTCCCAAAGTGGAGCCTGTTTTGAGGGCAAGGGGTGAGGGATCTCTCCCTGTCCTTATCTCAACCCATGGCACTTTCACTGCATTTTCTCTGCCTGCCCACTGAGGAGGGGAGTGATGGAGAATCTTCGGTGGGGCAGGATCAACTCTCCACACCCCTTTAAATGTGTTTTTTTTGCCCATAAAGAAAGTAAAAGGCATTTCTCAAAAGTGCTGCTTTAAGGAAAAGGACCACATTATTTTTAAAAGCTTCCAGCTACAGGAAACGAAGCTGAAAAAGCGAATTTTCCTCAGAAAGCTGCAAAGCCTGTTGGTGATGAAGAGTTTCTGAGCTCCTTGCCTCAAAGGGGACACGAGTTTGCCTCAAGGAAATAAATGAGTGGTGACTGAGGGAAATAAATGAGTGGTGACTGAAGGTTGGCAGAGCAGAGCTCCAGGAAGGGAAGGTGGCAGGTCCATGTTTTATTTCCTTTCCTGACACAGGACTGAAAGGCTTTCAATCCAATTTGCTGCTCCTGCTGGTGAAAGCTCCCTGCCCAACAAACCTGACAACATCTGGCTTTGGAATTGCCCAGAATGAGCCCAACTTTCCTCCCTCCAGGTCCTGGTGATGCTGCAGAGCCCCTGTGGATCAGCTGGTGGATGCAGGAGCAGGATGGCAGCTCCCCTGGCATGGCTCAGGGCACACAGGGCTCAGCAGGGATGGGGCTCTGGGACTCACCCGTTGATGGGCAGGGGGGGACGTGGTGGGGCTGATCAAGTCCTGGCTCTCCATGAGGTTCCCGTAGTCGGCCGTGCTTCCTTTGAGGGGCAGAGGAGGGGGAACGTCGGGGATGTCGGAGCTGGACATCCCGTTCAGCTCCAGATCTGCAAAAAACAACACTGGGTTAACTCTGCCAGCAGCTGAATCCCACAGTTCCACAATGAGTTGGGCTGGGAGGGACCTCGTGGATCATCCAGTCACGGGTGATGTGTACAGAAGTAAAATTTTAGGATTCTAGATGAGGGGTCCAAAGGGGACAAGATGGAGGAAATTGGGTGTGCCTTGTCCTTTTTCTCCTTCTTCCTGCCCTCCATGTCTCACTGTGCTGTTGGCATTTTTCTGTTGGTTCAGGCTGGGGACACACTGTCCAACGTAGGTGACAGATATTGGCACGTTATTGTAAATCCAGCCCAGGGAGTTTCTGGTATTTAATGTTTGTCACATCCCACTGAGGGCAGAGCCCCACACGCTGCCCTGCAGGACAGAGCTGGGCAGGGCAGCAGAACATGTGAGAGATAAACAGAATAAACAACCTGGAAACCAGCACAGACCAATTATGGCTTCTGCTTTAGCAGCAAAGCTAACAGAGACTTTCTACAATCTCAAAATCATCTCAATACCAAATTCCAACAACGATGGACTTCCACCATCACCTTTCACTATCCCAGGTTGCTCCAAGCCCTGTCTAACCTGGCCTTGGACTCACTTTAAAACACCCTCTAAATACTCGAACAACACCCTGTTTTTAATAAACATATTTTTTGTCTCGTGTTTCCCACCAAAATATCCAAAATAGCTATGTAAATACAATTATCTCACCTTCAAGCTCACCTTATACATTAAAACACAATAAAAGTTTTGCAAAGTGCACAAAGAAAATATACTCTGGCTAAGTTTTATTGACTTTCTCCCAGTAAAATAAAAGCTCTGTTTTAATAAAATGCACAAATGAAAGCCTGGGATTAAGTACATCTCTCTCCAAAACTTTCAAGCTCCAGGTAACTATAACAAATGAGCAGCCATTAGTTGTTGAGTAAATAAAATCATGCACGAGAAAGTACCAAGCATTTATTATTCCTGTGTGCTGGGTAGAAAATTCCCTTTTCTTAGCAGATAAATCCTCCCAGGTATATGCTGGAGAGGCAAATAGCCTGAGGGACAATAAAGTTTATTGAGGCCTGAGTGATACATAGGTTTTTGGGGAGATATCCCCCCACAGTGTATTTCAGGGTAATTCACTCATTTTAGTACAGTCATTTTAATTCTGCCATTTTAACAAAACCCACTGCGATCTCTACGAGATAAGAAACTGAAATGATTTGTTTATAAATGAGGGAATTTTATTTAGGAAAAAAATATTATTTCTATTTTATTTTACTGGGGTGATTTGTGGAACAAGAGAGGATTTGTTTATGCAGATGTTTTTATTGCAAAGCTCGTATCAATATTTTATTAAAAGTGTGAATTTATTGTTCTCTACAATGGCCTCGCACTACACAATTTAACTCTAAGGTGGCTCTATTGATTTGTCACTGAAAACTGTAATTTTACTCCTCATCCTTCCACCTGAACTCTTGACTACTTGGAAAAAAGGTTATTTTCCATCCTGGGACTCCACATTTTCAGTGGCTTCCTCTCCAATAGGCTGAAAATGTTGTTTGTCCACCAGGACTGAATTTCTCATCGCTTTTCCCACTGCTCCTGTTTTTTATCCTTCCCTCTCAACAGGGAGGATTTCTCCACTCCCCAGAGTTTCCTCCCAAGAGTTTTCTTTCTGGATCTCCATGAGAATCTCCTTCTTCATGGACCTGAACTGCAGCTGGGAAACCACGCTGTGCATTTGTAACTAAAAATTGATTCTGGGAATGAACTTTCCTGTCCGTTCTGGATGAATTCCCCATCCATTCTCAAGAACTCAGGAATCTGAGATCTTCCATGTCACAAAACAACTCTTTGGTCCTGCACATCTCCCCCACTACTAAACATCTATATCTTAGCTAAGTATATTGATATCTGAATTTTTGGTTGGTTTTTCCATGCAGTTTGGGATAATACATGGAAACATTTGGGAAATTACATTTTCTTTTGTGTGTTTAGTTAGAGCTTTAGCAAAACCTTGAACCCTGCTTCAGAAAGAGAACTCTTTCCATATTTACTAAAAACAAACCATGTTTTTTAAACCTCTTTGTAGACATTCCTTGGGAAATTGAGTAGAATAACACACAATTTCCCAAAAATAAAGTAAATGTAACCCCCCTGAGCAATTCAACTTTGCATTCTATATGATATTTTTTCAACTAACAAGATTTCACTTCTTCCATGATAAAACTTCTGATTTCACCTAAGCCAAGGTGCTCCCAAGAGGATGGCGAGACCCATTTTGTTAGGAATAACCCAAATCATTTGTTTCTTTTAACAGATCCTTGGAAGATCCATGGAAAGGCAGGTTTTTGGGAAAGATCTGAGCAATGTTTTCAGCAGAGCTGGAGAGGGAACAAAGTGTGGAGGCAACTCTGCTTGAAGAACCTGGATGGAACCCAGCTGTCCATGCAGTTATGTCCTGCTCTGCTTTGCCCCCTTTCCCTACATCCCCCAGCTCCTGCTCCAGCTGGAATTTCCTGCAGCTTGTCCTTGGCACCTTCCCAACCTCATCCTGATGAAGGATCACAATAAATAAATCCCTTCAAATGTGGGCAGAGCATTTCCACCCACGGGAAGAGCTCATAAAATACACGAGCACCATGTTTTCATTTATCTGGCAACTGCTTAGTGGAACAACAAGATTCTATCCTGAAAAACAATGATTTGATCTTTCCCAGAATTCAGTGAAATCCAGGGAACAATACCCTGCAGCAGGTATTGAACAAATTCAGGAATTCTCAGTGTTGTCCCAAGAAAATCTATTTGCTGCAGATCTGTTTTTTCCTCAGCTGAACTAAACCCCCCTAAGATGGTCACAATACAAATAATTACCCCAAATTTCTGGTGTGCTCCCCATTATTCAATGAAATTCATTATTCAAGGTGGTTCATCAGATGGGTGTGCTTTGAATATTTATTCCTTACTGGACATGTGCCACTGGGAAGATCTTGGAGCTGGCAAAGGATCAGTTAAGGGACCCTTTTTTCATCTTACCCTAATGATCACATTTTACACTCCCTTCTCTTCAAGTGCCAGCTAACAGGCAGCCAGGATTGCTTAGCAACCCAATAACTGCTTTTAGCCCATTTGGGCTCTGAAGGAACTTCTTTATCCTTAGAATTCCTAAAAAAAATTATCACTGTAATGCCTGAAATGATTCTGGACTGGTGCAATAAGCTGATCCTATTTCATGTAACACCCACCAATCTCTAGCACAAAAATATTCTCAGAAGTACCTGCTAACTTCAGATACCTTTTAAAAAGAGAAATCAAATTAAGTGTTAATAAAATGCACATATGAACAAAATATCCAATTAATATATCTTTTGCAGGAATATACAACACCTAGTTCTCTATATCCCCTGATTTTGGCATTTTTGGTTTTTCATTTCTGACTATAAAATTGTAAAGGAAGGTGAGAGTTACAAGTTAATTGAAATCAAAACATTTGCTCTGGGTGTCTGACTGTTTAAGAGAGAAAGTTTTAAAGTACCAAAACCACTACACAAAGCAGTGACCTTGATGGAACAAGAGTTTTTTCTGACAACTGATCACCTCCTCTCCTCCTTACTAACTTAAGCACTGGAGTAGGATTTGGGGACATATAACAAAAATATCTTATTTTTTTGCTTTTTTGTCACATGCTGACAGCTGCAAACTCTGAATAACAAGTTTTGGGAAAGAGCACTGGGAAAGAAATAGGTGTTGGATTACACCCAGTTCTGCAATAGGGTTTGCTGCAGACTGAAGCAAACAGATGATACTTTACAGAAAAGCTGAGTGATAGGTGTCAATGTCAAACAAAAACTACTTTAAAAAGCCTGACCTTTGTTTTCCTTTTTGGTTTGTACCCACAGCATATCAAAAAGAAGGTTTTTTTAATGTACAATTACAAAAAATATTGCTTTATGCTTCAAAACACTCAATATGGGATAAAGTACAACACGAATTTTTGACTGTTACTCTACACCTAATTAATTGTTAATGATTACTTGAAAAGAAACTGTTTCTGCTTGCTTTTGTAAAAGATAGAATTAATTTTTGCTGGCAAAGGTAAGAGCTTAAGTAATACTGATGCCTTGAGAAGGCTGAGCCATAACAGAGGCTGGACAGAGTCACAGAACAAAGCAGGGATTTATTCCAGGATCTCCTCATGGATCCACCTTGGGCAGCACCAGAGCCCAGCCAGGGCTGCACCCAAATGACCCAAAATGGTCCCAAAATGAACCCAAATGACCCAAAATGGTCCCAAAATGCACGAGCGCTCCCGGGGCTCTCCCTGGGATCAGTTCTGCTCCATTGGCACCTTGGAGTTCATTGTCCCATTCCAGCTCCAGCCCAGGCAGTCCCACCCTGCTGGTTTTTCTCTCTCCAGCCCACGCTGTTTGTGCTCCTGGGCTGAGGTTTGGATCATTTGTCCTTGGTGCCCAGCTGGAGCAGGAATTGTTTTGTCTCCCTGCTCTGTGCAGAGAGCTCAGCATCCCCTGATATGAAGCTCAGACCCACACACTAAAGCAGCACAGAATCTGAAAAGTAAAAAAACTGAACCTGAGGCATCAATCCCTGGTGCAAGAAATACCCTGGTGATGGCGAAACTCACACCATGGTGTGAAGACACGCTCAGGACATCCATTTCCACCCCAAAAAGGAGTTTATTTCAGAGAGAAGACTTACTGGGCTGGATGCTGAAGGCGAGCTTGGTGCGGGGGGTGATGGGCGGCGGGGTCAGCTGGGAGCTGGGCGGGGACACGGAGAATCGCCGCTCGCTGCACATCACGTTCAGCACCTGGCTCTTGGGTCTCTGCGGCCTCAGGGGGCTGATCTGGGGGACAGAACCAGGGAGGTGGGCAAGGAACACAGAGAAACGAGTGGCAGAGCTGGTCTGATGCTCTGCAGGGAGAGGACAGCGCTAACAGCCAGTATTGCTCATCCCCAGCTCCAGAGTCCTCCCTTCTCCCAGCCTGGTCTGGTTTGCTGAGCTAATTCCCAAACCACTTGTTTAGTAACACCTGAGGAACTTTAGAGTTTCACACCACATTATATACAGCACTCAAAAGGTTTATTTTTTCTCACACAAGTCTACTTTCCTGTCAAAATGCACCTCTTTAACCATTTAACCAGGTTTCTGCTTTCCACATCCTTTCAAGCATATTTTTAGTAGAATGATAAGTAAAGCAGCCACTTTTTCAGGGGTAGATAGTTATAAAAAAGTAACTAAGGAAAACATGTTAATTGGTGAAGGAAACATGCCAGACTCAAGAGAAAAACCAACTGGAGACAAGTCCCCAAGTTAACTCACTCTTCATCAAACTCTCTTCTGCTGAAGACATCATCTGTTCACAAACACCTTCTTGGTGGCTCCTGACTGTGCTTGTATTTAATTCACTGAAATATCTCTATTTTTTTTTTTTCTTTGCTCTGGCTGCTTCATAATCCATTCAAATTTTCCATCATGAACCCTCAAAAGATATTTGTAATCTGATGGGCAACTCAAGCTTTAGTTAAGGCAATTCTTTTTCCTGACTTTAATTCTAAGCTCTACTAATTTCTCCATTCACCACCCCCTTAGAAACAGGAATCATAGTGAAAAAAATGAAGCTTTTATTTCAAACATATCCTAGAAAATGGAGCAACAGCTTGAAGTTAAAAGGGGAATTACTCCAAGGTGCTTCAGTGGGACAAAACAGAAAGTGCCAGCAGCAATCCAGGCTTTTTCAAACGATTTTGTCATTTCCCAGTGTCTGGGGTTTTATGAAGTACATTGGGAAGGAGAAATCTGAAATTTTTTCAGAAAACAAACCCTAAAAGGCTTCACATCAAAGATGTGCCTGTGAGACCCTTCTACAACAAATGATTGACCAAAAAGTATGGACCTTTTTTTGGAAAGTTCATCAAGACCTCGGGGTGACCTCTAGGAAATTGTTTTGATGCTAAAAATAAAATTCTAAAGATTCCAAAGGTTTCTGCTTTCCACATGCTTTCAAGCGTATTTTTAGTAGAATGAGTAAGCAAAGGAACCACTTTTTCAGGGGCAGATAATTATAAAAAAGCAACTAAGGAAAACACGCTAATTGGTGAAGGAAACATGCCAGAATCAAGAGAAAAACCAACTGGAGGCAGGTCCCCAAGTTAAGTCACTCTGTAATTACTGAAATAAATGTGAACTTCTCCTGTGATTGACAGCTTGGGCCTCCTCTGAAAGCTCCACACAAATCACGGATCTGCTGAGGAATATGTGCTCTTGGGAGGCCACCAATCCATAATGAAGCCATTGCTAATTTTTCCTGGTCTAGCCAAGGGCAGATCAATGGTGAGTGATGTTAGACACCACCAGATCAATAAAACACAGCCTGTTCTTCTGATTTCCAACAGCAGCCTCCGAGTGCTCTGCTAAGTACCTGGCCTCAGAGCTGGGTTTGCTCTCAGCTCCTGGGATCAAAGCACTAACAAGGACAATTTATGTTGAAGAAGTTGATGTGATACTTAAAAGAAGATAATATATCTCTAGGAAGCGATGAAGATATTCCTGATCATCTTCACATACTCAAGTGCTTGATTTATCTTTGCTGTTTTTATGTAATTAAGGCCTGGGGTTTGATCAGGCAATAAATTCATGGTGAGTGCAGTGAAATTTGGGGAAGAGTATTTAAACCATTCCATGACACAGCCTCTGAATGCTCCTTTTCCGTGCAAACCTAAAGGCTCCATGAAGTAATTCTGCAGTTTTAGAATTCCCCCATGTTCTTCTATGGTGATTCATTTGATTGGAAAAAAGAAGATCCCATAAAAGACTGGAAACACTCATTTCTTTACACAACATCATTGTTGGGAAGAGCAGCAGGAGCTCTGCAGAGATGGGGATGGCCACTGGCATTTCTCTCACTTGATTTTCTCTGGAAATTTGTCTTCTGCTGTAAAATCCCCAAATATTTCAGAAGTCAGAACTAAGAATCTATTTTAAAAATTTCACCAAATGACTGAAATGTTTTAACTGAATGAGTGACAGCACAACGAGCTGTAAAATTCTCAGCACAATGAATCCAGTATCTGTAATAAAAATTTTAGCAACTAAAAGTATTAATTACTAAAATGTCACTTTAGAAATTTTTAAAGCTTAATTTCCATTTCTAGACAAATCTGTACTCCCAACTTTTCTTTTAAAAAAAAATCAATCTTTTTTTTCCACCACTTTTAATCCAGCAAACTTTCTTCTTCCAAGTTTTAATGCAGGAAAAAGCAAAATGTCTTTTTCTTCATACAGCACAGTGGTAGAAGTGCTTTGGGAGTAATTTCATCTTAAAAAGGGAACTTGCACACAAATGTTGAACATAGGGAAAGTTGAATTTCTACCAAATTTCCCTTCGCTTCATTAACAGGAGATGCCTCCAGCATGCAAAATTTTAAGACAAATTTTATCTTTAAACTCATCCTTGATATTATCTGTTCAAAATTCCAGAAAGCAGCAGTGGGAATTGGGCAAACACTCGTGTAAACTGATCTCAAAAGAGTTTCTTCTGCTTCACCTAGAAATGAACCCCACTCACACCAAACGTTCCAAATTGACTCAGTCGTCTTGGAGCTCATCAAGGAGCTCTCTGCAGAGGCTGAAAAGGGAGAGTTTTTCTCTCAACAGCAAACTCCTTTTCATATTATTGATCTGTGGACTTGAAGAAGCTCAAAATAACTGTAAGTAACCAGCTCTGACATTTAATTTGCCTCCCTCTCCATAACAGGGGAATACTGCTCACACCAGTCAGCCACTGAAAGCTCCTGACTGGGAAGATTGGGAGAACTTGAGTCAAACCATGTTGGGCTTTGCTGATTTTTGCTCCTCGGATGCCAAATGGGAATATGCCCTGAGGGGTTATCTTGGCCTCCTTTCCAGCTAGAATTTGCATTTTTCCTGTCATGAACAAGCTTTTCCAATGTCCAAGACCTCTGAGAGCTGACAGTGACCTCGCAGTGACACCAGCCAGCTCCCCGGCATCCTTGGATGCCTCTCAACTGCTCCAACTGGCTCAGCTGCCCTGAAATACAATTTCCTTCTTCTGTGACATCCCACGAGCTCTGCTGGTCCATTTGGGATCTGGGAGATGCCAGTGGAAGTCCTGCCATGGTGATCCCAGTCCTCAATCAGTCCAAACACAACTGCTGCAAGGTGCAAAGCAAAAGTGCACGGCAGCAAAACCACGAGACGTGGAAATCTGTGCAGGAGGAATCTCCATTTAACCAAACCAAGGCTCATACAAAATTCACTGAAGTCAACAGAAAAACTCACTGGTTTCAAAGGTGAAAAGCTTGAGACTCCCAGATGGGATTTTATTGGAGTTTCTGACTGGGCGTATCAAATAGAAAAACTGATTTTTCAGGCTGTCCTAAGACATGTATGAGAGATTAACTCATCTCTGAGTGGAAAAGGAGGGCAAAATCCAGAAAACAGAGGAAGTGTGGCTGAACATGTAAATAGCATCTTCCTATAAATACCCAACAGAAAGAATGAAAGGATGCAGTTATCACAGGTGACAGAGAAATAGTTTCAAAATCCAATGTCAATGACACAGCACCAGCAAGACTCTGCTGAGTGCAAAGCTGGTTCTACAAGAACTTGTGCATATCTTGAAAAGAACATTCCATTTCTTTCTGGAGGCAATTTTAAACTCTTGGCCTCCAAACAGGTGTCCAGGCAGAGATTTGGAGGTCACAGTCAGTTCACACTTTTCCTGCTCCAGCTTTAGACATCCCTGCTTTCAATTTCCCAGCTCCAACGTCTCAGGTTACCTAAGCCTTGAGGACAGTTCCAGTGAATTAAATCTAAGCCAAGAAGAGAGGGTTTAAGGGAGATATGCCCTGGTTTTAATATTCTTACACACAGGAACCGCTCAGGATTTTCTGCTCCAAACAGCCCTTCAAGGACACGCAACTGCTGACAGAATGACCTTGGAATGTCCCACCAAACACTGTCCTGCAGCTGAAATATGAGCAAATCCACCCCAATCTACTGTTCCAAAGGCTGCTGGGACGGCAGCATTTATTTCAGCTATGCTGTGCCATCTGCTCCTTCATCAAACAGTCACACAGAGCTTGGGGTGAAGATTTTCAGAGGATCTTTTCCCCACCGTAAATCAAATCTGTATTTTTGATTCATTAGCATGTATATTAACACTGTGGTATATCCCCTCAGAGTTATTCCTGGTCTACAGAGGAACTAAACAGTAAAAATCAACATTTTGATTTCAAAAGAGAGAGAGAACAAGGCTCAGAATTAGATAAATCTTTCCTTGCCAATAAAGTTACCGTTTCTGAAAGGATCACTGCTTCAGCCTGCTGCAGAGAAATATCAGTAGATTTAAATTCTTTATCAAATATCTCTTGATGCTTGCTGTTCCTCTTCTCCTTCTTCTTTTCCTTTTTATCTTTATCTAGGTCATCCTTGTCCAATTTATCTTGCGACCTAGAATGCATCTTTTTTGGCAGGAGGGGCTCCAGCACGAACCTAAGGAAAAATGTTGTTGCTCAGATCAATAAAACGCTGTTTTCACAACACCTAATTTTTATTTACGTATTTCCCAAAGTCTCACTCGAGTTAATGAGGCTTTGCTAATCCAGGAAAACTCATTAGAGGGAGAAGGAGGGGGCAGAAGGTCACAACAATCATAATTGTCTTATAATAAAAATTACTGCAGGACTGCTGGAGAAGCAGAGCTGCAGACTTCCATGCTCTGCAGTAAATTTATTGGTTTTTGGCTGCACAAACTCCTGAATTTCACATAAAAAATGGGTTTCTCATTCAGCACTGCCACTCACCATGCTGTGACATCTGGAAACTCCAGTCCCACCCCATGCCATGGACAGGGACACCTCTGACTATCCCAGGGTGCTCCAACCTTGGACACTTCCAAGGATGGAGCACTCTTGGCTAGACAAAGTATTTTATGATTTATTTTATATTATAAATGAAAAACACTACTAAGATCATACCTCGACAGAATCATGCTGGCAGCTTTTATGACTGTCTCAAACCACTACATTACAAAACCAAAGCCAAACCAAAACTTCCCAAAGAAGGACATTTTTAGCCCTAAAAAAGCATTTCCATGGGTGCATGCAGGTCCAGGCCACAGTCTTTGCTGTGAAATTCCAAAGTATTCACATTCCAGACAATTTGCACTGACATTATCCTAATCCCCACCATCAGCAGCAATACCCAGCAACAATAACCCAAATTATTGTTATTTTTTGTTGTTGTTTCCACTCTACATTATTTGATGGGAAGATGCTCAAAGCAGCACCTGCAACAGCAGCCCCTGAGCCATTTCCCAAATCCTGAATCCCATGGGTTGGGAACAAACCCACCAGTTTATTCATCCCATTTTACAGAAAGGGAAAAGGGAAGGCAACAATTTGCCCAGGGCCACAAAGAGCTTCAATGACAGAGCCCAGACCAGAGCCCAGCTCTCCCAACACCAGGACTTTTTAGGAACCTGAGTTGTGTATTTTGGACTGGGTGATGCCAGCACCTCCAAGGCCAACTGCAAATTCACAAGAGGAATTTCCATCCTTCTGACAATGATTAATTGCTTGCCTTCCAAGCACTGTATTAGGACTATTAATTATTTGGATTATTAATGTGTCTGTGCTAAAATGGGTCAGCATACTGTGCTCCAACTGGAAGCACTTTGGGACTGCCAAGAGCTGAGAAATCCCACTGGACCCCAGGATTCTCCTGCTTCCAACTGCTGAGTGCAAGTGCTCACATTTGTATTTCTAAGTCCCATCTCAAGCAGGGAATAAACCCAAGGCCCTTTTTTACATTCAGTTTTATTTATTTATAGAGTTGGGAGTTGTAGAACATGTCCTATTGTCAAAGTCTGCTTTGAGTCTTTGCTGTTGAAAAGCTCCAGAGCAGGAGCTGGAAATGACATTAAATAGAAACTGGGTGATTTGGATAAGACACTCCTTTAGCTTCACATTTAATTGTTTTTTAGCTTCATCTCTCTTCTCAAATTTAGTTTATGGAGAGACATGGAAAGATAAGAGAAGAAATGACCAAAACCAACTACAACAAGAACAGGAGGAAATTTCTGCCAGGCCAGCAGTGCCAAACCACCCACATGATTTTACAGCCACCTGAATTTTTGAGGTCTTTAAGGATATTATTTATATCTGATGATTTTTCTTCTCCTCCTGATCAAACAAATGAGAGGTATTTTCATGTCTTCTCAGTGACAAGAGTTGCTCATTCTGTTTTCCTGTATTGCCCTGGGCTCAGAGCTGAGCTGCACCATGGTCTTTGTGAAAATACACCCTGAGGAGACTCAGATCCTCAAAAACTGCTATGTGACACCTACTACAACACAGCTGTGAGGTGAACCTGAAGGAAACAGCACCCAATGACAAAGTAAAATACATTTAAAGATTTGGAAGAGAAAACCAGAAAAAAGCAAGGGAAAAAATCTATGGTTTTTTTCTTCTGAGATAAAACAAAGTTGCTCACTTACTTGGGATTGTTTTCCTGCCTAAGCTCCAGCTCCAGAACAAAGACAACTTTGTTCAGAATTAGTCAAAACTCAGGATCTGTGCTGTCCCACATTTACACCAATGTGTGAAAGCATTCCAGAGGGCAGTGGAATGAGAGCTGAGCTGTGTCCAATTCACAGCTCCTCCCAATGACTAAATAAACTCTTTGTAATCAAGGCAAGCATCCTGTTGGTCCTTAGGTGCTGGATTTAATTTTACTTGATGCCTTTAGTCTCTAGCCAGGTAATAACTCCCCTCTGAAGGTGCACAAGAGTTTCCAGCACATCCCTGTAAATCAGCAGCCCTTCAGAAGGCTTTAAAATACTGCTGCCTTGGTCATATATTGCATTTCTGGATTACAGGGGTGCCTGAGGGGAGGAAGAGAGAGAAGGGACTTCTGAGGCTGCATGGAAAGCCCAGACAGCAAACAGATTATTTTGTTCTTTGAGGGATGTGACTGTGAGACAGGGCTTATCAACAGAATTCCCAGTTCTCATGTGAAATATCTTGATAAGTCTTGAAGTACAATCTTGCCATAAGCAGCTTTTCCTCTGGCAGCCGAAGTGAGCAGCAGTGATTGAGCAGTCAGGTAATCCTGCCCTGAGCTCCTGGGACAGGGCTGGCTGCACACACGGCCTGCAGAGCATCCCTCCTGCACTCACACACCTGTGACTCTCTAAAAAGGGGGAACTGATCTCCTCTTGGGAGTTTTTTGGTGTTGTTTGAATGCTTAGAGGAAAAAAAAAAGAGCATTGTATTTATCTAGCTTAGAGAACAAGAGGCCTTGAGAGAAATGTCTCTGTAGGTTGGGGTTTTTTTGCCAATATTAGACTGTTACTTAAAAACAAATCATGGAATGGTTTAGGATGGAAGGGATGTGAAAACTCATCCAGTTCCAGGGACAGGGACACCTTCCACCATCCCAGGCTGCTCCAAGCCCTGTCCAACCTGGCCTTGGGCACTGCCAGGGATCCAGGGGCAGCCACAGCTGCTCTGGGAATTCCATCCCAGCCCCTCCCCACCCTGCCAGGGAACAATTCCCAATTCCCAATCTCCCATCCATCCCTGCCCTCTGGCAGTGGGAGCCATTCCCTGGGTCCTGTCCCTCCATCCCTTGTCCCCAGCCCCTCTCCTGTATAAGAGGTTTTACAGCCACTTCTGTGAGCCAGAGAGGAGTTTGATCAGAGGATCCATGTTTAACCCTGAAAGAATTTTCTACCAAGGTTGTTGACATAGAAACCAAAATAAGATAAACCTCCAGCTGCCTATTCCAATGAACACTTTGTTTGTTTTTCCTGACCAGTGAGTAAAGTATAAACTGATGAGTTTTGTAAGGATGTATAAAAAGCATCCATGCTATAATAAAACCAGTTTGAAACATTCTGAAAATGGAGTGTGCTGCTTTGGATTGCCTCCATCTCAACTACAACACTCTCCAGCTCTCCTGGAGCCCCTTCAGGCCCTGGAAGAGGCTGTGAGCTCTCCCTGGATCTTCCCTTCTCCAGGTGAGCACCCCCAACCCGCCGAGATCTGGGACCGCCGCCCACCCTCAAAGCCCAGGGAGCTTTAGGGACCATCCCTGGCTGAGGATTCCCCACTCACCCGTCGGAGCCGGGCCGGGAGGGAGTGCTGTCCGAGGAGAGCGAGGACACGGAGGCCACGGACAGCGGCCGCGACGACGAGGGCATGGTGAAGGAGCGCACCATGGAGCGCGGCCGGCTGCCCCGCCGCTCCTCCAGGCCCGACAGCTGCAGCCAAGAGAGGCCAGATGTTACTGCCTGATCCCAAAAAAAACCATATCCACGTGCCAAAGGGGACGGGGGAAGGTTCAGGGGATTATCTTCCAGGTAGAGTTTGGTAGCATTAATAAATCAATGTCACAAACAAAGATGACGAGGGCATGATGAAGGAGCGCACCATGGAGCGCGGCCGGCTGCCCTCCTGATCCTTCAGGCCAAGAAAGGCCAGATGTTACTGCCTGATCCCAAAAAAAACCCCATATCCACGTGCCAAAGGGAATGGGGGAAGGTTCAGGGGATTATCTTCCAGGTAGAGTTTGGTAGCATTAATAAATCAATGTTACAAACAAAGATGACGAGGGCATGGTGAAGGAGCGCACCATGGAGCGCGGCCGGCTGCCCTCCTGCTCCTTCAGGCCAAGAAAGGCCAGATGTTCCTGTTTGATCCCCAAAAAACCCCATATCCACATGCCAAAGGGAATGGGGGAAGGTTCAGGGGACTTTCTTTCAGGTAGAGTTTGGTAGCATTAATAAATCAACAACAACCAACACCTCATGTTACAAACAAAGAAATAGGTTCTAAAGGAAATCCACTCAAAGGACTAGAAAAAAAATATTTAAGTCCTCACTGGCAGGTGTATAATTTTAAGCATATTTCTAACATTCCTTTGTTCCAATGGTATTTCCATGCTTTTTTACATCTTGCCTTTAAAAGATAACCTTTTACATATTTACATAATTTTTAATCCATCTCTGCCACCATTGTGACTGCCATGTCAATATATTTCAATGAAATGGACTTCATAAAACCCCAAAAACCCAGAGTAAAAACCCACAAAGAGAAACTTTATGTTGAAAATATCAGGAGTGCCAATTTACAAAGTGACACTAGGTTAAGAAGAAAATATATGAAAGTTCTGGTTTTGTTTCAGACAATTTCAGAGTTCTGAATATTTCTCCAAGCTTTGTTAGTCATTAATAACTGATATATGCATAAAATAATTGAACTCTTGCAGTCAACAAATAAGAATCTCATGCTGTTTAATTACAGGTATATTTTCCACCCTGTCAACTACTGGTAAATTGGCCTTGTACAAGGAAGACAGAAGAGATAAAACTCCATCAATCCTGAAAATTCTTACTGGTGGGTAGAGTGAAATTAGAGAGATAACACCACTTTCCAGTCATCTGCTTGATGATGTAAATGGATATTACTGAAGTGACTGAAATGCAGGTATCATTAATGTTAATTACTTCTGTTCTCCCTGGGAATAAATTACTGTTTGAACTTTTCCCTGAATATATAAATTCATAAGATGGGATCTGAAGGACCACAAACAGAACATCAGTTAAAGGACACCACAAAGGCTGGAATGTTTCCTGTAAGATCTCAGTGTCCCCATTAAAAACACATGTCATATGCAGAATTATTTGGGGTGGAAAAGTCTTCTGAGATGGAATCCAAGCCGTGCCCAGTTCTCTACTGACCCCAGCTCAACATCCACTCATTCCTTGGACACCCACGGGGATAGAGACTCCAAACCTCCCTGGGCAGCCCCTTCCAGTCCTGGACAACCCTTTCCATGGGGAAATTCCTGCTGTCCACCCTGAGCTCCCCTGGTCCCAGCCTGAGGCCGTTCCCTCTGCTCCTGTCCCTGTTCCTGGAGCAGAGCCCGACCCCCCGGCTGTCCCCTCCTGGCAGGAGCTGTGCAGAGCCACAAGGTCTCCCCGAGCCTCCTTTTCTCCAAGCAAAATATGATCTCATAATAGCACCCAATCCATGTATTTTTGGCTGAATTATCAATTCAAGTATCAATTAAAGAGCTGTTTCACTTGTTTGTTCTGACCTTCACACTCAACACTGAAAAGCAGAGCAAATCTCCACTGGAAACACCATGAAATTCTTGGCTTTCCCTTAAGGATGAATTGGAAATGGATGGAAATAAGTTGCTGGAATGAGAAAAGCATGAATTTCAATCTTTCTAACCCTATGAAGCAGGAGCTGTGGCTTTCTTGCCTGCCTACATTCACGGTAGGTATAACATTACCATAGAGCAGCACAGCCCTCCCTTCCCTAAAGGAATTCCATCTAGGGAAAGGTGGCATTCAGCTCTGGAAGAATCCTGCTAAGTGCCCATTTTTAAACTCATTTTTGTAACCCAAATCCTTCAGAATGGAAGGATTTTCTTGATTTTCAAGGAACAGACTTTGGGCAGTTTAGGAATTGCTCTCGTGCTCGGAAATGAAAGCACCGAGGCTCCCTCAACATCTCTCATCTTCTCAGTATTCCATAATTTGATGATGACTGGG
Organism: Lonchura striata; assembly: GCF_050655825.1. Classification (NCBI taxonomy): domain Eukaryota; kingdom Metazoa; phylum Chordata; class Aves; order Passeriformes; family Estrildidae; genus Lonchura; species Lonchura striata. The sequence goes on along the minus strand of NC_140708.1, from coordinate 38,783,946 downwards.
AACAACCAGGAACTCTGCATTTACACTGCTCTTTTGAATCAATGAAATCATCACACGGGAATAGAAAGTTGCTGTAATTTAAGGGAATTCCTAATATTGGGGAAAGAGAAACTGGGAGGGAACTTACGATGGCGCGGACCCCGTACTGCTTTTCCACCTTGTCCTTCAGCTGCCTGAAACACGCCTCCATCCTCTCGTGGAATGGCCTCAGGGCCTCTGTCACCTTCTCCCCGTGGATCCGGATGCCCTCGGCCAGGAATGGGATCTGGAAAGCAGAATTTGGCTTTCAAATTTGGCTCCACCCTGCCCAGCCCCTCCCGAGCCAAGGGACACGGCAACACTCCCACAGCAGGGAAAGAGCTCGTGAAGTAATAATAATATTAGTAATAAGAGCAAAAGTAATAGTAATTATCACACTAATAATAATAATAACAATAATAACAACAACAAAAATAAATAGCAATAACAATAATATTAAAAATGACAGAAATTATTATTACGATCACAGTGACCATCATCATTCCTTGCATGATGCACGACAGGATCTAAACCCTCATTCTCCAGGACTTCCCTTTTTTTCTGTTAAGCAAAGTCCTATACATGTAATTCAGTCCCAGTTCTGCTCAGAAATCCCATACTGGATTTATCCCACAGCACAAACCCTCCTGTGATATTCCACCCTCAAGCCCCCACGGATTCTGTACTTCGAAACACCAAACTGATGAATGATCAGTCTCACACCAGGTTATTAATATCAACTCCTTTCCCAGTTCCATGAGGATAATAAAACCCTGAAGAAGAAAATAGTTTATGTTTTCTTTAATAAATGCTCTTTCTAAAGCTGCAAATGAGCTCCATCCTTGGACAGATATATATTGCAGAGCAATATTTATTAATAAAACATACAGTTTTAGATACTATATAGTTCTCCTTAGAAAAAATATTCTATTTTCTCTGGGAAGAAAACAGAAGAGGGAGAAAATTGAATTGATTCTCTTTTGTAACTGAAAATAATCATTTATCTTCAAGGCTTCTGTCACAAAATATCCATGCCAGCACTGGATTATATAATTAGTTCCTAGTGTGGAGGTGTAGCTGACCTTTGGAAATGTTTTAAGAGAGACATTTTCATTCCCACAACTACCCAGACACACCATTAGAGTTTTCTACCTCCAGCTCAGGAAAAATATTTCCTCTTCCAGGTTTGTTTCAGCCCACACAGTGCTCTGATTCTAACTCAGATATTCTCTGCAGCAATCAAGCTAAGAGGCTTCTTCTTAATAATTCATAATTAAATCATAATACTGATTAAAAACAGATTTTTCTAATAAGACTGAGCAGCAATCAGAAGGAGCAGCATTATCAGTAAGGAGAATAATAAATACACAGATGAATTACAGATTAACAGACTTGAGAAATCTTATCGAGATGATTCCCTGACATTTGGCACTATTTAAATGGACAGAGGTGCTTCTCCTAAAAGACTACAAAGAACAGTAATTTTTTTTTTAATGTAGTGGCGTTTTTTTGTAAGCATATGGATTTGCACTTGACAAAAATGAAACTGAAACCAGAAAGTTTTCCCTGCTCTCAGTAAGTAATTTCTAAATTTACATCATTACCAGTGACCCTCCTGTTTTGGAGGCATAAGTGGTCACTTGGCTCATTTATTTTAAAGAACTGTTGACATTGGAAATTGATTCTTTCTTAAAAAAATGCAATTACCAAGGTGAAGCATATGAGACCATTTCATGGGTAGAAAATTCACTGAAGAACCTGTCCTGGGGGTCAGCCACCTTCAGGTTGGAAAATCAAGAACAGGAAGCAAATGACATTATTTGTATGAAAAAAATGTGGGGGGAGACAGAAGGAGAAAAAGAAGAAGGAGAAGCAGAAGGACAAGAAGAAGAAAAGAAAGAAGAAAGAAGAAAGAAGAAAGAAGAAAGAAGAAAGAAGAAAGAAGAAAGAAGAAAGAAGAAAGAAGAAAGAAGAAAGAAAGAAAGAAGAAAGAAGAAAGAAGAAAGAAGAAAGAAGAAAGAAGAAAGAAGAAAGAAGAAAGAAGAAAGAAGAAAGAAGAAAGAAGAAAGAAGAAAGAAAGAAGATGATGATGAAGATGATGAAGATGATGAAGAAGAAGAAGAAGAAAAACAAGAAAAAGAAGAAAAACAAGAAGAACAAGGAGAACAAGGAGAAGAACAAGGAGAAGGGGAAGAAGAAGGAAGAGAAGGAGAGGAAGGAGAGGAAGGAGAGGAAGGAGAGGAAGGAGAGGAAGGAGAGGAAGGAGAGGAAGGAGAGGAAGGAGAGGTTTGTTAACCTTTTACAGAAGCTGAAATTCATGAATGTCTCACAGCTTTGCCACAGAAGAACGTGAGACTGCTGAGTCAGGATATTTGGCCTCCTTGTCCAAGACCACTTAATCCTTAAACATTTGTGAAGTGCAGGAAGAACCTCCCAGCTGTGTTATCATTTCTGTTTCACCTTCTTCTACCAACTTCCAAACTCCTCCTGTGTCTCCTTTCCAGACACAGGGAAATGTGCTGATGACCGACATGGAATTTTACATCTGTCAGAGGCAGAATTTTGCCACATTCAGGATATTCCTAATTAAGTTGGCCTTGGAGAAAGGGCATTTTCTTATTTAATAACTCTGTTCTTGGCTGATTTTAAAATTTTATAAAGTTCCACTGCAACTTGAAATGATTCCCTGATTTGTTCCCCCTTTTCATTTTTTTAAAAATCTCGATCTGCTTGGCTGAAAAGACTGAAAAAAATGACATTGATTTGAATTATTAAACTAATCTTTGAAAACAATCTTTCAGAGCAAGGGGATCATAAAATATGAACATAAAACCTGAGTCTGGTATGCAACAGTTCTTGCATCTCTGTAAGAGAACAAGGTTTTGATTTGCTGTGATATTTTTCTGTTTTGCTGTGCTGTAAATACTTCAGCTAAATTCAGAGTGACTAATGTCATCAATCATTCATTTCTCTGCCTTAATTTCAATCAATCATTTCATTATCTTCATGTTAAAATGAAAGATCAGCTTGAAATGGTGCAGTTGCATGGGAACATTTTTTGCCTAAGTTAGAAAAGCGCCAAGAAGGACAAAAATGGACATTGCTTTGCTAATGGAATTTATCAGAATTAATAAGAGACAGAAACAAAATGTACACTTGAAGTTCACAGGAATTATATAAATTATGAATTATGAATTCCACAGCAAAGTGGAGAAAGAGATAAGAAGATGAAAAAAAATGAATTTAACTGGTCAGCTGGTAATACAATTGTCAGGCTCCTATTTCATATACCCAGATGGATTTATACAGCAGGGAGAAAATTCCATGTGATTACAGAACTCCAAGCCCCACATTATTGAAGAATGAAATCTCCTTTTTGCTTTCCAGGATGAATTCAGCCCCTTCAAAGGCTTCCATACACATCCCTCTCCCAATATTTGGGAGCTGACTCCCACCAGGCTGGAAACTGAAGTAATTTGAGAGGAATTTTAAATTTTAGGTTCCCCTAAATGTGTATGAAACATCCAAGACAATTTAAAAGCACTGAACGGGCTTTTGGTGACACTTAATTTTCAGTTATAAAAATAATTTTTGATCTCTTTTCTCTATTTTCCTGGTTCCTGTTGTTTTGGAAGTACAAAACTGATGGGAAATGATGTGTTTAAAAGCCTTGAATAATTACAATACATTGTGATCAGCTGCCATACCTATTTTCAAATTTTCATATTATTTTAAAACACAAGTGTCACCAAAGTGAGCCTTTGCTGAGGGAAAGTGTATTTGGAATTCATTTGAAGTATCACTCTCAGAGGCAAAGACACAGAGCTGACACCAAGGCAGTCTGCTGGGACCAAATTATTTTCCTCTATAAAACTTTAAGCTTATAAAATCTAATCTTTTCTAAAAGCTCGCAAGAAAATAAATAAAAAAATGCTTTTTCTTTCAGACCAGAAGAGTTTTTTACTTACTCAGAGTTTTAAGGCCTTCAGAGGATATTTTATTTTTAATTCTGTAGCTTTGGTTCTACTACCTCAAAGATTGAAATCTATGGAAATGTAAATTATTCCCTTTATTATAATGACAGAATTGAATATGAAAAGACAATGATTCACTTTGTTTTTTTGTGGGAAAAATAAAACACCTCTAAATCAACCTGGTATTTTTTTTTAGTTACCATAAAATTACATAGAGATCATAGAAAAATGTCCAGTATGTGACTATGGAACAAAACTGCAATTGTCTTCTGTTTGCCCTCAAAAATATTTTCTCATCTGATACAGATGGGAGATGGTCACTTAGTGTGTTTATATAAAAAAAAAAAAAGAAACAAGCAAAAAGAAAATATCTTGATCATATTTGTTCTCTCCAAGTTTATCAAAATGAGCAATTATGTCAGATTTGAAAAGATGAACTTTAACTCAAGCTCCAAAACAGATTTAAATGGCAAAGAAATGTATCCAAGGTGAGGATAATGTCTGAATCTCCTCCAAAGTGACACCAAGCTGTCTTTCCACAGCAGCTGCCTCTGGCAAACCTGACTTCAAGTTTTTTTACCTGCCAAGCAATCAGATCCTTCAGCTTCTCAATCTTGTCATGATCCTCTGGATGCTCAAGCATGTATTTTTCAGTAAAAAAAGCCTAATTGAGAGAGAGAGAAATGAGCCATTATTTCAGAAAATGAAACATCTACTACCAGAAGAATGAGGTACAATGAAGATAAATTGATCATCTTAAAAATCCTGTGAAGTAACAGGAATTCCATAAGTGAAACTTAAGGAATCACGGAATCACAGAATCACAGCCACGAACACAAAGTGAAACTTATGGAATCAAAGACTCACAGTGATTTGGGTTGGAAAGGACCTTAAATGCCACCCAGTGCCACCCCTGCCATGGCAGGGACACCTTCCACCATCCCAGGCTTCTCCAAACTCCAATGTCCAACCTGGCCTTGGTTGGACATTCAATAAATTCTATTCCTCAGGGATCCAGGGGCAGCCACAGCTGCTCTGGGAATTCCATCCCAGCCCCTCCCCACCCTGCCAGGGAACAATTCCCAATTCCCAATCTCCCATCCATCCCTGCCTCTGGCAGTGGGAGCCATTCCCTGGGTCCTGTCCCTCCATCCCTTGTCCCCATCCCTCTCCAGCTCTCCTGGAGCCCCTTCAGGCCCTGCAAGGGGCTCTGAGCTCTCCCCAAACCTTCTCCTCCTCTCCAGGTGAACAATCCCAGCTCTCCCAGCCCTTCCTCCAAGCAGAGCTGCTCCATCCCTGCTCTGGCCTCTCTCTCCACATCCTCCCTGTGCTGGGCTGAGCTGAGGCCCAGCAGGGCAGGGAATGCTGGTGGAATTGAGGGAATGCTGGTGGAATTGAGGGAATGCTGGTGGAATTGAGGGAATGCTGGTGGAATTGAGGGAATGCTGGTGGAATTGAGGGAATGCCGGTGGAAATCAGGCAATGACGGTGGAATTCAGGGAATGCTGGTGGAATTGAGGGAATGCGGGTGGAATTCAGGGAATGCTGGTGGAATTGAGGGAATGCCGGTGGAATTCAGGGAATGCTGGTGGAACTCAGGCAATGCTGGTGGAATTGAGGGAATGCTGGCGTTACCTTCTCGTAGTTGGCGAAGCCGCCCATGACCGCGGGATCCACGATGCCGTTGAGCAGCATGGACAGGGGGTTGATGGGCAGGTTGGGGTCGCTCAGATGCTGCTGCACCATATTGTTGATCTTGTCATTGGTCAGCTGCATGGTTTCTATGGCATTTTCCAGTGGGCTGATCTCCACCTAAAACCCAAACAAAAGGAGGTTTTCAAACCAGAGGCAGAGTTTTTAAACTGCTCAGGAAAACCCCATGGGTAGAAATGTTTCAGAAGCGAGGTTATTGGGAGATTTTTGACCGATAATTACCAGAAAGGGTGATTTCAGGCACTGAGGTGTTTGCTATCTCTGTGCTGCAGTAACTGATATGATGATGGCTATCAGTGCAGGAAGTTAACTGCATTTTGCTGCTGCAGGAGGGATTACATCCCAGCACAGCATCCAGAAAGACTCTGGCAGCAATCACGTGAGGTTTTTTGGAGGATTAGGAAGAACATCAGAGATTAAAGGTTGGTGAGTTTTAGCAGCACAAAGAAGACCCAGCTTAACGTAACAGTAAGAAAGAAATGATAACTTTAACGTGGATTTTCTGATGGAAAATGTAATCCTAAGCCGCTCAAAAATCAAGAAGATATTTTTGCAGTGATTATTTTGGTGTGTTTCCAAGGACATGGACTTGAATATGTTGATGAGATGACATCTAAACTATCTGCTGTGCTTTTTCCCAAGAGCTCACATTTTCTTCATCTGACCATCGAGAACTGAAGGGAGAAATTTTCTTTCTACCTGGACTTCAATGAAGAGTCTCCTCAGATGCCTTCATGGGGTGAATTTGCTCTTATGCCGTCTAAAACTTGCTTTATTTTAATTGACTGACCTCCAGCTACTTTTTACACATAGCTAACACGTCTTTCAAAAAGTTAATGTTGAAAAAAACAGTATTAAAATATTTTAAATATTAGAGAACGGGCTGAAAATCAGTCACTTGCAGGACCCAGAGTGTAGAGAGTCCTCACAGGAAGCCACAACCTGCTTGTATAAAAAAAAAAATGATGTGGTAGGGAGAGGAAAGGAAGGTTAATTGAGGCCTGTGAGGAAAATGCAAGTGTATATTTGATTACAGCCTCATTTACATAAATGCTACATAAACAAAGCAGCACTTCTACCTGGCTATCAGTTGCTCACCCTGTTTCTGAGAACCACTTATAATCAGATCTCTTTAGTTGTTACTCTTACACCTGCCAGCTGATTACATCAAGGATGTTTTAATTAGCATTTTGAGCAGCCTGCCTGCTGCATGGCTCTGGAAGCAGGGAAGGAGCCTGGAGTCTCTGCTGGGAACAGGGAGCAGCCAGGCTCGGACAGAGCCCAGCCTGCCAGGGGGAATCTGGACTGGGGAGTGAAGCCACATCCAGCATCTGATTGGGCAAGAACTGCTGGGAACATCACAGGCTAAATTTAGGATTCTGTCACTTGTATTAATGGCCTTATAACTATGCAATAATGTGTTGATGAACCATTGCTTTTAAAGCTCTTGAGCATCTCCAGAAATTAGCACTCATTGAGCTGACAGCTTTTTGACTTTTCTGTAGCAGCAATCATGGCTTTCTTTCTCATTCTCCTTTCTTTTACTACTCTTGTAACACTCCCTCTAATTTTTTAAAAGCAGATGGAGAATTGCAGTTGCCATCTCACTACTACAAACTGGGCTTTGGAACCTGGTGAAAGCTATTTATAAGTGTAAATTCTGAGCCTTGTTCCCAGTGCCACTCTGGGCCCTCCTCACTCTATCCAGGGAAAACAGGAATTACATTCTCTTGAGACATTTGCACCAGTAAAAAACTCCAAGATAAAAGCAAAATAGAGATTAGCATTTGTGCTTTTTAAACTCAAGTGTGATTCAAAATCTGATTTCTAATTCCCTGGCTGGTCTCTCTCCCCTAGAACTTCTTGTGTCCAGCTAAAGCAAATCAGATACAGAATATGGAATGCTGGGCCCAGATTCCTGGCAGATAATGAACAGATTGCAATGGCTTAGGTAAAAGTACTCAGAAGGAATTTGAAAAGCCAGTAGATTTAAAGCAACTCTGCATGTTCTTACGGGTTATGTAACATAATACACTGCATTTATGAAATTACTCCATTCTCTCAGCACTGATTTGATGTAATCTCACCTCTCCCTTTAACGATATTCCAGCTCCATCAATAAAATATGAAACTTGCAGAGCTGCTGGAGTATCCTGGTGCTTAGCAAGGGATCAATAATATCTGTATCCATAATCACAATTTAGCATTACAGGGATGTAAACCCTGTGATCCTCCTTGCAGCATTTTAGCTGACAGAGATCTTGAGGAAAGTCAATACCCATTTTGTAGGAACTGTGCCAGAGGAGGTCACAAGTTATCTGTAGCAGTCTTCCCACACGTTATTAAGTTCCATTCTGCTATCATTTCTCAGCTCTGCAACTCACACAATCCTTGCTCCCAAAAGGCTGGTGGGATTTGTGCCCATTTGGATGCCAGGCAGAGCAGGAGGGGTGTACACCAAGTGCCTGTCAGGCTCTGCTCTCTGCTCATCAGGACTGGCATCAGATCTGCCAGCCTTTACAAACAGCACTTCTTGCCATCATGAAGATAAATACAATCTTCTCCATCAGGGTTATATTGAAACTACGAAATTCATTAAAAATTCAATGTGTTTTATTCAGCTGGCTGTTACTGTCACACATCACATTCATATTCTGTTACTATAGATACCATAGTAATTTTCTACATTACTTCTGTTCATCCAAATACAACTGTCCAACATAACCTCAATGGAGCAATGAAAAAGGTTTTAATTAATCATATGCAAATTGTTCTTTTCCTTTAAAAATAAGCCTCACAAGAGAGATTTCAAAAATGCAGTAACAATGTTTTTATTGCTACTTAAAAATTACAGCTGCATAAGAATAATTTAATCTTAAAGGCGTTTAATGGATATGTCTTATCTAAACAGTCTAAATGGTTGAACAGAGAAATGAGTAATTTGGAGTTACTCTGTGAGGTTGCTGAGGGTATATTTAGCTAAATATGGAGAAGAAACAAAAACAACCTTTAACCACGAGTGGTAAAAAATGCAGACATACAATGCCTTTGATTATTGGGACATTTTGCATTAATGACAATCAAAATATCCAGATCCTCTTTGGTAAAGTTCAGGCTAGATCCTCTTGGATGGAGCAGGGTTTCCCTTCACCACCTCAGGTGTCCCTTCATTCTAGGCACCTGCTGAGAGACACAAATGCTTTCTAAAGGCTGAAGGCCTTGTAGGGTTTCCTTCCCTTTGGGAATGGAAAAGCATTGCCTGAGTCCCTCAGGATGTGGCAGCTACAATCCCATGGATTCCTGGTCACAGATCTAAGCACAGTCACTGAGACACACAGATGCTCCCTGGCTCTATAAAAACCCCTTTTTTTTTTATACAATCTCAATACAGCCAAGCTGATCTTACCATGAAAACTGATTTGACTTCAAACCACCTGAGGATCCCTGGTAATTTATAGGCTGTCACGTAGATGGTTCTCTCAATCCACATGTTCTGCAAAGGGAACACAAGTGTCACGTTATCAATGGACAGCTGGGACCCTGAGCAAAGCCCTAAAATATCATCAGCAGGAAAAGGACCAAGGTATGGCAGATGTTCAGAGCCAGGGGGGAATTCCAAATGGAAGATGGAGCAGCACTGATTTAAATCTGGTATGTGACTGAGCAGGGAAGAACTGCTCCCTTTCTGAAGGAGAATACCACAGAAAGATCCCCTGGTTTTACTGGATGTTCATGGAATGGTTTGGGTTGAAAAGAACCTTAAACCCATCCAGTTCCAGGAGCAGGGACACCTTCCACTATCCCAACCCCCATCCAACCTGGCCTTGGGCACTTCCAGGGATCCAGGAGCAGCCACAGCTGCTCTGAGCATCCTGTGCCAGGGCCTCCTCACAGCACTCATTAAAAAAAAAAAAAAAGGAAAAAAAAACAAACAAAGGGTATTAGTGACAAAAAATTTTCAGATGCCTGACTGGAATCTTCACAGCAAGACAAGTTTCAGGTGTAACAATTTAAAATTCTCAGAAGAGCTGTTTTTACAAAATAAATACAGCTTTGGCCTTTTTTTTTTCCTATTGGTATAAATGAGAACATGATAAATTGGCTTAATTAACTTTCTATGAAAAATAATCCCTTTAAACCTAGAATTTATTTCTCAACAAGCAAAAGATAATGAATGGCTCAGATGCTCAAAATAGAGGGGGATAAACAAGCAAACCAAAAGTGGTTTGTTTTCTTCATAGTTTCTTACTGCAAATTCGTTGTCTGGGTTTTTCTCTCCTCTTCGAACAGGACGTGAATACTCAAAGCGTTGGACTTCATTCACCCTGTAGAAACTGAAAAGGCAAAAAAATCATGGAATCACAGAATAGGTTGGGCTGGAAGTGACCTCAAATATCATGCAGTTCCAAGCCCCAAATGCACAATGAAAATCAAATGCTGTCTGTTTAGAAATTGATACTAAATTCTAATATTAGAGGAAGTTCATCAACACATATGGGATGACTATTTTCCAGTGGGTTGGAATGTGTGGCAGTATTAAAAATCACCATTAAATGCCCTCACAACGTCCATGCCCTTTGGCTGTGCACAGATTCCTAATGCAACAATAACATGTTATAAACGGGACCGAGAAAACAATAAAACTCAACCCAAACTCACCTCACAATTTGCTCTGACACCGGCCTGTGAAATTTTGAGGGTAAATCCAATTTGGGCTTTACAGTGAAGCACTGAATATCTGAATTTCGAGGGTTAAGAAGTGAAAAGGGCATTTCAGTCACACAGAGCTAACAGCTCAACAGGAACACACGCACAGAAAAGGACAAAACCCAGTGCATTGCACCTGTCAGGCCAGAAGTGCAACAGGTTGGCCATAAATCCATAAATCCTTGACCTGAGCTGCTGGATGCACTGGCTGTACTGGTTGTACTGGGTGTACAGCCCAAGGATACACTGGCCAGAGGAGGTTTTGATGTCATCTCCAGGGGGTGATGTTGTCTTCATCTTCTCGGCGTTGGGGAACTGCGTCAGCAGCCGCGCCTCGAAGTCCTCGCGGCGCTCGTACTCCTTGCCCCGGTAAATGAACACTTTGTTCTGCAAACAGATGATGCCTCAGGTTCAGCTTTTCTATTTTTCACATTCTGTGCTGCTTTAGTGTGTGGGTCTGAGCTTCTTATCAGGGGATGCTGAGCTCTCTGCACAGAGCAGGGAGACAAAACAATTCCTGCTCCAGCTGGGCACCAAGGACAAATGATCCAAACCTCAGCCCAGGAGCACAAACACCGTGGGCTGGAGAGAGAAAAACCAGCAGGGTGGGACTGATGGGCTGGAGCTGGAATGGGATAATGAACTCCAAGGTGCCAATGGAGCAGAACTGATCCCAGGGAGAGCCCCGGGAGCGCTCGTGCATTTTGGGACCATTTTGGGTCATTTGGGTGCAGCCCTGGCTGGGCTCTGGTGCTGCCCAAGGTGGATCCATGAGGAGATCCTGGAATAAATCCCTGCTTTGTTCTGTGACTCTGTCCAGCCTCTGTTCTAGCTCAGCCTTCTCAAGGCATCCAGAGGCACCCACAGCTCGCACCAGCACCCCCAGATCTAAAACCAGTGCTCCCAGTACAGAACTGGGGCCACAGAAGGGGTGACACCAACACTGTTAGCACTTCTCAGTACACCAGGAATTTCACACTCCTCACGCTGTGTCATAATCAATACTTCATCAATATCTTTTTTCTCACCTCCAGTTCCATCCTATGATCATTAAGCCCACGTTCCCCCTTAGGTATTCTTTTAAGTCACACTAAAATCACCTCAAAACATGGTTTCAAGGATCTCTAACATTGGTGGCCATTGAAAATATATTAAGAGGAATTATTACCAAATCCAAGATGTCTCCTCTACCTTCCACAGCTAATGATGGAATGGATGTCAATAAATAATTGGGCTTTTTATAGATAAACATTTATTCAAAGGCACTCAGATGAGCAAACAAGAGTTGCAGAGAAACCAATGACAATTTAAGGAGGAATATCCAAAAATGCTAACTCTTATAAGAAGACTCACATTAATGGATTAGATTTCCACCATTATAAACTTTAAACTTTTTGTAACTTTAAAATTAAGTTTATTGTATTTGTAAGCATTTGTTTCTTCTTTGCCAATAAAGAAAATGAAGAGAGATTTTATACAGTCCATTTATATACTGAGTTCATTAAATTCTCAAGGAAAATGTAAAAGACAACTTGCATATTTTTAACTGATCAAACATATTAAAGCAAGTTTGGATAAAATTTGCATCTGAATATACTTAACCTCATTACTCATCTCAAAATGAATACTTGGCAAAAAAATTATACAGCTTTTCTAAAAAAACGGTGTTTTGACTGGGGGTAGGAACCTGGAGTTGCTCACATTTGCCCAGTTGGGTTTAATTCTGCAATGCTGCCTTTTGAAAAGCTCAGTAGGGGAAAGAAAGGTAATAATAGATGGCTCTGTATAACTGCAATTTATGTATATACATTTTTAATTCACAGGAATGCTGGAGTGGAGGGAAAAGTGAGAATTTTCTCCATCAGCAGGGCACTCAACAGCCTGGTTTTCAGAGGGCAAATTGGGAAGGAATTTGTTCCTGTGAGGATGGTGAGGCTGTGGCGCAGGATGCCCAGGGAAGTTAACAAAATAATAATGTGTTATTTCTGTGTCACCAACTGCCAAATGCCAGAGAATCATAACAGAGATGCAATTCACACATGTTACAGCCCCACTTTTCTTTAGCCACTAATTCAACCCACAAAAATCCTAATATTAGTGAAAAAAAACTGTAAAATGCCACTGAAGCTATGATTCTGACATCAACCAAGTGCCACATGTCTTAAATTGGCACATGACACAGACAAATCAATGATAAAAATTGCTATTAAAGGTGTCACACACACCTTTGATAGTCAACTTCATTTTAGTGACAGTGCTGGAAAGGACACTCACCTGAAAACATGGTCACATACAAAAGGCTTTTCTACCATGATTATATATATATTCTATATATAAAAATATAAATTAACCTGCCAGGTAAAAATGTCACTATTTCAGATGGTTATGACCCTGAGTAACAGACTGGATCATTTATCTTCATTTCTAGTAATACCCTGTAGAAAGTACTGAATATGTTTGAAGACAAAGTTTTTCTACTAAAATTCCCCTATTCCATCTTAGAAACCAGAAAGGAAAAAACAGTTGTTCGTTTTGTACACCTAAAAAACACCTGTTGGTGTCAGGCAGGTTTCTCCAAGCCAGGGGAAATTTCCAGAGCAAGAAAAGTCTCTGGAAACAGGTGATACTTACCCTTATGAATGTTGGGAATCCCTGGCCATAGTATCCAACAGCAAAATAATCTGGTTTTGGTCGTATCACCTTCACAATGTTTTCATAAAACTGGGCTTGTTTTCTCTGCAAAATAAACAGGAGGGATTTGAATGACCTGAGCTTTTAGGAGATTCTTTATATTTAAGATCTTGTATGCATCTCTAAATTAAAGATGTTTCATTCCTCTGTTTTCCTCACCTCTATATGAGATTCATGGCAATATTTGGAAATACCAGACTCTGTAGCCTGATTTTTCTATTCATCATGGTGAATCTGACTGCTCCCTACGGAATATATCAATTTTGATGATTTTCACCTTATCATGGTGAACATCACTGCTCCATATCCAATATCTCAATTTTGATGAACTTCATCATGGTGAATCTCACTGCTCCATATCCAATATCTCAACCTTGATGAACTTCATCATTGTGAACCTCATTGTTCCATATCCAATATCTCAATTTTGAGTGCCCTCATCTTGATGAACATCACTGCTCCATATCCAACATCTCAATTTTGATGAACTCCAATATTTCCATTGATGAACTTCATCACTGTGAACCTTACTGTTCCAAATCCAGTATCTCAATTTTGATGGACCTCATCTTGGTGAACCTCACTGATTCATATCCAATATTTCACTGGCAGTGAAGGTCAGGAATTTTCAAGGCAATCTGAAATTCCAGTTGTGACACTTGTGACGCCAAAACACCGGGAGGATGAAGCTGCACACAGCTCATCCCAATGGTGCTGACTTGTCAGTTCTGGGCTCTTACATCTCATTACATTTTTCTACTACTTCTCTTCCATATTTACAACCACAAATTTGCATATGGAAAGCAGGCAGTTGAGAACTGCAGGAAAATGTAAATGTTGGAATAAACACACGCATGTCAGACGCCATCTGCTTTCGACGCCGCGTTCTGCTTTATCTCTAATGATGAAATAATAGCAAATGAGCAGCTTCTGAAGATCTGTTCATTGATTTATTTTTAGTCTATTATTTCTGCAAAGAGAATGACTTTTGATCTGGGGGGATGTTTAGTGCTGCTCCCACATGACAGATAACAGTACCAAGACTACAAAGACCCAGATCTGCTGAGCATTTCTCAGCTAGTCTGGAGCAAAACTATTTTGTCATTTGTGAATTGTCTTAGAGGCTAATATTTAATATTGCTTGAAGAAAAGAGACAAGAGGGAGAATAGAAAGAACAAAAAACTTCTAAATTTTATTATAGGAGAAAAAAAAGAGCTGCTCAGCAGCAGCAATGAGAAAAGTTGATGGGGTATGTGAGACCTGACTCATACGGGAGAGTGAATTTTGATCTCTGTCTTGTGAGGGAAATGCACGCCAGGACTAATTGTGTGACATCTCATCTCTTGGCTGATGAGCAGATAAAATCAATTGTCTGATGTGAGGATTGGAAATTCTGCATCTCCCTTCTTAGAAGAGGGAGAAACTCCATGGAAATATCCAAGGCCAGGTTGGGCAGGGCTTGGAGCAACCTGGGACAGTGGAAGGTGTTCCTGCCCATGGCAAAGTGGGTGGAACTGGATGAGTTTTAAGGTCCTCCCAATCCAAATCATTCAATCACTGTGATCAGTGGCTACAATGAATAAAGTGCAAATTCCAACTTCTCCTTCAAAATGGATCCAGCAGGATAATTAAACAGTGGCAGCCTCCGTGACAAACCCGTTACGTTCCCATGTGCAAGCAAAAAGGAGATGGAAAATTAAAACTGAGGGACTTGGAGAGTAGCCACCCCCTGGTGAATAATCACATCTGACAACCATTTCTAGTTGAGGAACAATCCTACCCAATTCCTTTTATACTGAAATGAAGAATATGCTGTGTCCACCTCACCATGAGCAGTGAGCTGGGGCTGTGTGGAGCTGAGCTCAACACTGCAGGAATGCCCAGCTCAGACACACTGGGATAAAAAAAACAAATAAATAATTCAAAGAAACAGAGGAAAATGTACTCTGAGTGCAAAAGTAAAAGGGATCAGAAACTTTAGAGTTGAGAATTTTCAGAAACAAACTGGAACCACATCCCAGCTCCTGTGGAAATGGTTGGGACTTGAGGAGGGACATTGACAACTGCCATTTATCTCTTTGGAAGAGAACAGGAGGAAAAAAATGGTGCAGGAATAATGAATGGGTAACGTCAGGGCAAAAATAACTGACTGGAGACATGAATGCTTGGGGATTATTCATACCTAAAAAAAGAAATGTGAATATAGAAAAACACTTGAGAGAGAATGGGGATTTTTTTCCATGTCCCCATTTATATTTAAATTCAAAATTTCCTTTTATACCCCAAATAAATCAGCTTAGCATTACTGCAATATTTTTCTTTCAGCTAAAAAAAAAAAAAAGTCAATGTTTTTCAGACAATCCAGTGGTAGCCAGTTAATTGACACTGGTCCAACAAAACCACGATGGGTATTTATTTCTGAATTTTACTCTCATTGCTATAGTATTTTTAATATAATTTTAAAAGCTTAGAAATTCAACTCTGAAATAAATTATTGCAGTGTCTATGTCATTAAAAAAAACCTACCAGCAGTTCACTGAGTTGTTCATAATCAAACATTTCATTTTCATACTGTTCTGCAAGTTCTTTACCCAAGGCAATGGCCTCTTCCCACATCTGTTGGAAAAAAAAAATCAGAAAACAACAAAAAGAAGCTGAATTACATACCTTGGTTAAACATCAACATTAGAATCAAATAAATCTAAATAAAGCAACCAAATGAATTGTGTCACATGCCTGAAAACACTGAGCATCTGATGTGCCAAAGAGCTGTGCTGGGGTTATAAATGTCTCAATTAATGGAATCATGGAGATGTTGAGGCTGGAAAAGCCCTCCAAGCTCACCATTCCCAGCACTGCCAGGGCCACCTCTGCCCCATGTCCCCAAGTGCCACAGCCACATTTAAAATCTCTCCAGCTATGGGGACTCCAAACCTCGCTGGGCAGCTGGGCCAGGCCTGGACAAACCTTTCCATGAAGGAATTTTCCCAAATATCCACCCTGAGCCCAGCCTGGGGCCGTTCCCTCTGCTCCTGTCCCTGTTCCTGGAGCAGAGTCCGACCCCCCGGCTGTCCCCTCCTGGCAGGAGCTGTGCAGAGCCACAAGGTCCCCCTGATCCCCCTTTGCTCCAGGTTGAGCCCCCTCAGCTCCCTCAGGAGTTCCCAGCCCCTTCCCAGCTCCCTCAGGAGTTCCCAGCCCCTTCCCAGCTCCCTCAGGAGTTCCCAGCCCCTTCCCAGCTCCCTCAGCCCCTCCTGGTGCTCTGATCCCTTCCCTGGACACACTCCAGCCCCTTAATGACTTTTTTTATCATTGATGGGCCCAAAACTTGACACAGGACTGGAGATGGCTCAGCAGAGCCAGTACAGAGGGACAATCCCTGCCCTGGTCCTGCTCCACACCATTTTTAACACAACCCAGGGGCCATCGGCCTTCTTGGCTTGGTGGCACTCGAGGTGATCTGCTCCATGATCATCCCTGGCAAGGGATGCAAATTTACTGGATCCCAATCAAGTCAAATTATCTCAACTTGAGATCTTCATGATCTTGACATCAGAGCTTCACGTTCAAATGATCTTGATTAAGAGCTTCAGAAGTGAAATCATTCCTGCCAGCCCATCCAGTAATGTGTAAACACAGCTTGTCCACGAAGACACCCAGGACCTCAGGCTTTGGAGCAAAGCTGGTGATTGATTATATTTCATAATCACCTCTCTCTCCCTCTAATATCTGTAATCTGTATTAGACAGGACAGGCAATTTGCAGATATTGCTTTGAACAAATACTCATTATATATCCATTGGTTCTTCTTCTTCTTGTTCCTCAACCATGAAATTCAGCAGCCGTCTCAAGTGACCCAAAGAAATTTAACAATATCCTTCAGCTCCTCAGAAGGCAACAGCCTTAATGAGGAGCAGCAAGAATGGTTTTAAATGTGCATTTTTCATTTGTTTTTTCCACTCCAAAGATAAAGAACCACTCAAACCCAAAAATATGCTTAAATTAGCACACCAGGCTATCTAAGATCAAACTTGATGATCTACCTCTGCTGCTGAAATTTGCTTGGCATTGCTGCCCTCACTTTATTATAAAAAAGAGTTTCAGAATAAGTTAGAAATGCAGATTTTATCAGTCTTCATCTTAAATTTAAATCCTCTGGCCACACCACCTAATTCTCCTCTCAGCATCAGGCCACACATTCCTCGCCCTCATGGAATCCTGAGGGGATGCAGCAGCCAAGAGCAGGTGGATGGAGGAGGAATGAGGCAAAGGCTGAACACACAATTCCCCATTTTTCCCTAAAAACATCCACCTCTGGGGACAGGGAGTTTGGGATGAAGCACCAACTTCCAAAGATGGTGGGAGGTGGGGAGGGAAGAGGAACAGTGACCTGGAGAAACCTCCACAACACCTGATCCCTGCATCCATCCCATAAAAATCCCCCAATCCCATCCTCTTCAAAGCACTGTGCAAATAAGAGATATTTTACACACCAAAACCTAAAAGTTCCCCAAACCACACAAATTAAATTCCACATTCAAAGCCCCAAAATCAGTGTCAGGTGAATTCTATTCGTCTACTGATCTGCAAGTTGAAATTGCATCTTAGTTTATCAGGAAAACTTGAAAAAAAAATAAGACTTTTAGGAAAATTCCTGGTTCTAGGTGCTGGTCTAAAAAATAAGAATAAAACATTAAGGATGAATCCTCAGCCAATGTCACAAAAAGCAAGATGGGTCCCATTGGTTCACTGGGCATCCCTGCTCCTCTCTGGAAAAAAGGAGCCAAAAAAGGGGAGGGGTGGACTGCAAGGTTGTTCCTGGCAAACTGAGTGGGAATGGCTGGGAAGCAGCAGCCTGGAGAGGCAGGGAGCTGCTGATGGTGCAGATGAGGAAATGCAGAGCGAAAAAACATGGGAGATGACAGTGAGAAAGGAGAGAGATTTCTGCCCTCCAAGTAAAGACAAAATAAGGGCTGAAAACTGCACTGTGGGGCTGAGCAAGGGGAAAGGAGCTTCTGAGCTCTGCAAAAACCAGCTGAGATGGTGTCTGGACAAAGCGGTGACCTAATTCAAGATTAAAAAGCCATGAATGCTCACAAGAAGCAGAATCTGGATCTTCATTAACCTTTCCTTGCAGCTCCTCGTGATATTCGACCCCTCCTCTTGATTTTACTTATTTCTCCAACAAGGTTCAGAATGTTATTTATCTAGGGAAGAGGACTGGAATGAGCATGAGTTGCCTCATGTTTGTAAAGTGCCTTGAAGGTGAAAAATGCATCAGAAGGACTAATTACAATCACGGTAATGAGGGATCACGTCTGCAGGAAATTACAAGGCAGCCTGAACGCTCTGCAACGCAATTTTTGCAAATGGAAGGATCTGAATGTTTTTATCCATATTATGGATCTAATCTAGCATGATGATACAGAGCATGTTTTTATTTTTAAACAAAAATTAACATGAATTTAAGAGTAAAGGCACAGTTGCAGAAAAAGGAAGACTTTTTCACATACCAAGCTGAGTTAATTTTGACTCAGAAGGGCAATGTAGCACCGATTTATAGGAACTGAACTAATATTCAGGTGTTTGTTAAGTCAGCAAGTGAAAGCTTTCAAAATCACTTAACCTTCTCTCATTTTGAGTGCCATTTTCTTCTGAACTTCAGTCATCCATAACTTGTGCATATTTTAATTTCAAAGACAACAGTGTGACCATCACTTCCCTTGTCCTGGTTCCCTGTTTGTGTCTTCCAGATTTAACCAGTCCCTCTCCAGAATGAGACTGGAAATAAACTGAAGCCTAAATAATTTTTGATTTGCATCAACACTGTAAACAAACTCCCCGGGTTCTCCCCACTGAAACCTGCATGAGCGCAGATATGTTCCCAAACCACATCTGGGAATGCAGAAGGTTTAGATGGATATTGGGAAGAAATACTTCCCTGTGAGGGTGCCCAGAGCAGCTCTGGCTTCCCCTGGATCCCTGGCAGTGTCCCAGGCCAGCCTGGAGGAACCTGGGAGAGCTGACATCCTTGCTTGTGGTGGGGTGGAACCAAGTGACCTTTAAAGGTCCTTCCCAACCCAAGCCAGTCAGTGATTCTGAAAGCAGACACACTCTGCCTACACATCGCTGCCTACAGGTACCACAGCACTGCCACTGATTAAATAACAATTTTAGCAGAATTAAATCTCCTTTGATTTTTTTTTCACCTTCTCACCCTTGTCTGTGAACACCATAAACAAAGCGGAGCAGGGGCTGCTTCCACTGCACCTCCATCTTTAGATGTTACTGAATATTAATATTAATAATGGATTCTGTAAATGTTCCAGAGCCTGAAAAATGAATCCTTAAATTAAATGTGATCCAGATTTAGTTCATGTGCAACAGACAATAATCACATAATCCTTGTGTTCTTCCTAGCAAGGAAAAGGAGATGAACAGGAGAAAACCAGACCATGGAATCACACCAGAATGATTTGGGTTAAAGATATCTCCTCCCACCCCTGCCATGGCAGGGACACCTCCCACTGTCCCAGGTGCTCCACCCCAGTGTCCAACCTGGCCTTGGGCACTGCCAGGGATCCAGGGGCAGCCCCAGCTGCTCTGGGCACCTGTGCCAGGGTCTGACACCCTCCCAGGGAACAATTCCTGGCCAATATCCAACCTAAATCTACCAACTTTCACCTCAGAGCCATTCCCTGGGTCCTGTCCCTCATCCCTTGTCCCCAGCCCCTCTGCAGCTCTCCTGGAGTCCCTCCAGGCCCTGGCAGAGCTCTGAGCTCTCCCTGGAGTTGCTCCTCTCCAGGTTAAACAATTCCAGCTCTCTCAGCAGAGCAGCTTCAATTAGAACATTTGTTTCTGACTTAAATTACTTATTTAAATTCTTTTAAAGTTTCTCTAAAAGTCAGTTTACAAGTTATCCTGCTGACATGGTGTCACATTATCTGTGATGGAACACTTTCAGAAGTGTACTGAAAATCTATCATTCTGCAAATACACAATAAAAAGGGAGAAAGGGGAAAAGATTCTTTCCATTTTTGCCAGTCTAACTTTGTCTAACTAACGCCTCTCCAGCCAAGACCTCTGTCTAAGAGAAAAAGCACCCAGTTTTTGTTTCTACTGTCTCTTAAAAACCTCACTGTGCTCCAACATCTCTGTTTGGAATTCCCAACTGTCCAGTTGCTCCTTCAGAAGAACAATGAGAACTTGGATTATGGAACTCAATTTCTTGAGTGGAGAGAGCCCTGAACTCCAGAGGCCCAGGAGTCCACAGAATCAGTGAGGTTGGAAAAGACTTCTGAGATCATCAACCATCACCTTGTTAAACAATAAATCCTTTCTCAGGTGTCAAATCCACACATTTTTTGAACAATTCCAGGGATGAGGACAGCACCACTGCCCTGGGCAGCCTGTTCCTCTGCTTGTCAACCCTTTCCATGAAGCAACTTTTCCTAATATCCAACTTAAACTTCCCCTGGTGCAACCTGAGGCTATTTCCTGAGCTACCTGGCTTTTCCCTTGTGCAACACCTCCAACATCACAGAAAACCAACCTAAAACTGGAGATTTTCCCACCATTTTCAAGGCAAACAGAGTCTGTGTGCCTCACACCCCCTGCACAACCCTGTGAAAAATTCAGCTGTTTGCTCCAGAGCCAATTTATTCAGGTGAGGACAGCAGGGCTGTGGCCCAGGATCCTGATGAATGAAATCTGTATTCCTGAAGGTCAGTAACTCCCAATCTGCTGCCTCGCAGATTTCCTGCCTTGGAAGCTTTCCCAGCTTTGCCCAGGACATGGCAAGTCTTCTGGAGAAATGAGTTGTACAGGGAGCTCCTACACAGGATTTGTACCAGGTACAACTCATTAATGGGAGAAACAATTTATCTGGAGAGGGTACCAGGGAGAGAGGCTGCTGATACTGGAAGGAAAATGCTTCTTTCATACTCAGGGGGTAAGAAAAATGTGCAGAGTTTAAATTTAGTTGTGTAGACACGAGCTGCAAATTGTTCTGGGCAAGACTTTGCAGATGCAAGAGGTGTTTTTTAGGGAAAACCCAGCAATTTAACTTATTTTTTAAGTTGGATTGCTTGTTGGCCAGAAAGAACTACAGCATCCAATTTAGTTTTTGAGGTTAATAGCAGCAAAGGAGGATCTCAGGGTATTTTTGAGCTCCTGCAGAGTTAATGGTCAGGAGCAGTGAAATAAGTCTGGGATAAGAATATTATGGTGCCACGTTCTGATGTGTGAGAGACTTTGTAAGCTGGTTAAATTTCAGGTAGTGTTAATTATTGAAAATATTAGGCATGAATGCCTAATATTTTCAATAAAATGCTAAAACTCAGCATTTCTCTATTGTTAGCACTGCATTCAAGATACAGCCAGGTTGGAAACTCTTTAAATAAATAAATATATCCATTTGGAACATGGTCAGACTCTGTATCCTCCCTCTCCCAAGACTCTCTGTCCTTCCCAGCTCTGAGGACAGCTCCGGGGCTGAGCTGGCCATGAGCCTCACACAGATTTTTGGCAGACAGGTGAATTTCACCACTCACTTGTTAAGAGGGAATAAAAAGCCATCTGATGTCATCCCATGAGCCAGAAAAAAAGGCCTTTTAAGCCAAAGCATGGCATTTGCTGTGTAATTTCAGATATTTTCTGTTCTCTGTTCTGTGGCTGCTGTAAAGCAGTAAAAGCTTTTTTGTTTTTTTTTTTGGAGGAGGAGGAGGGGAGAAAGGAGGAGCAGAAATAAATGAGCAGTGTGCATTTGTTTAGTTTTTTCTCCTCAGGACCAACATTTTCAATTGATGGAGGAGCAGAGGAAAACCTGTCCTGATTTATGGGCAGCAGCACAGCATCACCAGCAATCCTGAGCTGCTCCCACATTTCAGCAGGCAGGATAGCAATGCTGCTGCTTCCCTTCCTTCCACAAACAAACCTGGTCTAAACCAACACCTGATCTTGGCCAAGGAGCATCCCCTGGATTCACAAGCTCATCAGCATTGATTTCCATCAGTTCCTTCCCACAGGAAAAATGTCACCCCTTCCCCCATCCCTTTAGTCCCATCACTATTTCCCTTCTCTCCTTGGGATATTCTAACCCAAGGATTTCCAGTAAAGTCCCTGCATTAAGGGCTTTGTTGGAAATCACAAAGCTTCAGGAAAACACAGAGAGAGCAAACACTTGAGAGCAGTTCAAAGGATGGGTCAGACTGCTGGGATAAGCCTGAGGATCAGGATTTTAAGGGCAAAAGCCAAGAGGGATGGAGAGGAGACTGGAAAGTGCAGTGCAGTGAAGAAGAATGATCTAGGAGAAAACAGGATCCCTATACCAGGGAAGTAACTTTCCTTTTGGAAAGAAGGAGTTTAGAAAAGAAATGAAGAGCATAACTAATCAAATCAAATCCATAAAGTAGAAGAACTGCAAAATGCAAAAGTTGTTTCTGAAAAATGCTCCTTCCCTAAAGGTGAAAGCTGTACTTCAGCTTTATAAAAAGTTGGCTTAAGGACCAAAAGTCAAATACAGGTAAAAAACCAGACATGCTAAGAATAATAGATTAAAAATAGAAATTAAAATGAGGAATCCTAAATGGATCTTGAACTCCAAGTAGCAGGGATACTCTGGTGAGGGCCAGTATTTTGTTCTCAGCCCATGTGAGGTGCCATTCCTGCCTTCAGGGTAAGTCCACACTCCCTTTCCTCACTCACAGATCTCTCAGGCACTTCTGGGCCAGAAGTGAAGTGTTCACTCCATTCCAGCAAGTGTGTGGAGGATCAAATCTAAATTCACCTGCCCGTGAATGCCAATATTTAAGGGATGAGCCTCGTGGTTGGCTTTCAATAGACAAAGAAATTGTAAATTCCCCTGGGAAATTGCTCTGCCAAGAGAAAGGGATCCTGATTTTTGAGAGGCTGAACTACACCAGCCTTTAAAAATAAAAACCCAATGTTTTAAACCAAATTTTAGGAAATCCCTCTGCTCCATTTCTTCTGCTCAATGTTTGTAACTCCCACATCTCCCTCCCTTCCCAAATCCACAGCTTCCCATCAGGCAGGTTGGGGTGGGAGAGACACAGGCTCAGTTTTTTGTTGAAAACAAAACTCCTGAGCTTCTGGAAAAGCCTGAGGTGTCTGCACAGCTGCCCAGTGCTGGTGGCCTTCTTCTGCACCTCGTTAACTTAATGGGAAGGGAAATCAAACAAGTGGGATGATGTGGAGTGAACCCAGCTGGGTGATTATGGCATAAAAAAAAAGCAGGAATTGGTTTGGGCATGGGTTCAGCATCCCAAAAATGCACAGCAAAAGCTGTTTCAGGTGTTTTACTGATCACGGAGAGCTAAAGCAGCTGCTGGGCTACATTTGCAAACTGCTCAAGGAACTCAAGAAGTTGATTTAACTGAATGTCAGAACATCCCAAATGAGAGGATTACCTTCAATCTACACTGGAAACCTCCACTTGGAGCTTCCTGACATTTGCAAAATCACACAAGATGAGTATTCTCAGTGTATATTGATTTTTTTATTTCCCTTTTCATGGAGTAATGTGAAAAATTATCACCAGCTTGAGTGACCAGGAAATGAGAGAAGGAATATCTGTGAGTAGGAAAGAGCAGGTTGGAAATAAATCATCTCCTCACACACACAAAAATCCCACAGGAGTCCTGGCACTTGAGTTCTGCACAGAACTGGTGCTCAGCAGAACAATTCCCAGTGCCTGGACACCAGAAAGGACCAACTAGAAGCCATAAAGACCAACAAAATAAAACCAACAAAATAAAATAAAACAAAATAAACCAACAAAATAAAAACAGACAACTCCTAGTTTTCCTTCCAGACAGGAATGTAAGATAAAAATAAGCTTTAAAATCAGCTGTGACCCTCACTCAAATGAGATTCTTCTCATTCACCCAGGAAAAGCTTTTTGGGCAGCAGGAATTGTCCCCAGGTCACCTCCACCAGCCCCAGCACCAAACAGCCACTCCAGAATTATATTTGTACAACTTTTGTCCCAGTCCAGAATTACAATTTTTACCCTAATCCAAAACTACAACTTTTAGCATCATTCATTAACAACTTCTAAGTATTGCATTAAGATAAGCTATAAAATTTGACTTCTAAAGCAACATTTTTAGCAAAATTATAGAAATGATAGTTCCTATCAAATTTATTCTAGGATTTTAATCTGATTCTGCTAAAAACTCACCTGGAAAGGATGGGCTGGCTGGATAATATTCTAATTCTACCAGAAAACACCACTTCTGTTTACTTTTAAACCCCAAGATTACACTTCTGAAATGTCTGACAAAGAGATTCCTATTTCTATACTTGGATATTTCGTGCCTGAAATACCCAAACACTGATCCATCCCTGTCTCCCACATTAACCCCCTTCCTCTCCAACACCAAGCAATGCCAAATGCAATTTCCTTCTGCATTAAAAGATGCAATTGCAATGAAATATCCTCATCCCAGGATATTTATTATATCAACCACAGACATCCAGGGCCTGAGGGAATTATTTTTGTGTACATGAGGAAAAACAAGGGGAGCTGAAGGATTCTGGTAGTTCTTGTAACTGCCAGAAAAAGTCCTCCAAATTACATGCATCACTTTTTTATTTACTCCATGGCATCATAAGCCCATATATTTGCCTTTAAAAGATGAGTTATAAATGTACCATTGATTTCTTTTGACTTTTTTTTTTTTGTAATATCATTATCTGTAAGTGCTTCCTGAAGGTCACTGGATGCAAACTATGTTTACTATTAAATTTATACGTTTGAGAGAAAAGCAATGAAATACATTTACTCTGTTTTTCTTCCCTTTTTACCTTGCCCTTGTCAAAGTAATGGATAATTTCTTGATAGAGCTGATCTTTCAGCTGTCCTTGAGTAGCAGCCTGGTATCCATCCCGCTGGGTAAGATGTGCTGCACACGCTTCTTCTGACCACTAAATCACACAAAAAAAAAGGGGGAAAGTGAAAGCAAATCCAGAGCTGTGAGTTCTGAAGTGAAATAAAAGAGAGGGGCTTTATTTAAGGGAGTGGCACTGCAGTTAATGCACCAACAAAGGGTTTTTTCACAGCTGTGCCCTTTGCTTCCTTGGGCACAAGGAGCATTTATTTGGATGCTGTAACTGGAGGCTAATTACATCCATCAGCTGGAAGGGAGCTTCTGGAGGAGGCTTCTTCTCCTCAGTGAGTTTGATGAGGGTGACCGTGGCCTGCTGATGGGTGCAGCCCGCTGGGGACACAATGAACACTTCACCTCATGTGAGAGAACCCTGGAGCCCAGACCCATCAGCACAGAGGTGATGCCTCAGCTTTGGCTTTTCTATTTTTCACATTCTGTGCTGCTTTAGTGGGTCTGAGCTTCATATCAGGGGATGGTGAGCTCTGCACAGAGCAGGGAGACAAAACAATTCCTGCTCCAGCTGGGCACCAAGGACAAATGATCCAAACCTCAGCCCAGGAGCACAAACACCGTGGGCTGGAGAGAGAAAAACCAGCAGGGTGGGACTGCCTGGGCTGGAGCTGGAATGGGACAATGAACTCCAAGGTGCCAATGGAGCAGAACTGATCCCAGGGAGAGCCCCGGGAGCGCTCGTGCATTTTGGGACCATTTTGGGTCATTTGGGTGCAGCCCTGGCTGGGCTCTGGTGCTGCCCAAGGTGGATCCATGAGGAGATCCTGGAATAAATCCCTGCTTTATTCTGTGACTCTGTCCAGCCTCTGCTCCAGGGCAGCCTCACAAGGCATCAGTGGGAAGGGCTGCAGGCAGGGAAATGAGATAGCTCCAACTCACTGAGGATCTCTGGAGGCAGGGAAAACATAATTAACTTTATCCAGCCTGCCTGCAATTAGCAGCTCTGCCTCTTCCAGCAAATGCCTGATGGATCAAGGGAAAACATCAATCATAGGAATCATGGAGTGGTTTGGGTTGGAAGGGAGCTTGAAGCCCATCCCATCCCATCCCATCCCATCCCATCCCATCCCATCCCATCCCATCCCATCCCATCCCATCCCATCCCATCCCATCCCATCCCATCCCATCCCATCCCATCCCATCCCATCCCATCCCATCCCATCCCATCCCATCCCATCCCATCCCATCCCATCCCATCCCATCCCATCCCATCCCATCCCATCCCATCCCATCCCATCCCATCCCATCCCATCCCATCCCACCCCTGCCATGGCAGGGACACCTTCCACTCTCCCAGCCTGCTCCAAACCCCAGTCTGGCTTGGACACTTCCAGGGATCCACGGACAGCCACAGCTTCTCTGAGCAACTTCCAGATTCATTTCCAGAATTACTGCTACTTTACCTCCTATATATTATTAAATTTCACCCAATCACTTCTTGTTTTGGCCAAAATGTTTGTGTTTGTGTCCTGCAGACACGTCTGACAGCTCTGTCCTGAACTCTCTTTCTGAGCAACACAAACCTGCTGTAGCCTACAGTGTCATGGAATTTTTTTTCAGCATTCTCAGAGCTGCTATCTTCTGTTAGTTTTGCACACCTCGATTTTGAGAAAAAAATGTTTGAAAACACAACAAAAGTCTCTTTTCTTGAGTAAAGTTTCTTTTCTTGAGTGTACTTTGTCAGCTTTCAGTAATTTGGCCTCTCTCCCTCCCCAGGCAGAGCCTTCTTGCAGATTTAAAGGTGAAATTCTCACACACTCTCAGTCTTGCCCTCGATGTGATCCCATTAAAATCAGCAGGATGAAATATCTGCCCGTGATGAGTGTCATTGAAAATCCTGTCCTGAGGCTTGACAGAAAAACTCAACTGCTCAGTTACACACCCCCAATATTGCTGCTTCTCAGGCAACACTGAACTCCTCCCTCCACCTGGGCTGCAGGAGCAGGGACTGAGGCAGAGACTGATACACTTTCATAATAAAGTAATTCCAGCCTCTAATGAAATTATATTTACAAACAAACATCCACTGAGGGATGAAAACCTGTGACAAATCCTACCCTGCCATCTACTATTGATTTGTATTAGGAGAGAAAAGTGGATCTTTCTTCCCATGGAGTTCTCCCACAGAATTCAAAGGAGCACACAAAGTGAGGCACTCACCTGCTCTGAACACACTCCCTAAGAACAGCCACAACTGCCCAAACTCTAATTTGAGGTCACAGGAAGTAAATTGTCTAGTCCAAGTCATGCCAGGTGAAGTCTGAGTGAGGTTTTATGGCGTGGCTTATTCCAACATTTATTCAGGAACACAGCCCCATGGAAGGGAATGAATCCTTCCTCCTGTCTAAAAGGTTCATCCACGTGAAGTGGGCACAGTGCTTTGGCACTCCAGATGAATCTTTGAGATGTTTCCTTGTGTAATAACCCTCTAATGATTTTAAAATACAGTAAATACATTTCAGAGTGTCTAAATTTAAATTGCACATGTTACACTCTGCATCATATTTAGTCTTTTTATGGCTTGGATGCAGTTTACTCAGCTCTGAAGTACGAATAATTCTCAGTGCATCCATCAGAAATTTAACACCTTCCCCTTTTCAACTTTTCAAAATAGATATTTGACGCTCACACTTTGCTGGGGATTGCTGAAATTAAAGCCAGGATTGCCAAGAACAGGTGGCTGCTAAGGATGAGCTCCATTTCCTGGATGAAGAGGGGCACCAGCAGGGTGCAATCACACAAACCCAGCTGACTTTGGGTGGGAAGGGACCCTAAAGCCCATCTGGCTCCATCCCCTGCAGTGGGAAGGGAAACTTTCCCTGGACCAGGAGGCTGCAATACACTTGCCATTGGAATGGGCAGGAGATCAAGGGGAAAATGAAATTCTCATTTATTTGTCCCTGACTGTGCTCCTGGGGGAGGCTCATGTCCTTGAGGGGAGTGGAAAGAGATCCAGCACTCCCTGGGGAAGAAAGATTTCACTGCAGGTTGTGAAATGTGAGGAAGACAAACAGGACTAAATCCAACCCTTCCAAAACCTCTCATTCTTATCACACTGAGATTTTTACTTTTCCCATTAACTGCTTTTCAAAATTAAAACATAAACCTAGGAATTCAGTGATGATTCAGTTGTATTAAATGTGATTTCACGACACAAGTGTCTGCTGGCAAGAGCAGCATCTTCCTAAGTGATAACCAGGAGAGCAAAGTGGGTACCTGCTCCCACATCTGTGACATCAGCACGTAAAAAAGCTGCATGTTAGAGACAACACCTTCTCTCCTGAATGTTTTCAAGAGATTAATGCTGCTGAAATACAGCTTCACTCCATTTCTGGCTGGCAGTGCATGGTGTTAAACACTCAAATGCTTTATTTCAGCCACTTTCTGCAGGTAACATATTATTTGTGCATATTGCAGGCTACACCAAACATTCCTTGAAGAGGAGCAATATCATTGTGCCTCTTCAAATGTGCTATAAACTGGGTAACACTGCATTACAATTATGTGCACCTTTTAAAGGCACGACCTTGGAAAGAAGGCCATTTGAATCTCTCTGCAATTTTCTGAAATCAGTTACAGACACCCAAGAGCACTCGAGCAGGGGCTCCAGCACTCCTTGCACAAAAGATCTGTGGAGAGCTCATTTACTAAAATATCTGGTTAGAGGCTTTCACACATTGTACAGTCTGGATATTTGCAATTTGGACTTGGTGGTAATGACTTGACCACATTTCCTTCACTCCAGCTCAAGATCCACCTCTGCCATCCAGCGAAGAGCTGCTTTTCTCTGGGGATGAATTCCATGTGCAAAAGGGAGCCCAGCACAGAGCTGCTCATCAGCTTCAAGTGCAGAGTTCTGAGTGACAAACTCCCCCCTGGCTGGCTGCTGCTGGCATTTCCCAGACTCAGGATGTGTTTTGGGGTTTACCTTGAGGAGCTTTGCGTGCAGGAGTAAGGTGTAGGCAGCCTCTGTGTAGTTGTCACACTCCTTGTGCAGGTCACACAGCTTGTACAGGTACCTGCCAGCAACAAAAACAATGGCTCTTAAAAAGAGTGGGTTTAAGATGTTATTCAAGCATTTCTTTTGAAGATTACAAGGGTTCAAGTCTCTCTTCAAACAAGTAAGTACTTGTGGGATGGGATAAAGTTCCCATTTCAGTGTGCAGAAAACATTTAGGACCATTTGCATTTTCACTGTGCTGTTTTTAAGGGACACTCAGGGAATCAAGGGATTAATAAGGTTGGAAAAGTCCTCCAAGACTGAGTCCCATCTTTGACTGAACACCACGAGAATGACTTGTAGTGAGTAATAAATCCAATCCAGATTTTGTGCAAGACAGAGCACTTTTACAGTTCAGCTATGGGGACAGGAATAAGTTTCATTCTTTAACTTCAATATCATCACACCTCTGGCAGGGGATTCTCTTCATTTGTTTGATGATTTTTATACCGACCGTTAAAAAAATCCCCACAAAACTATTAAAAATTGTATTTTGAAAAAGCCAGTGAAAATCCTTTCAAGTTTGATATTCATTTTAAGTTTGTTAACACAAATTGGAGAGAATTTGGCTGGGGGTTTGACAGTGAGAGACAATTTGTCTTTATAGAGATGCTGAACATGGCAGACCCAAATAATAAGAAATAACTTCATGTGTTTGTCCACAGTTATCAATCCTGCCATTTCCTATTCTTTTTACAAACTTCTAAAAGACCAATTAAAACCATTTAAACAACAGGAAGAGAGTTGACAAGTGAAAAGATAACAAGCACCTGAGAGTGAATCATGAGTCACATTTAGATACCTAAAATAGCAGTACAAACACAAACTTCATTTTAGCACAACAGTGTAAGCAATAGTCAGCCAAAGCACAAATGGGGGCTGTGAACCCTGAGGTTTACAGAAAGCACAATATTTGCATGTTTACTTGGACTGAAAAGAGATTTTGAAAGCTTTAAGTTTAAAGTAACTATCAGTCAGGTATTATTTAACAGCTGTTTTTATTCCAAGTCTCATATTTTGTACCTCACCAGGAGGCAACATCATTTTTTGCTCAGCTTATTTGTTTTCTTCACCAACAGGAGAATTCTGGCTCCTGAGTATTTCAGTGCTCATTGTAATGGAATTGAAGGACTTGGAGAAAGGGGACAGAGATAATCTGCTGACTTTCACTTCCAGCACTCTGTTCTCAGTGCAGATAAGCTTTTGAATTACTTCAGGTTCAGCCAAGGTGTGATTTTTCATCACTCCTCTCCTCCAGCCCCCAGGTGACTGCTTAATATGAACTTAATTTCCCCAATTACAGAGTCTGTGTCAGGCAGTTTGTCACCAGTCATGTTTACAAACCTTATGTACATCTCTTCCCTCTCGATCTCCTTGTAGAAATTCTGAAAAACAACATAATTTGGTTACAAAGTCTTTGATTTCACACTTTGGAATGTACACAGAACACGCTCCAAATTAAAAATTCATAATTGCGTAACATCAACCTCCAAACTGCAAAATGAAATTTGCCTCTAGTGATGGAACACAAGTTCTTTAACTCAGAAAATCAAAGGCTGGGATGTTTCATGTTGCAATGTTTTAGGGTTTCTGTCTCATTGCAAAGGTTAAGAATTTGCAAGAATAATACAGCTAGAAATTTGCTGCTGGCATTTGCAAGTCACACATCATTAACCATTTTCAGCTGAAAATTTTCTAATATACGAATTAGAAATATTTTTAAGCAACAGTTGTTGTATGCATTGAAAACTCCAAACCTTAGTCCAGCAATACATCATCTGCTCTTGGAGTCTAACAGTTTCCTTGGAAATACAAAGTTATTTTAGTGCTATTTACCTGGTTTCATATGTCACACATTAGCATCACTCTCCTCTGAGTGCCTCCAGCCTTGAGATAAACTGGTTAACAGTGCAAATATTGTAAATGCAAAATATGATAACTGGAGGAGAGATTCAAGGCATTTCTGAATCTAATTTCAAGTTTGCCTCCAAAATTTAAAGTGTATCTAAGAAAACAAAAAACCAAGAAAGTTCTTCTTCACTGAATTATATATATTTCAATGGTAAACTAAAGAAGAGGCAATAAAAGAGCACAAACCCAGCACTAAAAGTGGAATAAATCCAACACAAAAGTGATCCCTTAAAAGAGAACGGAAATGCAAGTTCAGAGACAGAATCCACTTTTCAGAGAGGAATGATGGGTTATTCCAGGGTTATTCCAGTTAATATAACTGCTTATTAGTCTTGGGTTCAATTCAGAAACAAACTGCCAGGGCCACCACTGCCCTGTGTCCCCAAGTGCCACATCCACATGGATTTTAAATCCCTCCTGGGATGGGGACTCGACCTGGGCAGCTGGGCCAGGCCTGGACAAACCTTTCCATGAAGGAATTTTCCCAAATATCCACCCTGAGCCCAGCCTGGGGCCGTTCCCTCTGCTCCTGTCCCTGTTCCTGGAGCAGAGCCCGACCCCCCGGCTGTCCCCTCCTGGCAGGAGCTGTGAGAGCCACAAGGTCCCCCTGATCCCCCTTTGCTCCAGGCTGAGCCCCTTCCCAACTCCCTCAGCCCCTCCTGGGGCTCCAGAGCCTTTCCCAGCAGCACTGGCTTATGTGCAGATCAAACCCTCCCAGTTAAACTACCATCAGTGCAGATAAATTTAATCCCAGGAAAAGCTCAGGATCAATAAAGTCCCAATTAGGAACCCTTTGAGACCTCACATGGGAATCGTGCTGAGTTTCAGTGTGGGTTGGATTTTTGCAAAGGCATGAATTTCACTTCAGGTACCTGGAGAATGATGAAAAGGCTGAGTGGGCCCTGGAGGGAAAAGGGGAGTGTAAAATCAAGCTAAGGTTTGAAATTATGGCAAGGGAAAAACGACGGAAAATTCCGCCCCGCGCCGCTTCCCGGGAATTCCAGCGGCTCCTGTGCTCGGTGGCTCACGGTGACAGAACCTGGCAGCAGCACATCACCCACAGAATCCATCATCTGCAAATGCCTGGCAAATTCAGCTGCCCAAAAGCAGCACCAGGAGAAGCTGTTGGGAGACACCTGGAGAGAACAAACCCCCACGGGTTCCACGCCTCCCCCACGGGGTGCCGAAATTCCTGGCAGGAGGCTCCGAGTGCTCTCACGAAGGGAAGGAGAAACAACTTCACCTTCCCCGGGGAATTTTCCCAGTTTGAACAGTGTGTGGTGACTGGGATGTGCTGTTCCCCATCCTGCTTGGAGACCTGGCAGGATTTTCCAGCAGGGTTCTGCTCGGGAGGACGCCGTGACCTTTCTGCAGGCAGCCCAACAGCACTTGCTGCATCACCAGCCTGTGACAACTCTCCAAATCCCTCCCCTTTGCCCATTTCCCAAATATCCTGATGCTTTCTGATGTGCAAAGAGAGGGAAAACAAACTAAAAATAAAGGCCCAATTTCGGGTTTGATGCCTTAATCTCCTCTCCTGCTCCAGTGGGCACTGTTTTGTTCATGGCTGATGAGAAGGGGGCGGTGTAAAGGCTGCACTGCACGAGGCCAGGACTGCATTAGATGCAAAAAAAAAAGCTAAAAACTACATTATATTTAAAAAAAAAGCTGCGCACAATTTACTTTGCTCTTTCCTGAACAAAATCCATAAACCAGATCACATAAATCACAAATATTGGCTGTGCCTCATGTATTTGAGCAAAATCAAAACTTTGATTATGATATGGGGAGGAAAGCTTGGAATTCTCAGTGGCAAACGGTGAAAAAATTAAATTTAGTTCATGTTATTTTGAGGTCTCTGAAAGTTATCTTTCATGGGTGCTGATTTTTGAGTTGTAAAATCTCATTTTCCAAATCTCCACCAAAGACCATGAGTGTGAGTACAACGGGAACAATTATTGCTTCCAACTCCAGCCCAGATGAACCAAGATTTTTGTATGGGGTGAAGCTCCAAAATTTCAGGATCTAAGAGGAGAAAATTTCCCATCAGTGAGGAAAACAAGCCAAGCATTTCCTGCTGTGAATCAAATAATACCTTGAATTCCTCCAAATAATTTGAATAAAGGCGCTGAGCAGAGAGCAGAATATAAAAATTATTGTAAATCCAGGGAAATTTTAGGAGTAAATGGCAGAGAACTCTAACATTCTGTATGTCAAGTGGTTTTCAGCACAGAGTTGTTTATACATCAATTGTAAATGCCAATGAACATGCCCTGTAACATTTCTCCTTAAATCTTTCTGTAGAAACAATTAGAGAAGGGATAATCCATGTTTTCACAGATTTGCCATCACCAAAATAGGAGAAAAATAGGAAAAAAACCTAAAGCATTCCAAATTTCCCCAAGAATCCCAACAGACACTCTGCTTGACACAGCCCTTTGTTAAAGATGCAAGATTCTGAGGGTAATGGGGTTTTGGGTGATTTTATGGTGATTTTGTACTGGTTTTATGGTGATTTTATGATCATTTTGTGGGGATTTTTGGCGGTTTTGTGGCAGTTTTGTGGTGGGTCTTTGGGTGACGTGCGGGTGATTTTGTGGTGCTTTTTGGTGGTTTTGTGGTAGTTTTGTGGTGGTTTTAGGGTGACTTGGTGGTGGTTATGTGGTGATTTTTGGTGATTTTGTGGTGATTTTTTAGGTGATTTTGTGGTGATTTTTTGGGCGATTTTGTGGTGATTTTGTGGTGATTTTTTAGGTGATTTTGTGGTGATTTTTTAGGTGATTTTGTGGTGATTTTTTGGGCGATTTTGTGGTGATCTCATGGTGACTACGCAGCGTTTTTGTGGCGATTTTGCAGTGATTTGTGGTGGTTCTGCAGTGGTTTCACAGGGAATTTGTGGCAGTTTCATGGCGATGTTGCAGTGATTTGGGATTTTGGTGCTCACCAGCACGTTGACGGTGCAGCTCATGCGGTTCTCCTTGTTCTCGTCGTGCATGATGGTCCTGTAGTCCAGCAGCCTCTCCATCAGCCTCACCACCAGCTTCACAAAGGTCTCCCC
The DNA here is from genome assembly GCF_050655825.1 of Lonchura striata. Lineage (NCBI taxonomy): Eukaryota > Metazoa > Chordata > Aves > Passeriformes > Estrildidae > Lonchura > Lonchura striata. The sequence goes on along the minus strand of NC_140708.1, from coordinate 38,749,955 downwards.
GCTCTTGGCCAGGTATTTGTGCTTCCTGCAGTGCTCCAGGAGGCTGAAAAACCAATTAAGTTTGCCTTGTTAATCACATGCAGAGAAAAACCTTGACTCAGGTGCAGTTTTAAATACTGCGCATCGTTAACAGATTTTAATTATTTCTGGGCTACAAAGTTCATTGTAGTCTAATTGCTCTCTCTCCTGACTTCCCCGTGACATAAATTTTGCTGCTGATCAACACTTACATTTTGTCAAATAATACTTTGTACTGCTCATCTCCACGGCCTCCTTCCACTTCATGATCCAGTTTGGTGATGATCTCGTTTTCAAACTGCAATTAAACAAAGCAAGCGTAAATAATCAGCTGGCAAATATTTCACTTTATGACTGTAGCCTCGATGCCTCACAGATTGCTTGGGTGCCTCGGTGAGACGTTCAGCCCCTGCTTTAAAGCTTGATTGACTTTTAGAGTTTGCAGTCTCTGGTTTTTCAGACTCTCCACGACCATCTCCTGCCCTACAAGGACTTCTCTGGTTAAAGGAATCATCGTTTGTGTGGTTAAATGAAGTGTAAATATTTGCATTATGGAAAACTAAAGAAGGAGATTAATGACAGGACTTGAGGGCAGGGAGAAAGGAGACAGAATGTCCTCAGCAGCAGAACTAAACACAAAAATGCTGGGAGCTGTGTGAGAGAGGAAAGGCAACACCTGAGGCTGGAAAACCCTGCTGAGTGCACCCCCAGCATCCCTGACACCCCTTTTCAGCACACAGACACTGACTGCAGCAAACAACCTGATCAAGCTGTTAATAAACCCTGCAGAAGGGAAGGGAGTAGCTACAAACAACTCCAGAATAATTTTATTTGGGCAATATTAAAAGTATGCAAACTTAAGTGGCCAACAGAATATGTTTGAAATGCAAACTGGGTAATTCCATGGATTTGTAATGATTACAGAGGGTTTTAGCTCTGCTAGGAATGGATGTGTTCTGTTAGTGGAGGAAAGCTCACTCCAGGCCTGCTGCTCTGCAATAAATCAGTGAAGTCACCAAATTCCTAAATCTTCATTAAATAAGCACAGAGAGGCACAGGATTAAAGACAGAGATCTCAGCAGGAGAGGGTGGGAGGGCTGGGAGCCCCAGCAGGGGAGTGGGAGCCCAGTGCTCCCAGTGGGAGCTGGGTGACAGAACAGTTGTCACCAGGTTTTTTCACTGTCACTTGCTTAAGCCACCCCTAAGCATGGTGAGGAGAAGCAAGAGAACAAAGAGTACCACCAACATTTTATAAATGTCAAGAGATGCTCTTTGCATCTGCAGGTGATATTAACAGCACATAATGACACATGGGGAAAGAATAGATTACCTGGATCATAAAATATTCTGGGATCACTGATTCCAGCCCTGGCCCTGCACAGACACCCCAAAAATCCCACTGAGAGCATTGTCCAAACCCTCCTGGAGCTCTGGCATCCTCGGGGCCATGCCCATTCCCTGGGGATCCTGGGCAGTGCCAGCACCTCTGGGGAAGAACCTTTCCTGAGATCCAACCAAACCCTCCCCTGACAGAGCTCCAGCTGTCCCCTCAGGTCCTGCCCCTGGTCACAGAGAATACAATGAATCCATTATTAAAATAATGACAGGAAGATGAGAAAAGGTAGGATAATGCAATCCATCCCCTCCCAGATCCAAACATGCTCCCACAGTATCAGAGAGTTGAGTAAAACACTGAAACAACACAATGATGAAACAGAGAAGTCACAAAAATCCTGCTCCCTAATGAGCCCAAAATAAAATTGACTTTCTAAGCCAATGTGAAAAATGACACTTGCTGCCAGCCCCAGCCCTGCAGGTGATGTATTTTTTAGGAAGAGATTACTCAGAGAGAGAAGAGCAATTACATTTGTCATGCAGGATCTCCAGGATCTTCCCACTATCAGTTTCACTTAAATCCTTGTAAATCCATGCTTTGTTGGGCCATTTCCCCTAACAGCCTCTTGGGCTGAACAGAGCCAGACTTGTGGCATTTTGGGGGTTTTAAGGATTATTAACAATATCTTTGCTCTTCAGTCATTCCTGATATTTCTCATGGAGTCGCTGTGATGCTGATCATCTGAGCCAAATGAAGAAATGTTATTTAACATCAGTTAAAATTCCTTCTGTGGCCTTTCCATGGAGGAAGATTTTAGCAATACCAGCTGAGGTTCATTCCCTATGATGGGAGCAGGAATGTGACCCTGGAGCTGCACGAGCCAGTGGCTCTGGGACACTGCACCTGGCATCTGTTGATAAACTCCATTTTTACTTTTCTCTCTTTTTTTTTTTCCCCTAATGCACTGAGTTTTTATAAATGCATTACATTTAATTTAATGCATAAATAAGCCTGCAATTATTGTGATGGGATTTAGTCTCAAATGAAGAAGTGCCAAATCTCCAGTGTTTCCATTAGAGCCAGTGCCACTTGCTGAGGCCTGGGGGGAATATCTGCACCATCAGTGAGCCACACTCACATCCTCCTGTTGACACTGAAAGCTCCAGGGGTGGTAGAGGAAGATTACAGGACATTTTTATCCACTTTTCCTCGCAGCTGATCAAGATCTCAGCCTCTCTTTAGGATGAGAGTTTGAACTTGAGCAAAGAGCACCTCCAGTGCTTCCTCTGCCTTAATCTCCCACCTGGAGCAAATAAATCAGGGTGAACCATCTCATGTCACCTCAACTGATCACTTCTTGGCTTGGGTTTATCTCAAGGAAGGCTGAATTTGTAGCACTGGCTGACAAGTTAATTTTGCTGTAGATGAGGAGGACTTTCAGCCCTCCAAGCTGCTATAAATTCATTTTGATGTGGGCTAATAATAATTTGCCATATAAAATTGAAGTGACAGATCACACCACCAGAAATTAGTCCTAACGCAGAAATGGCACCCAAGTACAGCAAAACTTTGCTCAGGGGTTTCTGTGAAAGTTGGTGGTTATTCCCAATGGTTTCATCCATTCTCTTTCCTATTTTTCCACGGCATTCCAGCTGGGAAACAGATCTGGAGCCATTCAAAATGATGGGATCATCTTGGAGGCCCCTGCATTACCTTTCTCCCTTTCTTCTCTAGAGTGAGGGATGATTACTGATCTCTTCCAAAAGGCCAGAAACCAAGAAAAACTTACACATTTACATTTCAACTGTAGGTAATTAAAAATGTTCCTTATTGAAACCAATCCTTTGTGGGGGGATTAGTTATTTGGATTTGAATGTTTAGTGGGATCACAGGAACTGGGAGAGTTATTTATTGTGTCCTGTCTGCAAATCCACAGCACGGGGAAAGGGAGCTTAACGCAGGGCTCAGAAGGGGCAAAAAAAAAACTTAATAAGGAATTGTAGGTTCTGAAAGCCAAGAGAGATTCTGATAAACTAGGGGTAACTTCTGACTAGGGGGAATTAAATCCATCTGAAATTCACCAATAACCAGCACGTAAAAATCAAATGCTGGTGTGGCTGTTTGGTGATACTGAGATTTATTGTTAAATGGTAGAAATGGGCTCAACTCCAAACAAGCAGAACGTGGTATCAGCAGTGACACAGGTCTGGAAATGGTGAGTTAAAATTTAAGCCAAGAGTGCTGGTAGGAAATAAGGAATGAAGTCACAGCTGGGGGCAAGAGGCACGGACACCAGGAGCTTTCCATGCTCCAAATTCCACATTCCAGCTGAGGGGTTGTTTCACCTGAAGCTTTTCCTTCTGTTGGATCCATCCCACTCACCTGAGCAGGCCCTGAACAATCAAACCAATTCTCTTTCATCATTCCTGTGGCTCTGACAAATTCCCTTTGATCCGGAGGCTCTGCTCCTCACACTGGCCATGGGAGAAGCCAAGGGGAGAAGGAGGCGTTTCCTTCCACAGGGCAGCTTCAGTCCCACACTGATTTTAGGATGGGATTCCTGCTTTGAGGTGCAGGCTACTTTGAATTTTTATAAAGGCTTCAAAGCACCTCCAGAGGGAGAGGACAAAATGGGCAACTCCAGCTTTTAATTCAGTCAGCCTTAATATAGTTCTGTAAAAACAAGGGGTATTTAACTTGTTCTGTCTCTAAATACACTAGGAGAAGGAAAAAAAACCCCAAAATTCTTCTGTCTGTTCCTGGTTTTACCAGGCAAACCCAAATCCTCCTGAAATGAAAACCACCACAGGGAAAGCTGCCTGTTTATCACACAAACCATCACAGCATCGGGGGCCTGGAAAAAACTGTAATTCCTCCCCCACAAATCATCAGGTTGATACATCTGCTGGAGAAGTGGAGCCAACCTAAACCCTTGTTGATGTGACTAATAAGGTTAGATAATTGGATTTCTGGCAGGTTAGTTTAACAGCAGCCAACCATGCCATTTGGAAGTTCTCTCTAGAAGAGTGCTGGACAAGGATAATTGGTACTTGCATATAAAGGATATAAAGCAGCACATTACATCGACCCATTAAGCATCAAAGCTTGCCTAGGTACTGGTAATATTATCTATTTCTATAACCTCAACACAAAAGAGACAAAAAAATGAGTGAGGAATCTACAGACCATGCAGCCCCACTTCAATTCCTGCGGAAACCACAGAGCAAGAGCTCATGAAAGATTTTTTCCAGGTACACAAAGGGCAAGAAAGTGACTGGGAAAAACCAATTTACCAAGCTGAACATGAAAAAAAGTGTCCCACTTCAACGGAGCCTAAATGTGTCCTGGATTGCATCAGCAAGAGCATGGCCAGAGCAGCAACAGGACCACTGCACTTGTTGGACCAGGGATGGAATTCCGTGTCTGGCTCTGATCCACCAGCTGAGAGAGCCCTGACAAGCTGGAGATGGTCTAAAGGAGGGTCACCAACATGGGCAGAGTGCTGCAGGACCTGCAGTGGTTGAAGGAATTGGGTTTGCTCAGCCCAGAGAAAATCCAACTCAAACATTCCAACACCTAAAAGGTGCTCAGAGAGGAGATGGAAGCAGAAACGGGCACAAGCTGACCCCAGGAAATTCCATCAGGAAATAAAAAGCAGAAAGGTTGAATCACAGAATCCTGGAATGGTTGGGGTTGGAAGGGAGCTTGTGTCATTCCAATGCCCTGCCACAGGCAAGGACACCTTCCAAAGGCCAGGATCAAACACTGGAATAGCTCATCCAGAGAATTGCTCAAACAAACCTCACTGGAAATACTCCAAACTGGGCTTCAGGTGGTCCCAGATAACCCAACCTAATGCCCAGATTAATTCCAGAGGTCTCATCCAGCCTACACTTTCCTTCAACCCTCTGCTTTTCCCAAGCCTGTGACCTTCATCCCCCAAAGGCCAGCCTGAGATACTCAGCAAACTCAGAACTGCAAGATCAGTGGACAGATTGATTATTCCTTGTGGGATGTGGCTGGTTCCTCCAAACACATGGAAAAAGGTTTGTATTTTTTTTTCCCTCTGCACCTGTCCTGTCAATGCTACATCCATAAAGAAGCTACACTGCCACAGGAAATATTATGTCAAGTACAACCCCAGATATCTCTGACTTGAGGATGAGGAATTTTTCTTAAACGGCAAAAAAAAACCTCCCTAAGTGAAATATTTAAGACATTCATTTATTAAAATCAGCCAACTATACCACACAAAGCTGGTTTCCTTCTGTCAGGAAAATTGAAGGCCATAAATTTAGCTATAAAGTCACCCTCGGATTTTTCATGATCTATATAATTGTACAAATAAAAAATGACAAGCAACAAAAGAGAGCATCTGACAGGAAACTGTTTAAATGGCATCCCAGTGAGCATTTCAATCTTTACAGTAGCACTGGAGTCAAACATGAGAAAAAATGATTATGCAGTAATTGGATGAAGCCAAAACACAGTTCACAACCTCTCCACACACCATCCAGCACAAAACAAATCAAAGCAATGAAGCTGATGCCATTTCCCTTGCTTAAGTCTCTCCACGCAGATTTTCATTTACTCTGCCTACAGATTTATTAAGAGCTGCTTCTCCATAGCAGCTCACAAGAAAAGTATGGGAAAGGATAAGGTTTTTCATCTAAGAAAGAAAACTGCCAATAGAAAGGGAAAAAAAGCAAACAACACATGTCAAGTTTTATTGCAAAATTCACAAGGGCATATCCTGAACTGACAGAAATCTCACAGTGGGAAGGAGCTCCACTGGCTTAGTCCAAACCCTACCTGGCCTAACTAGTCTTAAACTCAATCCATGAGCAAAGTTTCAAGGGAAGCAATGTCAGATGAATGATATCAGGAAACTTTCTTTCACTCCACTTGTCTTTCAAAAGTTGAAGTTATCAGGAAAAGATGGTGTGTGTGTGTATTCAAGGGCTGCCCTCAGCAGTCCAAATCAAATAGAATAAAAATGCTCCATTACTATTTCAGATTTTGCAGTGCCTGTAGAGCAAGAAGCAGCACAGACAGTGCTGGATTGCTTTTTTTCCCCTCTTCAAAATCCATAAAATGGTAAGGAAAATCAGAATTATAATAGAGTAGAGATGATAAATCCTTTCAGGTTATACTTTTGCCACATTATCAGGCTTCCTTTATGTCCAATTTATCTCGGGAGCAAACTCCTTGTGTGAGTCACGGTGACAATTTAAGACATCTGTCTTTGCTCCTGTGCCATAACCAAAGGTTTCATTTGCTACATGCAAATCTCTCCTTCAATAACCACTTCAAACCCACAGATGAAAACTCCACAGCCCCTCAGGAGTTGCAGGAAATAAGCAAATCCATAATTATATTATTCCTTAGAAAAATGAGAAATAACACAATTCCTTATGTTTTGTCAAAGAACAGCCAAATTTTCCTTGCTTTAAATGCCTGCAGCTCTCTGCTTACCCTCTGGAAGCTCCTGGTGGAGTGGAATTCACACTGCATCATGTCAAAGAAGATGGGGATCGTGGCCTTCCGCAGCTCCGTTTCTGGGATCAGGGTCATTTCCAGGATAGGCCCCACCATTTCTGGGATGAACTTGATTTTATGCTGACCTTTAGGAGAAAAGATGCATTTCAGAGTGAACAACCCTTGGCATTGGTAGAAGATGTAAAAGCTGTATTAATATGCTTATGGCGCATAACAAAGCCTGTTTTAATACCTGGCTCGACTGAAATATTTATTATTTTTATTTATTTATTGATGATGATGATTACCACATTTACAATTATTATTAATAACAATTTTATTATCATTAAATTATTATTATTATTTAATTAATAATAATGATTACCACAGGAGAGGAGGTATTGTCTAACAGCAAACCAAGAGGAGTTGTTGAAGCAGTCGTCAAGCTGGGACTCGCCACATTTCCCACTCCATATTTTCACACCCAAATTTCCAGGTTTTATTTTAGAACACAATGTGTGGCTGGCAGGGAGGAAGGCTAAAAGGCACATCACTTGTATTAACTTATTTAGACTCCTGTGTGAACAAAATGTTCTCGGTGTCAGTCTATCAAAGTGTCACCACGAGTGCAGCCTAACAGAGCCTCGAGACATGAAAGCACAGCTCAGCCAGCCCACAATATGTCTCCTTTCCTCAGAGCTGAGCTGCCTGCAAAACCTGACTGCAGACTGAGCTTCCCAAGAGAAAGCTGCTCCTCCTCCCATCCCTGCTCTGCTCCATACAGGGAAGGCAAATTAAAGCTTAGCAGGAGTGTGGCACTTCATAAATATTGGAAAAAAAGCAGGTTACTGTTTGTATTATTGGCTAAATGGATGCAGAGTGTGTGTGCTGCGAATTATCTGGTGGGTAAGTCCATGGAAAAATCATCAGGATGGTTGGAGTTGGGAGTGACATTAAAGTTCATCCAATTCCCACCTTCAACTATCCCAGGTGGCTCCAGGCTGGCCCTGGGCACTGCCAGGGATCTAGGGGCAGCCACAGCTGCTCTGGGCACCTGTGCTGGTGTTTCATCACCTCCTGTACCACGGTGCTGGAGCAGCACAGCCCTCAGAGCTCCAGGCAGAAGTTTAGGAAACACAAAGACATTTCTCCATCAGCAACAGGCTGGGATCCACTGGGAGCTCAGGACAGACCTGGAGATGTTCCTCACAAATGCCCTCTTAGGGATGTTTACAGCCAGGTTCAAACACTGTTTCTATACCCAATATCACGCTTCAGACCAGATTCTTTGGATTCCAGTCCTCAGTCTCCTCCAGCCCTCAAACTCTTTGCTTCCCACTGCAGTAACCAGTGGTACAGGACAGCAACAGATTTCAATTCATTTTTATTCCACTGCACTACACCACTGTGACAGTAACCAGTGAAGTCTTTAATTGGTAGTTTCACTTTGACCAGAACTAACATAAATCTCAACAAATGTAATCAAGAAAAATCCTTTACCACCAAAACACACTCCTTTTTTTAGCAGATATAATTTAAGTCCCTTGATTTGGCAAACTCCTGGATCCTATTAGCATTAGCAATAGGATCAGGGTAAATTAATACTCAAGGAAAATGGTGACTCTGGGTGCTGCTGCGGTTGTGGGGCTGCTCAGGAATATCAAGTGAGAGGCCCAAAGCTTTTTCCCTCAGTCTCCTACAAGGATGATTACACTGGACCTCTCAGGTGACAGATTTCTTGTGTTATGCCTGAGGAGTGTCAGAGCCCACGCTGCAGAAAACAAATAACGGAGACAAAGCTGTTCATCACGCGCCGCCTGAGCTGCGAGTTCTCCCTGTGCCACAGAGGGATCTTCCATTGCCTCAAGCACAGGAATTCCCTCAGAAGAGGAGTATCTTTGGAACTTGCGATGTGAAAAATCCACACAAGATTAGAATCTTCGATGAGAGGATGATCTGTTGGCAGCTCTCTGGGAGAAACCCCTGAAGCAGGAGCCCTGGGTGATGTCTGTCCCACCATGGGTGGTGACACTGCTGTGACAATGTGATCCTGGGAGATGCTGGGCCACCAAAGAAAGCACTGGGAGCAAAGCAGGAAGGAAAACAACCCTTCCCTGGCCCCTCAGGGCATCCATCCCCCTGTCTGATAAACAACCCAGCAAGGAATTCACCTTTTTCTTCCCCACAGGGATGTGGGAACTCCCACGCAGAGACTCCAAAAGTGACAAGTCTGGGAGAAAATCGAGGAGTCTCTTCTGAAAACCAACTCCTGCAGCTGCTTTAGGAACCATATGCAAAAAAAGCCCCCTCTGAACATGCAAAACCTTCCCCTTGCAGCACCTTGTGCCTGGCCATGGGACGTGCTCACGCAGCAGGAAGGGACCTCACCACAAACCAAGCCCAAGGTGCTCTCCTTGCTGGACAAAGTGTGATTCCCATTTTCCAAATTCTTCCCATTTCAGTCTGGGCCACAAAAACCTGTGAGTAATTTGCCAGCAGCCTCCCCTGTGCCCCGGGCCGGCTGGGAACGCGGCTGACTAATCCAGAGAGGGTTATGTGCAATGACTTTATTTATGTAACACCCAAAGTTCAGGGCTATTTTTAACCCTGCCCTTCCCTCCCAGCACAGCAAGGGCCCTGTCAAGACACCTTTGGTGACGTCAAGCGCTGGGAAGGGACGGTGGCACTCGCTGGTGACACCAGTGACCATTCATTCCCCTTCACCTGGAGGAGTTTCTCTTCTCCATCTCCCCCCAGCTGGCTTGGACGTCACCAACACCTCCGAGCTGCCTTTCCCTGGCCACCTTTCCCACCAGGATGTCACCTGAAATGTCACATTATTCCTCTGCCACGCAACTGTGGGTGCACCAACCATCAGATCAAGCACTGCCCCCCGGGCAGGACCTCATTGCATCACAAAACCCATTCCAGTGCGTGGTTTTCCAGTTCCTGCATCTCCAAGACAGGCCACGGCCTGTTTGATGCTGTTTTGATGCTTTAATGTCTCAGCAAGGTTTAAGAAGCCCCAGTTTCAACAAAACACTGACTCAAAGTAACACATTTTAAAGTTCAGGTTGTGGTATGGAAGGAAAAAAGCCTCTGAAGTGCTGTTCTACACTATAAATGTTCTTTTTTTTTTTTTTCCCTGCTCCTAAAAATAGGAAAGTGTGATTATTGAGGCCTCCCCTGCATCAGAAACAGAAAGCCAACTGAAAACTTTAAGAATTCTTATTTTGCTATTTAATTTCAGAAAAAAAATATATACTTTTAAATGCACATTATAGCTGGAGGACTGCCTTGCTCCCAGCTGGGAAATTTTAACTCAGCAGGCATCATGTGTTAATCATGGTATTTAGAAACAAAACCTGGTAAGACAAAACATTCATTTTTGAGGCTTTTCTATACCCTTTAATCCATAAATCAAAAAGTCAGGCTTGGTTTGATTTCATCACATCTCATGCACAATAGCACAGAGATAAAAAAACCTGTGCTCAAGAACTCCAGAATTCCAGCTTTTCACTTCTGATTTGGTTTCTGAACATACACATGAATAATCTGATTAATGCAGTGAAGCTTCCAAGATAAAACTGTCAGGCACCCCCCAATCAATTCCCATGCAGCAAAGAGCTGGAATTCCTTCTTAATTGATGCTGTGACAGGGATGAGATTGGTGAGGGGCCAGAATGAAACATGATCCACGAGTTTAACATGGACTCTCTGTGTGACAAAGAAGATGAGGAAAATCAAGGTGCTGCTCAGGAGGAGCACAAAAGCTGCCTTGGACTGGGATCCTGCCTCACATTTACCCTTCCCAGCTTTTCTTGGGAAGAGCAGCAATTTCCTCACTCCCTCCACATGTGGGATTTTGGCATTAATGATCCCACTAATGGATCTTAGAGAATAACAGATATTTGAGTTTGAGGAGGTCACAGAGGCATCTTACCTGGATAATCTCCATTTATAAAAAATCCATTAAAAATAAAAGGCTTTCATGACAGCACAGAAAGAAATATTGAAGAAAACACTACCCCTTGTGCCAATCGATTCCCAAAACTGCAGGGGAAATTATTATCCTTGTTAATGGTGAGAAACTGAACCCTGGAGCAACTAAATAACCTGTAAAGAGCAGCCAGTGACAGCAGCAGTAGTGAAAGGCACAAGGCACTCCACAAAGCCCAGCCTGGATAAAACAACCTCAGTTAACACCAGCTGGATGGAAAAGTCTGTGTCAAACTTTCTACGTTCCAACCACTAAATTCTGGGAAAAGTTTAAGAATCCAAAGAGGCCAGAAATATTAGTGAGGAGAAAAGGTGGATGAAGGAGCTGGGAAGGGGCTCAGCCTGGAGCAAAGGGGGATCAGGGGGACCTTGTGGCTCTCACAGCTCCTGCCAGGAGGGGACAGCCGGGGGGTCGGGCTCTGCTCCAGGAACAGGGACAGGAGCAGAGGGAACGGCCTCAGGCTGGGCTCAGGGTGGATATTTGGGAAAATTCCTTCATGGAAAGGTTTGTCCAGCCCTGGCCCAGCTGCCCAGGGAGGTTTGGAGTCCCCATCCCAGGAGGGATTTAAAATCCATGTGGAGGTGGCACTTGGGGACACAGGGCAGGGGTGGCCTTGGCAGTGCTGGGCTGGACTTGACTTTTCAGAGAATTCACAGAATTCCCAGGATGACCAGGTTGGAAGAGACCCTCAAGATCACCGAGTCCAACTCAACCACTCAACTCCACCCTGGCACCCAGTGCCACATCCAGGCTTTGTTAAACACATCCAGGGATGGTTTAACCTCCCTGGGCAGCCATTCCAGAACTTTATCACCCTTCCTGTAAAAAGCTTTTTCTTAATATCCAACCTGTATTTCCCTTGGTGCAGCTGAGGCTGTGTGCTCTGGTTCTGTCAGTTCCTGGAGAAAGAGCCCAGCCCCAGCTGGGCACAGCCACCTTCCAGGAGCTGTGGGGAGTGATGGGGTCACCCCTGTATTGTAAATGCAGTGAACTTGGTGGGAGAAATGCTGATGTCTGACTCCAGTTCAGAAGGCTGAATGATTTCTTTACTATACCTATACTATAATATATTAATATACTATTTAAAGGAGATACTAAACTCCATACCTACTTGTTCTAACTCCCATATCTAACTCACAACTCGTGACCCTCTCTGAGCCCAGCCCCAGGTGGGTTGGATTGGCCATCAGGCTCAAACAATCCTCACCAGAATCCAACCAAGCACTCACCCCAGGGAAACAATTCTCCAAACACATTCCACATAGGAAAAACAAGGAGCAGAAACAGAAATTGTTTTCTCTTTCATTTCTCTCTGTGCTCCTCTATGAAAAATCCTGAGAGAGGGAAGGATGTATCTGCCACAGCCCTGAGCTTCTTTTCTCCAGGCTGAGCACCCCCAGCTCCCTCAGGGGTTCCTCACAGGGTTTGTGTTCCCAGCCCCTCTCCAGCCTTGCTGCCTCCTCTGGACACATCCCAAGGTCCTTCCCAAACTCAGGGGGCAGATCTGGGCACAGCTCGAGGTGTGCCCTCAAACCTTACCAATTACCAACCTTTCCAACCTTACCAATTACCAACCTTTCCAACCTTACCAATTCCACGACTCCACAATTGTGGTCCTGGAACAGAGATGGATTTGGCTAATTACTCACCCAGAGGCTGCCACAGCCCACGCTGGCTGATGCAGCAGCAGGCACGACACTGATTTTATTACCTGCCTGTCAAGCCACATCTCAGCTGTGCCCTAAGCTCTAATCTGTTCTCCAGACACTTAATTCACCCAAGATGCTTCTAATAAAAAGTGAACTCAGCTGCTCTCTGAAGCCTTTTCTCATCATTCCAGTAGATAGGATGCAAATTCTGTGATATCAAATACTTATGAACCCTTGGCACTCTCTTCTCTTAGAAATGCTGGGGTTTTTCAACTCCCAGCAACAACAGCTCAGGCAGAGATAGAAGTGAAGTGGCAAACGCTTTATTTCTGATCATTTAAGGAAGTTTTGATAAAACTCAGAAGAGCTGAAGTGTCTGTGCTGTTAAGCTCAGGATAATGAAATCTGGCAGACGAGTACACTGAGGTCACAGTAAATACTCAGTTTCTCATGAAATTCAATCTCTGTACAGGCAAATTATACCCAGGGAGCAGCCCAGGCTGGAGAGAGGCAGAGCTGCCTCATTTACCTATGGGCTCCAGGGAGCTCCAACTCCCCAGGCTTTCCTCAGTCACTGATGCTGCCAGACAAGGCTGAAAAGCAGAGTTTAAGCAGAACTTCCAGGCTGAGGTACTGAGAACATTGGACACATCCATTTTGCTACAGCTCCAGGTACTGTGTCCTCAAGTGAGTAAATATAAATACATGTGTATATAGATACTTTTAAGGGGAAAAAGGCCCCATTGAATGGGTATCACCATAACAATGGCTTTGTGTTCAGAAGAAGCTGAAACTCATAAAAAACATGAGACACATAAATATTAAAATGCATGATGTACCTTCCCAGATTGTGAATTAAATGTGCAGAGGTGACTTGATTTCTTAAATCACCTGATTTTTAAAAGCTCTCTGCAGGCATACTTTTGTTTCAAGAGGAAGTAAATTCATTTTGAGAATCATGGAATGGTTGAAAGGGACATCAAAGAACCATCTCATTCCATGGGCACTTTCCATAGAGTGATTCCTCCAAGTCCCATCCAACCTGGCATTGAATTTTTCCAGGAATATCCCTCTAAAATTGTTTCTTGGGAACACTGAAGGACACATGCTTAGGATACTTACCCAGGTTGTACCACATGTCCCTGATCTCAAACCCAATCTGCCTTCTCATGTCCCCGTACCTTGAAAAGGGAAACAAAACCAACATTAAAACAAAATAAACCTAAGACCTACAAGCAGATAAATCTCATTTGCAAATCAGCCTTCAAAAAGGGAAGAGGCTCCAGAACAGGTTCTCAAATTGGTCTTACACTACTGAGATTGGCTACCCCCATCAGCTCAGCAATGCTTCTGTCAGCACTAAAATTTGGGGAAAAAGGGTTTCCAGGCTCAACAATTCCAACATTCCATGGTCCCAGGCAGAGCTGGGAGCCCACCCACCCTAAAGCTGGTGGCACCAACACCTCCCACGTCCCATCAGGGTTGTTTTCCACTGCCCTCCTCTCACAGGAAAGCTTTAATGAGGGGGAATCATCCCAGTGCCTTCATTAAAAATGGGATCAGAACCCTGATGATCCCCAAGGATGCGTTTGAACATGGAATATTTGCAAATTAAAGATCATTACTTAAGTATCAGGATGAGCCAAACTGTAATATCTGGCAACTTGTAGGATTTCTGGGGGATAACAGTGAGACACCCAGTGATTAATATGGATTAAAGAGAATCTTCTGCGTCATTAAGAATCTGCTATTATCTAATGCTTAAATGCAATGTTTAGCAAAACCTACAAATTACAATAATTAAATTTTAATTATTAAATATTTGATGTTTTAATTGAAATATGTACTTAAAAAGATGGGTGAGTGTGATATTGAATTAACTGATTAATTATATCCCTTTTGACACAGAGGTTCCTTCACACAGCAATGGAATTGCCTCCAGACCATGCATTTATTGAATCTCAAATGTATTGTCTTGATTCCTGCCTCCAAAACCTGATTAAACTGAAAATAACAATTTGCAAATTCATTATAAAGAAAGATTTACAATTTTGCAAACTTTATTAAGCAACCACTTCAAATTACTTCATCTATTTAGTTATATTAGCAGTGAGAAATGCCTGTTGATTCCTTGAATTCCTTCAGTGAGATAAACTGCTCTGTTTATTATAAAAATCACTCCAAGAAAATGTGTGCCTGTGGTTGCCATCCTGACAAGCAGGAATTATCAGTCCACAAACGTATTTGACAGTAATTTCCAGCTCAGCTTTTGGCTTTTTTCAGGTCAGGAGTTTGAGCTGAACTAAAATGCACTCGTAGGTGCTCATTAACACTGGGCAGAGAGAGCAAAGGGATTCTAAATTTAATTAAATAAAATTTACCTGCAACACCATCTCAATTTCCTAAATAAAATACACCTGCCTTTACAAAACCAACTCAATTTTCATAAATAAAATACACCTGGCTCTGCAACACCAGCTCATTTTCCTTAAGAAACCTTTATCCATAATGTTATTTATGGTATTTATAGCACAAGCCCCAAACCCTGAGCTCTGCTTGACACCACTTTTCCACTGAACTTGTAAATATTCCTGTTTCATCAAGGAAGCCCCACGAGTCCCAGGTAGAGCAGATCCTAAAGTGCTTTAAAATTCTCTTTCAAGGCTCAGGTAGAGCACAGCTTCCAAAGGAAACGCCTCAAAACTCAGGTGGAGTTTGCAGGGCAAAACTTGGCTCCCATAAAAAGGGATGGAACGTGGAGCCCCTCCTGAATTTTCTGGTCAAAACCCAAAAGCCACACAAGCAAAAAACCTTTAAAACCAAGTCACTGCAGCAGTGATGAACTGTCCCTGCTCCCCCTGGGATTTCTTTTATCATAATAACAGACTGAAATGCCTGGATTGGGAATGTGAAGGGATACAAAATGCATTTTCTTTCTCTACATAGACACATTTTATTTGTGCTTGCTCAGGGAATCACAGCTTGGAAATTCTCCATTTTTGTGACCTCACTGGTTTTGGGAACACCTGGCTTTTCCAGCTGCTCTTCCCAAACAGAAAAAGAATCCACACACTGTGCCTGAAATCACAACACTGGCTCTTTTCAGAGCTTGGTGTTCAGTTAAGTAACAATAAGGTCACTACTGTGGAGCCCCAATAAAAAACAGGAGAAATACCAACAGCACAAGGGGAAAACGACCTCAAGTTGTGCCAGGGGTGGTTAAATGGAAAGTTGGGAAAAATTCCTCACTCAGAGGGTGGTCAGACATTGGACTTGGCTGTTCAGGTAGAGTTTCCCATCCCTGGAGGGATTTAAAAGCTGCAAAGATGAGGCACTTGGGACAGAGGTGGCCCTGACTCCATGATCTTAGAGGTCCTTTCCACCCTGAATCACTTTTGTTTAAACAGGATCTTCATGCTCCACTCTCATTTCCAGGTTTTTTCCCACTTTTGACAGCTTTCCTTGGCTGTGGGATTCTGACTGGCAGCGGGGTGGCTGGAGGCAGGGAATGTGATCCCACAGAGGGAGGGAATGGCTGCACCTCTCCCAACCCATCCTTCAGGGACAGCCCAGTGCAAAAGGCTGGAGCCACCAAAATTCCCTCTCAGCAAAGGGATGAACAACAAAGAGCAGACATAAAATGAGATTAGAAGAAGTACAGAGCTGAAGTGCTTTCAAAATGCAGTTTTACAACATGTTAACATGAAAATCTTGACTTTCTGAGCAGCCTGCAGCAGCAAACACTGAATTCATCCCTAATGAATGTGAAATTCAGATCTCCATGCCAGGGCAGAAACACACACAACACTTGATTCATGTTTTTCAACCCAACCTTTCATTATCTCCTGATTGCATCTCAATTTGAATAGATTTAGCAAAGAAATTAAAGTGAAATGATGGCAGTAGACCTCGAGTTCTAGGCCATGATTTAGATGACGAGCAGGACTTACTTGTTAAGGATTTTTGCTCTTTTAGCACTTGAAAAATTCTCCAGTTGCAAAGATTCTTGCGTGAGAAAAGCAACAGCCAGGTGGAAATAGTTGTTCCAGAGCTGAAAGCCCCCAAAATGACAAGAAGAGATTCCATAAATTCTCTGAAATGTTTCTCTGCACACCTACAAAACAACTTAAAAGTCTCTGAATTATACACATAAATATTTAAAGGAGAGAAGAACAGACACCACAGAGATGGTGTTTCTTGATAAATTCTTAATACAGCTCCTCGTTGCCTTTATGTTTCCAACAAATACTTCCCAGCTACAAATCCCAATTCTTTGTGTTTGATGATTCAGGCAGAATCCCAACCCAAACCCTGCTGTGATTCTGTGATTCTGTGACAAGACCCACAAGTCAGGAATGGATCACAAAACCTGCTGAGCCTGGAATGATTTAACTGGGATAACTGGGGTTAACAACCATGAATGAGCCATGAATAAACCCACCAAAACTACACAGGGCAGAAATTGATTGCATTCATGTCATTTATTCCACTAAAACTGGGAGTTTTTTCTTACCTGTAGCTCAAAGTTAGCTTGATCAAGGAATTTTTTGTTTAGCATATCTGCATACTGATTAATTGCTCGCAGGAAGACTCTGAAAGATCAAGAGAAAATTACATAATTACACACTTCTGGGGTACCTTTGTATATTTGGCATCCCAATTAGACACAAAATCTGAGTCTGTCTGGAAAGTGAAATTTGAGGCTGATACTTGAAAAGCAGTGTGATCTCACCACTGGTAAGTGTACAGAATTCTATGCAGATGTTCTCCAAATTAATCAAGTAAATTAGCATACGCAGAAACAGAGGGAGTGTTTGGGATAAAATCACTTGTCTTTAAAATATCTTTTCATAATCAAGAGATCATTAAAAATTCAGTTTATTAGCACTATATAGACATACATTTTTAAAGTTACAGTGTTGTGTCTAAGCCAGACCTGCAACTGGTTGTATTTTAACTTTAAGGCCAAGAAAAACACGTTTTTAAACACATGAGGCAAGAAAAAACTTCACTTATGGCACAACAGAAATGCTGGTGAAGGACAGTCTTTAAAACAATGTTCACTGCTCTAGTTCCCAAATGCTAATTCAGTACCCACTGTAGTTTATGGAGGTTCTAAAACACCTCTTAAATTGCAAAAGGGCTTGGCCTGACAGCCTTGAAAGAGAAACCAAACGGCACAGGAGAAGTAGGGCACTACATATTCATGGTGCTGCAAAATAAACTGATTATTCCTTGGTAGCCTGATCTCCATTTTCAAAACAAACATGAGATTCCCCCTGCAAACTTCGAATTTATGCTGTGCAGCTGCCAGCTAATGCCCAGACAGACGAGCTGCTCTTTGGAGCAGCCTGGGGGAGAGATTTGTGTCTCCTCAGAGTCCCCAAAAATGATGAAAACCCCTCCTGACACGTTCTGGGTTTGTTTTTTCCCCATCCCAAAACCAATCTTGAAAAAAAAGTTCACTACTGCAAATAAAAAAAATGTGATTCTCCTTCAGGCTGGCAAAAAAAACCCAAAAAAGGCAGAATTATTTAAAACAAACCAGCTAGAAAGGGTTTGTACTGAATTTAAGATACTTAGTAATTTCTCCTGAAAAGAAAAATTAATCTTTAGCTGAAAGTTTGCTATCCTAGAGAAAAGAAGCCTCCAGATTACCCAACATGATGGAAATAGACATTATTTATAAATATTTATATAAGGGCAATATGTTGCCAAGCAATTATTTATGAACATATTGATATATTTTTATACATATATCAATATGTACAAACATTCAAAATATATCAATATGTACATAAATTCATCAGGATGCTAAAAGAGTTTATTTATTTATATATCAAAATAAATCAATAAAGGGAAAAATTTGGGCTATATCTGTCATAGAAGGTCAGTTCATCCCCATGGCAGAATTAGGGAGGAGAAAGAAAGGATCTAAATGGGAAAATTAAAATTAAATTTAGAGAGGGAAATAGAAAAATAATTAAAATCTGAAAATATTTTAAAGATATAAGCAAATACACATAAAAATCAAGTACATACATATACACAGGTGTGTTTTATAGTATTATTCTTTATAATGAAGATGATGAAGTTATCTCCGGATTTGCACCCAGCACAGCCAAGGAGGAATTTCAGCACTTCAGTTCATTGTCAGTGTCTTTGTCAGGGTTTTGTGCAAGCACTTCATTAAGAGATTTTATAAATGAGCTGAATCCAGCACCCAAATGAACACCCTGCACTGCTCTAGAATCTCTGGATTTGAGATCTGAGATTCAATTACAGAGCTGCAGCACAAACTGAGACTGAAAGTGAGGTGATCTCTGTGATCAGACACTCACCACTTTTAGCCTCTCCTTAGCCCTGCTCTGTGCTTCTGAAAGCTGATAATAACAAGGAGATCTGTGAATCTTCCCCCAAAATTCACAACTGGACGTGGTGCAGGGGCCAGCCCAGGCTGCTTCCTCATGGACATAAAACTGGTTCCAACTCAGGCAGGATTTGCCTCCAGCTTAATGATGCTGCCTTGAGACATCACTGGAATGAATTCAACCTGCTCCATCTAATTAAGCCTCGGCACAATCTCATTACTTCATATACCATTATTTTTCTTTAAATTCTAACTCTCATTTTTCCCTTACATTAATTCCAGGGGATACCAACAAACAGGAAATAATACAAATTCTGATGTATTTGCCACTGGAAAAAGAGCAGAGCACAGAGCATGTATTCAACTGAGCTGGAATTAAACAACCCCTGTTAGGAAGCCAGGAAATTCCTCCCATTTTCCATAAAGGAACATCCCAAAGAAGAGATGGAGAGACTTAATGTTGATTTTTGAATTATTGAAATCCCAATTTATTTTTGATTTTATCAATCTTTCTGTAACTGGATAAAACACTTCCTACATAGGTCAGTGGAGAAATCCCAGTGACAGTCAACAGAATGCCATCATCATCATCATCATCATTATTATAATTACTTCTACTACTACTACCCCTACTCCCACTACTACAATTGTTATTACAGTCTATCTTCATTTGCAAATCAAATGTCATGGCAAGCCTCACAGCACTTTGCAGGGTATTTCAGCACCTCCAGTGCCAAGAGCAAAATTAAGATGTGTTTTATCTAATGAAGTTAATTTTAAAAATACATTTATTCGAATACTGGCAAGAAGAAGTAGCAAGTTGCAAGATCACTACTCTAAAGAGAGAATTTCCACAGTAAAAAATCATGCTGGATGAATTCTTGGCTGTAACCTGGGCAATGCTTTGTTATCACCTGGGAAGTTGCTGCAACTCATGAATATAAAAACGGTTCAGGTTTATACCCAAATAAAAATTGAAAGAGGAAGCTGAAATATTTTATCATTCCAGCTGTTAGTTAAATCCTCCTCCTCCAAAGCAGGTCCTGACAATTTTCAGTAACTTCACTGTCAAAAGTTGGATAAAACAGAAAATGAAGCAAGAAGTGGCTCTTCAGAATAAGTAGAATTAACCCAAACACAACAGTTCTGTACTTAAGAAGAAAGGAATTGGCTGCTGAACACTCTCAAGGATAAAAGGTGGACTTGGACATCACTTGGCCAAAGGATAAATAATCAAAACTCTCAGCTGGAGAGCATCCCTTGCAGCTCCAGCTCTTATCTCGCTGTAATTAATAACCAAGATTGGCTCCCAGTTGTGTGTGAATAAAAAGAAGTGCTCCTCTTGCAATTCAGTTTCAATGAACAAAAGAATTTATTATCCATGTCAGGAAGAGCCACAGAAGTTAAACTTTGAAAAAGGGAGAAGTTCAGAGCCTGGAACACAACACAATGGACTCTGCTGCCATGTAAGACAAAAAAACTAATCCAAATGTATTGGGAAAGATTTGTGAGACAAAAGACTTTATCAACCCAATTAAAAGCAGGAAATTAACATTTTCTATGATGTGATTGGAATAGAAGGAATATGATTACAGAAGGAAGTCACTTCAGGAAATGTGGAAGAAAAAAGGGCATAAAAATCCACTAAAGAACAAAATCAACAGCCTGGGCAGAGGAGGTTTTTGTGTGAGCTCTGGGGAAAGAGGGATGGGGATGCCTCCAAAGGTATCCAGAAATTTCTCTTGTCTCTTCTGCTGTAGTTTGACCCTCTGAGGCAGGGACTGTCCTCTTACTCTTTAGAGACCTACCCCAGAGCAAAATCAGAATCATTTTGATTGGAAGGGACCTTAAATTCCATCAATTCCCACCCCTGCCATGGCAGGGACACCTTCCCCTGTCCCAGGTGCTCCATCCAGGGACAGCCCCAGCTGCTCTGGGCACCTGTGCCAGGGGCTGACACCCTCACAGGGAACAATTCCTTCCCAATATCTCATCTAAATCCACCCACTTTCATCTTGAAGCCATTTCCCCTTTCTCCTCCCCATCCAGGCCCTTGTTCCAAGTCTCTCTCCACTCTCTTGGAGGCCCCAAGGGAGGCTTTATGGTGTCCCCAAAACCTTTTCTCTGTCACCAGGATTTTTTGGCATTTGATGCCTGTTTATGCATTTCCTGATCAGACCTGTATCAGCTCTCCATGATCCAGCAGGAACAGTGAATTGCTCACCACCTTTGGAACATGACATAAAGGTATAGCTGGGAGCTCTGAGAGAAGCCAGGGAAAAGGAGATGGAGGAAACCATGCCAGAGGTCTACATTAGGAAATACAAGCCATAAAAAGCAAAAATTCTCAAAAAACCAAACCAAAAATCCAAATCTCAGTGACCTGCTTGGATCCATTCACCTTGTCCTGCCTTAGGCAGTTCTCATTTCTCCAGTAACTTCTCTCCTTTATAGCTCTCACTCCAGAGTTCATCCATCCAGGAATGTGCTGCTGGTTCCTGAACTGACTTCAATTTCAGCTCCTGACTCCCGGGAATGTTTCCTGTTATTGATTATTAGTCCCTTCCACTGGGCCCAGAGGTGCTTAATTGGTTTGTGGATGCAGAGATTGCTTCAGCAAACAGAGCAAAAATTAATGGTTGGATTCTGTAGTTTTCCAAAAGGTCCTTTTTTCCCTCCAAACAACCTCACTGCCTCCAGGAGGTGGGAACATACATCAAACCCTGACTTCCAGTGGCAATTGTAAATGAAGGAGGGACAGAGGGATTCAATTTATAAATGGAACAGGAGTTACTGTGCCAAACAACTAATTTTTTTTAGCCCTTTCTCAGGTTCAGTCGCCTTTTATTCTGCCCTTCTCCCTCCTAATTAGTCAAGTGACCTGATCTGTTCATGTTTAAAAACATTCTGTGCCCCGTTTTCTCTCACTCAGTTCTGACATTGTTGGAAAGTACTTGCAGGAGCTGAGGAAAGCTGGGTACAGTACCCATCCAACTGCCTCTGCAGAAACACTGCTCTGGAGGAATAATCCAAAGAGAAATATTTAAAAAGTGGAAATATTTTTACAGCCTATGCCATTTGGCACATTATTTAGTTAGCTCCAGTACCCAAGGACTTGGATTTATACTGTGAGTGTTTATGCAAAATATTTCTGACAGAAAAAAGAAATAATACAAACTAGGAATGTCCTCCCCACTATTTTTCCTTAAGCAAACATCATAAAAAAGAAAGAAAAAGAAGGAGAAAGTGACTTCCTTAATGGCAGAATGATTACCTAAACAAGAATACACAGACACAGATTAAAATAATTTCGGCTTAGGTGATAATTTGATAAAAGAGAAGGAATTTGGAGTGAGGTTCTAAAAAGCACTATTATGATGTTATTTCAGTTAATTTAGATGGAAAGATAATGAATGCTTTATTGCAGCTGATCAGCCTTCCTGCACATCATCATGCTCCCCGTGCCTGAGCTCTGCTTCTCTGGGAGAAAATTCCGTGTGTTTATGGGAGCCAGAGTTCTCTTCTCTTGTCAGGCTGAGTGAGAAACAACAGCCCCAGACCTGGAAATCCCAGAGCAGGACCCAAAGCCCAGCAAAGGTTTAGGAAGGCAAAAACATCCCAGCAGAGCCTTCTCCGAGCACCCCTCACCTCAAACCCCTTCATCCCTCTTGCAAAGCAGTGTTTTAAACAGCTTTTTTCTTACTCATCAATTAAAAAAAGAAATTTCCCCCGGTATTCAACCTAAATCTCTGCTGGTGCCATCTGAGGCCGTTCCCTCTGCTCCTGTCCCTGTTCCTGGAGCAGAGCCCGACCCCCCGGCTGTCCCCTCCTGTCAGGAGCTGTGAGAGCCACAAGGTCCCCCTGATCCCCCTTTGCTCCAGGCTGAGCCCCCTCAGCTCCCTCAGGAGTTCCCAGCCCCTTCCCAAATCCCTCAGGAGTTCCCAGCCCCTTCCCAAATCCCTCAGGAGTTCCCAGCCCCTTCCCAAATCCCTCAGGAGTTCCCAGCCCCTTCCCAGCTCCCTCAGGAGTTCCCAGCCCCTTCCCAAATCCCTCAGGAGTTCCCAGCCCCTTCCCAGCTCCCTCAGGAGTTCCCAGCCCCTTCCCAAATCCCTCAGGAGTTCCCAGCCACTTCCCAAATCCCTCAGGAACTCTCCAGCCCCTTCCCAGCTCCGTTCCCTGCCCTGGACATGCTCCAGCTCCTCCATGTCTGGTTGAGAAAGGTCCAAAACTGCCCCCAGAATTTGAGATGCCTTACCATAGGAGACTCAAAGTCATTTTGATGGCTCAGCCTGGAGGTCCCCATTGCATCTCCCCCCAGTTTTCTCCCTTCTCAAATTTTGTCTATTTTCCTCTTCACCTGCCTTCGCACCTCCAGGCCAACCAGCTGCCCACCACAAATTAAGTAACTTAATTTAACACTTCTTTATATTTACACATCCCTGCCCAATCCACTTCTTCCCCTTCAAGAACATTTTCAAAGTGTTTAAAAGATTCATTGCAACATCCTCTAATTCAGCAGGCTAAAGAGCAGTGAAAACTTAAAAAAAAAAATACAAAACCTAAATCCTTGATCATTTGCTGCCTTTTGAATTACAATTCCTGGGCTGAGGATGATAATAGCAGAAAGTAATCCCAAAGAAGACTTGCTACTAAATACCCACATTAGCATAATCTCCTCATAATGCCTGCTCCACAGCAGCACAGGTGCTCCATGTCACTTTATTAACCTATTTTCTAACAAATATTTCAGCCCCAGCTTTAGCACATTACCACTAATCACTGATAGCTCTCCCCTCATTTGTATTCCGGGCCTGGTGCCCTCTAAAACAAAGGGGACAGATGAATGAAAAATAACTGAGTTACAGAACGCTGAAGGACAAAGTGGTGACTCCCAACAACCAGGAGGCACACGGGGTTCTTTTTCCAAGGTGCCTCTGGAGCACAGCTCAGGGCTGTGTCCAGCTGGGGTCTGAGCCTCTCCAAGGGCTGGGATCTGCTTGGATATCCATGGATCTGACTGCCCTCCCCCTCCTCCTGCCTTGACTATGTGTCTGAGGTCTCAGCTGTGGGTTTTGGATGACTTTGAGTGCAGGAAGGAAGAAGCTTTAGCCTTCTGTCCTCTTTCCCAAAGCAACTTTGCCTCCTGGAATTTGAGCTCTGTGCATAGAACCATCCATACTCAACTTCAGCACCTGAAGAATTTTATGGCAGAGCAGTAAAAGCTTGGAAATTATGTTTTCTAATGGAAATGCTAGCAGGTAATTTAATTTAGGAGGTTTTAGCTAAGGCTACAATGCTGGCGGAGTAGCATCTCTTGCAAGTGGACAGCGTTACTACTGCTCTACTCAAAAGTTATTTTTCTAAAGGAGGCAGACTTGCTGAATTCCAAGAGACTTTGTATTGTGGCAGCTGGCAGAAACTCCCAGCAGAGCTTGTAATTTCAAACAAATGTAATTTGTTGGAGTGCTGCTGGAAGGGATCTGTGCCATCAGGTGAGTTATTAAACAAGCATTTCATTGTAGTGCAGTGCTCAATAAAATGCAGAAAGCCTTTGCTAGGAACAGAAATCATCACCCTCCCCTCTGCAAGGATCAGAGAATCCCAGAAGGGTTTGGGTGGGAAGGGACTTCAAAGATCACCCGGTGCCACTCTCACCATGGCAGGGACACCTTCCACTGTGCCAGGCTGCTTAACCTGGCCTTGGGCACTGCCAGAGATGGAGCAGCCACAGCTGCTCTGTGCCAGGGCCTCACCACCCAACTTTTCACCTCACTCCTTGTTTAGACTTGACTTCACAAAGGAATCCAACCACTTTTTGCAGAGGTAAAAATCAATATAGAAGATTTTTTTTTTTTCCTGTAGCACTGCTTTTCATACAAACATTCAGAAAGAGAAATAATTACAAGAGAAGTAATTCATGGAAAGGTAGGGAAAGGACATGACAAGCAAATTTTCCTGCAATGCATGGAAGTTCTGGCTGAATTTGGCGAAATGTTTTGACAGTGCCTCAGGGTTTGCAGCAGGGGAACCTCCCTTGCTCTGTGCTGACAGCATTGGCCTCTGCTCCTTCCCCATTTCCATGGATACTGGAGGTGATTAAGGCCACTTTAGCTACTTATGGATAAATCAATAGAATTGATCTGCTACATTTCAAATTATTTGGCATTCTCATCCATCTTGCCATCAACTGGGAAGACAATTGCACCCGGCTAAACAAATGTCATGATGTTGCTTGGAAAAGAATCTCCCTTTTTTTCCTGTGGGTATTTAATTCATCAAATTCCACTAGAGAATAGCAATGAGGAGAAGGAAAGCAATCTGCAAAGGTTGGGTTAGCGCCTCTTCAGTGCTGGGATCACCTATCAGAAATTCCATTTGCTGAAGTTTCCCCCAAAATGTGAAGCTGATTCTGATGGCAGAAAGTTTTCATGAGAGCTGAATATCCCAATGCCTTAACGTGACTTTTATTTTCTAACCTAAGCAATGACAACCACAGAGGCACTGCCCAGAAGAGCTGAACCTTCACAAAACTGGAGTCCAGCTCCCCAGCAAGCAGAGACTCCCTGGGAAGAGGTTAAAATGTGATTTCTTGTAAGAGATGAGTGGGATAAACCGCAGCAGCTGCTCTGCTGGGCTGTGCCACGGCTGCTGACAGCTTTGTGAAGGGAACTAATGCTGGCAAAGTGAAAAAAAGGTCTTGCTGGAGCTTTCAAAACCTGTGTTTGATCCAAAGGGTGGCTCTCGGGTATTACAGGGACACAACATGTTTTAGGAGGCAGTGGGATGTGTGAAGGAGGGAGCCAAGCTTGCCCCCCGTGCCCGTCGTGCCCACCTCGCCCAGCTGCCAACTTCTGCCCAGGATCCCTGCTCTGCTGCTCCTCCCAGAGCTGCCTCTGCACCCTGCCTGGTACTCTGTGGGGTGGAATAAATGCTTCACAGGGATGCTTCAGTGTGGCACATTTCTCTCCCACTCAAGATTTTTCATAGAGGTGCACAGGGAGAAGTGAAAGAGAAAACCATTTCTATTTCTGCTCCTTGTTTTTCCCATGTGGAATGTGTTTGGAGAATTGTTTCCCTGGGGTGATTGCTTGGTTGGATTCTGGTGAGGATTGTTTGAGCCTGATGGCCAATCCAACCCACCTGGGGCTGGGCTCTCAGAGAGGGGCACGAGTTGTGTTAAGAGTCAGAGAATGTATTATGTAGTTTTAGTATCCTCCTTTTCTATAGTATATTATTGTATTTTAGCATAGTTATAATAAAGAAATCATTCAGCCTTCTGAATTGAGCCAGACATCAGCATTTCTTCCCATTGGGTTTGCCTGCATTTACAATGCTTCAGCCCTACCAGGAACCCCCCAGCAGAGGAGCCCAGCCCCTCGGTGGCTCTGAGCAGATTTTCTGGCTCTGTGCGAAGGGTTAAATCACCCTGCACACCCTACAAACACTCCCAGGGGATACAGCACAAAATTCAGCCTGGCAGGGCACACAGTGCCATTAATAATGTGGGTTTTTCTGTTCTGCAGGGCAGCAGAGGGACATTGCCAGCCCCACAAACAGATCCAATTTGGCCTTTCAGCAGGGAGCACCCCAAGGCGTGGGGGCTGCAGTGCAGCCTCTGGGTGGGCTCCAGGCAGGATTCAGGGCTGCCCTGGACATGCCAATCCTCCCCAGAATTTTCCAGCTGGGGATTAGCTTCTGCCTGGTGAAATCAAAGCCCAAGAGGCAAACACAGTCAGGGTCACAAAAACACAGCCAAGTGTGTCAACGGGACAAAGGCTTGGATTAAAAGTGGTTTCAATCAAACAAGCAATGAAATAGAATTGTGGATGTGAATCCTTGCCTGTCCCTGGATCCCTGGAAGTGCCCAAGGCCAGGTGGACAGAACTTGGAGCACCCTGGGACAGCGAAAGATGTCCCTGCCATGGCAGGGGCTGGATCTGGATGGGCTTTGAAGTCCCTCCCAAACCATTCTGGGGCTCTCTGAAATCAGGTTCTCTGCAATTTCTTTTACACAATACTTTAATTTCTTTTATACAATACTTTTAATTTCACTCCCTCTGTTAATCCCATGAAAGCTCTTGAGGCTACTAAATTATGCTGCGTGGCTAAACAATTGTTACAACTACAGGAAATTCTCTGCCTATTGAAATACAAACAGTGCTTTAGAGCACCACAGGACTAAAATTTGATTTCTGACAGATGAGTTTGAGACAGTGCAATAACCTTCAGGCACAGCTGCCCTTGGATGAATCCTCACCTTCCCAAGGCAAAGCCATGGAAAAGTTTGCTTTACTATAGACACAGCAATAAGAGAATCTCCAAAGTGTGCAAGGAATTTCCTTGGAATTTGGGAATCGGACACCAGCACATTGGAGCACAATCAATCCCACAGTGCACAGGGCGGGATGGCATGCCAAGGAAGTTAATTCCCATGTGGAAAATATTCCTGAGCCTCAGAAGGACAATACAACCAGGCAGTCCCTTCACAAAAATCAGTGCCCCTGGCCTGGTTCTCCTGCACTGGGGCAAAGCAGAGTTTGTACAAGGTCCAAACAGCATTTCTGCACCATTTCTGCTCCTTTTATGTTCTTCCCTGGCCTGAATTACAGTTTGGCTCTCTCCAGATAGAAGATTTATAATGCCAATGGCACTGAAAGCCAGCAGCTTCTCTGGGAGTAGACTGCAATTATTTGATGAGCTCATAGAAGCAAAAAAATACTAAGTGGGGAAAAATTTAGATTAATCCTGATAGGAGATTTTCTCACCCAGAAAACACAACCAAACCAAATGTTCAGGTTGATTTTTTTCACCCAATGCTTGTGTATGGAGTAACATGTAAAGCCATCCTCATTTTATAGGATTGTTTTAGAGAATCCCAGAATGATCTGTGTGACCCTAAAGATCATCCCATTCCATGGGCAGGGACACGATCCACAGCTCCAAACTCACCATTCTAGGACTAAACCAATTCACAATTCCTTCATCCCTTGCTTGAGTGGTGTTTGAGCATCCAGGAGGGACGGGCAGCACTGCCTGGTCACTAAACTCAGGATATCAGCAAAGCAGGGCCTAACAAAGCTGGGAACCAGCTGAGCGGGATGCAGGAACTAACACCAGGATGCAGAGGGATGCTGGCATCCAACGACCCACAAGGGCAAGGAAAAATCTGCTTTTCCAAGGGATATTGATGCTTGTGCAGAGCAGATTTGCCAGAGTTTTCAGCTCCATCTGCAGCAGATATTATGGAAAGCCTGGCAGCAGCCAGGAGTGATCTAGGCCAGCAATGATCAATGGGATCAAAGGTTTATACAAGGTAAAAAGCTCTATTTCCTGGATTTTTTCCAGAGAAATTAAAAGCAGAATGGCACACACAAGTTGTCCAGATTTTAAGTAATTTCATCTTTAGCATCAGCAATATCCCAGCATTGATCCCTGAAAATGGATCCCAAAGGATACTAAAAGTGGCAGCACAAAACCTGGGATATGATTTATGGTGTACCAAAGCTTTACTGTTACAAGAGCCACACAAAAGCCTTCAAAAAGCTTTTGCTTTGGATCACACCCAGGGGCCAAAGAGGTTTGAGAGTCACTGCTGAAGAACTAGGGATTGAAAAATTCAGGAATTAGCCTTTTTTGCCTGATTTTCAGTTAAAACCAGTACTTTCAAAGAAAACATGCAATAAGTGTAATGATTATTACAAAATATTTCAATTTTTTACTTTTTTTCCCTAAAAGCGTCATCTGAGATAAAGATTTTTTTTCTCTGCATATTTTAAGACCTTCTTCCTTTTCTCTAATTTTTTTAGAAATAATTGCCTCTCCCCCTTGATGTTTAGGTTCAGTCATTTAACTTTTACTGGAGAAAATAGCAAAGGGTTAGTGTTTTTTTTTCTATACCTACCTTAATATTAATTTTACTGTATTAAAATTGGAAAATTCTCACTTTATTAATATTTAAGCTAGATGCTCCTTCTACCCCACACATAGCATTTACTGGTGCACATGGGCCTCAAAAACTGTGATTTAGTCCAAGATATAAGAGGAATTAAATGATGACACCACTCCAATGCTGATCCTATAATAAGGAGTGTGTTCACTTATGTCACAGTCACTCACATTTGTAATTCATGACAAAATATAAAATATTTTTATAGATCATATTTTTATTCCCAAGGTATCATCAAATCTTTAAGAGCCAAATGTCACTAAAACGGGAGAAACAGAGATTTGTGCAGAGCCCTCCTATGATTGAATTCTTCACGTGTTGACATTTTCATCAGAAATTCCCTAATTTCCTTCAGGAAAGTTCCCAGCTGGGGCCATAAGCCCTGCTCAGAGCCTCTCACCTCTCATTGAATGAGCAAACAGAATTTTCATAAACAATTCAGGCTACAAGCCCTCATTAAAAATACTCCCATAAAAAACACAACGTTGCAGCCCAGCTACAAATAACTGTGATTTTCTCTGTGCCACCCTAGGATAATTCACTTGTAGAGAAACACAAAGACAGAATTAAAACCAGCTCGTGGTCCAAATTAACCCTCCACGTATTATTTCTGCAAGACACCACCTTAATTGCAATTATGCATTCAGGGACCAACATGACACTTTGTTCTTAATTTGTAAACAGTAAAACAAATGGGGTTTTAAATGAAGGAAAAAAGTAACTATTAGTCTGTGACAAATCATAATTACAGGGGGTCACAGCTGTTTAAATTGACTCCTGTTAGGGAATTTCAAATTATGACAAACACATAAATTTTTTTAAGCTGCTTTGGACAGCTCAGGAAGTTGGGGGACACTTGGTTTCTTTCAGAATTCCTTTAAAACACATTTACAGGTACAGGGTTGGAACCCACACCAGTATTTTAGCACCTTGTTTTGCCTAAATTAATGACAACAGCACGAGGCCAATGAGATGTGGCACTTGGGGACATGGGGCAGTGGTGGCCTTGGCAGTGCTGGGAATGGTTGGACTCAGTGGTCTCGGAGGGCTTTTCTGACCTGAACAATTCCATGATTCTACAGAAAATCTCTGACTTACTCCACCTGCTCCAGCCCTGCATGCAGCCAGGGAAATGCAGCAAAGATGAACAGAAAACCATGGAATGATTCAGGTTGGAAAAGCCCCAGGATCATCGAGTCCAACCATTCCCAGCACTGCCAAGGCCACCACTGCCCCATGACCCCAAGTGCCACATCCACATGGATTTTAAATCCCTCCAGGGATGGGGACTCCAAACTGCCCTGGGCAGCTGGGCCAGGCCTGGACAAACCTTTCCATGAAGGAATTTTCCCAAATATCCACCCTGAGCCCAGCCTGGGGCCGTTCCCTCTGCTCCTGTCCCTGTTCCTGGAGCAGAGCCCGACCCCCCGGCTGTCCCCTCCTGGCAGGAGCTGTGAGAGCCACAAGGTCCCCGTGATCCCCCTTTGCTCCAGGCTGAGTCCCTCAGCTCCCTCAGGAGTTCCCAGCCCCTTCCCAAATCCCTCAGGAGTTCCCAGCCCCTTCCCAAATCCCTCAGGAGTTCCCAGCCCCTTCCCAAATCCCTCAGGAGTTCCCAGCCCCTTCCCAAATCCCTCAGGAGTTCCCAGCCCCTTCCCAAATCCCTCAGGAGTTCCCAGCCCCTTCCCAAATCCCTCAGGAGTTCCCAGCCCCTTCCCAAATCCCTCAGGAGTTCCCAGCCCCTTCCCAGATCCCTCAGGAGTTCCCCAGCCCCTTCCCATCTCCCTCAGGAGTTCCCAGTCCCTTCCCAGCTCCCTCAGGAGTTCCCAGCCCCTTCCCAGATCCCTCAGGAGTTCCCAGCCCCTCCCCAGCTCCCTCAGGAGTTCCCAGCCCCTTCCCAAATCCCTCAGGAGTTCCCAGCCCCTTCCCAAATCCCTCAGGATTCTCCAGCCCCTTCCCAAATCCCTCAGGAATTTTCCAGCCCCTCTTGCAGGGGGTGTGGGATGCCCCAGCAGGGAGGGCAGAGGTTGGCAGAGCTGGAACTCACAGGGTGTTGAATGTCTTTGAGACAGAAACGTTTTGTGCTGACCCCACTTTGTACATCAGAAGGTGCCACTGAGCAGCCACTGACCTCCCATGTTAAAAGCTCTGCTTTTATGTCATGCAAGGGCAATTTTTGATTTTCCTACTCAATAAAGGAAAGGTGCCCCGAGGTGAAACCTGTAAATAACAAATCCAACCACAATTGGTGTTAATCCCTGAGCAGGAAAATGCTGCTATGATGATGTACAAACAAAATACAGGGAGTGAGTGTTTTATCTCCTGTTTGGTTTTAGACAATAAATAAAACTTGGTTCATTCAGCTGGAACTGCAAAAGTAATTTCACTGCTACCTCTGACAACAACTGAAACTTCATTTTCTCCTTTAAGAAGTCTCAGCACCCAGAGGAGTGGGATCGATCAGGGTGAGAAGCAAGGCTGTGCTGCTGTGCTTCCCTTCCTCCTCTCCAGCTGAATCCAATATTTTTTTCCTTTTATGTGCAGGGCAGTCAATGGACACATCACTGCCCAGAGAGAATTACCTGGAGTAGGAGGGCAGGACAAACATGTGGGAAACTCCTCATCCCAGGGGAATAACATCCAAAACCTGCTGGGCCTGGGCTGACAAGTCCCACATGCAAGGACTCTGCTGACCATAAAACCATGGAATTCCAGCCTGGTTTGGGCTGGAAGGGACCTTAAAGATCTTCTCATTCCACCCCAGCCATTGGCAGGGACACCTTCCACTGTCCCAGGCTGCTCCAGCCTGGCCGTGGGCACTGCCAGGGATCCAGGGACAGCCTGGGCACCTGTGCCAGTCCTGCCCACCCTGCCAGGGAACAATTCCTGCCCAATATCCCATCTCAACCTACCCATTGTCATCTTAAAGCCATTCCCTGTTTCCTGTCCCTCCCTGCCTTGTCCCCAGTCCCTCTCCAGCTCTCCTGGAGCCCCCTTAGGGTCCAGAATTTGCTCTAAAGTCTCCCAGAGCCTTCTCCTCTCTGGGCTGAATACTGATCCTTCTTGATGCCCATCTTTCTGCTGGAGGTTCTCACTTCCCAAATATTGCTGCAAAAAAGCACTTTGTGGAAACATTCTCCCCCTGGATTTAGGGAAAAAGAGCTCAGATGGGTTTGTGTGACTGAAACCAGCTGAGGTAACCCAGTTATTTTAACCAGCTGATCTGGTAAACCCCTTTGCTGTGAGCTGCAGCAGCCCTGAACCTTCCTAAAACCTTGTTCGGATTTAAACTTGGGAAAAAAGAGTCCTTGGAACAATAAATCCTTTGGAGTGTGGGTTAGAGACTGAAGGATAATAAACCCCAGGCTCATCTAAACCTTCTCTAGAGCTGGTGCTGCTCCTAATTGGGATGGATGTGCTTTGCCATGGAAGAGCTGGGTAAGGATTGGGTTGTTAAAACACAGGTTTATAGGACCCATCCTAGAAAATGATGGATCAGGAACATGCCTTGCATTATCAAATTACCCCAAGAATTGGAATGTTTTGCATGTAAAGCTTCAGTGCTAATAACGCTGTGCCAAATTAGTGGGAATGAATAGATGCTGAGTAAATAATCCCATTTTGTTGTTAGTTCCTAATGGATCTGTTGATAGGAAACAACCTCTCTATCTGTTTCCATCAGGATAATTTGATAACCCATCTGTATTAGTTAAACTGCAGATTTTGTAAACACTGAGGCCGAGTGATTTGTAACAGGAGCAGGATGTAGGAACCACTCTCCTAAAGTGTTTTTTAAATTGCTTTGCTCGCAGCTACAGAGTTTGCCATAAAGAATAATCCCTCATTGTGAAATTTCCCAGCCTCGGGAGTGGTCCTGGAGCTGAGGAAGGGACAGGCTGATGATTTAAGACTATTTAATGCCCTGCTTGTTGTGGAACAGAGAGCTGGAGACCTTCCTGCTCTAGCAGAACACAGCACTGCAGTTCCTTAATGCCCGAAACTGGGAAACTGATTTATCACCTATTAGGTCTTATTAGATCCCGTTCAGTAGGAAAAATGAACTGCTGGAGCTGGATGGCAGAAAATTAATTTGAAATAAATGTTATAGAGTCAAGCTTCTTCTGCTCTTCTCCTCAAGCCTCTGTGGCTGGGGTTTTCCAGGTTGGATGTGAGTTCTTGGAGGGAGGCATGCTGTGATCATTTTACACATTTATAGTTTAGATTTTAAAAAAACCCAAACATTTCCAGTGCACATCTCCTTCATGGAGGGGCAGGGGAAGGGCAGCTCTCCAGCTGTGCCAGGGTATGGGATTCACTGGGGTTAGTTTATTCCAGATGTATTTCTCCCCCAGGAAAAGGAGCCTTTGCAGAGCTTTTCCCGCTGTTTCAAAATTTTATGTTTTAATCTATTGTTTAAAACTCTAAGAATGGATTCCCAGTGCCAGAGGGCAGGGCTGGATGGGATATTGGGAATTGGGAATTGTTCCCTGGCAGGGTGGGCAGGGCTGGGATGAATTCCCAGAGCAGCTGTGGCTGCCCCTGGATCCCTGGCAGTGCCCAAGGCCAGGCTGGAGCAGCTGGGACAGTGGGAGGTGTCCCTGCCATGGCAGGGGTGGGATGGGATGATCCCTTCCAACCCAAATCATTCTATAATTCTCAGACAATTCCATGATCACTAAGGTTAAACTCTCCAAAAATACACAACCCTATTGGTTTTCTGGGGTGAGTATTTGCCCACACATTTGCTGACCTTAAAAAACTAAGTATTACATTAACCTTCCTTAATTTTGCATAGAATTTTAAATAAATTTTCAGCTTTTATGCCTCAGATGTGAACTGGGCTATTGCAGCAGAGGTATGGGTTAATATTCCTAGGGAAAATGGACAAGTTATCAAAATAGAGCTGAACATTCCATGCGAAAATGATCTATGAGCTGACTCCTACTCTTCACTGCTGGTTGTTCACTGCATGGGCACAGGCAAATTACTTCATTCCTCCATGAATCAACTTGAACATCTGTAAGGTCAACATAATGCAGATGATCTTCCCCAGCTGCTCCGAGATTCTTACAAAAATAATTCAAATTAATATTATTGTTGTTATATAAAACTGTCACTACAAATCTTTCTTTATGGCAAACAAAGCTTCTTTGACAACAGCCCTTTAGCAAAGAAGAGCTGAACAAGTTGGCAAAGTTTAATTTTCCCACAATGCCCAGTTGCTTGAGTAACAAATCCAATGGCTGACTTTTCAGTACAAAATGCAGGAATAAAATTCTATAAATATATTCTTGTCCACAAGATCATATTTGGCCCATTTGCCATTGATATTTGTGTGATAATTATCTCAAAAAATATTTTAAGTAACCTGAATTCAAGCCAAAGGTACCTTTAAATCGTTTTCAAGCCAGAAGTACCTTTAAATCAAACACCCAGTTAAGTAAGTGGACTGTGAATGGAAGATCAAATTTATGTGTGACTTTTAACTTCACATAAAAAATAAAAATATCTTTTACCATGATAAATGAGGCACCACAAGAAAATGCTCTTGAAAAAAAAGGTCATTAGAACATTATAGATTAAAATTCATAGGAAATGGAAAACCACATACTGAATTCCTGATAAAGAAATCACTGATTTTCTTGAACATCATATTGCCATTAAATTTATATAAAACCTTAGTCTGGGGTTTATAACCAGCTCGCTCCCAGCTCTCTGCCACTGCCTCAGAATCAGTGCAAAGACTGAAGGAAAACTGAAATGCAAATTAAAAGCATCAAACCTGCAGCCTGACCAATCCCTGAATCATGGAATCCTAACTGATATGGTTGGAAGAAGCCTCTGAGATCATCAAACCCAACCATAACCAGCACCACCACCACGGTCACCACTGTCCCCGAGTGCCACATCCACAGGCAGTGAAATCCCTCCAGGGATGGGGACTCCAGCACTGCCCTTGACACCTCATTCCAACATTTGACAACCCTTTCTGTGAAGAAATTTTCCCAAATATTCAACCTGACCCTCCTCTGGAACAGTCTGAGGATGTTTCCTCTTGTCCTGTCCCTGTTCCCTGTGAGCAGAGCCCAACCCCACGCTGGCTGCTCCAAGTCAGGAGCTTTAAGGACCAATAAATTATTCCCTAGGTCTCAATAATATCAGGAAATATCACCCTGGTGTTTATTTTCCTATCACTTGCACCCAGGATGGGCACTGACCCCACTCCTGGTAAGAAAACCCCTCTGATCTCCTGGAAGAGCCCCCAAATCGAGCTGCAAACCCTTTTTCCAACATTTACCACAGCACATCCCCTTGCAGCAGCCCCTGGGCCCAAAGGCAACATCTGTGGGGACAATTTATGCCCATTTTTTGGAAGCCTGTGCCTGTCAGAGCCTGCAGCAAGGCCCAAAATGAGCTGCACCACATTTCAAACGTTGGCTGCTTGCTTGACATCAGCGTGGCTTTACTGCTGGCATCCCTCCTGACGCCTCAACTATAAATTCTCCAAGTTTGTGCCTTGAAGTACCTGAATTCTGACATTAAATCTGTCCCTTTCTTATCCTTCCTATAATTCAGTCTCCAAAATGGACTGAGAAACTCAAAAAAAAACCAAAAAACAAAAAACAGGTTAAAATTTAAAACCTTCACAAATCACATCCTTCTTAACCTGGTGAATTTGCATGGCAGGATCTGATTCCTTGAAAATTTTCCTACATTTCTACTGGATTTTCTGTCAGTCTTCAGGCAAAGTTCCTGAATATTGGCTCAGGTATGTGCAGACATAAATCCTTGCAGAGATGAGCAAGTTTTACAAGTTGTTGCTCCTTTTTTCTTTTTAAACTTTTTCAGCAGAACTTTGTGCTACTTTTTAGATTTCTTTTACATCAATATAACTTTCTTTTACATCAATATAACACCAAAATCTCATTATGAAAAAAGATAAGTATTTAAACTGAGTTACTGATATAAGAGAAAAAAGCATGAAATTATTCACTTGCACCATCTTTTGTATCTGGGAAATAATTTAAAATAGGATAAAAACACCTTGTGCAAAAACGTTTGCAGCTTTTCACAGAGCAAGGAAAAACCACATTTTTTTTCCCCCTCCAACAATCCATAGAGTAGGACATTTAGCACAAAATCCACTCACTCTTTTGAAAACCTGGGCTTTGATTTCCTCTTTTCTTTTAATCTCAGAGCTGCCCTGGCTCAGGTGTAAATAACCAAAGTGCAGACTCCAGGTGTTGCTGCCCTGGATTGAGGGAATGAGCTGCACTTTGTGGCCCTCCCCTGTCCCTGTGCTCAGCAGCCTCAGCATTCCCCCATCCCAATAGCATTCCCAGAGCCAGGAGCTTTATGATTCAGGAAAAAAAAAAAAAAGAAAGAAATAAAAAAGGAATGTTTAATGTTTTGATGTTTTGTGAGCTGACAATGGACAAAGCAATTGTTTGGTGCAGTCAAGGAGAGCTCAAGGACACAACGTTCACCTGGAAAGCCAGAGCTGGTAAATGAATTGCAGAATATCCCAGCCAGGAAAAACAGTCATTTGCATAAACATGACACTTTAATTATCCTATTAATTGCAGATCAAAAGACTTACATGGTGGGGTAACAACATCCCATAAATTTAAGTTTGAAATTTAAGTCTTTGTAACCAGCACATAGAGATTAATCTAATAAAAACTGGGCATGGAGGGGGAAAAATGGGTGAACAAAATTAAATTCTTAATTGTTTTTTCTTTTGTGTGTTATAGAAGTTAATAAAAAATTAGGACCATTGTAGGATCATAGCTTGGATGGGGTGTTGAACAACCTGGGATAGTGGAAGTGTCCCTGCCCATGGCAGGGAGTGGAATGAGAGGGGATTTAAGGTCCTTCCACCCCAAACCATCCTGGGATTCTCTGACTGTAGCATGAGCAATTTGCTCATGCACTCAACAGCCAAAATGCAGCACTCAGGGAGTAAATAAATACATACATTAATCAAACCACAAGCAATTAATCAATATCCAGAGGGGGAAAAACAACAAAGAAAGAATAAACTGGAAAAAACCTCACAAAAAAAACCCAAACAAACAAACAAAAAAAACCCCGAACAAACAAACAAGCAAAAAAACCAAAAGAAGTCAAATTATTCTCAGTGACGTCTGAAGAATTTGTGTAAGGAAATTTCGATCCACACAATGATCAGCAACACATTTAAATGGCTATTTGTGTTCCAGTAGACAAACAGTGAGCACCACTAGAAAACTTATTTTTCTGTTGTTGGTGCATCCTAAGTGCATCCTTCACCCTGAATTTTCTAATTGCTGCAGCAAACTTAGTCATACAAAACAAGAGAGTAACACCAGATGAAACCTTTACATGGTAGTTTTCTCTCAAAGCATAAAGAAACCAAACCATGTACATATTTTTTTATTTTAAAAAAGGCTTTTTCAGGATTGTTCCTCTGCAGCCTAAAGCTCCTGCCAGAACCTATTCCTTAACCCAGTGAATCTCTTCTACTGCACAAGAACCTGCCCTTGGCACCCACCAAGCTTTAACAGCATTTATTTGCTATTTATCATATCTATCCACAAAATACAATCCAGCCCTTCCAGATTTTTGTGGGAGTCCAGGGCTTCCCTGTGGCTGCCCTGGCAGGTCTGGGACCCTGGGAGGGGTCAGGAACCCCAGAGACACTGGCTGTGATCTCTGGCCATGGAAAAGAGTTTTCAACCTTACAGGATCAATTACCAGCTCTGAGTGTTCGATATCAGTAATCATTAAGTGTGGCATGGGTGCAAAAGTAAAATTTTAGGATTCTAGATGAGGGGTCCAAAGGGGACAAGATGGAGGAAATTGGGTGTGCCTTGTCCTTTTTCTCCTCCTTCATGCCCTCCATGTCTCACTGTGGTGTTGGCATTTTTCTGTTGGTTCAGGCTGGGGACACACTGTCCAACGTAGGTGACAGATATTGGCACGTTCTTGTAAATGCAGCCCAGGGAGTTTCTGGTATTTAATGTTTGTCACATCCCACTGAGGGCAGAGCCCCACACGCTGCCCTGCAGGACAGAGCTGGGCAGGGCAGCAGAACATGTGAGAGATCAACAGAATAAACAACCTGGAAACCAGCACAGACCAATTATGGCTTCTGGTTTGGCAGCGGGGCTGACAGACAGAGACTTTCACAATCTCAGAATCACCGATAGTACAGATTCCAACAATTTTCAACTGAATGAGCTGAAAAACTTGGAAAAACCTCACGTGCCAGTCAGCTTTGTCTCATCTGAAGCTGCCCATCTCAGGTTAATTGTGGTGCATCGTTATCTCACTCCACGTGCTTGCTGTGGGACGTCTCTGACAGACTGAACTGAGCTGAGATCTGGAGATTAATTTCCATGATCAGCGAGTCTTGGAGCAGTTCTGCTCATCCCACACCCACATCTCTGCCTAAAACCCACTCCAGGGTGTCTTAAATCAACCCCTTTCCATTTATCAGCTCTAACAAACCTCTCCCCATGTTAAATCAAGGCGAGTGCTGCGTTTCATCCATCACACTCGTACAGGGAGGATTTCCATGTCAGAACAAGGGAACAGCTTTAACAGAAACATGTAAGTAGAAGGGATTAGATATTTTACAGCAGAGAGAACAGCGAGCTCTGATACAAAACTCCATGTACGGGCAAAGTTTACAAATTTCAATCAAATCCAGGTTAAGCACAAAATGGAGAAGTCGGTCACGTCAGGAGAACCAGAGGAAAAAACGCTGAATGCAACAGTGGTTTTGCACTCTGGTTTCACTGGAGTCGTTATTTCCTACCAAGTTTCAGACCAAACAAATTAGCAATTCATGCTACGGATGTCAGAAGTTATAAAGGAAATTAATGCAACAGTCGAGCTGAAATGAGACTGAGGAAAATGCTGTTATTTTCCCTGTGGACTCGTACGTCCACACACCGAGTTCTGCTTTGTGAAGATAATATCCAGAAAGTGCTCAGCAAAGCTTAAAAAGTAAATATCTAAACCATTTTTTTGTTCAGAAATGCACGTGAGTGTTGGGGTGAGGTTGTGTTTCTTTTTTTAAAGATCTAATGTTGAAGGATTTGATGTAAATTTGTCATTGGCAATACTCCAGTTTTCTTCTAAGGAGTTTTATTCCCTCAGTTTTGACTAATGCAAATAATAAGTTTGAAATCCTGACTAACAGAGAAAAAAAACACAGTTCTAAACTAGAAATCCAAAAACTACTGCATTGATGGGACAAGGGAACATGGCATTAAGCAGAAGGGAAGTAGATTTCTATGGGATTTCCCTGTGAGGGTGGCAGGCCCTGGCACAGGTGCCCAGAGCAGCTGTGGCTGTCCCTGGATCCCTGGCAGTGCCCAAGGCCAGGTTGGAGCAGCCTGGGACAGTGGAAAGCGCCCAGACCTATGGCAGGGGGTGAAACAAGATTATCTTTATGGTCCCTCCCTATCCAAACCATTCCATGGTTCTGTGAAATACGAAACACAGCCCAGGATGGAAATCCTGTGGAATCTGCATATTCAAACAAAACAATCAACAGTTTTAGTCTATAGCTAAATTTCCCATTAGCAGCTCTGATGTCAGAATTTAAAGCACACTTTCTATGCTGGATGAATAAATTTCATATGCTAGCATAAATTTTTCATGATTCCTTCATAAATTCCTCGTTTCTTCCTGTCAGTTGTCTTGGCAGAAACTAAACTATAGGAAGCTGTAAAAACATTGATCTGCTTTAATTAAGCCAACTGCCTCCTTCCAGTGGTGTTTGACAAGCCCTGGGTGAGGCTGCAGAACACCCAGAACACACAGCAAAGAGTGCAAAGGCCTTTTAAAGATCAACACAGAGAATTTCAAACCCTGTCTCACCCCTGACTGGTTGGTGACCATCTCACAACTCCCTCGGGTTTTCTAATCCTTGGTTGGGATTCCTGTTTGTTAAACCTGAGTTGTGAGCAGCAAAGCAGAGAGGGGGATTTCCACCCTCTGCAATCGAGAGGCAAGAATTTACTACAATGGTGGATTTTTTTTTCATTAGAAAATAGTAAATTAAAACAGGGAAAATTAAGCAATGGATTCTCATCTGGAGTACTGCAGAGTCCTCAACATAAGGAGGGCATGGAATTGTTGGAGCAAGTCCCCAGGAGGTCATAAAATTGATGCAGGGTATGTAGCACCTCCACTATGGAGACAGGCTGGGAGAGCTGGGACTGGTCAGCCTGGAGAAGAAAAAGTGGTGTGGAAATCTCACAGCACCTTCCAGGAACTAAAGGGGCTCCAAGGAAACCAGAGAGGGACAATTTAACAGGAACTGGAGTGACAGGACAAGGAGGAATAGAAACTTCCAGAGGGCAGGCTTAGATGGGATTTTGGGAAGGAATTGTTCCCTACGAGGGTGGGGAGGGGCTGTGGCTGCCCCTGGATCCCTGGCAGTGCCCAAGGCCAGGCTGGATGGAGCTTGGAGCAGCCTGGGATAATGGAAGGGGTCCCTGTCATGGCAGGGTGGAATGGGATGCACCATCCTGTGGTTATGCACAATGAGAATCCTCTCATCAGGAGACACCACAGCAGAGCTGAGCACGTGCTCTCCAAGGAGAACCAAACTCCCTTCCTGAGCTCTTCTCTATGCTCTTCCCAAGGAACATAGCACCAGATGATCCTTGAGGTGCCCTTCCAGCATGGGATCCAATAATTGCATGCTGTATTCCATATCCATTGTTCAAAAGACATTCCAGAAGGGCCAAGAAAATGTCCCTCAAGGAGCACCAAGGCCCCACTGCTCCCTCAGCAGTGTGAGAACAAAGTGAGAGAAAAAGAGGCTTTGGAGCTTTGGACAAACTGGGAAAGATGAAAAATAATTGTTAAATAACCTAAGATCCTTAAATTCTGTCAAAAACACTGAAAAGTACAGGTTTATGAAGAACAGAAAACTCTGGCTAAGAAATATTATTTTCAGAGATACAAACACTGGCAAATGTTGAATGTACGTCTCAAAGTCTAAGAAGTGCTAGAGGCTGCACCAAAACAGGAAAGTACAGCCCAACATGACACCAAATATAAGGTAATAACTGTGATTCATATCTCAAAGATAGAAATATTTTTCCTTAAGAAAACTTTGTCCTCGTTTTCCTTGAGGAAACATGACTGAAGTGGCTATGGAAGGAGCATGTTGTCAAAAATAGTCTGACAAATAAAAAGTTAGTCTGTATTCAAGAGCTTACAGACAGCATGTTTGGTTTTGACAGTTGGCAATTTCACTTTGATTTTTAAAAATGAAACGTGGTTTCTGCATGAGAAGATGCAAAACAGTCCAGAAGGAAGAACATGAGACAACAAGTGTGGGAAGGAGAGTGAATCCTCACAAAGCCATCCTAGTATCACACCTCCCTTAAAAACCTCACTGACGCAAACACGCAACTGAAATTCATCCCAGAAATGTTTCTGTTTGTACATCTTCATCAGGGAACTGTCAGAAAATCATCATTACCTTCTCCTCATCTTTTTTTTGAGTACTTCTGTTATACCTCACATAGTGCAGACGTGACTGGGCCAGCTACAGGCAAATCATACAAAGTAATTACATTTTAACAGCCAAAAACAGAGAGGAACAAACCCAGGGAGTTCCTGGGCCCTCAGAAGGAAAATTCCAGCATTAAGAAACACAGAATATCATAAAGGTGATTTTTTTGTTAACACAGATTCACTGTTCCTCCAACTGTGACAGGAACCAAAATACATTTTCACACAGAAGATAGGAAAAGAAGAAATTACATTAAAAACTGGAGGATGGGGGAGGATACAACTGTTGAAGCCTTCCCTGCTTCCTGTGCAGTTCGTCTGTCTGTCTGTCCATCTGTCCATCCATCATCCATCCACCATCCATCCATCCATCCATCCATCCATCCATCCCAGTGAAGGAGGACTCTGCAGGAGCCCATCTGCTGGACTCAGTGACTCAATTCCCAGAGTTTTTGAGGATTAGCTGACTCACTCCATGCAGTGATGCATCTTCAGTGCTCATGTTTCAGAAGACTCCTCCCGCCCTGTGCATTCCCAAAGTGCTGCTGCACCTGCATCCCACGTTTCCACCAGGCCAAGCTTTAGTGATGGCTCTGCACCAGCTGCAGGCAGCCAGGGGACACCTGAGCCAGCAATTAAACCAGGTGGTTTAATTGCCCAAGCCAATTAAACCACCCAAAGCTTCTCAAACTGAGCCAGGGCAGGAGGGCCATGGGTTATGGAGAGGTGGCTCTGTCACCTGGGAGCTCCAAAGGGAATTGGAGCAGAGATGGGATCAGGGATCAGGTGCTCCATTCCAGCTCCTTCTCTCTTAAAGCCACTTGCAGAGAGAGAGAAGCTTCTCACACTACTGATAACCACAGTGGCCTGAGAAATGAATTTTCCCACCTTCTGCAGCAGCCATACATGATTATTTTTTCCTTTTCCTGGAGTTGCTGGCAAGCAGCAAACAACTCCCACAAAGGGCAGGTGGGCGCTCTCCCCAGCCTCCAGGCAAGGGCTTAGGGAAGCTGAAGCCAGGCAGGGGTGGAAAAGGGCACTGCAGGAACAGCAAAGGCATTTCCAGAGTGCCTGGATGCTCTGGATGCAGGCTGGGAACACAGACAGGCTCAGAGGAAGGTGGAAGGTGCAGGGGGGAAGCCCTTCCCACACATCCAGGACAAAAAAATCTGAAAAAGCTGGGAGAGCAAAGCTCCTGTCCCTGGCAGAGCAAATCCAAACAGATCCCTGAACACACTGACAGTAAATTCTCTTTGCAGCTCAACAGGCCTTTGGTGAATGTTTATGTACAAGGAATTTTAAGAAGGAAAAGGTTTGCTTTTAATATCTTTCGTGTTATTGCTTTGAACATCCCAAATGAAAAACATGCTGGAAGTTTA
The DNA here is from genome assembly GCF_050655825.1 of Lonchura striata. Lineage (NCBI taxonomy): Eukaryota > Metazoa > Chordata > Aves > Passeriformes > Estrildidae > Lonchura > Lonchura striata. The sequence continues at coordinate 38,707,260 of NC_140708.1, read as the reverse complement.
AAGTTCAGCCACTCAAGGCAAAGTGTGTGCCTCAGGATGGATATTTCCTAACACCATTGATAATCAATATCCATCACCCATATTCTAAAGATGCTCTCATTTTGGTTAATGTTAAAAAATCATGAATTTACCTTCTCAGTTCAGCCTGTTCATCCCAAGATCTAGAAATATCTCTGTTTTACTACCTGCAAGAGCCTGCTTTCCTGTAACACTTGTGATGGAAAAGGAGAAACATCCATCATATGAGCTCAAGCTCTGCCTGCAATGCACTGAGAGAGAGAAGATAACTTTTCAGTGCTTATATTCAGTGATATAAACCTTGAAACTGGTGATAGCCAATGAGCTGACACCTCTTTTCTTCCTAAATATGCTTTAAACTCTTCCTGCCCTACAATCACCCATCTGTTATGTCAGAGCATGAATAATTTCCTTCTTTTTTTAAAAAAAAAAACCTCCAGTTCTTCCTATAGTGGCTATGCTTTCTCATACTCCAAATGTAAAAGCTTGTTTTCTAGAATATGTTCATGAAATATTTCTGATCCTAAAATTTAATAACCCCAGAAAAGGCCTCGCTGGCTTTTTAAGCATCAAGGCTGCTGTTCTCAGAAGCCAAAATGCTGCACCATTGTCGGTCATTGAAAAAGATGAAAATTCAGAAAAGGAACGTGTTGGCAGGGTAAGAGCAAACAGGGTTTTAGGCATATTTTTACCCAGATTGTATTAAATTAATAACTGGGTTGGACGTTACTCTTGTGAATCATTAAAAAAGTAATCAATTAAGAACAAAGTACTATTTTATAGTATGTGCAATATTTATTTTATAGTATGTACAATATCTCTGTTTAGTCAAGCTGCTCTAAGTGCTGAAAATCCTGAAGTCACTCATTGATGGTCCAGCCCAAAGAAAGCTCATCACAGAAATTTGAATTTCACACTCATAGCCAAAAATGCATTTAAGCCTGAAAATAATATCCAACCAACCGTTTTTTGTTACTTTTCAAGACTGAAATATTGGTTTTTTTTACAATACAGGAAAATATGAATAAACCCTGAGTGTGAAATAGCAGCTCATCCTTCACTCCCTGGGTATTTTTAACTGGGCAATGGTAGTAACTCAAATGATGCTGATGTGGAAAAAGAATGATTCACAGTGAAAGTTGCTACACTTGCCTGTTAAAAATAAACATCACGTGGTGTTAGCTTTGACTTGGTAAAAATGGAGCCCTGCTTTGGGATTTAACACCTTCAGCTTTTATTTAATTAGCTCCTTCACTCTGCTGCTTTTATAAGCACCAAGTGTTCCCACATGATGTTCATGCCTTAAGTCCTGTGCTAAAAACATCCCAGAACGTTCATATTTGGGGCTGTGACGTGGACACCCCTCCTGAGGGGTTCAACGTGCACAAAATGAGCACTCAGGGCACCAGAATTCCAATTAAAAACTGCAATACCACATCCAGATGGGTTTAGGTGCTAAGGTAGAATGCTTTTCCCTTCCAATTATTTAGGTGGGGAAAGCCCTCTAAGACCATCAGGTCCAACCTGGCATTCCAAAGCCACCACAGACCCGTGTCCCCACGTGCCACCAGGATGCTCCATGGTCTTTGGATTCCCACCACCAAAGGGAAATCCCAAATCACCATCACCATTTTCTCAGTCTTGGTTTTGGTCCCGTGTCCCAGGGATCATTTTTCCTGTGGGAACCTACAGAGCAAATCTCCTCTGGGTGGTCCCAAGGAATGTGCTGCTCCCGGCACCAAAACTGGCTGTGAGGAGCCAGGAAAAGCAGGATAAAGCAGGAAAAGTCCCCACAGCTCCATGAAATGAGAAATAAAATACTTAGATGCAGCTTCATCCCAAACACCCACACTGGTACAATAATGTGAATTCAAATGTTCATGAGCTCATCTTAGAGAGATCTAAACTTTGAGTATCTACTCACCAGGGCCTCTGGAGTGGGTTCAGGCAGCAGTGGAGAAAAGAACATTAGAATCACAAGATAAAATGTGAAATTTAAAATGACAGCTAAGGGTTTTTTCAGTTGTAATTAGGAAATTGTAAGAAAACTTTAAATTAAAGGAAGGTTTACACTAAGGATCTGTCTGAGGAAATGTAACCTGCCAAGGGTTTCTGCTACTCCTGAAATAATTAGAGCACAAAGCAAAAACCAAAAACATGTAACAACATTATTATCATCATTTATGGCACAATATATTGAATTCTTCTTGCTTAATTTGATTAAAAAATATCATAAAACCCAAACTGATAAAGATATTGGCTGCTAAAAAGCTTCTGAGTACAATCATCCCAAAGTACCTTAATGTCAGCCCAGGTTCAGATTCCAGAAGGGAAAATAATATTGGAATCATTGTGTTCCATTTGAAATTGCTTTGGCAAGGCTCCTTCAGGTCTCAGTCAGCTCTTAGCAGAGAATTACCACGACACACAGGCTAATAACCTCTTACAGCTTTCTTCCAAAACACTGTGTTAAACCCAGCAGTTCTCAACACTGTCAAGATGCAAGTTGGGAAAAAAAAGAGGGCAAGTAGGCAAAAAAATGAGTTGGTTTTCCAAGGATCTCATTAAAAACAAAAGAAACCAGACATCCACAGCATCATGTGGGTGATGGTTCCAAAATGTTAGGAACAAAAAGACATTTTTAACATTCTCTTGCATTTTCTTAGTGCAGCAGTTGAGCTATGCTGCCTCTTTCTCTGTGTGAAGATCCTGTGCCCTATTTTTCCTTAAAATATCCCATTTCTTAGGCAGCCTGGGAAATGACAGACTGGGAGGTGCCTCTCAGCTGCTCGTGACTTTAGGGCAGGTAAAACACACCAGGGGGACAACCAGCAGGGCAAACTGGTGTTTGGGAGAGTAGCCACTCCCACCTGTGATTCCCTGTGAAAAACCCATGGAAAAGCCACAGCACTAACATGGGATGTCCCCTGGATGAAAGATTATTCTAAATAATAGTGACAGGATGAGAGGAAATAGCCTCAAGTTTAGGGTGGATATTAGAGAAAATTTCTTCATGGAAAGGGCTGGCCAGCAGGGCAGTGGTGGAGACCCCATTCCTGGAAATGTTCAAAAAAAATTGTGGATGCATCATTTGTGGATGAGGTGGTGCTGCTGGACTCTAACCTCAGAGCTCTTCCCCAGCCTCAACAATTCTATGATAAACCCACAGATTCCTTATATTCCCCAGCTTTGTAAGACACATGGAGCATTCAAAAGGTTTTGAAGGGATTCAAGTTTGTCCCCACTCCAAGGAGGACATCCAGCTCATGCTCAGGAATTTTCAGGTCTAAATCTCAGCACTGCCTCACCACCTAAAACTTCACAAGGTGCCAAGAGCAGCAAAAATTTCTTCTTTTAACAGAAGAAAAGATGAAAAAAAAAAAATCTCTAAAAAACCCTTTGTTCACCTTTTTCCCCTTGAACTCAAGAACAGCAGCAGTTGGGATGATTTTATCCCTCTGTGCTTCTTCCTCGTGCAGGAAGAGCTGCTCCCTAACACACAGCTCTTTGCTTCCAATTCACTGGAATTTTCTTGCAGCAAAACAAAGTTGAAGTGTTACGGGGTTGCTGCTAAGCAATAAAAGTGGAGCTAATGCTCCTCAGTGATATTTTGGAAGCAAAGTTAAAAGCAAGTTGTGCTTTAGAGCACTGCAACAGCCTTCTCCTGGTTTTATAAAGCTGCCATGGCTCTGAGATCCCCATTCCTGGCAGGACACCAAATCCCACCCACCTTTAGGGACAGGAAAATGTCTTTGTCAAGGGAAGCACAATAATAAAATCCAAAAAACAGCAGCATCACAGTGGATGTTGGACAAGGTCACCAGCCCAAGCCCACCTTGCTGCAGGAAATCTTCCCAAAAACCCAAGATAGCTCCGAACACACAAAAACCATAATTAAGAAAATACAATTATGACCAACAGGGTAATTATTTTAGTGCTGGAAATCATAATTCCACCTCTAGACTCCAGGAGGGATTAATCATGACCCAAATAGATGGAAGGAGTGCTCAAAAAAGGAGCAGATGGATTTGGGAGGGCTGGGACACCTCACACACACATCTCAACATTGGCAGCTTCACCAGGTGCTCCTCAGAATCCCAGACTGGTTTGGGTTGGAAAGATTTTAAATCCCATCCCATTCCCACTCCTGCAGGACAGGGACACCTTCCACTGTCCCAGGCTGCTCCAAGCTCCATCCAGCCTGGCTTTGGACACTTCCAGTGATCCAGGGGCAGCCACAGCTGCTCTGGGAATTCCATCCCAGCCCCTCCCCACTAACCAGGGGACAATTTTTTCCCAAAATCCCATCTAACCCTGCTCTCCTTCCATGATTTTTCCATCACAAATGATCACAGATTACAGAAATGAAGGAGAAAACCAGATCATGAAATCCAGAGGGCTGCCCCATCTGCTCATCAGTTCTCACAACCACACCATTATCAATATTCCACCAATGCCAGGGACATTTTTAACTCCCAAGGCTGGGAGAAAGCCACCTGCTCTGGGGTGGAAACCATCAAGGGAAAAGAGCACCTGCTGAAGAATATTCCCTCAAGGAATCTCAGCTCTTTGAATAAGAAAATACCCTGTTATTTCAAACACAGTCAACTACATTCATTTTCCTCCCAGGTGCAGTTAATTTGACAGGTACAATGCTAAAGCAAAAATCCTGCAAGGCCTTTCCTGAAAAGGTCAGTACATTATGCAATGAGGTTTTATGGACAGCTAAAAGAATCTCTCCATGTACCGAAATTTAAGATTATTTACCAACGTGCATTTGTGTCTTTTATTCCCAGATGAAGAGCAAACATTGGGGCACACGAGTTCATTTTGAGAGCTGGTTCCTAAGGAAGTTCCAAGCTTTGAAAATTGTTATCCTCGGTCTATACATGGGAAATAGTGGTAGGCTTTTCTATACAGAGAAATATTCAGCACTAAAGAAAAACAAAATTGCTCCCATTTGAAGTCTTATTGCATTCCAGCCCTGAATTAAATTATTCGATTGTTCAAGCTGCATGTCTGGACTCTTAAACTTCCTAAGCAAGCACAGAGTCCTGTAAGAAATGCATTAATAGTCAGGAAAAGTAGCAGCAATTCCTTCTAATCCAAGCTTTTTGTACTGTTCAAACTCTTCTTGAAACAATGCATCCCTTGGCCTCCTAAAACATAATTGCATTTCAAACACTTCCTTCATCCCAGTTACAATTTGGCAATGTAAACCAGTTACCCTGTTCCACTTGAGGAAATATTTAAGTGATCAGGGCCCCAGTTATAAACTTGGATTTTCAAGTATCATCTATCATTGAGTGGTTAAGGTTGATAAAAAAACTTTAAAAAGCTTTAAAATCTTTTAAGGTTGGTAAAAAACCTTTAAGGTCATTGAGTCCTTCAACCCACCTTGTTCCAGGTGTTTTTGGAACACTTCCAGGGATGAGGACTCCACCACTTCCCTAGGGAGTGCTTGACAACCCTTTCCATGAAAGAGATTTCCCTAATCTCCAATCTAAATCTCCCCTGGAGCAATTTAAGGCCATGAATAATGTCTTTGAACATGGAATTAACACAGGCTTGAACCCACAAAGGGATTTGGGAAACGAAATGATGATTTCAAAGCTTTTTTCTGCTCCCTTCACCCCAATCCCAAAGATCTAATAACACCTGATAGGCTGTGAAACTGGGGTGCAATCCAGAATCTCTGCCATCCTTCTGGCCTCTTTTTCCCCTGTTATGAAAACTACCCCTCATCCTGCAGGAGCTCAGGATGGGTTTTAAATCAGAGCTTTTGCACTTGCACTCATCTGATGGATGCAACTTGACTGGTCAATTATGTAAGTGCAAAGAGCCTATTTTCATACATTTATTAAAACCTTCCTGCTTTTGTTTCCATAAGCCTGCCTCAAACCCAGCACAATATCGCCATTAAGCCGAATTTCCATGAGCTAACCCCAGATTTGAGGGTGGCTTTGGGGGACTTGTCAGGAAGGATCAACTCAGAAGGTCCCGAGTTGAGCAGAAGTTGCAGGGTTTGCCCACTGCTGATGGATGGCCACAAACAGCACTGGAGGTAATTCTGAGAGCACAGCACGGATCTGACAGGTACTGCTATGACAACCAGGCAGCAGAACTGCCCACATTTCCCTGGAAGCTCCAAAAATAAACATTCCAGGACATGTTTATCCTGAGCGGCTCCCCTGTCCTTTGTTCTCTTCTTTGCAAGGCTTTTTTTTGGGCTTTTCACAGAGAAAATTCATTGAGATTCTGGGCTGGTGGGTTGGGTTTAGGTGGGGTTGAGGACATTTTCTTCATGGAAGGTGTAGAGTGGTGGATTGGATTTCTGCTGGGAACAGGGAGCAGAATACAGGAATATTTCTGTTGCTGCTGAGCAGAGTTTGGGGCTATGACAATTCCCTGAGGAGCTTTTCCAGTGCCCAAGCATCCTTTGGGAAGAAACTTCTGACATCCAGCCTAACCCTCCCTGACCCTCCAGATTCCCTCCCCAGCCCAGCTCTATTTCCTCTGGAAAAAAAAAACCAACAGAGACAAGAAACCTAATTTTCACTGAGAGCATCTCATCCCTTCCTCTCTGACTTCAAAAGGCAAAACAAACAGGTATTTTATGTAAATGTGGACATTAGAAACAAAAAATAGAACAGCAAACATCAGATTCCTTCTTCATAGGCAACTCAGCTTCCACTGGCACAGCTGCAGATGAAAGTAGCAGTTACAAATTAATATATCATAAGGTCTTACCAAAGGAACTGAATTGTCTCAAATGCCAAAAGTAAGACCAAAGACTAAATTATTTTCATTTACGGAACCGTAGGGAGGAATTGCTTTCATGTTCTGAGTTATGTGTTTAGGAGGAACCTAAGTTTAGCTTGTCAGCTTCTGACAAAAGTTAAAAACAATTTCTAAAACATTTCGGAATCATTTTGAAACACGGTTTCGAAGGGGGAAATGGAAACAAGACAAAATCACAAAACCCCTGCCTTTTCCTGTATCTGCTTTTACAGCTCCAACTCCTCGTGTGTGCTTTCCTGGAATGAAGAATCTGCCTCCAAAGCACTTCCCAGCCCTGTCCAGAAACACAGGAAAACTCCCTGATTGCTTAAAACTGTTAAATACAGATATTATGGCTTGAATTTCCTGAAAATGAGGGCACGGACAAGCCCTAAAACAGCTGGAATTTTAAGGTGGACAAGTACCCTAAAAGGAATTATAAATCATTTCCAGCTCCTCCTTACAAGGAGCAGTTTCAAATGTGTATTTAATGGTCCCTTATCCATCTCTCTTATCCCTCAGTGGTTTTTTTCCATCTCCTTTCCTTGGATATTGTTGTTTACAGTAAACCAGGGACTGATCTGGACCAAATTTAGAAGTGAAAGGAAAAGCCACTGCATCAGTTTGAATATTATCTTCTTTTACCCCCAGAATGAAATTTTTTATCCCCAAAATGCTGATCAGCCACCTGCAAACCAATACTCTCTTGAACACACTGGTGGCAATTCCACCAAATGGTAACACCAAAACCTTGGGCTCTGAATCAACAAACTGCTTAGCAAAAATGAGAATTTTACTACATTAGACAAGTCATTAGATTAAGTGTTTTAGAAAAAAAGGAAGAATTCTCTTGTTAGATATGAAGATTTCTTGTGTTCATTTTGGCATGTAAGGTGGGAAAGGTGGCTCCCGGAGGTGTTGGAACAAAGGCATGGGATGTGATCCTGAATTTGGGATGTGATTCTGAATTTGGGATGTGATCCTGAATTTGGGATGTGATTCTGAGCCTGGCACAGCAGTACTAGGAGGTAGGAAAGAGAGAGGATCCTGATGTTTTCATGCCCAAAAACAGGCAAGCAAAGTTTTCAGAGTAATTTCTGTCACTATTGAGTGTGCAGAATTTTTTTATATATATAATATATATATATATAAATATATATTTCTAGATATTTCTTCCACTGGTGAAAGTCAAAAAATACAATACTAAATTTGAACTTAAGTTACATTTGCAAATATTTCCTGTAATCCAGTCATTCACATGCATTTCTCCATTTCCTCTCTTCCCCCATGGCTACAAATTTTATCTCATCCAGAATATTTGAAGCCACTGCTTAATGCAGAGCATTTTAATCTGGAAGAAAAGCACTGCATAGAGAGGAGCTTTTGGAGAAACATCCTAAAGAACTGGTCTAAAAGAGGAATTAGAGCTTGATTTTCCAGCTATTTTTATTCTTTTTCCCATTGCTTCACACTACCAGATTCATTCCATGCAAGAAAAAAATTAAATATTTGATACATTTAAAATTTAGTTCCCTTGATTTGGCTCATGACACAGAAACTGCTCAAGGAGGTGCTTTCAGAAATTACACAAAATTGCACATTTGGAGTTATTTCTATGGAGGGGATGCCACAGCTTTAAAAGACAAAATTTGTTCTTAAATTTCATCTGGTTTTCTCCAATAAAACTTTATAAGGGTGGAAATAAATGCAGCAGATGGACAAAACAAGGTATTTTACAGTGCAGCTTTCTGGGTTTGGAAACCATGTTAACTCCAACAGGAAAAATGAAAAGCATGGAAATCAATTGAGACTTTCCAAAGGAGCTGGTGCAATGGGAATGAAAGAATGAGGGAACTGGGGATGAACAACCTCCCTTAGGACAGCTGAGGATACTCTTCAACACCAAAAAGACTGGGAAATGTTTTTAACTTTAAATACTACTCAGATACTCTACAGGCACTGAGGCAAGTCAGGAAGAATCAAAGATCATCAACACAACCCATTTCTGCTTCCTCAGGACTTCATGTTCAGCATGGGATAAAGACAAGACTATTTTTAAGGATAAAAATTCCAAGTCTCTGTCCTAACTCTGAACCATCATGCTTTGTATTGTTCCAAATTTTCCATGAGGAACTGCCTGGGGAAAAGATCCCTTTGTGCTTTAAGGAAAAAAAAACACGGGCAGGGAAAGGTTCTTTTTGTACCTTTCCTCTTTCATTTGTTTGGCCAGAATTTCATAGTGCCAATAAAACCCAAGGTGAAATCCCTACCCGAGTGAACACTGAGAGGTCACCTGGCAGTGATGTGAACACAATTCCAGCCTGGTTTGGGCTGGAATTGTTGGAGAAACCTTAAATCCCACCCAGTGCCCCCCTGCCATGGCAGGGACACCTCCCACTGTCCCAGGTGCTCCAGCCCCAGTGTCCAACCTGGCCTTGGGCACTCAAAATTAATAAAGAAAGCAATCAATCCAAAGAGTTTCAGATGTTCCTCATCAGCAGTCAAAGGGCTCCTTATTTCAAACATCAGGTGCTTCTCAAGCATTCCAAACCAGCAGGAAGAACCCAAAGATGGCTCAATCTCCTGACTCCTATTTATTCAGAACAGATTTTATTAGGGAGCTAAGGAGACTTCAGAAGCCAAGATTAAAGTTATGGTGCATTTTTATAAGGAGAGCAGGAGCTGTGGGTCAGGATTTTATATGGAAACGCTGACAACTTTACAGCCATGGTAGCTTCCAGTAAATGCAGAAGAGATTTCTCCAGGCAACTGGTAAATATAATGTTTTTCCCTTATACTTTCATCTCAGTACATATAAAAGCATTTGACACACTTAATAAAATGTCACCAGCATAAAATACTGCACAAAGGAATGCTAAATAATGACAGAACTGCAATTATTGGGGAAAAAATGAGCATTAGGAACATTTTCAGCCTCTCTCTACATTACTGGGGTGATGGATTTTGGATTTAAAAGCTTCCTTAATTCTTCTTGTCACACCAATGAAAACATTCCTGGACATACAAGTCCACACAACACCACCTAATCTGAGGTCATACGCAAAACATGCAATTCACCCTCCAAAGAATAAACTGAATTACTTTAAGATATGGATAGAATTTTACTGCACCTGCATTAGCTCCAAAATCCAGGTTCTCACACTGATGCCACCCAGGCCACGACAACGCTCCTCCAGAGGCAATTTTGCAAAGAATGGGAGAAGGAGGAGAAGGCAGGGCAGGCTGGCTGCAGCTGCTGCTTCCACGCAACCCCGGAGCTGCAACTGAGCTGCACCGGAGCTGCAACAGAGCTGCATGAGAGCTGTGCTGGAACTCTGCTGGAGCTGTGCCGGAGCTGTGCTAGAGCTGTGACAGAGCTGTGCCAGAACTGCACTGGAGCTGTGATAGAGCTGTGACAGAGCTGTGACAGAGCTGCACTGGAGCTGTGACAGAGCTGCACTGGAGCTGTGACAGAGCTGTGCCGGAGCTGTGACAGAGCTGTGACAGAGCTGCACTGGAGCTGTGCCGGAGCTGTGACAGAGCTGCACTGGAGCTGTGACAGAGCTGCACTGGAGCTGTGCCGGAGCTGTGACAGAGCTGCACTGGAGCTGTGACAGAGCTGCACTGGAGCTGTGACAGAGCTGTGCCGGAGCAGTGCCGGAGCCGCCGGCTCGGGAGAGCTCCGGAGCTTTTCCCTCTGTACTCACTTGTTCTGCATCATGTTCATGATCACCCAGTCGAAGGGGTAGACGTTCTTCCCTATCAGGTTCTTGAACATGATGAATGTCTCCATCAGGAAATCCTGCAAGAAGAGATAAAATTTGGAGACAATCGGACCAAGCAACGCCAAGGGATGGTGGCAGTTATTGATGACTGCATTCCAAAGGGGTCTTTGTGTTCTGCTTCCTCCAAAAGCTGTTTTTCATTAAAAACACACCAAAATCCTACTCAAGCACATTTATACATGATGCCCATAAATCCTACAATAATTCAGTTTCAGAAATTATAACAACAGAATTCCCACATTTAAGCAACCAATGGGATTCCTCAAGGCCAAGCATTGGTTCGCCAGTTATCCAGAAGGAGTTTCTGCTGGAAAAACCATCTTTTTTTCCATACTAGGGACAAAACCTCCCAGTTCCTCCGTGTATTGTGATACAGATCTCACGACACACTCTTGGCAAATTGATAAAAGCACATTGGTTCATGGAAAGAGGAAAAAAAAACAAACATAAATATTTATTTAACTCAGGATTGCACTAAAAATAGTCCTGGGAGTCAGGTGATGAATAATCCCTCCCTTCATGGATATTCTCCAGAAATACAGATTATTTATGTATTAAAATAAAAACATGTTCCAGCTCAAAGCATCACCTCCACCTGGGGCAGAGGACAAAAATGATTTGGACATCCCAAAATTGGGAGGGACCCTCCCTAAAGGGAGCAGCAGGAATTGCTTCTGCAAGTGAAAAACTGCCCAAGAACAGTTAATTTAACAGCATAAACCAATTTATTTCTACACAGCTATAAACACACAGTTCTTTGGACCAGAAACTTTGTGTACTTTACAATGTAAATCATCTCCTACAACTTAGGAATCTGTAATTGCTATCTAACAATTTCAGTAATATCAAATGCTGTAAGAAAGATAAAGGGGAAAAGAGAACTTCATGCAGAAAGTCCTTGATCCACTTCACACAGAGATAAAAATGAACTTTTATTCCAAGGTTAGAATATCTTCCCTTTGATACAGTTTCCCAGCAATGGTATTTATCTGGTCTATCTTTAAAATGTCAAATGCCTACCAAAAAAAAATCCCAATATGTTCCATCGACTGGACTTTTAACTAAGACTGGTTTCTGTGTAACCTTTTCAGTGAGAAACCAATCTGAAGTCCCTGCTCTCATCAGTCTTTTTTCAGCTCTGAGAGCCAGGATCTTCAGCAGATTTATCTTTTAATCCACTGCTCTGTTCAAATGTTTTCCTGGCTCACAAATTCCCTGTCAGTGGATGCAGGGAGCTGCAGAGATCCTGAGGCTTGGAGATCAAGAACCCCAGAGTCCCTGATGGTTTGGGTGGGAACACCTTAAAGCAAACGTCTCATTCCTGACCTTCCACTGTCCCAGGCTGCTCCAAGCCCCAACCTGGCCTTGGGCACTGCCAGGGATCCAGGGACAGCCACAGCTGCTCTGGGAGTTCCATCCCAGCCCCTCCCCACCCTCCCAGGGAACAATTCCTTCCCAAGATCCCATCCATCCCTGTCTATTGTTAGTTTAAAGCCATTCCCTGTGTCCTGTCCCTCCATGCCTTGTCCCCAGTCCCTCTCCAGCTCTCCTGAGCCCCTTCAGTCCCTGGAAGGGCTCTGAGCTCTCCCTGGATGCTTCTCCTTTCCAGGCTGATCCTTCTTGATGCCCATCTTTCTGCTGGAGGTTCTCAGTTCCCAAATATTGCTGCAAAAAAAATCACTTAGTGCAAACATTCCCCCCCTGGATTCAGGGAAAAAGAACTCGGATGAGTTTGTGCGACTGAAACCAACCGAGGTAATCCAGCTGATTTTGACCAGCTGACAGCTGCTCTGGGCACCCTGTGCCAGGGCCTGCCCACCCTCCCAGCCAGGAGTTCCTGCCCAATCTCCCATCCATCCCTGCCCTCTGGCAGTGGGAGCCATTCCCTGGGTCCTGTTCCTTCAAGCCCTGGTAAATGTTTCTTATTTCACAAAGCAAAGTGAAATTTTCCTTCTCTGGAGTCATCCCAGACCCACCTGGACCCTGCCCTGGCAGGGGGTTGGACTGGGTGATTTCCAGAGGTCCCTTCCCCATTCTGGGATTTTGGGAACTTCCAAAAACTGGGCTCCACAATGTACAGAAACTCCAGGTGTAAGAGCTCCTCTGTCATTTTACCACACAACATCAGCAAGGATCACAGAATCCCAGAGCTCTAAAGTGGGAAAAGCCCCCCAGGACCACCAAATCCAACCTCTGAGCGAGCCCCACCGTGCCCAGCAAACAGATCCTGCTGCTTTGGCATGGATGGACAGCAAGTCTGGAGCTGCTCCTGCTTCAGCTGCCACCACTGCCACCACTCATCCCAGAGCCTCTCCTCCAGCTCAGGGAAATCTGACTTCACTTAAGAGCTCAAACTGCACATTTCCTGCTTGTTTTTCCTGGGTTTTGGTGAAAGAAATCCACTGATGATGATTTGGTTCCTTCCTGAGCCTGGGTAAATGTTTCTTATTTCACAAAGCAAAGTGAAATTTTCCTTCTCTGGAGTCATCCCAGACCCACCTGGACCCCGCCCTGGCAGGGGGTTGGACTGGGTGATTTCCAGAGGTCCCTTCCCCATTCTGGGATTTTGGGAAAAATCTGGAGCCCCTCCTCCAGCTCAGGAAAATCTGCCTTCACTTCAGAGCTCAAACTGCACATTTCCTGCTCGTTTTTTCCTGGGTTTTGGTGAAAGAATTCCACTGATGATGATTTGATTATTTGCTGAGCCTGGGGGTTCTGACCTACTTTGCTGATTCAGCTCTGCATTTCCATCCCCTGATATTTACATTTTAATAACCCCACGCTCACACTTTAAATAATGCTTTGTAACAACTGAGCTAATTATTGATCAAATAAAAGGCTCCCCACGCTCACCTGGGGTTTATGTATTCATAATATTGCTCTTTTTTCCATTTTATGGTTCTCATAGAAAAACAAATGGTTTGGATGAATTAACCTCATTTTATGTGGAAAACTCGGAGTTTTTGAGGTGTTGGGAAGAGAATGAAGCACCAGGACAAGAAAAAGCTGCTTATTTTCAGAATAACTGGAAGCAGGACAAATATTTCTGAACATAAAAACCTGTACTAAAGGAGGAAGGGTTACAACTCCTGCTCTCTCTCCAGCTACAAATACAAATCCTATTTAATAGGAAACAGAACTCACAGCAGGTAAGACCCCTAAAAAATTCCCATCCACTGATGGAAAGGAAACAGCCTGAGCTCAGTCTGAGATTCTCCACATGGCAGAACATTAACAGGCATTTTTTGTCAACTAAACCACATGTATCTCAATTTTTTTACCAAGTAAAAAGAGGGGGGAAAAATAAATTAGTCCCAGAAATAACCTCCCTGATCTCAGATAATATTTCATCTCAGGGTGACGGCAGAATCACAGATTTTGATTTTATAGAAGCACAGCAAAGTCTGGGCTGGAAGGGATCTTAAAGCAGGAAACTCCTTTTTGAACTGACATTCCTTAATAAATCTAAGCTCTCTATTCCACAGAGAGGTAAAAGACTGGTTTTATTGCACTCCACCTCATCTTTTTGAGGACTTTTGAGGCCAAATATGACCATTATAATAACCTAAACCTGCCACCTACATAACACAGACCATAAAGTTTCCTCCAGCACTTCCAGCCCTGAGCTTCCAACTCCTGCTTGAGCAAGAGCAGAGGCTGAAGGAAGATTTAAGGGTCTCCAGTGGTGAAAAAGAAACCACAGCTTAAGTTTTCCTCTTTTCTTGCCTTTTTTTTTTTAGGAAAAAGCTTTTTATTTCTGCCTGGCTGAATTTAGTCTCAGTTCTAAATCACTTCTTTGTGATTAAATGGAATCTTCTGCAATAAGGAGGTGCAGTTGTCACCTCCAGCTCTGGGTTTAAAAGCAAAGACTCCTGGATTTCAGTTCTACTGGCTGAGTCAAATGAGAGTGGCAGAAAAAAATTGCTGGGTTAAAGAAGTGGAAAACCATGGAAAAACAAAAAGAAAGGAAATTTAGTTTACTCCTTGTAGCTTCCTTTACTCACAGGATTAACAATGCTCTGCCAATAAACTTCCAAATTTTAATGAATATTATTTAAAATCAGCTCTGAGGTTTAGAGATGCCAGAGCAGGTGCAAAAAGAGGCTTCAGCACCTGAAAACTGGAACAGAGCAAAGAGCTCAAACCTTGCCCAGTGCATTTAGAAAGAAGAATAACACAAGTTCAACACAAACTGGGAAGCCCAAACATTAAAATTACACAAAGGAAAGACCCTGACTTTCTTTGCTCTTCTATTTGCTATAAAAATTCTTTTCAGCCCATTATCTGCACTTAGTTTGGGAATGTTTTGCTCTTGGTGCCCATCCATGTCAATGCTCCAAGATCCCAAAGGAGCCCAGCCTTTTCCATGCACTGATCCTATTTCCAGCAATCTGCAGCTGGACTTTGCCTTCCCCCTCTCACAACAGCAGCTCTGAGCTTTGGAGATGCCAGAGCAGGAAACTGGAACAGAGCAAAGAGCTCAAACCTTGCCCAACACAGGCAGAAAGAAGATAACACAAATCCAGCACAAACTGGGAAGGCCAAACATGAAAATTACACAAAGGAAAGGTCCTGGCACTGTTCTGGTGGGGCTGGAGGAAGAGGAGAAGCTGAAGGAGGACCCAAAGCCAGGTGGGAGCTCCTGGAGCACCTCAGGGTGGCAGTGGGGATGGGTGATCACTGATTGCTGGAGCTCAGGCAGGAGCTGGGTGTCCCCTCCCAGCCCAGCCTGGCCATATGGCAGTGGCACTTTCAGGTTATTACAGAGTTATCTCCTCGGCTATAAACTCCCCTCTATTATCCTTTAATTAACTTGGGTTGTTGCCTTAGCCAGGCTACCCAATGACTCTGAGAAGACAAATTTCAATTATTATTGCTTATTTAACAACTAAGGGCATCTCTAAGGTTAAAGTGTTTTGCATAAAGGGGAAAAGGGAAAGTGAGCAGATGTCTAAGTAAAAGCAACTTCAAGAAATGAAATCAGGACATCTGGAAGATTTAACACTGAAAGTTCCTTTCCTAAGAAAGCCTTTTTTATATTCTTTTTCTTCTTTACTTACCAGATTTTACTAATGTCTCATCACTACTGTTTTTACTGCTTTCTTTTAACTGCCTTCAATCCACTCATGTCTCATGTTTTAAAACACTGAACAGCTCCAGCTGTACTCCCGTACATGTCACAGTGCCTAAATAATTATTTTATATTAAATCTGTAATGCCAAACACATTCTGTTCACATCTCACGTGTGCATTTAATGACCAGTAACACGAAAAAAACCCAAAACAAGCTGAGCCATCTTATGAAGAGATAAAACAAATGAAACTCACCACAACATCCGACCTCATCTTGCCAAAAGTCTTGATTAAATGGGCATAGTGATAATCCTCCATTTGCCTCAGGATGGCTGTCATGCAGGCCACGAAACTCCCCTGGCAAAAAACAAAGGAAAGGAATCCATTATTTAGGATAATGCAACATAATACTGGCTATCAAAACATAAAATTGCTATAGAAAACCACAGAAAGCAGTGGAGATAATTTGATCATTAAAATTCATTCATGGATATGTAAAAATCAAGGAAATTTTGTCAAGGAAACAAACGAAAAGAAACCATCTCGAAAAGTTTCCAGTTTCCAATTTCAGGAGTTTATCACCGAAGCTTTTGCGACACATTCTTCATCTAAAAATTGCTCACACATTAAAATGTCTGCAAGGTAATAAACAGCACTCCTGAAAATATTACACAATATCACCATTTGCATTTGGGAAGTCAATACTCTGCTCAAGGAAGAAATCTTTTCAAAATTATCACACTGAGCTAAACCAGCCCCAAGTTTTCATTTATTTTCAGATACAGCGATGCTTAATAAAATACTACTAAAATCCAGTGAATTCCATCAAACCAGAACAGCAGCACCATCCAGATCTCTCTCAAAACACAGAAAGAGTAAAAAGTGACCAAAAGAAAGTTTAGTTTTTCCTTCTGGTGGGCGACAGTGTTGTAGTAACAATCCAACCCATTTCCAGGGCTCCTAAATGCAGTAAAATCCCACAAATGGGAGATTCTTGTCCATCCTCCCTCTCTGCCTATCTGCTAAAAGCCTGGTAATGAAGTCCACATCTTTTCTGGTCCTTAATGCAAGAGGAAAAACATTAAAAATTGGTAAAAGCCCCAGCAAAATAACTTATAAGAAAGAAGAAATTATTCTTTTTTTTTGTTTTATAGAATTGCAAATCCCCCTTTCTGTGCTGTTTTTAAGGTTATTCCATACCATAGCCCAGGAAAACACTCAGTAATTTTCTCTTTATAAAGACACAGAGCCTTTATTGTTACCTTTAAATTCAGCATTAATTTCAATTTAAAATCTTTATTCCCACATCAATCCAATTAATTGAGATAAAGCCCAGAATGACACTGGATCACCTGCATGTGCTCTGAGACCTCTTATTTACAGAATTTACAGGTTAACCTTAAATTCCACCTGATCAGCACTCCTGGAATTTGCTTTTCTCCTTCAGTGGAGCTGAGATCTAAAGTCCTACAGGACTGATTCTGTCCATGTAGGAATATTGGATTTTTCAGAGGATGCCAAGGTACCTGATGGGAGCTGTGTGGCACCTGCAAACCCCATGAATATGGAAGGAAAGTCCACCTGAGCTGCTGCTCTGGGACATTAAAAGAACTTTCTAAGAGGAACAGAATCTGGGGCTCTACAAAGACAATGTTTCCTACTATGAAATGGAAATAAGATGGGACCATCTCAAAATCCAAACATTAATTGTCAAATCTATGCCTAATGAGCTCCTGACACAGCAAACACTGGGCTTGATGCCTCAGGTTTTAGCTTTTATATTTTTCAGATTCTGTGGGTCTGAGTTTCATAGTAAGTATTGGTGAGCTCTGTGCACAGAGCAGGGAGACAAAACAATTCCTGCTCCAGCTGGGCACCAAGGACAAATGATCCAAACCTCAGCCCAGGAGCACAAACAGCGTGGGCTGGAGAGAGAAAAACCAGCAGGGTGGGACTGCCTGGGCTGGAGCTGGAATGGGACAATGAACTCCAAGGTGCCAATGGAGCAGAACTGATCCCAGGGAGAGCCCCGGGAGCGCTCGTGCATTTTGGGACCATTTTGGGTCATTTGGGTGCAGCCCTGGCTGGGCTCTGCTGCTGCCCAAGGTGGATCCATGAGGAGATCCTGGAATAAATCCCTGCTTTATTTTCTAGCTCTGACCAATCTTTGCTCTAGGGCAGCCTTCACAAAAAGGCTCATGCCTACAAGGAAACATTCCAGAGCCCCCATTCCCTCCCACCTCCTCTAAGGATCCATCCATCTCAGTGCTGTGCCAGCACCAGGCAGAATCAGACATTTTTTAACTTGGCTGCCTCACATTAGGCTGCACATGAAGCTCAGTTCTGTGGATGGCTCAGGACTGCCCAGGAGAGCTGGAACAAACTTTCTTTTGCCCATGGTATCTTTTCACAGACACTTAAATATCCTCCAAGTCCACTGCTTGGCAAAGACAGCAATCTAGTTTTAGTTTTATTCACATCAAGCTTACAATGGCAAATTCAGCCCTTTCCAGGTGACCAAGAGCTCTGCTTCCTTCCAACAAACTCAGTTCTCAAACCTGGCTGATAATTTAGATAATATTTTTGTTTATTTACCTGTTTGGGGAGTAATTTAAGCTAATACATCTGGTGCTGAGTAGACTGAGGCATGGTCTTTAAGCAGCTATCAACACTGCTTCCTGTTTCCCTGCATAAAATAATGATTCATGCTCATCTTGGTGTTTATCTCAGTAATAAAAAACCCTCCTTTGATACAGAATTGTTCCTTGAAAGCCAACATTCCATCACACACACACATCCCTGCTCCAACACTGCTCTGCAGATCCCCACCGCAAACCACTGTTCAAGGCCCTGCTAGGAAGGAAAATCTATTTAATATTAGGAGGAAAGTACAACTATCAGTCATCATTTTCTTTGTGAGGTATCACTTGCAGCCAGCATGCTCTTAATTACAACGCTAATAAGGGTTTGTAATTATTTAGAGGTAATATTTATACTCTAGATGTTTTTAATATGCTCTAACTAGTTAGCAATAGCTAACAACATGATTAGATTTTAATCTTGAGTTGATTTTTAATCTTTAGTTGTATTTGAGATCATTGTCATCATCTACAGTCCAGCACTGGAAGCAATATATATAAAAAAGGTACCTAATTCTCTAAAAAATCAATTTCAATTTGAGCCATAGGAATAATTGCAAAGCTGTGTTTACCCAGCCAGTCCTGCAAGGGGTTTCCATTGTACTGGGCATTTCTCAGCTATTTATTCACTTAAATAGTGGCAGGCTTTGCCCTGGAACTCTTTCCCTATTGCAAAGCTCAGAAATGAGCTGGTCACACAGAGGGGAAGTTAATTACAGAATATCCACTAGAGAAACATTTTGCCAGTAGTTTCCTGCAATTTCTGCCTCTCCTGGATTGTTTCTTCCCAATCCAGGGCCACCCTGGGCCAGCAGGGTTGAGAAGTGCCTGGTAGGAAAGGCCCTGGGGGTGCTGAGGGGTTGGAATGAGCCCAGCTGTGCCCAGGTGTGCCCAGGTGTGCCAGAGGCCACTGGCACCTGGATTGGAGCAGGAATTGTGTGACCACAGGCAGCAGGAATTGTGCCCTGGGCTGGCACTGAGAGGGATCTCAAACCCTGGGCTCAGTTTGGATCCTGCAAGATCCAAAGAGGGACACTGAGGAGCTGGAGCGTGTCCAGGGAAGGGAACGGAGCTGGGAAGGGGCTGGAGAATCCCTGAGGGATCTGGGAAGGGGCTGGGAACTCCTGAGGGAGCTGGGAAGGGGCTGGGAACTCCTGAGGGAGCTGAGGGGGCTCAGCCTGGAGCAAAGGGGGATCAGGGGGACCTTGTGGCTCTGCACAGCTCCTGCCAGGAGGGGACAGCCGGGGGGTCGGGCTCTGCTCCAGGAACAGGGACAGGAGCAGAGGGAACGGCCCCAGGCTGGGCTCAGGGTGGATATTTGGGAGAATTCCTTCATGGAAAGGTTTGTCCAGCCCTGGCCCAGCTGCCCAAGTGGAGTCCCCATCCCTGTGGATGTGTCACTTGGGGACACGGGGCAGTGGTGGCCCTGGCAGTGCTGGGTTAGGTGCAAGCATGGACTCATTAACCTCAGAGTGTGGAAGCAATAGTCAGATCAGACATAAAGAAAGCAAGATAAGCTTTCCCATTAATCCATCTGGGAAACTTTAGGGAGCTGGAGAGAAAGAATTCTAAACAATCTGCACCTGGAGTTGGTACCAAGTTGTTTACTCCCAAGGGGTGTCATGTTAATTAGCCAATCATGTGAAATTTATTGATTAAATGACCTATCAGGTCCACCTGCAGCTCGCTACAGGTGGAAGAGAAGAGAAAGAGGATAAAACAAAGGAGAAGAAGAGAGATAAAAGAAGAAAAGATAAAACAAACAAGGCACTTATGCCAATCAGCCTCCTGATAAAACTCTGTGCCACCTCTCACCCTGATGGTGACATTAGAGAGGTTTTCCAGCCTTGATTATTCCATAATTCTCTTCTATTCCCAAAGCAAAGTCATAGGATCCAGGATATCTGCAGGCCTGCCCAAAGGGAAGCCAGATCCAGCTCCCAAGCAGGATGAGTGAAAATTCTGCTCCATTAAAAGAAAACAAACCTGAAGCCAACACCAAAGCATCTCTTTTTCCTTTGGAAAAGGATGCCTGATTATTTAGAAACACATTTAATATTAAAAAAAAAAAAAAAAGAAAAAAAAAAAAGAAAATATGCTATTCCAAACTGTGAAATTACTTCTGATTTCTGTAAAATTCACTTCTGAGGCAAAACTTGAAGAGGCACAGGATGCTCCAAAATTACTTATTTTCCTAAATCGCCTTTAAAATAAAACACTCAGTGTTAAAATGGCTCTTGAGCAGGAAGAAGAAGGGAAATTCTAGTTTTAAATAATCCCCACATGTAACATTAACACTTAGAAACTCCAGAATGAAAAGAGAATTCCCTGCAGGACAGACCACACATGCCAACACTTGTCTCCCTCAGGGATAAAAGATCCTGTTTTAAACAGCCTTGTCCATTTTCTCCCAGTGAAATATTTAAATTGAAATATTAAGCTCTTTATATATAGGGAGAAAATCTAGAGAAATCAAGCCTACATTCAGTTAAGTGATGTTTTATTAAAATGTCTCTGTTACCATGGTCATGAATAGATGAAAAAGTCTAAGTTTAATTCATTTTTTCCATTAAATTTTCCTTACGTGGCCAGCTAAATAAATAAATGGATGAATATATAATTTTAAAAAACCAAAAAAATCACTTGAATTAATTCACTACAATTTGACTTTCAGAACATTTCCATAGAATTTACTTTGTTGGAAAGGATTTTAGTCCTACTCACAATTCTCAGAGAGTTTGTAAAGATTAAAAAAATGAAGTTTTCTCTCTGCTTACAACTTGTATTCTCTCTATATCAGCAACAAATAAAGAACTAAAAATCAATTGTTATGAATTCTAGAAGCCACTCATTAAATTGCCACCACTTAGGGATTCACAGGATAAAAATCCAACTTTAAAATGTCCCAAATTTCATCTTTTTGCCACATGAAAATGTAAAATCCAATTTGTCTGCAGAGACATTTGCTCATTTCAATAATAATATTTTATGTAATTTATAGTGTAAAGGTATTAAAAAACCCAGCTGAATAAGGCAGAGGATCTTCCATCATTTCTTCTCTTCAATAATATTTTATGTTATAAAATAGAGAAAGATATGGATGGGAGTTTCAGCTTCCAGGGCATCCTGAAGGGAGTTTGATTCCTGAAGCTTTTCCCAGGAGCATCACACCAGGAAGGGCAGGAGAAAGACCCAAAATAAAGCAGAATCCCCCCCTAAGGCACATAAATTTCTCTCTATGTACAACAATTCACGTATTTCTCACAGTATTAAAACAAACATTTCTTTTCTCATAATAGAAAATCCCCCAGTAAATTCAGCAGTACCTTCAGAGACAAAATTATTTTGTGGCTACAGCAGCAGGATAAAAACAAGTGCAAAACGTTCCCATTTATCACATTTATCACATTTTTTACTGAATACACAGAGTATTCCATTTCCTTAGGCCAAACTCTGCCTCTTGAACAAGAGAATAAAACATGTGAGCCTTTTTCCTTGCAGAGACAGAACTCCACACCTGAAATAATGGCAGTGATAAATATCTGGGCATTCTCCTGCTGCCACAAACATTCATTTGAAGCATCTTTCTGCCAATCAAGATGCAGTAAGGTATTTTTTCAGTGACAATATTTGCTTCCAGAGCTCCTGCAAAAGATGTGAAACTTCCTTTAGCTGATGTGACTTAAGGAGTTCAGAGCCTCCCTAAGCAGCAAAACTGATTTTAGGTCAAGCCAGGAAAAGTCCATGCAAAATGCAGAGCTCTGACATGGAGTTTAGAGGTGAAAATCAGTTTATTTAGTCTTCAAACCTTGTTTTACCTCCAGAAGCACTTTACAGATCCTGATTTGATCTCTGACAATTCCGTCTCCAGTCAATAAAAAGTTTGTTTTAAAATGAAAACTTTTCCAGCACTGAGTCCCTGCAGGAGTGGATGCAGGGAAAGCCCTTTGGGAAGAAAAGCAAAAAGGTTTTCAGAGAGATCAGAACCAGAACCCAGCCCTGACTGTGACCTCCTGCACCTGAGGGAGCTGAGAAGAGATGGAGAGAGAATATTGACACAGGGATGGCTCCCAGTGCCAGGGGCAGGGATGGGTGGGAGACTGGGAATTGGGAATTCTTGGTTGTGGGGGTGGGGAGGGGCTGGGATGGAATTCCCAGAGCAGCTGGGGCTGCCCCTGGATCCCTGGAAGTGTCCCAGGCCAGGCTGGATACTGGGGCTGGAGCAGCTGGGATGGGATGGGATGGGATGGGATGGGATGGGATGGGATGGGATGGGATGGGATGGGATGGGATGGGATGGGATGGGATGGGATGGGATGGGATAGGATCCATGGGATGGGATCTATGGGATAGGATGAGATCCATGGGATGGGATGGGATGGGATCCATGGGATGGGATGGGATGGGATCCATGGGATGGGATGGGATGGGATCCATGGGATGGGATGGGATCCATGGGATGGGATGGGATGGGATCCATGGGATGGGATGGGATCCATGGGATGGGATGGGGTCCATGGGATGGGATGGGATAGGATCCATGGGATAGGATCCATGGGATGGGATCTATGGGATAGGATGAGATCCATGGGATGGGATGGGATGGGATCCGTGGGTGGGATGGGATCCATGGGATGGGATGGGATGAACTTTGAGGTTTCTCCAAACCATTCCACGATTCTGTGATTCCAAGCCCGCAGGAGCTCCACTGAAATTCACTTTGCACAAGGTTTATTTGTTAGGAAGTTGATGGTAACACAGTGGGAATAGACAAAAAAAGTTCTCTGATTCAAAAGTGCTTTGCACCAACTTCTGTAAAAAGCAGGCGAAAAAATTAATGAGATGTTTTAGCAACACCATTTATCATGTTTCTAGGGCTTTTACAAAAAAAAAAGTCCATTTTAACCAAAAAATGCTACTCTCCTAAAAGCTCCATGCAGTGTCAGTATTGAACAGTGCCCTTCAATGGAACCCACAGTGCTCAGGAGTTCTCAAGGTCAGTACATTTATTTCTGGTTTTCTAAACGCATTTGCCTTTCCTCATGGTTTTTTGTTTTTTTTTTTTCCTCCCTCTGCTACACTAAACATTATTTCACTGAAAATCTACAGAACTGCCCTCAATAAATCTGTTTCAGGTATCTTGGTTTACACATCTATTAATGGTGATAATAAAATTATAAATGCAGTCATAAAATACAGAAAACAACTGAATTTATGGGAATGGCCAGTACTCAAACTCTAAAAAATAAAAAGGAAAAGCCATAAAAAAATGTTTTTTAAGTAATTTTGCAAAAAATGCAGCACTGAATATGGAAATACAACCCTGGTGCCAGGGCCTCACCATCCTCACAGGGAAGAATTTCTCCCTAATATCCAATCTAATCTCCCCTCCTTCATTTTAAAGTCATTCCCTGCTTTCCTGTAGATATGCCCTTGTAGATATTTCCTTCAAAAAGTCACTGAGGAGGAACAATAAAACCAAACCTATTACAATGAGAAGCCCCATTTTATTTATCAAACACAATTAATGTTGAAAGCCATAATAAACTTTTGATGCAGACCAGGAAAAAGAATTAAAGAAAAAGAGAAACCTAAAAATGAGGTGATAATTGGAGCCAAGTGGCATTTCCAGTTAGGAATGCACTGCAGTCCCAGTAATTGGGACAGCCCACAGGTACCTGGGTTATTGTCTCTGCAGCACTGAGGTATCACTATGACAAATTATGTATGGAACAAGAGGAAGAGAAATGATCTTTTAAATGATAATCTTCACACCACACAGGTGATGCTGCCAGATGAATACACTCCTAAAAGCAACAGCCATTTTGAAGACAAATTATCCCACTTTTGGTGCTTCTCACCCGCCTGTTTTAACGTAAATTATTTAGCAACTGCTTTATTGAGGGCCCAGCGAGCTTGAGAGATAAGAAATGTGTGCAATCCAAATTTAATTGATGAAACCACGCAGTTCAGAGATCCCTGGATTAAAAAGCTCCTTGCAGGAGGAAGTCTCTTTGGGGAAGCTTTTGCATTTTGTAATTAATTCCTACCTTTGGTTCACTCAGCACATCAAGCATCACACCATACCCCGGGGCTGTCCCCTTCCCCAGCTTTTGGGACAGAACACAGTGCACATGGGAAGGTTTATGGGATGCAGGCTCTGCTGTGGGGCTGTTCTCAGCTCTCTGAGCTGCAGAAGGTGACCCAGTCCTTGCAGACAGGAATTACTGCCAGGCTCTCATCAGTGGGGAAAATAAAGGCAGGGCTCTCTCCACATTTGCATGATATCAAAATGAAATCCCCAGCACAGGCAATGTTCTCGTTCCCTCCTCCCCAAAGAGCAGAAATGATGAAATACACACAGACTGATAAGAGGCTGGTCCTTTGTTCTGACTTCTCTGACTTAAGCTCAGTTTTCTGTGATATTTTATGTTACAGCAGCAAATTAATGCTATTTACACAAATGCATGTATCAATATGGTAAATAAGAGAAATACAATTTCCAGACAGATCACATTTCAATTGAGAATTTCTGTTCCAATAGAGACAGATAAGAGGAGCTGAAAAGATTAATACCCAATAACAGCAAACAGGGGATTTCACAGGAGTGAAATTGCTCTTCCCTGCCTACAGGAATGTCCTCATCTTACCTGGCTCTTCCCTTGGAATTTGGCACCCAAATCACTCCTTCCACCCCAGCCATGGCAGGGACACCTTCCACTGTCCCAGGTGCTCCAAGCCCCAGTGTCCAACCTGGCCTTGGGCACTGCCAGGGATCCAGGGGCAGCCCCAGCTGCTCTGGGAATTCCAGCCCAGCCCCTCCCCACCCTCCCAGCCAGGAATTCCCAATTCCCCGTACCCCATCCATCCCTGCCCCTGGCAGTGGGAGCCATTCCCTGTGTCCTGTCCCTCCATCCTTGTTCCCATCCCTCTCCAGCTCTTCTGGAGCCCCTTCAGGCCCTGGAAGGGCTCTGAGTTCTCCCTGGAATTTCTCCTCTCCAGGCTAAACAATCCCAAATCTCCCAGCCAGGCTCCAGAGCAGAGGAGTTTTATCCTTGTCCCACATGCACAAGTTGTTTCTTGCACCATTTTACTTCACCTGTAACTTCTGCAGGTTGTTCAATTTTATAAAACATGTGCAAGGTTTGCAAGGAGCAGAGGAAAATTTCCATGACATTTCCCTTTTCCAAGTTTCCTGTATTTTCCAGGAGCTGTCTGCAGGTGTTTGGAGATGCAGCAATATCTGCATTTTACACCCTCTCAAGGAACACAGACCTGTTTAATACTTTGCATTTAATTAAAGGGAGTAGGGAAGGCCTCATCTGCAGAACCTGAACACAAGAATATGTGGGCTGAGTCTCCAAGAATGACCCAATTCTTCCCTAACATTATTAAATTTGAATTTTGTTTCTTATTAAACGCACAGCAACTCAAGACTTTGGGGGATTCTCTCAGACAACCCAGTGCTAAACAATGTGCAGTCTCCAGAAGAGCTTCAAAGGCGCCTCATGAAAAGAACATGAAATCAATCTCTAAGCTGCAATCTAAGCAAAAGGAGATGAACTTTTCTATTGTGGAAAAGTGAATTAATTAAACCCCTCTTTTATTATGATTTGGGACGATGACCAAAACGTTCAGCAGAGTAAACTCCAACAGGATGCTGCTGATAAAAGGCTCTTTATCCTGATCCTGCCTGAACTCAGCAGAAATCCAACCCCAAGAGGACAAAAGGAGACCATCAACGAGGTAAAGGACAAACTGCTGGAGGTAAATGAACCAGTGTGGACCCAAGACACAGAAGAATTTTTCTTTTATATTGATTTTGAATGAATAATAAATTTGGAAGTTAAGAAACAAGCTGAACATGCTAAACACATCTCATTCCCTTCTCCATTCCACAGAAAAGTAAGATCATGGAATCTCAGACTGCTCTGGGTTGGCAGTGATGCCTCAGGTTTCAGCTTTTCTATTTTTCAGACCCTGTGCTGCTTTAGTGTGTGGGTCTGAGCTTCACATCAGGGGGTGCTGAGGTCTCTGCACAGAGCAGGGAGACAAAACAATTCCTGCTCCAGCTGGGCACCAAGGACAAATGATCCAAACCTCAGCCCAGGAGCACAAACAGCGTGGGCTGGAGAGAGAAAAACCAGCAGGGTGGGACTGCCTGGGCTGGAGCTGGAATGGGACAATGAGCTCCAAGGTGCCAATGGAGCAGAACTGATCCCAGGGAGAGCCCCGGGAGCGCTCGTGCATTTTGGGACCATTTTGGGTCATTTGGGTGCAGCCCTGGCTGGGCTCTGGTGCTGCCCAAGGTGGATCCATGAGGAGATCCTGGAATAAATCCCTGCTTTGTTCTGTGACTCTGCCCAGCTTCTGCTCCAGCCTGAACAAAGCATCAGAAGGGACCTTAAGGCTCATCCCATCCCAGCCCTGGCCAACCTGTCTTGGACACTTCCAGGGATTTCCTCCTGAAGGAATGGAATATTTGCTCAGGAAGCTCTGTTGCTTCCAGCTGAAGCTAATTCAGGTTTCTCTGTAGTTGCAAGTTAACCAAAACCCACCTAAAATATTTTAGGAGAATAACTTATTTATTTTCTCACTAAACCAAAGGTGCAAAACATGTTTTGACAATTTTCCTCATGACAGCCAGCACACACCATGTACTCCAGCAACAACAAAACACCACCTAAAAAAATTCCAACTTATAATTGAATTTTATTTTCCTCCCCCACTTTGTTCTGGCAGAAATCAGAAGGGAAAGAAGCAAATCCCTCCCAAATAAGGAGTCGTTTATCACGTTCTAAGAACACTCAGGATTAGAGATGGATATTCAGTTCTGGAATTGCTTTCCCCCACCTATGGCCCCGGCGTGCAGGCAACAAAAGCAACTTAAGTTGAGCGATGTTTTTTAATTATACATCCACACTTAAATGAGAACTAATCTCTCCTTGGAAAAAGCAATTAAATCCAAACCAAGATTAAAATCAGTGGTGTAAAACGTGCCAAAGTCAAAATCAGCTCCTCAGGCTGCAGAGGCAGGACAGGGAATGTTTCTAGGAAGGGGCTGCTTTGACCCAAGAGCTGAGCTCAGCCTTCCTACACCATTCCAAGAAAAAGTATGGATATCCCATGATTCACATCCCTTTTTTCCATATTTTTTTTCCCATCTGGGCAGTACCAACAGGACCAAGCAGAAGCTCTTTTCCAGGTTCTGATGTTCAGGTTCATGCCCAGACTCACCCAGGATTTCCCATCCCAGCCCTGGAGATCTGTCCCAAGGGGAAGTAAAGCCAAACCAGCAAAGCAGCTTTAAGATGGCTTCAAAATATAAAATAAATATTAAGAAAGAATAGGAAAAACCTAAAATCAGCACACAGGCTACTGCGAAATCTCACCAGAATGGTAGAGAATAGAACTAATTTTTTTTAAGGCCCCTCCCAGCCCAAACCATTATGTGATTCTATGATTAAAGTATCATAGAATTCAAATATACAAAAATGTATGTTACAGTACTACTTAGATATACTAAAGATACAAAAAATGAGGAATTAAAAATACCAAAACATCCCAATTATTCCCAGGACCCATCTTTCAATCTCAAAACATGAGATTTTTTTCTTACTTTATAATTTCCAATTTAAAACCATCCTAAATCACTTTTTGGGGTGGGGTATAACATTTGAAACCCCAGCAGAAAATCAAGCAAGCCTGAGTTATGGCAGAGCCTACAACACTCATCCCACTCTTGACGTTTGGCAAAAATGGGATCTGCAACATCTTTTGATACGGCTGAAAAATACTCATAATCTCTTGAGGAGGTAAATTTAACTATTGTTTTTAAAATGCTTTAAAAATACCTCAGAAAAGCTACTTAGAGCAAGATAAAATGTTCTTCAGAGCCAAGGAAATAGCTCTGATTAGGTTGTCCCTATAAGTAACTGTGAGGTATATGGACAATTTCTGCATAAAGAGATCACAAACATTACCCAAAGTCATTAACTGCTAGGCAGGAATTAATATGTTTACAATTCAAGCCAAGTAATAAATATGAATATATAAAAGGCAAATACTCATTGCATCCCTGTGAATTATTAAAATTCTTTCTTTCTTTAATAAATGGAAAAATTAACATGTACAAGCATTCTGCTTTTTCCAGTTACCGGGGTTTTTTTCTAGGCAGGAATCTTAACCTTGTAACTTTTGCTAACATCTGAAATTTAAGGGAAAAAAAAGAAAAAAAGGCCAAACAAAGAAAAAAAGATATTTTAAAGTTCAAAAAATTTTATGAAAAACCCCACATCATGAATTGCCTGCTAAATGAGCTCCTATGGAACATCAAGACCAGGCTGGATGAGGTTTGGAGCTACCTGGGATTATGGAAGGTGTCCCTGCCCATGGCAGGGGTGGGACTTTAAAGTCCTTCTAACCCAAACCATGCTGGGATTCTACAGCGAGAAGAGCGAGGGTTTGTTCTTTCTTCCCCCCAAGACTTGGTGTCCCTTATCCCAGCCACCAAAGCCATCTGTGACATGATGTGCCAGCTTCCAGGATGCCACCACCCGTCCTTTTGTCACCACCTTCAGTCCCCAGGAGCTCTCCAACAAGACATCAAGTCCCTCATTAGATAATCAATTGCTGCAGATCTTATCTGTCACCTGGTAATTGATGTGAAATAACAAAATGATGCTTCCAAACACAGCTCGTCACTCCAGCTCATCCTCCTGAGGACAAGATGAGCTCAAGCAAACCTGGGTGATGTTTCCCACCAGGCTTCAGTGAAAGCTTTGATTTCCATCAGCTCATACAGAAGTAAAATAATTCCATAAATAAACAGTCTCCACAGCTTGAGGGGAACATCATAGCTGGCAGGAGGAACGAGAAAGGCCACCAAAGTGAAGAAAGGCCACCAAAGCCAAAAAAAAAGGCTCCAAGGAGAACTTCATGTGGCCTTCATTATTTAAAGGGGGCTTGGAAGAAAGATGGAGAAAGACTTTTATTTTCCCACTGCCAGAGGGCAGATGGATTTTGGGAAGGAATTCCTCCCTGTGAGGGTGTAAGGCCCTGGCACAAGTGCCCAGAGCAGCTGGGGCTACCCCTGGATCCCTGGCAGTGCCATCCACCCAACCTCCCCATCCAGGCTTGGGCAGAAGGCTGCTGAGAAGGGAAGGATGTGGATACACTCAATTTATTAGAGCACTACTTTGAATTCCCAGAAGTAAATTGGAGAAGTGCCACATTATTATCAAATTATAACTTTTATCTCTGGGTTTTCAGAGATTTCATCCTTTTCCTCCCCAATAGCCCTTCCAGTTATTGGGCTTTTTCATAATACTGATGGACACCCTTTGGATATAAAGCTGCTGCTAATTATGCTCCTCAACCACTGCTAAGTATTAATATTTAAAGTCCTGAACTTGTTTAAAAATTGAAGAAAACCAAAATGTGGTGCTGCTTTGAATGGTTTTTGATTCAGTGTCCCCAAGCCATACAGGATAGAACCATTTTTCCTGGATTGTGTTTTGAAGAGCCACAGACCAAGGATTAAGGAGGATTTCGTGTGGCCTCTGATGTCAATTGTAAACTCATTTAATGTCATTATCAGGCTCCCCATATTTTTCAGAACACAACGTTTTGAAATATCATGGGCTTTTAGGATTTCCAGACTTTCCAAAATAACTTCTGTTCATTTCTTAAAGTAAAACTCAGTCACAGACTGAGATTTTTAGACTAAAATAAGTAAGGGAGGAGAAGCTCTTAATTGTGAGCATATGGCTAAATTTTAGGTGCCCATGATGCTGCAAACTGCCTCTTTTATATCCCTTTTTTATTCACTGTCATCATATTTCCCTGTCATGTATCAAAGTTATTAAGAGCAGTTTTATTTTGGCACTTGCTTGGGGATTTTAGAAACTACACTAAAGAGTTCATTTCTGAACATTATGGCCAAAATACTAAATTTTCGTTTAGAGCACTGATAGAAATGGTGAGTTTAATTCTATTTGCACTCTTCAGTATTTCCCTCGTCCATAATTTTGTAGGGTTTTCATTTTTCACTTGTTTAACACATTTAATTTCAGCTTGGTTTTTTCTGTTATGCATTAGGACCAGGCTGCTCCCTGGGCTTCTAACTTGAAGGCAACATGCAAAAGCACATAAAAGTCTGTATTTTTATGCTATGTTCAAACTTTAAATAGTTCAATATTTCAAATGAGAAAACCTTCCTGAGGCTTTGGGAGTTTACATTACTTTATTACATCGAATGTTCTCCACTTTGACAGAAAAGTTGCATTAAATCCTCCATCTAATGAAATCAATGTTGTATAAATAATATATTATTCCACCAAAGAGCAAATAGGAATCAGATGCAAGTATCCCCATTATTTGTTGGATTTGCCTTTTTGCTGCCCATAACTTGAGTTTGAAGATGAAATTCATGCTCATCCCACATTTCATTAGGTGGTTAAAACTGAAACCATTTATCTAAAGGCAATCAAAAGTATGACCAGATTTGTTGGTTTTTATTTTTAAGCAGGGCATGATTTTTTCCCTTTGCTATAAAGCAGTCAGAGAGAAAACCCTGGAATTTGGGAAGGTCATAAAACAAAAGAGATATTAACAAAGTTGGCAGAATGTTCCTTTAAAAACATTCCCCCACACTTCCACAGTTCTTCAAGACATCTTAACAAGGATGTAATTTCCCATTTGTTCTCAGTGAGCAAATCAAACAGGGTGATTTATTATTCAGATGGGCACAAAGGATTTCTGAAATGCAAAAAGAAGGGCTCTAAAAGCACAAGTCATCAGTAATGACGACAGCCTGAACTGCCTTTCAAATATGAACAAAATGCAGCCATTTAGGGGCTCATACATCACGCTCTCCCAGACCTTCATTTATTTCCCAACTGTACAGGCTGCATGAAAATGGAAGCAGAATTTGGCCTCTACTGAGAACATCTTTATCAGGGACGTGATTCCACACCATGGGAAAGCAGCTCAGAATCCCCATCCTTGGAAGAACAACCAAGGCTTTCCCATCACCACTTCAGTTCCCTTCCCAAAAACATCTGTGTGCTGAAAAGGAACTTTTCTGAACTATAAACACAGTGAAAATATGACAAAACTCCCACTCCAGTCCCAAGAAAATCAAGATTTTCTTGATAAACATCTCCAGCAATTTGGGCTCCTGACGAGACAGCATTCAACTGGAACCCAAAATCTCAGCTTTAGCTGCTGAGACCTGCTGTTCTATTTTTCTTCCAATGATCTGTACGATGGGAAATTGAGAGAAAGAACTAAATGCTGCTCATTCTTATCCCAACGAAGCACAGAAATAACCATCAGAGCTAATGAGGTTACTCAGCATTTTTCTTCTCCGAGCAGAAAACCCACAAAGAGCAGTTCCCTCAATCAGCTGTTTAATATTTCAGCTGCACACAGGTATTATGGGTATTAGACACATATTCTTAAATCCACTTTATCTTCAAAATGTTCCTTTAAGTAAAGAGACGTGGAATTAGCACTTTATGTATAAAGAACTGACATCAGCATAGGCTCAAATGAATTTTCCAAGCTCATGGAAAAGACTTGTTATGGAGGAAGACACTCCAACAAATCTCCCAAATTTCTGGCAAACATGACTCCAAGAGACCTTTTTTTGCATCACAGCCAAACAGAAAATATCCTCCCCCAAAAGCAAGGAGCTCCTCCAAGGAGTGGACTGCATCAAGACCTGTTTTAAATTCCAGCCAAGTTTGCCTTCACCACAGCTGGAGAAGATATTATATTTAATATTTACCATCCCTCCATTTCTGTTTTACTGGCAGGTTGGAGGAAACAAATTAATTACCAATTTAGCCCAGAAAGCCAGACAGTTATCATCTAAAGGCATGGAAATAGCCACCTAATTAATAGGAATGAAGGTTCAACAATGTAAAAATACTCGGTTTTAGCAAAGACTGAATGATAGCACTGGTCCCAAGTGAGTACAGAGAGAAAAGGCATAACTTTGTCCACAGCTCTGCTTCAAATCAAGTGAACTTCACTCTTCGTTCATCTCCAACACAGGTGGGAAGTTCTACCATAGATTAGCCTGGTTCTAAGGAATTAATATCCCTGGGAACCCAGCTCAGGCATGTAGTGTTGGGACTTCAATTATGCCTCCTAATATAATTAGAAAATCCCACTGGTGCTGGTTTATCATCCTCCTTCCCCACACTGGTGATCACCAAACACCTGGCAGGTAATTCAAGCTCTGGCTGCCACAAGCTTTTCCCTGAGCTGCATCCAAGCTTTCCTCCACAAGAACTTCAGAGACTGTTCCAAAAAATTACATTTTGGTGTTGCACTGTCGGACCTGTGTGTTCTAGAGCAGCATAATCCTACAGAGCAGCTGCACTGCAAAAAAATCCCCCCCAGGCACAGCATTTCCTGGGACAGTCCTTGAGCCAAAACCTGACTGTGGGAGGACATGCCAGGCTGACCCTCCCACAGCCACCCAGATGTGTCCTCAGAAACTGAATGTAAGAAAAAAAAAAATCACGTAAAACCTGAAGTCTGTAACACCAGGCTGTGTGTGATGAATATTTCTAAATACAGGTGCCTCCCTGAATTTATGGTGCACTTAGCAGTGAGGGAGAAGAGCCCCTCACTGTACTTCTCCACAAAGAATGCCACTAAAACTCCTTCTCTCTGCTCTCCAAGCCCTGCTTTTCTCCCTGCCCCCAGAATTCCAAGGCAGGACTTCCACCTGCACATGTCACTGCAGCCCCAAGCAGTGCTCACTCCTCCCTGACACACACAGGGAGAAAAAGCCAATCTGGGAAGGCAGGACACTCCATAAGGGAGAAATGCATTTATAACCTAAAACAACTACAGTTAATTGTCTCTTTTATCTTTGCACCCTCTCAGGTTGAAACCCAACCCCACTCTTCCCTTCTCAAGCATCTCTTCAACACTACATTTCATTATGCAACAGTCATGCTCAGCATTTTTAAAGGCTAAAATATTGACAAATGGGGTGATGAAGCATTTCCAATTTCCCAGTGTATTTACTTCTATGTGCTGTTACAGTAACATGAAGCATGATAATCACAAAACACTTCATTTTTCACAAACCCTGATTTTAAAAAATCCCTGTATACACCAATGGTGTCAGCAGTTACACATGAATCTGGTCCACATCAGAAAATACTTTTTAATTCCCTAAGAATCTCCGGAAGATGCTGTACAGTTTATAAGTGGGGCATATGAATAATGCTGTGCAAGACTAATCAGCCTTGAGACAACAGCTTCTAAATATCATTATGGAGAAGACAAGAATGATGTTTAACTTCTGCTTCTGTCAGACAGATTCTCCTTTCAAGTCACTCAGGATATCGAGTTATAGTATTTCTCTACAGTAATCACGGGCTGGATAAACTCACATTTTCAGCTTGTGAAAAAGCAACAGCATCTCCTACCACTGATCTGTTGGCTCTGAGGAAGTAGCCTGCGTTATTTCAGACGTGGTCACCCTACCATGTAATTTTACCCACATCTGTACCCAGGCTGCAGCCAAAACCACGTTCATTTTCGCAGAGCGAAATCCACAGAGGACCTGGAATACAGCAAGTCAGCACTGCTGGGAAGAAAACCGAAAAGAAAAAAAAAAAACAACAGCGTGGTGGTTGCTGTTGCATCAATAAGCAGGTCGATACCGAAGTTCTTTGGGAAAAAAGCGTATCTCTGATAAAACACCACGAGAGATGCTCAGTGTGATCAAAGCTGTGGCAGGGCAGAGCAGTGGGTGGTGTGGAGGGCACCCCGATTTAGGGATCAGCAGCAGAGATAAGGAGCAGAGGGAGGAGGGCAGTGGGAGCACCTGCACAGGTGGCAGCCCGGCAGAGCTGCCCTCTGCTGTCTGTGTGCAGTGCTGAGCAGCGCTCTGCTCCGCTCCTGCACAGCCACAGCGAGCTCAGCCCCGCACGGAGCCCCGGGTCCAGCCGCACCCCGCCCCAGCGCACCGCCTGCCCGGCCCGGTGCCGCAGCACCGCGGGTCCTGCTGCCATGGGCTGCTCCAGCTCGTTCTCTCCAAAACACACCCAGCAGCCGAGCCCGTGCTTCTGCTGCATCGCTCATCCAGCCTGCTGTGGCGTGCGGGTCGTGCTGCAACATTTCGGGCTGGTCCAGCCGCTCTTTTCAAGTCAGGGGAAGCTTCAGTAACCCCCAAAATCAATAACCCTCATCGACATCCGTGGTGAAGGCAGTGCTGTGACAAAGGAACTTCGTGGCCCACACCTGCTGGCACCTGGGCTAGGGGACTTTCCTGCTGGAAAGTATTTATTGAACAGCAAAACTCCTGGGAATCTCCAAATGAAAATCGGAGCAGTTCTCACACATCTCATGGCGTTTTCTATCTATCACTCAGGTAAAATACACACGACCTATTAAACTCCCAACTTTTTTTTTTTTTTTTTTTTTATAGTGGAAAACACCGCTGCTAAACCCTCTGTACAACGAGAGAAAAGGAGGAAAGGGGATTCAAGTTCTACGCGGATTATCACGTTCATCGATCTCCTCTGCCAAACTGCTTCGCTACGAACTCGCGTCCATTTTACGGAAGGTTTAAAAGCAAATGGGAGCAGCTACTCCTTTAGCACCTCAAACACTTTCCCTCCCAATAAAAGGCAGCCGTGTAGCTTTAACCCAGCGCTTCGCTGAAATTCCCAATGGATCAGCATCACCCACTCTGCGGCTGCTCCACCGCTCCCGTAGCGCGACTGGAAACCCGGGCAGCGCGGAGCCGGCGTGCACGGCTCCCTTATTAATGAACCCCGCGCAGGGGGAACGGGAGGAATAAATAAACCTTCTCAGCGAGCCTGCCAGCTCCGCGCTTCTCCCCTCCTTTGCGCGGCACCGCTCCATCCCACCTCCCCCGCCCGCCCCCGCCGCCAGCCCGGCCCCCGGCTCCTCCTCCCCGCTCCCGGCCGGCTGGGGGACGCCCGCCGGTCCCGCTCAACAAGTTCCCCTCGGCGGGGAGCCGGCCGAGGGGACCCCCGAGAGCGAGCCCCCGCCGCAGCCCATGAGGGCGGCGGGGCAGCGCGGCGGCGGCGCGGCGGCTCCGCGGCAGATGCGCCCCGGCGCCCAGGCTCTGACGCCCAGCTCGCCCCGGCGGCTGGAGGGAGATGCTCGCCCAGACCGCCGCTTCTGCGTGAGGAAGCACAAGGTAAGGCGCCCCCGAAATCCCCCGCTCCGCTGGTTCTGCCGGCGGAAAACTTGGTAGGGATGAGGAGGAGAAAGGCTGGCGCTGAGCGCCAGCGTTATGCAATAGCGTATCTGCCTGCCTGCGAACAGCTCCTGCATCCAATAACTTTGGTGACGGATAAGGAGAGAATATCCCGATACGCGACTTTCTTCTAGAAAAATGCCAGCGTTTCTTTGCCTGCTCCCCTTCCAGCGGTGCCGGGGAGGGGAGAGGGGTGGCCGGAGGATTTCTGGAGGATGCACGAAGTGCTTTGGCTTTTCACATGGCTGATGGCGAGGAACTACCGCTGCTTATTAACTTCAGCCGTCCTAATGAAGTGTCCGTACAGCGGCGATGGAGGAACGCGGGATGTGTTCATCCCTCAACTTGCAGTACGGCACTTCATTAAAAGCCCAACCAACCCAAAAATCCTCCTCGGGGACTGAAGCTGCTGCTATTCACTGAAGTGTGCAGGGCTCTCCCGATTTAACACACCCGAGTCCCCCATCACCATCACCGACCACACAGAAACCGGGGATGCCGTGGAAACGCGGTAAGAAAACGGGACAAAAGGTAGCAGGGAACCATCCCCAAAGTCACAGTCCTTGCACCCTGCAAGGCATCCCGAGCTTCCCGCTCTGCAATTCCATCGTGCTTCCCTCGCCAGTAAAAACCCTCTGGCGTGACCTCGGCGCCGGTACTTCATGCCACGTTCGGGGGAGTTACGGCAGCGAGGGGATGCGGGACTGCAGTTCCATGGGATCTGCCAGCCCCGGCAAAACAGGGACAGCTTGCACTGCTGGCAGCGGGGAATTGATTCCCTGCTTATGTCACCGTCTCCCGAGGGCTCTGTCCCAAGGGAGATGTGCCCCCCGCTCAGTCGGAATAGGGAATGGAGCGCTTTGCTTTGACCTTGTGCGTCTAAGCAGCTTAAAATGCTGCACGGAGGAGAATTTAACTCATTAGGCTCTACAACCGGCAAATCTGGCAAGACCTGTTTCTCCCAGCCTCGGAGAATCCTTTCTTTTTCCCCCAGCTGAATGCTGGCAAGCGCTAAGGAAAAGCAAACCAGTTACAGGTCATGTCTGATATAAACCGGGAATTTATTCGCTCCGTTTAAGTGCTGGATCGTGCTCGGATTTACCGGGCTGCCAGGAATGCTGCATGTATCAAGGTTAAAATCTGGCTTCTAGATGGAAAAACTCCTAGCTATAAATAAATAAATAAATAAATAAAATCACATGATATGCAATTATGTCCTAACCACGGACTGGGATTAATCTAATGTCGAATTCCAAGCCAAGAGACCAATAGTAAAAATAGGAAATCAGGGAGAGGAATGGATCCCCTCTTGATGTGATGCCTCTTGGTGTTCCACCAGCCTGCTCATGCCTGGCTGTCTGGACTACAATGATCTGTTCCCCCTGAGTACAAATAACAGTTCTAAGTTAAAAGCTGGGCTTTTCTCCTGGCATTAAGAATTCATATTTAGAGGAAAATATCTTGGGGCTCAGGTATTACTAATTTATCACCTGGAGGGTGATATTCTGCTATACAGTGGTGGCATAGGGTCTCTAATTCCAGGGGAAATCCATAATGTACACTGCTAATCCAGAGACTCAAACTGAAATGTTCTAATTCCAACAGTTCTAAAATAAAATTCCTGCCCCAGAGTTTACGGTGCTGTTGCATTGAAAGCATCCTCCCTTCACATGATGGGGAAAGCTGATACTAAATCAGCTTTTTTTAGGTCTTTTTTGTAAGGATGTCACGATGCCCCTGATGAAAAATGTTTGTGCTTTAGGACTCGGTCATTATTAACGATGTGTGTTTTTAACGAGATGCCTGAGATAATTCTAATCCTGGATGGAATCAGAGCTTTTCCCTGGGACTAACACATAAAAAACCAGCTGGGCAGGAGCACCACAAGAGAAAGTGCTCAGTTCCTTATCAAGAGGGCCAGCACTTAGCATTCAATGCACCCTTGTATTAACTGAGCTCACGAACAAGGAGCTGGTGAGATCCTCGCTGCCTTTCCCCCCGGTTAACCACTGCACTGACAGAGCATTTCTGCACGAGGGGCACACACAGCATAGCCCATATTCTAATCTAGACATCACTAACTCAGCAAAAAGAGTGGGAAGGGCAGTGCAGAGGAGCACAGGGAAGGAGGATGTGGAGAAGAAACCAGGAGCTGCCCAAGTGCCGAGTCACGGAGCGTGTGTCACCTCCCAGACCGGCACCAGGACACTGCCTGGGAACCCAAAAACCCAAACCCAGCCAGGGCTTGTACAGAAGGCAGGGAAGTACCAACACTAATGGCTGCTTCTGCAGCATTTAAAAGCCAACTTAGCCATGCCATTCCTTTGCAGTGACTGATGGGGAAACCAGTCAGGGAAACCTGAGAGCTTGCCAAAAATCCCTGCTAAAATGTAAGGATACCTCCACAGAGCTCTTGAGCTGTGATGTCTCAAAGCCATTCCTTATCCGAGCACAGGACAGGGAGAACTAGGGATGTATAGTCCCATAATTCATGCCCACTTGAGGAAATGACAGTAAATCTAGAATATCTGAGCCCATAAAAAATTCACGTCATTATCTGAACTAGTTATTAATAAAAAGCTCTTATATTCTACTTTATGACAGGCACAGTTTAAAGAACTGCTGAAAATTTGTCTGAGATATTAAAAAACATGTAAGCAACAAATCTATTTTATAGCCCAGTACTCCCTTGAATTTTTACTAATCACTTTGCAAATTAAATAGGCTTACTGAAAATGAAATCATGAACATATTTTAAGGAAAAAAAATCTCAAGAGTGGTAAATTCAGTGGGAGCTCCACATTCAACCTTCTGAAAACAGGTACTTGGTTAGAAAATCCTGAATAACCTCTGAACACACACAGGTATGACTCCCTGGGTACTGACACTCAATTTTAAATTGTTATTGACCACACGGAATGTGCTCAGAGCATTCTCTTATTGTAGCGGCACGTCCCCATTTGAAGGCTGTTTACTCCAATTTTACTACGTTCAGGCAGAAAAGTGATCCCTTAATACTCCTGAAACAGTTCACCCTGGTCATGCTTTTGCTCTGTGTCAGGGTGATCAGTGCCTGAAAACTGCTTCTTCCCATGAAGACATCCCAGCTCAGGTCTCCCAGGCAAAGAGAACTGCGTGCAAAAATAACAATTCAGTGAGCAAACAGCAACATTTGGTGTCCTCTTTGCATTTTTCTCCCCCTTTAGTGGCACAAGACACCAAGCCTGATTTTACTCCAGTTTTTCCAGCTAAATCCACTGGGTTTGATACAGAGCAGCGTAGAGGAGTAAGGGCCATTTTCAAAGTCTGAATTAAACGCAGATGGCATTAAAAAGACTGAAGGCCTTCAAGTCTTGCTATGTTCAGGTGCAGATCCAAACTTCTAAATCATTACAAGAGATTTCTGTCCTGGCAGACAGAAGTGCTGGAGCTCTACCGTGTCCCTCTCCCTAGACTTGGCTGATTTCTGGTCTCAGACTCAGCCCATATCAAAAATAGTTGTTAAACATCTCAGAAACCCCAGCTTTAACTCATGTTTGTGACATCCATGGGCAGGAGAAGCAGGTTGCTGCTGTTATTTTTGCCTGCCCATGACTGCTGGAGCAAGCCTATAAATAAAGCCCACGTAGTTACCAAATTAAACCAGTTTAAAAACAAAAGCAGAGGAAGCTCTTTCCATCTGGTCTGAGCGAGGAGGAATTGTCACAAGCTCACAAAAAAGAAAAGGAGTTACTTGTTTTGTGCTCTTGCCCACCTTCCCTGCTTGTTTTACAGCTGCCCTTCTCTACCATTTTTTTTCCCCAATTCTCATGTCAAGGTTGTGATCGCATTGTTTGGAACAATTTTGGTGAGGTCAAAGCTTGCAAAGCCCAACCATGGTGTAAATGACTTTTTAAAAGCTGGAACAGGGGCTCTCTGATGCCCAAGACAAACCCATTTAAACAGGCATGTAAATTCAGGACTGTATTTTAAAAGTTTATAACACAAGTAGTTTTGGTCTGGTTAGTTACTTCCTTGGGAGAAGGAAGAAGAGGGAATTCAGTAAAATATTTAATTTTGGTGTGTTTATCTATGAATAAGCACAAAATCTACAACAAGCCCGAAGTCTCCTTCCAACCATTAGCAATTGCTTGTTCATACCCATTTTGTTATTATATTCATTATTCTCTCCTGCAAACAGAAAAGAGAAATGAATGAGGAGATATCCAGTACAGAAATTTAACTTGTGGATCAGTTGAATACATTTCTGTGTATCAAGGCCATCGGCAAATAAAACACAGTGATATCTCCACGGAGCTGACAAAGAGACAGATAAAACATCCCACTGCTGGAGAGAGTAATTCAGCAGAAATTATGCTTGAACTGCCTGCTCACAGTGATAACACTGATCCCTTCTGGAGACTGAGCCTAAACTGCTGAATTCCAGAGGAATCCGTGTGGTTTTTGTTGAGCAAGTTGGTGAGAAGAACGTGGTACATTCCTGCATTCACAACTTGTAATAAAAGCACTCAAAACCACAAGAAAAGTGATGCAAATTATCTGTCTGGTGGCCAGTTGTGGTGCCTTCCCCAGCCAGAAAATATCCTTGAGAGGGTCTTTAAT
The DNA here is from genome assembly GCF_050655825.1 of Lonchura striata. Taxonomy (NCBI): domain Eukaryota; kingdom Metazoa; phylum Chordata; class Aves; order Passeriformes; family Estrildidae; genus Lonchura; species Lonchura striata. The sequence goes on along the minus strand of NC_140708.1, from coordinate 38,667,103 downwards.
CATTACTTTAATAAACTTCCTAATCATCCCTATCACAAACAGCCCATCCTAAAATCCAGAATCACAGAGTGGTTTGGGTTGGAAGGACATTAAGGATCATCTCATTCCAACCCCCTGCCATGGGCAAGGACACCAGGTTTATTTTAAAATCCTATTCCACGTTGTCCCAGCTCCACAAAACGTGGGAGTGATGTACTCAGCAGCTCCACACTGTATTTGCTTCCCTCTTCATTTCCCACGTAGTTCTTCCCACCAAAACTGTGTGCCACCAAAACTATGTTCCCTGGAATGAGCAATTTCCATCAGCCCTCTCCCAGAGTCCTCCTGTTGGATGAGAACCTGGGATTTGGGGAGTTTAAGACAACTTCCCCTAAAACAAGACTTCAGCTCTTCCTTCCCAGGATTTCAGAAGCATCTTAGATCCAGCTCTGAGGAAGCTTTGCAGCTTTAGGGACTATAATTCCCCTGCATCTGAAGATTTTTGCTCCAGTAAAACTCTTTTTGGGTGATTAATAAGAATTTTTGTACAATGCTCTAGCGAAATCAGACTGATCTGTGCAATTTCCCCAACACTGCCATGCTTAGATCCACTTGTACACGGATAATTCAGAATTCCAGCAGAACCAGACCCTGCCTGAAACCAGAAAATTCAGGAAAGTGCTCCTCAAGAAGGTGACAAATGACACAGCTCTTATTTAGTGGTGACTGCCAGCAGTGGAGTGCAGAAACACATCTAGACAGATCCTATTCCCCAGTTAACATCCATTAATTAATGATGTCATATTTTAGACCTAAATTACCCAGCTGAGTTGTTCAACAACACCTCACACCCTCCCCAGCCTGTGTGCCTGGAGCCCTGACCCAGGCAGGAAGAGCTGACAAGGCTCTGGTGCCTTACAGGCACTGACCCCAGGAATGTCACTGTCACCTCCCATCTGTAGGGATCACCTGCATTCCCAAGGGAATGCTCTGACCTGCAGGGCAAAACTAAGGATGCAGCATCAAAGCCTGGAGCTGGGACCTGCTTACCTGCTTTTTCCTCTTCACCCAACACTTGAAAATGTCTGATGGAGGAACAAAACCAGCTGCAGTTCCTGGAGGTGCTCACAGTCTGATCATCCCTGAGTGTCCAAGGCCAGGCTGGACAGGGCTTGGAGCAACCTGGGACAGTGGGAGGTGTCCCTGCCATGGCACGGGTGGAATGGGATGAGCTTTAAGGTCTTTTCCAAGCCAAACCATTCCATGATTCTGTGTTCTCAGCATTCAGCTCCCTCTGTGCAGAGCTCTGACAGTTTTACAACCCTGTTGGTCAAAGCTAAAGAGCAGCACTGTTTCTTCCCTGTCATTTGCCTGGGTTTTTTTTTTATTCCCTTAAACACCCACAAAACCTATTGATGTCAACTCAGAACAATTAAACTTAGTATTCAACAGTAATGCCAATAAGGAACTGCCTTAAACCCTTGTTTTTAACAGCCTGCCCTTTAAATTATTTACCAGAAAGTCCCATAAAAAAGAAAAACCTTCCAGTGCAAGTCCTGTGGCTTTTGGACTCCTGCAAGCCAGGAGAGTGTGAGCAGAACTATTTGGGATTCTCCTAGCAACCTATCCTGCTCTTCCTCTTCCCCTTGGAGCAGGGACAAAGCCTTGCCCAGATTTTCATGGCAAAATAATGCTCAAGAAACCTTCCCTGCTCCTGTCCTCGGAGCTGCAGAGCACAGGGAGAAAAATCAGCATCGCTCTCTTCACAGTGACATTATTTTTTCCAGGCCACTAAATCCCAGCAAATGTTTGAGATTCAGAGCACTCTGAATTCACAGGGAGTATCTTGTGACATTGTGTTTGTTCCACTGGGAAGTTAATAGTTATTAACTCACCCCATAAGTCTACACTGGTTTTTAGTGCAAGTGCAAATCTCCTGCTAATGGTGCTATTCCTTGCAAAAATCTGTTATGGGGAAAATAACCCTTATTTTCCAGAATTTTATCACATTGAATGGATTCCTTTTAATTTTATGTATGAACAATACAGGAAGCAAAAAAACCCTAAGTATTATTAAAATTTGTGTTTCTAGAGCATAGTAGAAATGTCAAAATGAAAGAAAATTGCCTCTACCAGCTCCATTCAGGGAAACTGGCTTGGTTTGTAAAGAAAATTTTAAGTAGTTTATCTTCTAGTAGATTCCTGTTTTATCTAAAAGTCTCCAGGCTTATTAAATCGTACATTTTTATGTTTTACAACGATTTTATTTGTTGCCACTTAGTTCTGAAGCTGAAGCTCACAAGAGCATTTAAAGGCATTTATTGGGTATCTCAGCCATCAGCTGTGACTTTATCCATCATTCTCCCAGAGCCTCCCGATGGATGGGAGGGGGGAAAAGACAAATCCAATGCCACAGGATCCCGACCATTCCAAAGGAAGACTTCCAAGGCACTCGGAAATGCAGCAGTGAGGATGACTTGGGTACTGAGCAATAAATAAGGAAGTTCAAGAGAGACAAAATTCAAGTTCAGCGCCGCAGGGTTTCAAAACAGAGTTTAAAAAAAAATACTGGTTTGACATTTAGCAGCACTGCTAAGTCTGTTATTCTACATGAACGATTCTGTGATGAAATAAAGACAGGCTGGGCTACCCCAGCAGTTTTCCTAATAATCCTCTCATCAGTCCTTTTTATCCCCTAAAAGCTGGGAATACCTGCAATCCTCAGATTTATCTGAAAGTCAGAGTTTCCCCTCAGTCACTCTGTATTAAAACCCTCCAAAATTTCCTAACACAGGCAGAGTTTCTGTAAACAACTTTTGTAATTAATAGCTGCCTAAGATAATTCATATTTTTCAATGTTTTTATCATGGCAGTCTTCTTTACTGGACATTACTTTTAGGATGATATAAAATAATTTTTAAGTTTTTAACATAACAACATGTCAGATAATTAACAATTAGATTCCTTGGAAAATATAATAAAAATATTCATTTAATTAAGTCAAAATGTATGGGATATTTAGAATTAACATTAGGTTTCTATACTGGATTTGTTTCTACAAAGTAAATCTGAGGTTCTTTCTGGTTTTTAACAGTACAATTATATAAATATTCCATAGATACACTTATGACTTACAGACATCAAATAGTTTTTGAAAATAAGTGGTTTAAGGTGGTATTTAGACATATAAAATTATATCTGAGGCAGTGGGGATTTCTAAGAAGAATGTTCAGCCTGGAAATACCCAGAAGCTAAAGATGCTGCAGATCACTTCCCATGCAAAAAGTCAATTATTTGCAATTCCTTGCATTATTTTAAGCCAATCCATCCATCCACAGAATCCTGTGTGCTCTTAATACGTGCACAGATGTTTCCAGCTGCATCTCCAAAGCCTTCACTTGCTCTGGAAGCCCAAAGACTGAAATTTCTGCCTTCCACCTGCATCTGGAACGTGCAAAGTTTAAGCCCACTCTGTGTATTAACACATCCTGAATCTGCTTCTGTGTCATAAAACTGACAGAGATAAAATGGAAATTGCAAGGTGAGTTCCAAATCTCCTCTCCCCTCATTAACCAATCAGTCTGGAAATTCCACACTGTAATTCTCCTCCCAGAGCAGTGACTCTGCAGAGTTTGGGATGCAGAGTGAAGGTCCTGCAAAGATTTGTGCCACCTAACTGGTGGCTTCCATAATTCCCCTGAAGATTTTATACCCACTCAAAGCTTCTCTGTGCATCACTTTTTTTAGTTAGTATTATTATTTAATAGTTTATTTCCATAGTCAGACATAAAGGGATGCTGCTTAAGGATAAACGGCCACAAGTTTATCAACAAATCAAGGCTAAAAACTGAAAAACTAAGCTTGTGATTACTTAAGTATTTAGTTTAGCAAACCAGCTCTTTGGCGTAAGTACAGATAAAAAAAACTTGAACTCTATTATCTGTATGTAATTGGCATTTGCAACTAAAATTCAAATTCAAAGGCTTTATGACCCCCCTGAGAGCATGAGCCATAAACTGAGGAACTCCAGCTCAGAAATGTCCTCAAGTATCCAAAAGCCCTGCAGAGACGGCGCTGTGGCAGTGCCCAAATAACCCAAAATAGGAGGCAACACGCTGTCCAAACCCAAAAATGAAACCAAACAGGAAACATTTTATCAACTCTTCTTTGTGAAGTGTCTAACTCGCAATTGACTCTTTCCTCAACTGTTCTTTTATCAGCTGAGCACAGAGAGTTCCCCTCAGAGGCACAGAGATCCGAGCAAGGCTTCAAAAAAAAAAAAAAATCGACTTCTTTTGGTTGTTGTCATTCTTAATCACTGATATATCTACAATTATTACTTCCAGCTACTAGTGGGAATAAAAAACTCTGGATCAGCTAAATCAATCAGGCCCGTGCAGTTGGGAAAGGGAGACAAGCAATTTGGTGAAGGATCAATTTATTGGCTATTAAAGACATGCTCAAAATTAACTGCAGAATGAAGTTCCCCATTTATCCACTCTGGATGACATCTGCAGACTCCTGGTTTCAGCTGGGTTATGGACTTCATGAATTTCATGGGAAGTCATCCCAAACAAACCCAGCCATCCTGTAGCCCCCAAAAACTATGAGATTCAAGTGGGAGGGAAAATAATCTGAAAATCCAGACAGGTCAAACAGACTAATGAAATACCAAGCCAATACTTGAAAATAAATTGCATGTTCATGGATCCTGCTGTCAAATAACCAAGTGTCCAAAAACTCACTTTGACAACTCCAAGGAATCCTAAGAGATGGTTTAAAGGGTGACTTTCAGAGCTAACAGCCAATTTTTGTAGCCTTTTTGGGTAAAAACCTAGCTTTTTCAGACACAGTTACTGAATATTTTAACATCTTTGTGAATGCAACATTTCATTTTTGCCACAATTTCTTGTGAGCTCAGAAACTCCTACTGGCAGATTTAGAACTAATGGCTGTTGTGTTCTTGTATTTAGGGTTTTTTTTGGTCAACTCACTAATTTACCAGACTGTTGTGGAAAATTTGCTTCCAGGAATTCTGAAGTGCAGAGTTTTGAGGTTCGACAGCAGTTTTTACAATAGATTTTTATGTGGTCCAGCTGCAAGCTAAAGGACCAGGTTTCTATCTTAGCCAGCACATTTTTCACTAAAACTTCCAAAATTCCAGCTCTAGATAGCCAAAAAGATGGATGGCTCCCTACCTGCTCTGTTTGCAGAATGTCCCTCAAATAAAGGCACTCAAAAACATAATTACAATTAAAATACAGCCCAAAGCAGCCAGGACAGGACATTGATGTTCCCCCACCTCCAACTCCTTATTTAGGGTTTCAACTGGAACAAAAAATTCCTGACACTCAAATGTAGTTGATTTATTCCCCTCAAAATCTGTCCTAATTTGTACCTCATGTGTTAAGGGCACAGGAATAACTGATCTTAAGCCCCTACTCTGGTTTTATCTTCAGACTCTCCCTTAGAATTTCCATTTTATTCTCTCTTTTCCCCCAAAACAGGGACTTGGTCACCTTGATATCAGATCTTAGGCTTGTATAAAATACCCAGTTGAAAACTGCAATCTGGCAATCTCAGATTCCATTAATTGAGTGGTTTTGTCCTGAATTTTCTCTTCTTTTTGCTTTTCTACAGACTTTGCTCTACATCAGAGTCACAAAAAACTTCTCCCCTTCTCCAGCTACTGCAGCTCCCTCACCACTCCCTGAGCATCACAAGTCAGACAGAAAAAAGCAAACTGGGGGGATTCTGGAATATTTCAGTTCCTTCTTCACAAATTACCGGGGCCAGGGAATTAAAACATGAAAAAAACATTAAGGAATGACATGTTTTCATGAGATTTTTGACCCAGAAGTCCAACCTTGGACTCCGTGCCATGCACATCTGTGTGTGTCTTTAGGGAAGTGTTACTTTTAAACCTCATAAACATTCCGTTTTCTACTGGAAATTATTTCCCCATTAAGCTTTCTTACTTTAAATATAGACTAGTCAAGGATTCATTCCCTTGTGCCCCTGAGTTGGCTTTCTAAAACAGATGCTATTATGGCACTTAACTCTTCAAGAGTTCCACATATTTTATTAAATAGACAAAGGAATTTTAATTAAAAACATATTTCAAGTACACCTGAAAGTCCCTTTACTTGTTTTACATTGTACTCCTGAGTCCCTCTGAGGGTTTCAACAGGAGATATATGCAGAATGTTTGGATTAAATGGGAATTTGGTAATTCAGCACGTCTCAGGGAGAAATCTGCACAACAGGAAAGTAAAAATTACAACTTCAAATGAGGTGTAAAAATGAAATCTTAATTATGCAGCTACTCCAGATCCTCTGTGATCTGTACAACCACTGAGGTTTGGGGTTTTGGAGTTTTTTTGGGTAGATGCTGTGTTAAGTAGTTGGCATCTTCTCCTCTTTGAGGAGGAGCTTCTTATTTCAATGGCAGATTAAGTAATTTCTGTGATTCATCACAGGTTTGGAGGTTTTTAGTGCTTTAGGATTTTTTGGGATAAGCAGCTGTATCGTAAAGGCACATTACTGCTTCTAGGAAAGGATGAGTTGTTTTGCATTTGAAGCAAAACCTTAATTGATGCACTGCTGACTTCCTCCAAAACTTCACTAATTCATAAATTTTACACACCCAGCATTACCAACCAGTTGCTAATAATTAATCTGCATTTAGTTTTAGCTATGGGGAAATTTTTTATAAAAATCCAAATAATGACACCTCTAACGACCAACTAATTCCTTGCAAAGAACACTGAATACATTACACAGCAGAAATGTGTTTGGTAAGCAAGCACGCTCTAAAAATAATGCCAGTTGGACACTTCTTGCTACGAAACATTTGCATTAAAGGAGAATTAAGGGTGGGCAGAGCTCTCAGTTTTTCTTCGCATGGACAAAGACACTCGGTTTTCAATTTCCCTGTAGTTTTTGCTAACTGTCGGGTAAATTCAGAGGACTGGCTTCCTGGGAGCACATATTCCTGAAGGAAATTGCTTCCTGGGAAGCCCTGGCATGACAGCCATGGTCCCATCCTGGGAAAATCGTTGTGGAACAACTTCTGGCACCAGGAAACCTCCTCGCAGAGGAGCAGGCCTTCACAACAGATTGAGGCAAAACACGATTGATACAAATCCCTAGAAAACCACCAAGGGTTGTGACTCGACGGAATCGAGCGCATCCGTCGCGAGTCACATCCATTTCAGTGGGATCACAGGAACGTGGCTTAAATATTGCAAAAACCTCAGGGGGGAAAAGTAACATTTCTGTTGTAACTGGAGCCTTTTCGCACTGTTTTTGGCTGCAGGCACCATGGTGAGTAAGGAGCCCAGCAAATGCTTACTCACCGCCTCGGACAGCGACGTCGAGCCCGCGGCTTCCCTGGCGCTGGAGATGAAATACGCGCTGGATCCCAACCGGCAGATCAAGAAACGGAACAAAGCCCTCCAGGTGAGGTTCAAGGATATCTGCGAGGCCCAGAACGAGCAGAGGGACAAGCAGCTCTCCACCTCCTCCACGCAGGACCCCGACAAGAGGGAGGCCAAGGCCATCTCCTACAAGACGGCGTATCGCAAGTACATGACGGTGCCCGCCCGCAGGTCCATCCCCAACGTCACCAAGAGCACAGGAGTGCAGACTTCCCCTGATCTCAAGAAGTGCTACCAGACCTTCCCTCTGGACCGGAAAAAAGGGAATATTCTGAAAAGCGCCTCGACGGTGGACACGCTGCCGAGCGAGAACAACGGGTTCCTGATCGAGGTGAAGGACAGGGAGGGCCGGGGCTCGGGCGAGGCCGCGGCGTGGGGCAGGAAAGCCGGCAGCCTGCAGACGGCCGAGTTCATCTCCCACGTCTCCGAGCGCGCCGCGCACGACGCCGAGGCCTGGAAAAGCAGCGATTTGCACAGCTCTCCCAAAGAACCTCCTCCACCCAACTTGGCCGAGCGCGGCCGGGAGGAGCCGGCGCGGCCGCCCGGCCGGGGCAGAGCACCGGCGGCGCGGCTGGCGAGCGACGAGGCCGCCCAGCCCCTCCACGGGAGGGTCTTCAAGACTGAAGTGGCCACCGTGTACCTGCCGGCCTCGCAGCCCGACCTGGGCGACTGGGGGCCGTGCCCCGAGGAGGAGGAGGAGGGCGGGAGGACGGTGCAGCTGAACGGGGTGCAGCCCCCGGGCAGGGATGCCCCAGCGTGCGCGGCGCGGGCGCAGTGCCCGGCCCCCGAATGTGGTGACCAGAGCCCGCAGGTCAACGTGGCGCCCGCGGAGGAGAGCCAGCCCTGCCGGACGGCCGTGGCCGTGAGCCAGGAATGCCAACAAATCGTGCCTCACACCGAAGTTGTGGACTTGAAAGCGCAGCTTCAGATGATGGAGAACCTGATCAGCTCTAGTCAGGAGACCATCAAAGTGCTGTTGGGTGTTATACAGGAGCTAGAGAAGGGAGAAGCTCACAGGGAAGGGTGAGTAGAAGCCTTCTTAATGAGTATGAGTTGATTGAAATGTTGTTTTCACCTTGAGTTCGCTGATGCCGACGCGCCCCCGCTGCCTCGCGTGTGGCGCTCCTCACACGGAGTTTTGCTGCTTTAGGAGAAACCTGCCAGCAGCATTCAGATTGCTATCTGCCAGTCCCAGGGTGCAATTAAGTAATTATTTAACGAAGGGCCCGTAATACATCTTCTTGTGCCTCTTCTAAGGAGCACAGAACGAGCCGCTCTCCAAACAGGATTAGTGAGGATGTTTTCACATCAGCAACTTGCATTAGCCGTAATTCCTCACACGGCATGAAAAGCAGCAGCAAAACCTTAATTCTGTAAGAGACTTACCTTTTTAAGATTAAGGGATATTATTACAACTCCTAATGTAATTCCCTTAATGGCACACGAATCTCGTCTGGTTTTCCTTTCACCTGAATTTTTCATGGTATTTCTTTCAGAAGGAAATGAAATGAAAATTTTGAATATCAAAGTCTTCTTTATAACTTTCACACAGCCCTAAACATGACAAACTCAAGCAGAATGAAACAAAATTAACCTTATCCCTAGGTCTCATTATTTAAATTAACCCATAAGACATTAAAGGTACTGAAACTGTAACTCAGTACAACTTTTAGTCTTTACCTGGACAATTCAACCCATCTTTTATCACCTTAAGTATTTTGCAACTAACTCGCCTTAGTTCCTTCATCTTTATTCACTGAACATACCTCAAAATGTATGTGTGCTGTTTGTGTGTTTTGAAATACTTCTGCAATTAAATCACAATTTGCCAGAAGAGATCAGGACTTTAAAATTACAAAACTGGCTGCTCATGCTACTTGAAGCAACACCTGCTTTTGTTTGAGTCAGAAAGGTACATCTTTATTTTAAATTTCTTTAGGAACATAGAAATCATATGAATCCTTAAACTCAACACGTTAGGCATTAAAAAGTCATCTTTGTTGGATCCTGCTGTCAGACGTTTGTGTTGTTAGTTTATTTTACAGCTGGTTATATTATTATTTATATCCTTACCAATTACCATTATCAAGGACCTTATCAAGTCCTGGATATTCAGACTGGGATGTTTCTTGGCCTACCTGAAAGCCACACAGGTTTCAGTGATCTTAAAGACCTTTTCCAACCAAATCAATTCTATAATTCAATTCATTTTCTTTAATTATTATTCAGAAAATGAACTCTCCTGACTTTCTTAACTTAGAGAAACTGCAGGAGCTTTTGCAAGAAGTTTTCAAAAAAAAACCAAAACAGCCAAGCTGTTTTCAAATGACAAAATACAGAAAACTATTCCATCATCATCATAACTCATCACCCGCTCATCGAGAACCCTGAGTGCACAAACACCCACATCACCCCCAGAGCCACCTGCTATAAATACTCTGCTTCCTCCACACAATTACATATCCAGATTTTATCCCTTCCCAAAGACAGTACAGCCACAGGTGCAACAAACACAGATTTTTTTTATTGCTCCGACAGAGCAGAGCTTTTAATGCAGCCAGTGTTAGGAGTGTATCCCTGCCTTTGGGATATATTTGTCCAAAACAGATTTTGGCCAAACTATCCAGGATTGTCTTCAGATAATTCTTCTGCAGCTGTCAGCCTTACAAAGCTGTATTAGCCCTAAAATGGTGAAATTATCCATAAATCCCAGTTTAGAATATCTCTACAGCCTCTCAGACTCGTGCCCTGGGGTTTACAAGACTCCATCTGACCAGGAAGAGCCATTTATTAGCACTGCTTCACACTTGGAGCCGCTTCCAGCTGCCCCTGCACGTGCTCCTGACGTGTCCCAGACCTGCTCCCTCCCTGCTGGGTGTGCTGGGTGTCAGGATGGGGAGGAAGGAGAAGAAGGAGAAATGCACACTTGCACATTTCCAAATCCCTGCACTCCAGACCCCTCTGATTTTGTGGCTGGTGGATGATTTGGAAGGAGACTGCACAGCTTTGTGCTCGGGACCTTCCGCAGTGATGCCTCTCTCCAGAGCTGGGAGAACACCCTGTTCTCCTGCAAACACCAACACATCATTAACACAAAGCCTGTCTTTATCCCCAGCTCTCTCAAATTACACAACTCCTGCAATAATAGGCTGCCCCATCCTTTTATTAGAGTCATTCTTGCCAATTGCTGCATTCATCTTATACCATTCTTTGCCACAGACCCTGTGTAAACTGTGATGCATCTCCTCAGTGCCAGCATGTTGAGCTTTTTGCTTGTTACAACCAGGTTTTAGGTCAGTTTAGATCAAGAAATTAAAGCAGTTCTGCTGTTTATTGTAGCATCTTCCATCTGCTAGAACAGCAAGAGACATTTTGTATTTATGGAACTCACCTGCTTTTCTGATGCGCATTAAATTCCTTAGAATAACACACTACAAGAAACAAATACAAATAACACCCTACTGGGAGAAGAAAAAAAATATGAAGGGGAAAAAAACCACCAAAAGCAAAAAACAAAGCCCCACCTAAATTTCTTAATCAGATTTTTCTGCCTTTAAGGAAATCAGTGTTCTTTAAGTGCTGTTGCAGTGCCATGGGACTGGTGCTCAGTGGATTCATTTTCACTAATATGCTGTAGGTCCTGAACTGCTATTACTGCAATTCATCACTAAATGAGTCGATGCCAGCAGGACTGTAGCAGCATCTCTGAAGGCAGCAGTCTCATTCTTTGGGTGCCTATCATCTATGTGTGCTTTTGAAAATGTCAGTGCTCCATCATCTGCAATTGGCAACAACAGCCAGCACTCAACTCTGCTTCAAGGGAAGGGGAAAGCCACTGGAGCAGCAGCAGAAACACAAATATTGTGATTCCCCCTCCCAGTATCAAAGGAAATTATTAAAATTCTGTATTATGTGCATCGTTATTTACTAAATCCTTGGCAAAATGGCTGTTCTACCACTCTGTGTGGAAGCTTCTACAAAAAAAGCAAATTACATCCCAGCAAACATTGCTGGATGCCTTAAGTCATGCATGAAGGAAGTGCAGAGCTGCAGCTTCAATTAAGAGTCCCAGCTCAGAGTTAAAAAAAACATTGAATATTACATGATGCAGGGTGCAGCTTTACAACACAATCCCAGCTTCATGCTCTGGTTTTATTCTGATGAATTATCATGGATCTCACTTTACAGACATATTTGTCTGTGTTCAGAGGGAGAATTTAGGAAGCCAAATGTGTGGAGCACCACTAAGGCTGATAGGACTGCAAGCACAATGCAAGTTAATCATTCTAAAACCTGGCCAACAAAGATCTGTGAAATACAGAGCAGAAGATGAGCACATAATCAGAATTACTTTGCTGTGGAGAACAGCAGTGACCTGCCCTCTAAATCCTTCCCGTGGAAGGAACAGTAATCTGTGCCCTCCTCATTATACAACAAATCAGCAATTTTAATAAACAAAGTGCTCAATTTGCCACACAAAAACAAGTCACAGTGTTTTGACTCTGCCAGGCCAAATGCTACACACCAGACAAGAGTTAAATGAACCTGTTCCAGAGCTAATTTACATTCCTCTATTAGTCAGCAGTGGTTCAGGAATTTAAAGAGCTCTCAACAAACTCCATTGAAGACGGTTGTCACGGATGGAATTTAAATGTCATTGCACGTTTTTCAATGACTAAGGGAATTTTGTGCCTCCCATGCTGATTTCTGAGCAGAAAAGAAGCCCATATTGTGTGCCTGGATGGAGGTCTGCACCCAAGGGAGGAGGAGAGCAGGGAGCATCCTCGAGCAGCACTGCCAGCTCTGGTCCTCAAGGTCACCCAAAGTGATCCTCCTGCTCAGCAGAGATGGCAAATCCAAGCCAGGCAGCCAAAGCAATTATTGCCTGGCTTGTTTGCTCTGCTCCCAGCCCAGCTCTTCAGAGCAGCCCAAGGAGACAGAGCAAATCGAGGCAGGGACAACCTCCACCCCCCACCTTCCAAAGTGCAGTTCTTTATTTCACACTGGAGAAAAGGAAGCTTCAAAGAGTCTACAAGAGCAGAGCCCAAATTTGGGAGTATGTACCAGCTGCAGCAATGACAGCACAGGGCTTGGTTTGGGATTTCCCCCCCTCAGTGCTTTTGTTTTGCTTTTTCTCAATTACAGCCCTGGCAAAGGGAAGGGTTAACAGGATCATTTCTAAGAGAAAACCTGGAAAGGGAGGGAAACAACAGATAAGCTTAACTACAAAAGACAGCTCACTACAAATAAATGCATGAAAAGCAGAAAGAATACAGCAAATTGCATCTGGGATGCACAAATTGTGTCATATTCTGAATGACTCCAGGTTTTGGGACACTGTAAGAACAGCTTGGGAAGAGGACTCTGATGAGTGCCTTTATTTCCTGCTGTGACATTTTTACATCCATCCATTCTGCCTGAAATGGTCACACTCATTTCATTATCCCTGAAACCACCTCCTCAATTCTTCCCTCTTTTCTCTCTCTGGAGCTGCTCTATTTTTTTTTTTTCTTTTTTTTTTGTATTTTTGCTTCATTTACAGATCATTCCCAAATACCTTCCTGAGGCAGAGCCAGGGAATCTCTTTGGATTCCCTTTTCTCCTCTTTGGATTCCCTTCTCTTTGGATCTCTTCCTTAGCCAAGAAAAAGGAGTAATTTTTGCAGAAGTCAGAGTTTTGTGGACTTTGTGATCCCTGGATCAGTGATGGTCGAGTGCTGCTCACTCACCCCAAAGCAGGAGCAGCACTAAGACACCAAAAGTTCATTTACCTGCCCTCAGCATAAGAAATTTGGTTTTCCAATCTCTGAACCAGCCCTTTCCTGCTCTCCCAAGCACAGCTGGAGCAGAGCAGGCCCACACTGCCACCTCACCACTGGAACTATTCCATTGCATCCCAAAACCCCATGGAGGTTATTCCAATACCTGCTGCCAGTCCACTGATCTCCTTGACATCTCTTATCTAAAATTCTCTTTCACAAAAAAATCCCAAACCAACCAACCAATGAAAGCTGATGATAAAAGACTGAGCACTGAAATATCCAATATCACTGAAGGTAAAAAAATCCAGCATCACCCAAGGTTTAACTTCAAATTCCAGTTTTCGAACCTTGAATTCCATCTTTTTTAACCTCAAATTCTTTTTTTGATAACCTCAAATTCCTTTTTTTTAATCTCAAATTCAATTTCTTTTTAACCTCAAATTCTATTTCTTTTTAACAGCAAATTCCTTTTTTTAACCTCAAATTCCTTTTTTTTTTAACCTCAAATTCCTTTTTAAACTCAAATTCCTTTTTTTAACCTCAAATTCCTTTGTTTTCTGAATTAGCTCCCTAAAACCTGTCTGGAATTGAATCTCCAAAGGCAGGAGTATCTCAGAGCACACTATTTCACAGGCCTTCAAACCAGGATGAGATTTATATTTTTGACAGGATTTTTCATTAGAGTTGGACACATCTATTCTGGGGCTGATAATCCAAGTTTCGGATCAGATTGGCAGAGTGGATAAAAAGGGCAAAGTCTCACAGTTCACAGACATCCTGGAACATTAATGTGTAATAATTCAGAGTACCTGGGTACCATAACATTGAAGATAAAGAGCTCTTCAATAACCCTGCTGTCAGAGCCACTTTCTATCAATCCTTTGTGAGGAATGCACTGCTGGGAGGCTTTCATCAAGGAAATGAGGGGGGGGGAAAAGGAAAATGAACAGTTAACAACAACCAAAATGTGGAATAAGCATTTAAAAAATGAATAATCTTTTTACCAAGGTTACTTGGTATTAATGCTCTGTTTTCTCCCCCCAAAAAATGCCACTAGGAGTGTTCTGAATCTCAAAAAATAGAACTTAATTTGCTAATATAGTCCAGCTTTTTATCTGCATATATTGTACAGGCAGAATTTAATGGAAATGTATTTGAACTACTGAGAAAAATAATTTGATTTCTATCTGGTTGCTATTCAGTGGACTTTAAAACCAAGAAAAATGTCATTCCCCACCACACCTCCCTGCTCCAGCCCAGGATCAGCAGCTTCAAAGTGAAATTAAGGTTCAGGACTTTTCCAGCAGATTGGCTGCAGGGACACAAAGGCCAATAAAAGCAAATCCCCACAATTCAAATCTGGAAGCACTGATGGAGTCTATTAATGAAAGACTAAAAAAAAAAAAAGTGTAAGCAAACAATGGTTTTGCTAAAGATATCCGTAGGAATTACCATGGATCAGAAGCTTCCCAATGTCACCAAGCTGCCCAAATCATATAGGAGAGTTTCCCTGATAAATCAGTTTTTAAATAAGAATAAAAAGAGGATGACTGAAGGTAAGGAATTAACAAGTTTTCACAATTAGAATAATCCTTCAATAACTGCAGTTTGGCTGTTGGCAGTACCAGAATGCAGAGAACAAGAGCCTGTAAAAATGGGACCAAAACGAGCTTTACAGTGTTAAATTTCTCACTGCTGTTCCCTCACCAGGAGATGAAACAACTGATTTCTAATTGACACCTCCTTCTGAGCCCCGTGCCTGCACAAAGGTACAATTATCTCTTATCCTGACTGAGGAAAAATGGCAAAAAAAGAGGAAAAAGACTTGTCTAAAGATGGGGGTGGCTTTGTTTTTAAACTGCAGAGCTTCCAGAAAAAAAAAAAAAAAAGAAAAGCTCCTGTGTAGCACATCTAGGAAGGTGAAGGTGAAAAACTGGGAGATGATGGAGACCTGAGCCGGATTCAGGTCTGGGGCTTGGAATGAGATGATCTTTAAGGTCCCTCCCAACCCACACAGATCCTGGGATCTGTGGCCTGAGGAAAAGTGAAGTGAGGAGTTCCCAGGCATGGATGTGTCCATCCTCCCTGACCCCACCCCTGGGCCACTGCTGGGTCTCAGCTGGAACTGCTCCCACTCACCCCCGAACAAACCTCAAGTGTCCACACTGTCCCACAGCTCTCACAGGTTTTGCTTTGAGCTTTGCCAGAACAGAGGAATTTTGGAGGTGGATGAGTAATTCCCTGCCATGGAGCCATTTTTTCCACGTTAAACAGTAAAGTGAAACTGGGCCAATTCTGAGCTTCTTGTGATGCTCTCTTGTGATGGTTTTTGCATGTCATGGAGGGATCAGTGCTCCAGGTCAACCAGGAAGGAAAACTGCCATTCCAAGGGAGGCTGGAAATCCATCCCAACATTCCCAGCTGTGTTTGGACCTCTTTTCCTAATAGGATGATGACGGGGGATGATGTCTACTCCATTTCTGCATGAACCAAACAGAAGAGGACAGACACAACTCTATGGGGGAACACTGGGATTTTTTTCCCTCAATTCCAGTGTCAGAGAATCCCAGAATGGTTTGGGTTGGAAAGGACCTTCAAGACCATCCCAATTCCAACCCTGCCATGGGCAGGGACACCTTCCACCATCCCCTCCAAGCTCTGTCCAGCCTGGCCTTGGACACTTGCAGGGATGCAGAGGCAGCCACAGCTGCTCTGGGCAGAGCTTCACAGGGAACAATTCCTTCCCAATATCCCATCTCCATCAGCCTTTATTCCATCTAAAGCCACAGAATCTGTGTGTGGTCCAGTAACTCCTCAGGATGAGAGGCTGGACTGCAGAGGCCAGCAGAGGTATTTTGGCACTGAGAGGAAATTTACCCTCTGGCATGGTTTGAACCTGGAGCCAGTCAGGTCATTTCTTTGATAAATCAGAGATTTGTTTACTTTATTGTCATCCTCACAAGCTCCAGAGAAATTCCAGGGATGGGACCTGGAACTGTGGACAGAACTCAAGCAACTGACACATTCCTGGTCTGTGGAGTCTCCTCACTTGGATAATTCTCATTATCCATGGAAATGAGAAAACACAAAATACTGGGACCTGCTCAGGCTGCAACAGGCAGAGTTCAGCACTTCCATCATCCTTCCTGCTGTTCTTTGGTTTTATCTCCATGCATTTTCCCATCCTTCTTGCAAGTACAGAATCCCAGAATTATTTAGGTGGGAAAAGACCTCCAGGACCACCAAGTCCAACCTGTGCCTGATCCTCACCTTGTCACCAGCCCAGAACCCCGAGTCCAGGCCTTCCTGGAACACCAAGCACTGGCTCCACACAAACATCAGCAGCAGTGGCCAGAAATTCTCCTCCCTCTTTTAAATCCATGCTACTGCACAACGTTTGGAATTTTAAACAAGTCTGGCTGATGCAGTTATTATTTGAAGCCAGTGTAGGCTTAGAGATAGAATGCACACAGGGTATTTGAGCTTGCACTAAAATCTTAATCATAGCAAAATGATGTAATAATACCACATATTTTGATTTCTCCCATCACGCCTCCTTTATAGAAACAATTCCTGGGAGCAGCCTCAATTCAGAAGTCCAAGCCAAGCAGAACCCCAGATGTTTTGTTTCAGTTGTAGGAACCCCTCAGCTCAGGGTGGGAGCAGCAGCAGCTGTGAGGGCACAAGGATTTCCACCATCTAACACATCACCCCAGCTGCTCCCAAAAGTCACACACACAAAATTAAAGGTAAAACTCCATGGATCTGAGTGTGTAAGAGCAGTGGGAAGTGGGAAGAGGAACACTGGAAGCTGCAGGAAAGGATGGCTGGGTGCAGCAGATCTGATGATGAGCTGCTGGCTCAGGAGGCTCTGGGCATCCAGGCAAAAACCCCAAATCCAGGCAAAAAACCCAAATCCAGTCCTGAATCCTCCCTCAGGGGGGAAACCACAGCAGGGGGACCTGGGATGAAGGGGGAAGGGACAGAGCTCACCTCGCTGCTGGAATGTGCTCCCTGATAACCTGCTGGAAGTGCCTGGCCCAAGAATTGCCCAGCAGCAATGCAGCTGCTGTTCCACCAGAGCAAACTCCCCGAATGGTTGTTAACACCACAAGCTGACATTTTAATCATCCTCCTGATTTTTCAGATGAGACAACAGAGGCACAAATATTCAGGAGAGATGTTTGACTTTGTACACACCTAATTCCTGTAAGATTTTGTGATTTCACTTGAAATACATTTTAATTCTCTTTGTTCTTTTTTTTTTTTAATAACTCAACAGTCTTATTAAAATATATAGTTATTAAGAAAAAAAAAAAACAAAAACAAAAAACAAGACTCCCTGACTAACCTGAGTGTAATACAAAATGTATTTACAGGGTGAAAGCATTTGAATTGCTGTCGTGGGAGTCGTGCTGTACACCCACAGTGCAAATACCTCAAAAAGCAAATTAGTCATCTGCTTCCAACTGTCAGGACGCAGCAAAAGACAAACCACTGTCTTGGAAAGAGCCTGAAAAATCTCACCACTGAGTTTCTGTACATGGCAAAGGGTTTGTTTGTTTGTTTGTTTGTTTTCAGAAGCCAGATCAGTAATATCAACCTTGAAACAAAAAGAGAGAGAAGAGTGTTCAGTGTGGGAGTGTCAGGTTGGATGGGGTTTGGAGCAATCTGGGATTGTGGAAGCTGTCCCTGTACAGGGCAGGGGGTGGAATGGGATGAGCTTTGTTGAGAGGAAAACTCTTTTCATTGAGGTTTAGTTAATCCTTAGTCAGAAAACCACCCAGCAGCACAAAGCTGGGATCACTTAGACCTGTGTGATCTCCGAGTGGGAAAACAAAACAAGGGGAAACAGGAAAAAACAGACAACAAAACCATGGAAAACAGAAAAACAGTTAGGAGGGAAATCAAAAATGTGTGATCTCCGAGTGGGAAAACAAAACAAAGAGAAACAGGAAAAACAGACAGCAAAACCATGGAAAACAGAAAAACAGTTAGGAGGGAAATCAAAAATGTGTGATCTCCGAGTGGGAAAACAAAACAAAGGGAAACAGGAAAAACAGAATACAAAACCATGGAAAACAGAAAAATAGTTAGGAGGGAAATCAAAAATAACCCAAGAGCACCAGACCCTGAAACACATGGAGCAAATCCATGTTTGCATCCAGAAGAGCCTCAAGGTAATTCCTCGAAGCACAGCATCCATCCTGATTTTTATCCTCTCTAAATGCCAACTGCTAATTGCTAATTATCAACTTCAGGAAAACACAGCAGCAAAAAGGTTAAAACATTTTTTTCTACTTTGAAAGTGTTTTTTCAGAACACCTTTAGCCCAAGGTGGTTTAGACCTGCCCAGACCTGGTTTGGGAGCAGAATCTGAAATTTTTAAAAGAACTAGAGATTTTAATCCACTAAAAACCTGATTTTGCTGACATACAAATACATTTGTATGAGTTTCCCATTGAACTAAAGTGGTAAAGCTTTCCTAGGGCAGAATAAGCCTCTAGGGCTAAGCAGGATTTATTTTAACATAAAATAAGATGCAGAAGATATACAAGAGATTTTTCTGCATTTTACATGGCTGAAAAATGACTTACTCAAGTCATAAGGACAACTAAAACTCTTGTGACAAAGTGGAGTCATTTTATTTTGCCAAAAGGCAGATTATGCTTGTAATAATAATGCCAATTTTCTCTTGAAGCACAGTTACTGGAATTATCAGTTCTGTAATACTTCAAAGTGAAAAAACAAAGATTTTGAGAAATTCTCCATGCAACTGTTGATTTTTAAAGCGTTTTTCTGTAAAGATGGGCAACATCAGGCCAGGTTGGATGGGGCTTAGAGCAGCCTGGTCTATGGAAAGTGTTCCCATGGCAGGGAGTGGGACTGGGTGGGTTTTTAAAGATCATTTCCAACCCAAATCAATCTGGGCTTAGTAGGGTTTAACCAGCTTTGTAATAACTTGTCCCAGCAGCTCCAGGAAATAATAAAACAACTCCAATTAATATAAAGACTTGAGGAGAAGAAGGGTGTGCACTTCCTCTGAGCAAGGCCAGAACTGTCACTTCAAACACACTTCAAAGGCCCACTGCCTGCCTAAGTTCATTTGTTTCACTATATTTAAATAACAAACATCAACCAAAAAAAAAAAAAACAAAAAAAAAAAACAACTTATTGAAGTCTGTACATCCTTCTTGCTGGTGATAATCCATCAAAAGTGTGAGGAACATCAGGAGCATCATGCTCTGTACCCACCACAGCCACTTCTGGAAAATCCTCCCATTAGGGGATTCCAGATCTAACAGATCAATCCTTCTAAATAAATGTTAGGAGTTTTTTTCTTTGTTTTTAATAGATGCCCATTAAAACAAAAAAATCAGCATACACAGATCTACGCTTCCCTCTCCCACCTCAATGGGGCTTCTGTAATTTATACAAGCAAAAAATATTCAAATGCAAAGATTTTGATGTTAAAGTTGGCATTAAAAAAAAAAAGCCTCCAGCAGGTGCACAAATTGTGTGTTTCACAGGGATTTAGAGAGTGTAATCCCCTTAGGCTGCTCTGAAAATTGCAGCCTATTCTTAGTTCCTGCCAGTCCATGTCAGCAAAATGGCTGTTCTTCATTATGATATTTTAATACTTGGGAGTGTTAATTGAGGTTAAGCTCAGGTTGTACCCAGAATGCTAAAAAAAAATAAAAAAATATTAACCTGACAGAAAATGAAAGTCTCCTGAAAATAATATGGAAAAATGTGGGAAAAACTGGAGAGGAGATCTCCTTTCCAAGGAGAGATGCAGACAGAAAAACTGAACTCACCTACACCCATCCTTCAAGGACCTTTGAGTTGGACAGGGCTTGCAGGACCCTGGAAGAGTGGGAGGGATCCCTGCCCATGGAATTTGGTGGGATTTGAGGTCCCTTCCAACCCAAACCAGTCTGGGATTCCATAAAATAGAAACCACAGGATCTGAGGAATGAGGATGAAGCTGTGGAGCAATGGCCATCAGAACAATCTCATCCCAAACAGGCTGAAACTCCAGGAACAACCCCTGGCATCCCACCAGGCCAAAAACAACTTCCATTCCTCTCCAAAGGCGACAGATTTTCTGTAGGAAACTTTCCTTTGTGAAGGACTTGACATTTGAAAGAATTTATTTTTAGCGGAAATAACAACTTGTTTACTAACGAAGGATGACGTTTTTGGTCTGTCTCCTACATGGGAATACTTTACAAATTATTTTTAGGAGGAAGAGGAAAAAAGCAGTTTACTCAAACACTGTATGGCACAAAGAAAGCAGCATCACCCAGAACTCTGCTCTCCTTCTCTTGGTATCATCCAGACTCTGCTCTCAAATCATTCCTAGGAGCCAAAACTGATGGAAACTCTGTTTTTCTGTGAGTCTGCACTGAAAATCTCCCTCCTCACTGCCTAAAATCTGCATGGCAATGCTGTGCCAGTAGTGAAATCCTTGCTGGTGTGAACGAGACAAATTCCATGCAAGTGTTTGTGTAGATAATTATGTGAAAACAAGAAAGTAAAAGTCCAAAGCCCTGAGGTATCAACAACAAAATTCTTTCATGAGGAGTTTAATTTTTGTAGAAATAATTGAATTTACACTGTTCTAACACTCACATAATTCAGTCCTGCCTAAAGAGCTCTGAAACTGCCAGATGGAAACCAAACATTAGGACACCATGGAGTGTTCTTGGGGCTTTCAGGGAATTCTAACAGGATCACTCAAAGAAGGAAATAATAGAAAATATGCAAAAATCATCTCTGAAAAGCTAAAAATACTCAGTAAAGAAAAACCGCTTTAAGAAAATTTAATCAAGAATTAAATCCAACTGGAAAATTAATATATCACTATAGCCAGTGCAGACTGAGAACTGCACAGATGCTAAAACCAAGCAGAGCTGAATGTGGCAGTTGAGAGATCAGGATTTCAAACTCATCATCCAAAAATCATCTCATTTTTAAATACTTACAACCAAGGACCATTTTCATCAGCTTAGCAAGTCAGCCTTATACCAACAAATATGCTTTTATGTATACGGAAATCTAGAATTATTATGCATTTAAAGACCATCAAATCACAGAATGGTTTGGGTTGGGAAAACCTTAAAGATCATCCAGTTCCAGCTGTTTGCAGGGCTACGAAGATGAATGAAAATGTCCCAGCTGGAAAAGAGCTTTAAATAAAAAAACCAAACCGAGCTGGCACCAGCACAGGGTGTTTATGGCTTTACCTATAAAGAGCAGAGCCACATCCCTCTGAAGGCAGCTATTGACTCTTCTTTATGCCCTCAGTAAATAAAGGCTTTCCCCAACTCATCTCTAGATTTTAAATGTTGTATCTTTAGTTAGAGCTTTTAGGAGCTGATCAATAGCTTGGGGAAAAAAAAAAAAGTTTTACAAGTCTCAGGTTCATAGGAGGGACAATTTGAATGTCAGCTTCTGAAAGATCTGAAGAGGGAAAATGAAAACCAGGAATTGCTTGTCTTAGAGAGGATAAGAGCAAATATAAACCAGGAGTGGGGTTTTCCCATAAGGAGGAGCACACCAAATGGACATTTTGCTCTGTGTGAATTCCTCTCCACATCTTTCAGTAGTAGGAACTCATCTGAAGGAAGGTGGGTTTGATGCCATTTTAGTGTTTGCCTTTTTTTTTCTTTTCTATGTCCTCTGCATTCTCTGCACATATATTTGGAGCTCTGTAACCTATTATATTTCAAAAAACTTTCCATTCCCTAGACCAAAAACCAGCACAAATTCCAGAACTCCAAGCCCTGAGAAACACAAGACCCCTATCCTAGGTTGGTTCTCCCTAACTACCAAGGCTGAGAACAACTCCTCAAGTTACATTTCATAGACAAAGTACAGCTTAGTGCCTAACTCCAGAAAAGGAGCTTAACCTAGAGAAAATTGCACCACCACCTGTCCTCCTAATTAGTACTTTCATCAATGATGCTAATTTCCTAAAACTTATAAAAATGTACTCACCACTGTGAGGGTAGACTTTTGTAGGCATCTTTCCATAACTGTCCCTGAAAACCTTCAATAAAAATCCACTTTTATATTACCTCCTACCCTAAATTTATCTCGAATTTCATTTTCCAGGTTGGGAAAATAACAACAGGCCAGGTAGGACATTGGGGCTGGAGCAGCCTGGACAGTGGGAGGTGTCCCTGCCATGGCAGGGGTGGCACTGGGTGGGATTTAAAATCCCTTCCCACCCAAACCATTCCATGGTTCCATGATGTGACTTTTGTGTGATGTTAAAAATGTTGGTAATCTGAGCATCTGATTAAAAAGCAATTTTGAGGCCAAATAACAACCATCATCTAAAGACAGCAAGAACTCCACATTGCATTTTGCTTTTAAAAGGAAAAAAAAAGTCTGAAAGAAGTGGATTCACCCTCTCATGAACTTCTGTTGGTGCCACCACAGTGCCAGGAGCTGCACCCAGAGCCTGGGGCTGTGCCACCAGCCCAGCCACTGCTAATCCTTAAAATCAGAAAGAAAAGTGACACAGGCCCAGCTGATCATTTTCTGAGCTGCACAAACAGCCTGCAGCACCTCAGAAATGCTGATTTTTCATCCTGGGAACAGGCGCATCAAACTGGAGCAGAATTGGAGCAGCATTTCCCATTAAAACTTGATATTACGTAGGCTGGATATTTTGCCAGGTAAAAATTAAGCCTTTTTTATTTTTTTTTTTTTTCCAAATGCTGGGTTTTAATTTTTGCTCATTGGCAGGGCAGCAGAGGAGCTCTGTCCCTGCAAGGGCAGGGAAGGGGCAGAGATGCCCCTGGTTAAGCAAAGCAGCCCTGAATAATTGGAGGTCAATCTGCTGAGCTGCCTGGGCTTGAGGCAGAACCTCATTCCCTGGAGGAATCCTGACTTGGATCTATTTTCCACATCTCCAAAGTTCCCTGCACAAATTATTTCCCCACTTCTAAAAACAACTTTGAAGAAATGTTGCCAGCATTTTTTTGTATGTAACAAAATGAAATTAGCTTCAAAAGAGTCTAAATTTTTGATTTTACAAAGAAAAATCTAAGTATCAATGTACAAATACTGGATTAACAATTTTCATTTCAAACTCATCTGCATGCCAGAACATTCATGTTCACAGCCAACCATTCTATTTTAATGAAATATATTTATTTGAATTAATTTTCCATGTATTAAAAAATACCTGCATACCTCAAAACCCCCTTTTTAATTCAAAGTGACCACGGCAGAGACAAGCACAGGTAAATGAGAATTCACTGCTGCAAGAGACTTCAAACCAGAGTGTGACAAAGCACAGCTGCAGGCTAAGGGAGCACAGGAAATGTCATTTCAAAAGCATTTTCTCCCTTTTAACACATAAACATCCCTACAACAAATCTTCAGAGATCACTGAGAGGCACAAAGCTCCTAAACAGATCCTATTTTGCATTATTGTAGTCTGTAAACTCCTAAAGAGATCCTATTTTGCATTATTGTAGTCTGTACACTCCTCCTGATATAATGGATTATGTGTTTTGATTTATTGCTTAATACTCAGAGTTTGGTTAGAGTGAAAGTGGAGAAAATAATACCACACCCCAAAGAAGTAATCTCTTAATTTAAACTGAATATGGCATTTTTGATGCTATTTTCCTAATGTCTGGATTTTTGTATTCAATATTCAAGGTAAAAAAATAATCCTGAAATTATGATTATTATGCAAATGGTCATGGAAGGCCAAAATTTGTTAAAAAAATGACTTTTTTACTGATTTCACATCCCTGTCTTTGCAGGCTTTCCTATCGGACCGGCCAGGACACGGCCAATTGTGACACGTGCAGGAACAGTGCATGTATTATCTACAGGTAGGTTAAAAATACCAATATTCCCATTTTTCCCTGGGAGAAAGCAAAGATTCAGTCACTAGTGCAGGCCCAGCAATTGGCCTTTATGTTCCAATCAACAAAACAGAAATTTAACTCCACTAAAGTCATAAAATGCAACACCTGTGGAAGTATAAATCAGAAAGAAATTATTGTGGGCAGCAGAGCTGTGGGATGGGAGGTGTTGCAAGGTGTGAATTTTGTTTTTAAATTGCTGGAGGTATTTCGAGTTTTCTGACCAACAAGTCAACTTCAATTTTACTTTCATACACTTCTGTACCTACTTTAGATTTATTTTTATGGCAGTACCAACACGACTTGGGAGGTCATTTGGAGAGAGGGTTTGTAAAGCAAAGAGACCCAGATACAGAACCCATTGATTGTTTTAGAGTAAAATCAGGGTTAGATGGGATTTTGGGAATTAGGAATTGTTCCCTGGGAGGGTGGGGAGGAGCTGGGATGGAATTCCCCGAGCAACTGGGGCTGCCCCTGGATCCCAAGGCCAGGTTGGACATTGGGACAGTGGAAGGTGTCCCTGCCCAGGGGTTGGAATGAGATGAGCTTTAAAATCCCTCCCAACCCAAACCATTTAATTTTCTGATTTGATAAACTGCCATTCCTACCCAGTTGGGTTTTTTTTTTTGGCACATCCAGTGAAGGAATAACAGGAACTGGGCATGAGGTGAAGCCATCATGAGGCTGACAATGTTTCACCCTGACAGCTTCATTGTCCTCCTTCTCTGGAGTCCCAAAAAACCCAACAAGACTGTTTGCAGATGAGGAGAAAACAAACGTGGCTCAAGGTTTCAGCAAATCAGGCAGTGCAGCACAAATGAAAATGCACAAGATGCCAATTCCAGTGGAGACAAAAACTCAAATGAAGGCATCAGTGTAGGATTTCCCCCCTCACTCCTTAATTCTCTGCTCAGCCAGCTTTAGGCAGAAGAGCTGGAGCTATTTATTTATGAATTTTCTATTCACTGCACAGAATGAAAGGAAAAAAAGGATGGAAACCTTCAGCTCCACCTTACACCTGACCACAGCAGGGTTCTGTGCAGGGGCAGGAACCAATTAATGCCTTTATTCCTCCTTTTCAGCCAAGTTCAGAAGCACAGAAACACCCAAAGCCTCCCGTGCCTCCCTTTTCCTGTGCAATTCCTGCCTCAGAGCAGCCTGGAGGTACAGCACAGCACAACCCCAGCAGGGAATTCTCCTTGTTTCATCAGCTAGGAAAAAAAAAACAATTAGAAATTTCTGCAAATCTTCATTTCTAATCAGTGGATTTCAAGTTAAGGAAACTTCCAGCTTCTATTCTTGTACTTGATGTGATTAAAATGAGTCCAGAAAAGCAAGTTGGGAGAGTTTTCCTACTGAGAGAGGCAGGTCCAGCTGCCCATCCCCACCTGGAATTTCGGTATTTCCCTCAAGCCACGTTTCCAGGGGATTTTTGAGCAAAATCCAGCTCAGCTTTGTGCCAGTTTAGGAGAATTCCTGCTGCAGGCAAGCAGACAGAAAGCAGAGCAAAGCAGGGGAGGCAGGAGAAAAGGGGATTATAGAGACAGGATAAGCCAGAAGGGATAAATCAGGAATTCACTGATAAATGGCATGTCCTGCAGGAATTTCTGCTCCTGCACAAGGCCCTGGCACCTCTGGGGAAAGGCAGCAGCCCCTGGGTCAGGCTGGGATTAAATCCAGATTAAATCTGGGAAAAAGCTGCAGGGAATGCCCCGAGTTCTCTTTAAGGCCAAACAGCTTTTAGGAACAGAAATTAAAACTGTTCAAGGTGCCAGAAACCCCTGAGTTCTTGGAAGGTACTGGAGCTGTCAGAGCAGGAGGTTCTTAATCTTGATCTCTTTTTCCCAATTAACATAGGAGAGACTTAAAATATATATAAATAAATATATAATTAATTTATCCCATAGAAATATATTTAATATATATAACTTTATGATATATCTCTATCTATAAATATCATTGTTATTTATATTTTATATATACATATGTATGTATATATAAAAATAAAATTTATCCCACAAGGGCATTAATATATAAATAATGCCCTTATGGGATAAATCAATATTTAAAGAGAAATCCTTCCACTTTGCCTTTAATTGACTGCATGGGATTTTGGAATTTGATTCAATTTTGAACATTGTAACACTAAAAGAAAAAATTTTACAGCTGTTTCAAATCTTTATTTTCAGACAGCATCTTAAAGGAATTATTAAGTTACTGAAGTGCATCCTGCAGTGTCAGGTAGAGCACAGGTGAGGAGGCAGAAATTCATGGAATTAAATTCTTTCCTCTCAAGACAAATTTCAGAGTATCGATATCATGAAGCACAAAAACCAGACACAAAGAGAAGGCAACAAAAAAAACCCTGCTGTGCTTTAGAGGGGTTTTAGCATCCAAAATATCAATACGGTCAGGAATAACTTCTAGGAAGAGCCTTTTGGGAATACAGTTATTTTGCATATTAAATTGTAAGTTTTTTGTTAGTATTAAAAATATGTTTTATATTATTTTTCTGTTTGTTGAGAAGAATAAATATTTTTAGTACTAAAAAAAGGAAAATAACATTATTTTCTCATTTTTTAAAATAAACAGGAAACTGGTCAAATATAAAACAGTATCAAAAAAACAAATTAGCAAAACCTGAAGCTGCTTTGAAAATGAGGAGGAAAAGAAAGACATTTCCATTTGGGTATTCCATTTTCCTCAAAATTCTACTTATTTATGCACTATGTTCAGGAACTTGGAACTCCAGAGCCAGGAATCACTCAACTTCTCTCACTGCACCAGAGCAGCCACAGCCTTAAAACTGTCAGTAAAAAATATTATTTGTAGCCATATTAGGCAGAATTAAAAACAGAACCCAAAATTAGGATTAAATTGTAAAAAACCCAACCACTTTATCATTTTATCCAGCAGTTTCAATAATCATGAGGTCACAGAACACTTCCAGAATCATCTGCTACAAACACAATACAAATTTCTGTCTGATGCTGCTGCCCCATGGACATTTTTAAAGACAGAAAAGAAGTTTAATTAGGGGTACTGCCAGGATAAAGTCAATTTAAACACTGAAGTATTTAAATCAAAATTCTGTATATGGCAGTAAATACGGAATTTTTACAGTGCAGTAAAATCTTGCTGTTAAAAAGGAATTGCACTGAAATGCAGAAATTGTAGCAATTCTGAAAAACCCCAAACCCAGGTGAACTGAAAGCTTCCCAGCCTGTTTTATTCTGTAATTTTCTTTTCCTGGACCTGCCCTTCCTGCTCCTTTGGAATTTCCCATCCCATGTGAATGTTAATCCTTGAGCAGGAATCTGCAGGAGAAAATGGGGCTTCTCTGGAATATTTGGTGGATTATTCTCAGGCTTTTAGCAGAAATTATTTCTGGGAAAGAGAACCTTGTGGAATTCCTGCTGGACTTCCCTTTGGGCAGGGAGGTCAGGAATTTCCAACAGCTTTACAAGGAAATTTCAGCTGCTGGAAGGAAGCTTCTAGGAGCTGAAATCCCAATTTCTGACTTGGAAGGAAAAGAAATCCACACTTCACTATTGTAGTTCTGTAGGGAAAAAAAAATCACTAAAAGCTGTCTCAACCATTAATTTTCCCACTTTTTTAAAATGATGATTTATTCTTCTGTATTTTTACTTTATATTAATTTAAGGTGGACTCTCACTATCCAGCAGAAAATACATTATTTGAATATATAAAATCTAATTCAGTACAAGAGATAGAACAAGTTAAAATATGGGGATAAAAGTTCATCAGGCAGCACAGAGCCCACCTGGAAGAAATTCACTTTTAAAGGTTAAATCCTTAAATATTAATTATTCAAATTAACAAATGTGGCAATAAAAAGTGAGCATAAGGCATCAATCCCTAGGATAGCAGCAGTGTATGAAAATCAGGTGGTTCAATGCTGAGAATAGCAATTTTCATCACCTTTTTATTTCCTACCCACATTAATTAATTTACATTTTCTCATCTTATCTCTGGACTTTAAGATGCTTATTGGAAAAAAAATGGATCTCAAAGGCTCCTGAATGCTGGCAGTGCTTTGGGTCCCAGGCTGGGCTGATTTTTGGGCTGAAAGAGGAAATTTAGCAGAGATTGCTGGGAAGTGCATTAAGCTCATTTGGAAGTGATTAGTGCTTCTCTGGATCCCATTTTTCCAGGATGTGAAGCACTAATGCTGTGTCATCCAATTAATGTGGAATTCTGTAATTCCTGCTTCACCTCCCCATGGTTCAGCTGCTCTGAGTGCCTGGAGGAGGTGAGGAGGAGGAGGGAAATTTAGGTGTCACCTGAGGGGCTCAGCTGGAGGGGAAGGAAAAAGGATTTCCCTGGAGGAAGAAAGAGGAAAAAGCTGCCCAGAGCCTCTGCAGGCTCCAGCCTTGGAAGAGTCAAGGGAAGGAAGGACATGGAGCTGCTGGAACGAGCCCAGAGCAGCTCCAGGATGAGCAGAGGGATGGAGCAGCCCCGCTGTGGGGAGAGGTTGGGAGAATTGGGATTGTTCAGCCTGGAAAACAGAAGTTTTGGGGTGGTCTCGTTGTCCCTTCCAGCACCTCAATAACCTACAGCACAGATGGAGAGAGGCTACAAGGGTCTGGAGGGACAGGACCCAGGGAATGCCATCCCAGAGGGCAGGGCTGGATGGGAGATTGGGAATTGGGAATTGTTCCCTGGCAGGGTGGGCAGCCCTGGCACAGGTGCCCAGAGCAGCTGTGGCTGCCCCTGGATCCCTGGCAGTGCCCAAGGCCAGGCTGGAAATTGGGGTTTGGAGCAACCTGGACAGAGGAAGGTGTCCCTGCTGGGATGAGCTTTGAGGTCCCTTCCATCCCAAACCATTTTCTGAAATCCCTCAGCAGCTCCATCCTCAAACCCAGATTTCTCTGACTCAGCAATCCTCCAGCAACCAACACATCATGAGCAGCTAAAATCTGAAAATGATCCATGACAACAACGTGTGACTGTGCTAGAAAATAAGAAAACCCATCCACATCTCGGAGCCTCTTGCTCCAAACCCTCCCACAGTCCATATGTTTAATCCCAATGGTTCTCACTCCTCAAATTCTGCCCTCAATCTCTCATACAGCAATTAAATCAGAAAAGGTTCTCTGCTGCCTGCATGCAAGAAGTCAACTCATTAAGATATATTGTCAAAAACAGAAAGGCAAAACCAGAAAATTCATCACACCAATGCCTCAGGTCCCCTAAAGGGCTCCAGGAGAGCTGCAAAGAGACTCGGGACAAGGGATGGAGGGACAGGACACAGGGAATGGTTCCCACTGCCAGGGGGCAGGGATAGATGGGGCACTGGGAAAAAATCCTTCCTTGTGAGGGTGGTGCCAAAATAAAATCAGCCAAGTGCTGCTACATGATTTTATTTGGCCAAATTTTCCTGGGAAGGACAGCACTGATACAGAGAACTGCCCTAAAATGAGAAGTTTTGGTTGCAAACCTTCTAAGTCTATAGTGATTCTAGGGAGAAAACACAGAAATCTGTATCACAAATAGAATTTTAGTGCTTGCTGATAAAAACAGCCCCTATGTTTGGAGGAAGAATTTGGGACAGGCATTAATGATGGAAAAACTCTGACTCAGTGTTCCAAATTTAACAATGTTTAACAACATGGAGGGAAGTGAAGCTTTAGGATGTCCTGACCAGGTGTGCTAGGGCAAGGTTTGTGCTATTAAATAATATTTAAAATTCATCTCTTGTTTCTGTAGGGCTTGTTGAGAATTGTCAGTCTATTGAAAAATATGATCCTATCATTAAAGAAAAAATGCTTCTGAAACAAATAATTCCCATCTCCATGTGTAATGCCAGGAGAACAGGAGAGTCCCGGATAATTAAGTTATTGGAGTTATTGTGGGCAGGCTTAAGGGACAAAATCCAAGTTTGAAAGTGAGAAGAGGCACACGGCAGGAGGATATTTCAGGAAAAGGTCATTTGGAGAGAGGACACCTGGAGATGCTGAGGGGACAGAAATAGCACTCAGCAAAACAGGATTGGCAGAGCTGTGACAGGTGACACAATCCAGCTCAGGAATACAGCTCGGTAACAAAAATACCAAAAAGTCCTCCAATTTGGAATATTTGCTGAATTTAATCCCTGGAAGTGGCCAAGGCAAGGCTGGACAAAAATTGGAGCAACCTGGGGTAGTGAAAGGTTGGAACTGGATGATCCTGAAGGTCCTTTCCAACCCAAACCTCTCTGGGAATTTGTCATTGATGATGATTAGTAGTATTTCATATGATTGATATAATATTAAGGAGTAAAAGAGTAAGTAATACAGAAAGATATCTGATTTTTTTTTTAATCAGGTTTTTGTCTTATTTTTATGGCACAAACAAGCCTAAGTTTGCAATCAAATAATTTGCCTGATGGAGCAAGTCCATTAAAACCCCTCCAATGCTGGATAAATTGATGCTGATAGACACCAGTCAATTATTCTATGAAATTTACAGTTCTAAATGCTGAAATAACACAAATTTTTTTTTTTTTTCCTTCAGCCTCTTTATACCATTCAGAAGCAAAATATTTCCCTTGGATAGGAAGGGCTGAAAGCTGATCTGTGCTGCAGCAGCAAAAGGCAATGACATGGGGCTTGTCAGATGGACCAGAACTAAGATGCTTTTTTTTCCTCTTGAGGTCTATCTTTAATAGAAATTGATTATATAAAAAATTACTCTCTTCAGCAATGGGGGTTTTATAACAATTTCTTTTTTTACAGCAATTTTCAGCAGCTCTTAAGAGCCTCCCTGCAAGAATAATGTTTGAAAGGAGTAAAAATGAACTCTGGCAATGCCAGAGCTGAAAGGCCTTTTTATTTTTTCCCCCCAAAAAAACCTGATACTGAGAAAAAACCAGATATAACACATGCTAAATGCTGCACTTTAAATGAGATTTAAGGAACTCTTAGAGAAACACCTCCCTCATTCCAAGATTTTCCCTCACTGACAGAATTCCTGTGCTGGGACATTCCCAATGAGCTGATATCCACATACCACCACTAAATCCCTGCTGAAATTCCCTAACCAAATGTTTTTTGCCAGCCACACTGCACACAGAACACGTTTTCAGTGAAGACAACGTTGTTTTTCCATTAACAAGGAGGGATATTAAGCAGTAGACTTGGAATGTGCTCCTGCACCAATACAGCTGCCTCCTAAAATTCACCATTTTACACTTCCAGCACTGAGTCGAAATTTTTCAAATTATCTTTGATTTGGAATGGCTTTTTATTAATTTGAAACACAGCAATGGGTAAAAAACTCTACTTGAATTCTTACCTAATGTATTTCTCTTCTCTGCTACTGGAAAGTTTATCCAAATCACTGAAATGCCAAAACTTTCGCTAAAAATGGATTTACACTCAAACCAAACACGGCCAGATGTAAAAAGTCATCACACCTTTCTAACACCCCTTCCTGGGGCTCCACCAGAGTCAGAGACACCAGATCTTAAAAATAAAACAAAAAGCACAAAATTCTCCTCATCCTTTCTCAGCATCTTTCATTCCTAAGAGGAAAACAAACCCCACCTAAATCAGCAGATGGTATAGGATGACATTCTGTGCTGTTTACAAAGCCTGTGAAAGGTGAAGTCCACCCAAATTTTCCCCTGGAAATCTTGGAGGTATTTTCCAACCTTAATGATGAGAATTCCCTGGAAATGGCTGCAGGTGTTCTGTGCCACATCCCTGCCTCTCCTTAAGTCAGACAGGGCTTAAACTGAAGTTTAAAATAATCTCTTTTTGGATGACACCTGGGCAATCAGATCTCACTTCTCCAGTGGTTCACTCTGAACAAGCAATGGCAGAAATACCTCAGGAAACATATTTAGTCCTAATTAAAAGTGAACTCAAGCTCAGGAGTGATAACTTCATATTTAGGTAATGACAAAAGCAGCCAGTGCAAAGCCCAAGACAGCTAAGCAGTGGAGGGGGACAGGGAAGAAATAAACTAATCCAAGTGTCTAAATTCCCAACATTTCACCCTTTAAAATTCATGCTCTGATATCCAGAGCTCCCACTGCAACAGGAATCCTTCAAAGGTCCCTTCCAACCCCAAATATTCTACACAAACAGGAACAGCCTCAGTGCAGAACATGGCCAGAGGTTGCTGCACAAACCCAACCAAAACCACTGAATTCCAGGGTACTTCTGAGGGTCCAAAATTCAGTTTCCACAATTAGACAGGATGTTTGCTCTATTTTATTTTGCTGCTGTTGTTCCTTTGCTTTATTAGGTGGCCTCAAAATGTTCTGCAGCACAAAGCTCAAGTAAGGGCTGGAATTTCATCTCAATTGTGGTTCTTAAGTGCTGGAAGGATTTTGTAGCCAACAGTGTTTGAAATTCAGGACAGGGATTTTACAACTTCAGACTGTTTTCTAAAGGCAAGGATGCACTATAAAGGAGAATTGCTTTTTAATTGATCTATTTATTCCACACATATGTATGAGTCTATGCATACAACAGGAACTTGATGAAATTAATCCTTTCTATGGTAAAAGTGTCAAGGAACAGCTCAGGTAAAGAATTTCTGGGACAGCCTCCTTGTTTTTGGCCAACCTCTCAGCTTTCCCCAAAGAACAAGGATGCAGGTGCCTGGCTGCCACCCTGACCTCCCAGAAGGGAGAACTGAGCTTGGAAGCCCTCAAAAATCATTTCTCCACCAAAAAAAAAGGGTTGCATTTCTAGTGGTCAGTCACTTCCCAGCAACTCCACCATAATCCTCAAGACCCTCCTTAACAGCAGGGAAATGCTGAATAATCCAATTCCTATTTTTCTTCTTCTTTTTGAACTTCCTCTTTTCATTTTCATGCAAGAACTATTTATTATTTAATTTCCATAAATTAAGCACTTAGACATTGGGTTAAATGATTTCTTTTTATCATCATATTTAACGAGCGCTTTTCTCTTCCCATTTCTAGCGTGGAATTGGATTTTAAACAGCAAGAAGATAAACTACAGCCAGTTTTGAGAAAACTTCATCCTATTGAGGAAACTCAGGTTGCACCTTTGCCTTATTCTCAGGAGAGCTACTCCTCTACTCCCAAGCAAAAATCCAAAACTGAATCAAAAAAGCACGGAAGATGGAAACTCTGGTTCCTTTAACCCAAGTCCATGACGTGTGGAGTTCAAGGCCTTCTTTGACAAATATTTGGAGCTGTATCCATCATCTCTGACGGGATCTTGGTGGAAGGAGCAGTGTCCTGGCCAAGGGCAGCGTGCAGTTCTCACCGCGTGTACCAAAAAGGCTTTTGTAGCGACGGACTCACGCCCGGGAGCACGGGCTCGGGTGCCCCTGCCCACTGCTACCCGCAGTTGCCAATGTGGGATGGAAAACCCGAACGGAAATTTGGACAAAGATGGGAAGTAAAACTGTTTCCACCCCTCCTCAGATCCGAAAGCGTGGCGCTCCGACGCGTTAAAGCGCCCCCAGGAATGGTGAAAGCCTTTTGGGGGTCTGGGTTGTTGTCTTTGGACAGCAAGGAGGGGGAATAAAAACGAGCAAGCCTTATGTTTGCAGTGGTGTTGAGTTTTACAGCTCCGTGGTGATCGGGGAGTGCAGTTTTCAGCACAGAATTCCTGGACAAAGCACAATTTTGCCCGCGGCCCGCGGCCGCGCCCATCTCCGAGACGTGACTGTGGCGTGTCCTCTGCCTTCATGCGATGTAGACTCCAACCAAGCTCTCACATTTCAAAACATCATCTCTGGTCCAGCTGTGTCCTCACCACCAGAAGAACCAACTCTGCTGCTCAGCCCCAGCGGGGCGGTGGCCAGAAACCTCCCAAAATTCAGGCCCAGCCTTTAAGCACCTCCAGCTCACAGGGTCCAGGCCATGGGACAACCCCTCAGCATCACCTTGGAAGGGTCTCGACCACACGGGAACAAAACCCAACCCCAAAACAGACCCGTCCCAATCCGGATTGTTGGCCTTTGCCATGGGTCAGTATTGTTTTCTAACAGCCTTTGGAAAACCTCTCCCATACTGCAGAAGGCACCAGGAGATGTCCAGGCTGCAGCACTGCTTGGAAGGAGCTGAAAATTGGAAATGCTATTTATTTATTTATTTATTTATTTAAGCTGCTCAAATGGGTTTCCCAGCTTACTATAATTTATATCTCGATCTATCAATTGTACTCAGTAATTGAAACACTTAAGGGAGAAATGTGATTTTTCCTAAATTGGTTCAGATTTTTTTTTTGGAAACAGCACTTAAAATTTTGCTCTGACTTATGAACTGCAAATTTTCCTTTAAATATTTGCTACTGTCATTAAACTTGCATCTAAAATGACCACTGGTGGAAAAATTCCTCATGCTAGAAGTCACCAAGGAGTGGGAATCTTTTGTTTTGGGATTTTTCCCTAAGGATTTCAGATAATTTGAGTGTCATGTGACAAATTTGGTTTAAATTGCATCCCCTGTAGCAGCAGGAAGGTACAAATTCTTCAGCCTTTAGGTGCAAGAACCATGATCTTTAATTTGTACTAAAATACTAAAAATTTGGGAAAGTATTTTTCTTTTTCTCTGTTTCTCCTCTTAGCTCATCATCCAATTTACTCCTGGGAGGAAACTGAAGGAAAATAACCTAATTTTTTTCCCTCAAAGAGCAAGAAAAGCAAATTAAAATGGGAATGGAAATGCAGAAGGTGCCTATGGCCAGCTCAATATTTGCAGTAAACCTTCAAGAGGGCTACAAGCTCTTGCATGGAAGCAAATCCTGAAATCCTCTGGTGGGAGTTGAAGGATTAGGAAGGTGATCCTGTACACCAGGAAGGAAGTGCCACCGTTTCATGTGGAAAAAAACCCATATTTCATGTATTTTATATTGTTTTTAACTAAACAACTATTTACAACACAGCCCACACAACAAGGCTTAGAAACCCAAATATCTCCAAACAAAAAAATACTTTTTTTTTTTAAGCAGAAAGGAATCTCAAAGATGGGCAGAAAAAGGAGAATACAGCAGTATTCATTATTTAAAAAGAAAAAAACAAACATTAATAACTAATGCACTCCTCCATGCTAACAGGCCTAGTGTTTGGGGTTTTTTAAAGAAATTAAACCAAGCATCTCTCCATGGCAATCAATTCCCAAATCCTCAGTAGCTTTGTGTGTGCAGGGACCCTGAGTGATCCAGAGCTCCTGGGATCAGGAGAAAAGAGGGAGCAAACTCCAACTGGAGAAACAAAGAGCTCAAAGGGAAAGTTCTCATGGCGTGTTCTGTACATGTCCAGGCTATTTTCTTAAGAAGTTGCAAATTTTTAATTTTTTACATTTTTTTAAACCTGGGGAAAGCTGACATTACCATAAAACCTTGCTTCCAACTGACATCTCGTGTTCTCTGGCACCCTCCAATGTACTTTGTAATAAAATGTTTTTGCAAGTGTGTAAAATGTATCATAATTGTATTGCCTTTAGAATCACTCAGGCTCAGGTTAGATAGACACCAAGAGAAAAAAAAAAACACCTAATTCTTTAGAGCTTTTACTTCAATGTGACAGAGCTATTTTCACCCTCATGTAGAAGATCTTGGAGGTTCTAATGAGGAAAATGCATTTTTATTTTCAATGTGGCTTTGCTGGATTCACTGGCATTCCCCTGCACTTCATACACTGATTTTCTAGCTGCACTTCTCCCATCTCCTGCTTCAAAATACTTTTTAGCCAATAAATACTGCAGTGATTTTATATCCCTCGCTCTTTGCTGAGTCCTTATAATTTCCACACAGCAAGAATTGCATTCTTTGGTTTAGACCTAGAACTAGGAGGAAAACACTATTCCTGTGAGTAGCACTTGGTTTCTTAAAGATTAAAAACAAAAACAACTGTAAAAATACTTCTAAAAAAACAGGATAAAGTGAAAAAAAAAAAAAATACATGATTAAAACTGGAAAATCCTACCATGGGTTCAAAGTGTTTGCTTTTTCTTGCCTAAAATGCAAAACTACTGTCTGTGCCTTTGATTTCACTCAATGTTTTAAAGGTTAAATCACTTTTTCCAATCAAATAGGGTGATTTTTCATGAACTTCCCAACAAAGTCAGCTGTTAGATTACACCAGGACCTGTGTATTACCACATATTATATATTGCTGTTGGAATTGAGCTGGAATTGAACCAGATTGCCACTAAAAATCCAACTGCACCAACACCATTTTTGTCTGGGAGAACGAAAAGGACTGCATGAAGATTTTTAATATTCCATAAAAGCCATCTGTGGTTCATTAAAATAACTGGAGTGCTACAAATGTGTCCATTTGTTTAGGTGAGTGCAGCTCATTCCCATCATTGTTGGTAGGGAATGCAACAAGGATGGTTTGACAACATAAAAAAAGCTCAGTATTAGTGATGGAATAAAACCATGGCCACCATCCAAATACCACTCCAGTTTCAGTGAAATCAGCTTGCAATATGTAATTTCAATTGATTTTGAAAGAGAAGAAAACATGTGACTCAATAAAGCAAAATATTTTTACATGGAAGAAGTCTGGCAAAGGAATGACTTCTGTTTTCTGCCCAACGTTTTGGAATCCATGAAGCCTGACCTGGGCAGCTTTTAAGGCACAGGAAAATAACTTACATCCAGATTTAACTGCTGAAAAACAAACTGCAGCCCCAGAAGTCTCCTGTGACCAACAATAACTCAGATTTCACACTTGCGCCTGTATTTTACGTCCTTCTGGGGAGACCTGCAGCCTGGAAGTGCTGAGAGATGGACAGTCCACCACGGTGATTGATTGACTGATTGGCTGATTGATTGATTGATTATCCAGAGCTCCCCCATCAATGCCACTCTGCTCCACACAACCCTTGTCACTCTCCTTGTGTCAGGTGTCCCCTGCACCCCACAGAGATTCCTCTTCTCCATCTCCTTCCAGAAACCTCAGACAGGTTCCACAAACCCCTTTTTCTTCTCTCCTTCCGATGGCTCCTGCATCATTTCTGTTCCAGTTCCACCTCAACCCTCATCCCAAAGCACCGAGGGGAAAGCAGCAAGGTGGAGAAGATCCCATTCATCAGCAACACCACAAAGTCCTGCCCAGGGCTTCCCAATACCCAAAATAATCCATTTTCCCTGGTCACAGCACTGACTTTGCTCCCCCACCTTCAGATGTTTTCCAGAGCCACTCTCCTTATGGACACTCTTGGAAGTTAACACCACAGGAACATGGAATGGTTTGGGTTGGAAAAAGGACCTTAAAGACCATCACATTCCAACCCCAATCTTCCCCTAGGCCAGGAGAGTTCCTCTCAGAAATTAAGGAGCTTGGTTGCCTTGGCTTTGGAGATGAGGCACATCCCAAGCTGCTGACACGAGGAGAAGGAGCAGCCGTGGATCATTCTGGAGCTGCCACCAAGGCTGCTCTGTCCTGATTTACTGGAAGAGGCTGAGATGTTGCCTCACGTGGAACCCAACATTGTCCAAAAGCCACCAGGAAAGGAAAGAGAACATTTAAAACCACCCTTCCCAAGGCTCAAGGAAGTTCAATTTACTTTTTCTTCCGTACAAAAGGTTTTGTGGGTTTTTTCCAGGTGATTTCTCACTGAGCAGCAGCAGCTCGAGGCAGGAGCAAAATTAACCTAAACCAGGCAGATTGGAGCAGCAGGACAGCTCAGCACCCTCAGGCTGCATCCTGCACTAATAACAGAATCATTATATAAAATAAATATTAATAATATTAGAATCTTCTACTCAGAAAATTGATTAAGTAACAACCACCAGTGAGACTTACAGAATAAACACCAGCCCAAATCAATGAGGATTAAAAATTCTTTTGCTAACGCAATTATTGTCAAATCAGATTTTAAACTTATAATTTATACTTCATTTTACTTAATATCTGGTTCTTCTCCTTGCAACTGGGTATCTTATTTCAAGGTAATTCGCTTTTGAAGTTATAGGATTGTTTTTGATTTTATCAAGGAATTCACATTTAAGGAGGAAAAAAAATGAAAAACGAATGTGCAAAGCTGAAGGATTCTACTGGAGAATCCTTCCAGTTTAGTGCTGCAGAAAAGGCTCATACTGTAATTAAAACTTTTCACTTGAGCACTTAAATCCTTGACATTCCTCCACTGCTCATAAACTGCATTATGCAACATCAGATTTTGGATGGAAACGGTGCCACTAAGTATTTTTCCAGGGAGAAAACATGCCAGCTTTAGGACACCAACACAGTTATATTTAGAGAATAAAAAATTGGTTATGTCCTGAATTTTACTTCTTTTAAAGAAATGATCATTACTTTAACTCTGTCACATATTTCAAATTCCTTCCTTCCAGTCACCCTGTATGGTTAATGCTCTTCTGCAGGTAAAATTAAAAAGTCACTGCACCATTTCAACCCAAATCTGATGCAAGAGGGGTCAAGCTGTGCTTCCTGATTATTACTATTATTATTATTCATTTTACTCCTCCTACTTTGCTGACACCACAGAAATGAGTTGTGGCTGGTTATTTAACAGGGGAATCTCTTCAGCAGCAGCTGCATTATAAGTTAGGAGTAAATACTAATTAAAAATAGCCTGAAATCTCAGTGTTCATTAGCTGATTATAGAGAGGGATTCCAGGCTGTGCTCAGGAGCACAATGC
The DNA here is from genome assembly GCF_050655825.1 of Lonchura striata. Taxonomy (NCBI): domain Eukaryota; kingdom Metazoa; phylum Chordata; class Aves; order Passeriformes; family Estrildidae; genus Lonchura; species Lonchura striata. Next base: position 38,628,423 of record NC_140708.1, on the reverse strand, counting down.
ACATCTTTAATACCACTGTTCTGAGCTCAAACACAACCAAGTTTTCAAATCTACTCTGCTGACTGCAAAAGGCATAATTAACATTTTTAAATATCACCTGAACCACGTTCATCAAAACAATAATTAACTCTCATTCAGCCTGAAACTGAGGAAGTTAAAATAACACACAAGTCTTTCGACTTCCTTGCACTGCTGCATCCCAGCACTGGAATATTCTGTAGGAATGATCTGCTTGGAACCATTTCCCCACAGAGGCTGTGGATTCCCATCCCTGGAAGTGTCCAAAGCCAGGCTGGACAATGCTTGGAGCAGCCTGGGATAATGGAATTGTCCCTGCCTGTGGCAGGGGAGGAGCAGAATGAGCTTTAAGGTCCTTCCAACCCAAACCACCCTGGGATTCTGTGCCTTCCTGCTCCAGCAATGGATCTGGAGATCCATTATCTCCTCCTTACAGCAAAACCCCAAGTGATACAAGTGGGAGATCAAAACTAAGCCAGCGGATGATGCACCAAAGACAAAATGAAATTGCAGCAGATTTGCCAACAGGAGCACCCCCAAATGCCAAGGAAATGAGCAGCAGCAGGTCCAGGGAGAAGTGCTGAGGACACAGAGCCCTGTGTCAAAAATCACTGGGTGTAAAAGTCAAATAGCACAGTGTGCAATTACAGGGAGAATTTAAATTGGGAATGAAAGAGGAGATCAAAAAACCAAGTTGCTGATGGACTTATCTGACTAACAATTAACCCCATGGTAAGAAGTCAGTGCATTGAGCCAAACTGACCCAAACTGATGCAGAACTGAGGTACAACTGCTCAGCCACAGCACAAACCTGGCCCACTTCAACCAGTTCCCTGGAGAGATCAGCTGCCAGCTGCAGACAGCTGAGAAAGAATACAAGGCAAAGGCAAACACACAGAGAGGCCCCCAAACACACAGAGACTCCCAAAAACACACAGAGAGGCCCCCAAAAACACACTCAGATCTATCCCCATCTCAGATATCAACAAGCCTCACTATTCATTCATTATTTAGTCCAATATTAATTAATTAAAAGTGGAAAAATTCAAGTGTAAGGCTTTAAAATCACAGTGTTAAGTCAGTAGGGTCACTTGCATCAGTTCTTTCTCTAAACATAATTGTGGGCTCTGTTCTTCAGTCATTTGAACACTCACCTTGGTTATCTCAGTTTAAGTCAAAAAGACAAGTAAATGCTTGTAAAGCAGGAACAACAGCCAAGTCTCATTTCCACACTTCCCAGCTGGCTAATTACCAATACTACATCATTTTGGCGCACACAGATATCAATCCTGGCTAATCACCTGCTCACAGATATTTTTCAAGAATTTTTTTTTTTTTTTTGCTCTTCCCCTGTGCCAACCAGAGCAAAATTACCAGGCAGTGCTTTTTGCAGCTTCCTGAGCACACAGAGAGAAAGAAAGAGAGAGAGGAGGTGTGATTGCTTTGGGTCACCTGGGATTGCAATCCTATTACAGGCAGCTTCGGGGAGATGTGACAGAGGTGTCTGAGTTTACTCACAATGAGCTCCGAGTCCCGTCCCATGGAAATCACAGTTCTGTTCACTGTCCTCAGCAGGTTCTCCATGATGATCTGGACATGGCGCTGTGTGGGGCCCTGGGCACAAGGAATAAATCAGTGATGACTACAAGCAACAGACACCAACACCACTGAGCCATTGGTGCTGCCTCTCAACCCACCTCTCAGTGGAAATTAAGTCAAACGTGGCTTGCTGTCGATCACAAGGAGGGAATGGGTTTAGCAAAGTGTTATTTTGGTAATACTTGTTTCTGATGAATTAAAATGTGCTGTTACAATGTCACTGGAAATGCAGCCTTTTCCATTATCCAATTTAGTTACCCATTAATTTTCTTCCCCCAAGTGATTTTTCCAACATCAAACCCCCACAGGCATTACCAGAAATGGGGGAGGGGAGGGGGGCTGCTCTGCAACAGCTCAATTAAAAGGAAGAGAACAGCAAAGCAAAACTTTTATTAAATGAATTGCTAATTTCAGTCAATATTAGAAGCAACCTACCGCTTTTGAAAGAGTTAAATGAAATTTTTATTCCAAGCAGCTTTTAAGGACAAATCCAGAAACCTCACACAGAATGATGGGCAAAAAACAAAGCCAAAAACACCACAAGGAGAAAGAAACAGATGAGCTTTGCTCCCACCTTTTACTTTATGGATGAAAAATAGATTTACATATTTGAAGGATGATCCACCAGCAGCATAAACTGACCCAGGAGCTGGTCCTGCTGCCAGGATCAGCCTGGGAGAGGATGGAGCTGCAGGTGAGCCCCTACCACGGAGAGAAAAGCCAACAAAGAGAGACAGGAGCAGCCAGGCTGCAGCACCAAATTCCTCCTGTAGAACAAACCCCCCTCTGAGGCAGCCACACAGAGCTACTTCCAAAAACAAACAAAATCAGAGCAAAACCCAAAAAAGCCCAATTAAATAAGATGCCAGAGAGGATGTGAGTAGCTGACCCTAGGGTAATTTCCAGCTGAATTAGTGTATGATTCTACACAGCCCTGAAGGTTCAGGCAGCAGCAGCAGCCCAAATTTCAGGAGAGCATCAAATCACTGCAGCTCTCTGGCAAAGAGCTGTTGTATGTTTGTGGAGGTCAAGAGAATGCAAAAAAAGACTATTATGCAAAAAAAAAAAAAGGGATATTACACATGCTGCACGTCTGGGAACCATGTCAGCAACAATACAGCTCAAATGCACATTTCCCAAAATACCCATGGGAGAAAAGATAAACCACCAAAACAGAGTATTTTCCACCTGGAAGAGGCCAGGCACAGTAAATGAGGAAGGTTTAACTCCTAAGGACATTTATTTCTTCACTATCTAACCAGAAAAGCTGTACTGGATGTGCCTCAGAAACAAGTGCTGTGCTGGATGTGACATTGTGAGATGCCACACAACAAACACATCCCCATCACTGGAAAACCAGAGTTAGAAAAGGCTGGTTAGGAGGGTATAAAAAGAAAAATAAAAATATAAAGCTTCAGGAGTTACCTGCTTAATTCACTTTACTAAAACAATTTCTGTGAAGTGTTACTCATCACAGAACCAGCCCACACTCACCACGTCCTTCTTGTAGAGCACTTCCAGGATGTTACTCAGCAACTGGCAGCAAGCCTCCAAATCTTCTTGTCTCTCCAAGTGATACTTGAGCTGGTCTGTCATTGTTGGCAGCAAGATTTCCCTGCAGTCTGCACACAAAACACGAGGTTACAAACACAGCTTTCAGGGCCTTCAGGCTGATGTGCTTCAGTGCTTACATAACACATAAAAAAAACCCAGGAAAAATAAATTGACTTCCAGCTTTTCAACCAAAGCCTCACCTCACCTTAAAAACTTCTGCCTCTGAGCTGTTCCAACCTTTGACCATTTGCTATTAAAAAATCCCAAAAATAACAAAAAAAAACCTTCCTTGCTCAAGTACTCAGACTGTTCCTACATGGAGGGAATCACCAAGTCAAAATGAATTACTAATTATCCATATAAATATCAGCCCAGTGAACAGCTTGGCTCTGCAGATTTGCCCCAGAGATGCTCTGTGATCTCAGCCTTGTGCCTCTACATTTGGAAAACTTCAGGATATGTTGCTCCCTGAATTTTGGGCTAACATGGAAAGGAAACAGCAGATGAAGCAGAGCCCCAGAGGGCAGAGGGGTTGTGGAATGTGAGCTGTCCCCAGATGCAGGGGAGGGGAAGAACTCCAAAGCCCAGCTGCTGAGCACTCCAGGAAAGGCACAGAAGGTTTCTTTGCAGAGCCTGTGAGGTGAATCAGTCTTTAATAACTTAAAAGGCTCCTAATTAGAGGGTTGGGAATGTTTCACAGCCCTGCTAAGCCCCTCTGGTAGGGAGGGGGCAAAGATCAGTTTAATATCTGAGTTCCACTGCAGTGCTGGAGCTGCTCTGATCAATGGGGGAGGCAGTCAAGCTGCATTTCTGAGAGAGGGAAAACTGACTATTGGTCCCAGTGCTGGGTCTGCAATGACACAACCAGCACAGAACACTCCTTTCCCTTCTCAGCTCCCACCTGGGGCTGCTGAGATACATGGGGGGAAACAAAACAGGCTGGGAACTCCACAAAATCATCCCAAGGGTGAGGAGGAGCAGCTGAGGGAGCTGGGGGGGCTCAGTCAGGAGAAGAAGAAGCTCAGGGTTTTGCACAGCTCCTGACAGGAGAGAATATTGAGGGAAGGTCCCACGGAATGGCTCCCACTGCCAGAGGGCAGGGCTGGGTGGGATACTGGGCAGGAATTCCTGGCTGGCAGGGTGCTGAGCCCTGGCACAGGTGCCCAGAGCAGCTGTGGCTGCCCCTGGATCCCTGGCAGTGCCAAGGTTGGACACTGGGGCTTGGAGCACTTGGGACAGGGGAAGGTGTCCCACAGCAAGGGTGGGATGGGATGAGTTTAAGATCCCTTCCATCCCAAACCCTTCCATGGCTCTGTGATGTTCCAACCAACCCATGGCTGAGGTGACACTCCCTACATGAGGATGAGATTTTCAGTGCATCTTTGCCATGAACTGCTCTGAAGAACACTGAGCTGCTGCACCCTGCACTGATTACATGGAAGCTCAGAGGTGTCAGCACATCCCTCTGGCTGTCCTGGCTGGCTCCAGACCCTGGCAGGGGTCTCAGAGACCCTGGCATGAAGTCAAAAACAACTGTGGCTTCCATTTTAGCCCATGGAAAAAACTGCCAACTCTGTATGAGGAATTACAAACCACAGGAGTTTTAGTAATGTGATATTTGAACTCACACAGGGTGGAAAAGCAGAAGTTTGGGATTTTTAGAATGTGATTCAGGGGGTACAAGATGGAGGAATTTGGTCATGTCCTAGCCTTCTTTCCTTTCTTCTTGCCCTCCATGTCTTGCTGTGATGGTGACACTTTTCTATTGGTTTAAGGCAGAGATTCACAGTCTAGCACAGGTGATGGGAATTGGTAATAAATTCTAAACATACACATGCAATTTTGAGTATATCAGGTGGGAGCTGCCTGAGGCTCAGGGCAGAATGCCATGGTGGGCTTGCTAGGCAGAGCTCAGCAGGTCAGAGAAAGAATGTTATGGCTAAGGAGAAATAAACAACCTTGAAAACACAATCAGAAGCTTTCCAAACTCCTCCTTTGGCTGCAGCAGGCTAAGGGAACGAGGACTCTCACATCTTGGGGTCATTTCAAAGGAAAGCAGCCCCCGACACAGAGGAGGAAAGGTGAATCCTCATCACCCTGCCTGCCACAAGCACCCCCAGCCCTGATTAATGGGGACCCTTCGTGGTCCAAAGCATCAGATCCTGCTCCCAAGGCAGCTCAGGATCTGCTGCACAATGATAATTCCACATCTGTTCTAGAGCAAAGCCCAGCCCGTGGTGATTTAATGTCAGAGGGGATCAAATATTCATCTGTAGCAAAGGATGCTCAGCAGGAATCATCAATTAGCAGCAGCCAAGGAAAGCCTTCAATGAACACAGGAGCTCTGCTGAAGATGAATACACACCATAAATTTGTGTCAATAAAAACACTGTGTTTCTTGGGACGCTGATAAATCCATTTATTTTATGGTTCATTTACTTCACGTGGCCAAATAAACTTAACCTGTGCTCAGTAACTTTGTTTCTGCTCCACAGCTTGAGTTGAGTCATAGCTGAACAGAAAGAACTTTTATAAATGCTGGGTGCTGTCTACTAATATTCAATGGGCTCAAATTCCTCATGGAAAAATCTCTGGATTTTTCAAACTCCAGCAGCTCCACATCTCACTTGGCAATCAGCTGGAAGTCATTTGGAAAACAAAGCAGCAGCAAATCCAAACAACTCCATAGGACAAAACAAATCAGAAAAATCACTGTTTACATAAACCAAAACCTTGATGTTTGCAAGGACAGGGCACTTCATTTAACTCCCAACCATGAGCACTGAAAATATCCACTAAATTATTATTAAACTGCTGCACACTTAAGGGAAAAAATATATTTATGCCTTTTTGTTTAATTTTTAAGTAGTGGAGTAAAAACAATTTATATGATTATATAAATTATGTTATATGGTGGTAAGGATAAATGTTATTTATATATTCATTTACTTCTGGAAAGTATATATATATTCATTTACAATTCAATACAAAGTATTTATATATTCATTTACCTCTACTTTACTATATGGAAACATTATCCTATTTGTGTTTATAAATATGAATAAAATAAAATTTTAAACTATATTTAAAACTATTATATTACTATTAAATTATTACTATTTTAACGATTATATTACATCTTTGTTTTTAAAGATACACAAACCCCACCAGCAGACTCCATTCAGATCCAAGGTCCCAAACTCCAAATTTCCCAGTGAATCATCCATCACTCAACATCACCAAAGCAAACTGCTTCACACATGCACCCCTCTCACCCCCAAATCCTCCAAACTTCACAGATTGGTGTATTTTGAATTTTAATTCCTCTGGAGACACAAATCTTCCTTGACCTCTCAAAGCACAGAATTAGAGCCTTTTTTCTCCACCAGAAGCAGGCTGATTAAATTTTCTGTGCATTTGCCAGCCTTGCCTAAGTTCACAGTCATGTAGTTCATATTGCTTTTAGGAAAGAAAATGTCATTTGTGCAACAGGATCCAGGATTAGGTGACAGCTTATAGGGAAGCATTCCCTATCAGTTTAAAATTCCTGAATCAGTGAGGAGCAGGAAGGGCAGCAACAACACTTCAGTAATGAACTCCAACCCACAGAGCGAGGGACAGGAAAAACTCTATTTTACAAAGGCTGTGGATAGAGGTTTGACTTCTTTTCAAGAGAATTTGAATGTTTATAAAGTTTCCCAGCACAACAGAGGCTTCAGACACAAACTTCAGAGAATGATCACGATGAAGAATTATGGTGGGAAGATCAGAGGGATGGAGCCCCTGTCCTCCTCAAAGAAAGCCTGGATGTGGCACTGGGTGCCAGGCTGAGGTGTTGGGGCTGGGCTCGATGACCTTGAATGTCTCTTCCACCCTGGTCATTCTGTGAATTCCTGTGAGGAAAGGCTGGAGACCTGGAGAGGAGCAGCTCCAGGGAGAGCTCAGAGCCCTTCCAGAGCCTGAAGGAGCTCCAGGAGAGCTGGAGAGGGACTGGGGACAAGGGATGGAGGGACAGCACACAGGGAATGGCTCCCACTGCCAGAGGACAGGGATGGATGGGAGATTGGGAATGAGGAATTCCTGGCTGGGCTGGAATTCCCAGAGCAGCTGTGGCTGCCCCTGGATCCCTGACAGTGTCCCAGGGCAGCCTAGGACACCAGGAGGTGTCCCTGCCATGGCACTGGATGGGGTTTAAGGTCCCTCCCAACCCAACCCAGTCTGGGATTCTGTGATACCAACAGCCAGAGAACCTTTTAAAGACACCCTTTTTTACTGAATAAAACCCCCCAGATACCCATGGGAATCCCAGAGTGGTTTGGGTCGGTGCAGGTGCCTGGAATCCCCATACCAGCCCTACCAAAGGCTGCTGGATTTAGGACATTCCTAACAGGCAGTGACAGGAAAACCCTGCTGAGGAGCCTCTGATAAGATCTCAGAGCCATTAAGCAGCACTGATATGTCAGCAAACCTGCCCTGGGCCCTGATTAATCACCCTCCCATTAAAACACATCCATTTAAATTTCTCAGCAGCTCAATAACGTTGGGCTGCACCATTCCCTGCTCCCTGAAGGGCTGAGTTTGGGAGTCAGGCTTCAAAAACAAACCAGCCACACACAGTTCCTACCTCTCCCTCTGGAAATGGAACTGTTCAATAAGGGAGGGCAAAGATTAATATGGCAAATGCAGCATAGCCTTTCTCAGGAGTGTGTTTTACACTCAATTTCTTGTTTCAGCTGAGTTATCTCCATTTCTTCCTCCCAAGGAGAGTAAAGGATGATCCCTGATATTACTGACTTCTGCCCCAAAGTCCTGGCAACCTAAGAGCAGCCAGGAGAAGGGAAAACTATTACACAGGCAGTGAGCTGAGAGTGAATAAAGCAAATGAGTAACACTGATGCACAGCTCTAGCCAGGAAACATTAAATTATTCTTGGGCACACCATTTTACCCAGGCCCCAACACCTGCAACTCCACTTGAATTCCTCCTTTCACTTCTTGAAAATCCAGCACTTAAGGGCTGAATAACTTCAAATCATTTCAGGAGTGAAGATAAATCTGGACTTGCTGTTTCTATCTACCCAATTTCTACACAGGGTGACGCAGGTGGTAAACTGTTTTTCAGAGATTGTAAGAGCAGCATAAAACCACCACAATGCCAATCCACCAAGATTTTTTAAACTGGAACCAGCAAAATTTGTTTTATCAGCACTCAGCAGTCTCAGCTTTTGTGATCTGAGAGCAGAATCCTTCCAAATCTCCTTTCCCACTGAAGCAGTGCCTATTTGCTCCCTCATTACCTTCCCTGACAGCACACAAACACTTTGTTTGGGTCAGTTTAACCTGCAGCCAGCTTGAAAAGGAATCAAGTGTTTCACCTCAGAGGAGGAAATCTGTAGGACAAGTGCCTGAATTTATCTTTCACTGGCCCATTAATGAGAAAGCAGAAAATAACAAGGCATGGATGAACAGCAACCTCTGAGAGGTTTCTGCTTTCCTTCAGGTAGGGAACAGCATCAAGGCACAGAGGGCATCCAAAAACTTCACCTCCCCCACACGAGCCCACAAAAGCTGAATTAAAGATTTTTGATAAACCCCAACACAAAATTACAACAGACAAATAACCTGGCTGCTTTGTGCCCTTTTAAAATAACAAATCCTAAGATTTTTGTAATTTTGCACTTTCCTAAGTGAGACTGCAAGAACAAATGGTAAACAAGTGATTTTCCTGATACCTAAGGCCAGGCTGGATGGGGATTGGAGCAGCCTGGGATAGTGCAAGGTGCCTGTGGGAATTGGAAAAACAAACTTCCACAGACACTGCAGGGTTTGAGCTGCAGCTTTGGAAGAAGCTTGGATTGATGTAAAAATACAATACACAAATATTAAGCAGAAAACCCCTGTTTTTCTATCATGTTTCTATAGTTGTAAGCAAGAATATGCCTTAAGTAAGTGAGAAACTGTGTTGGTGAGATGGTGAAGGGTTTCTAATGTAAGGGTGGGGTTGTATGGAACAAGCTGAGAGTTTAGAAGTTTTAACAGAAGCAGATGTGTGCTGTGAGTTAGAAGCCCACTGGACTAAAGTATCCACAGTGCATCAGAAGTGAGTAAAGGTGATGGGTTAGAAAAGCAAAATAAACCCTGTGGCAGCTGTCATTGGGTTAGAAAGTTCTGCACTGCCTTGTAACAAAGAACTTGTGACTGCTCTTCAGCTGTGGCCAAATGCCTGCTCCTCTAAAATCTCAGGGCCTCTGAGACTGATGTTTATCTGAGCAATAAATCATTCTTAGCCTGAAAATAGTCCCATCCCTTGTTGGAGTTCTGGATGCTGAGAATTTTCAACTTTCTGTGCTGACAGACTCTGACTACCAAGAGAACTTTGCATTTGACCTGAGGCTGTGGAGAAGGTTTCCAAAATTGACTGACAGCACTGGGATCATGGGTGTGTAGTTTTAACAGAAGTGTGTAATGTCACAGGGTGGAAAATGGCAGAGTTTGGGGTTTTAGAATATAGCAACATATATGGGGCAAGATGGAGGTTTTAGGGCAGAGGCTGGTTGTTCTTCTCCACGGGTCTGGGTGGTATTTTGTAATTAGACAGAAAAGTCCACAGTGCAGACTCTGAGTGATGAGTTATTGGGTTAAAAGTGAAAATAATTTAGGTGTCCTTTCTTCATTGGGTAGTTTAGCCTTAAAAGACCTTGTAACAAGAGACAGTTGGCCATTTTGTAATTGTTAGTGCAGGACTCACTGCTGTGAGACGGTAACACAGATAAGAAATAATAAACAAATAAACACCTAAGTCTGAACGTGAACTATCCTCCTAAATGCCTTCAATCCCAACCTCCAGAGGAGGAAAAACCAGCCCAAAACCAGCAATCCCTCCATGATTAGTGACAACAACAGCTGCCCAGCAAGCCAAGGGCAGCACTGGATGGGCTTTAAGGTCCCTTCCCACCCTAACCACTCTTGGGTTTTGATTTTCCAACCTCGTCCTTCCAATGGAACAGCCTTAAGGTGTGCCAGGCTGCAGAGGGGTGGCAGGAGGGAGCAGGGGCAGGGGACAGAGCTGGAATTCTGCCTGCTCACCGTGCTGGGTGAAGAGGTCGCTGTGCACGATCTCGATGAGACAATAGAGCTTCTGGATGGTCAAGCGGCTCACGGGCACGTTGAGGATGAACTCGGTGAAGAGCTTGCTGCACACACAGGGAGAGCAAAAATCCATCAAACAAAAAGCAAAAACCCACTAAATCATCCATCAAAAAATCCATTAAAAATCCACGGAAAAACAACTGGAAGCAATCACCCATAAAGAACCCGAGACACGATGACTTCCTGCTCTTGGATGAGCAAACTCGATTTTCTTGAGAGATTTAAAACAAAAATAAATCAGAGACTCATTAATAGTTTTCAACAAATTTCTTTAGTTTTTAATGCCATTTCTTTTGTCCCCTCCCTTTTATCTCAGTTTAGACTCTTTGTCTGTGTTTCACTTAAGGTTTTAGGTTTCAAGTTTTCCTTGCCTGTGCTTCACGTCAATCAGCACATTCATGATTATGGATGCCAAAATTAACATTGTAAGCTACCAACAAAAAAATTAATAATTAGAGAACCCCAGAACTGGACATTTCAGGAAAAGGTACCATCACATTCATCACTCCTACCTAATATTGACAAGATTTTTCAACAATTTTCCATCCCTTCCTAAAATCTTGGGTTCTTTGCTTTTCCTACTGAGACTTAAGTCAACCTCAATTTAAATACTCCCAGTATTTAACTGAAATTTGTATTGGTAATACCACAGAAAAAATGCAATATTTGGGCTAAAATAGACCAAGTCCTGCATTTTCCTTTCTCTTTTCTCAGGAATTTTGCTGTTGCATACCAAATTTATTATTTAGTCCAGAAACTCTACAAATCTGGACTTCTTAGGCCCAGGGAAGTGTAGATGTAAAGCACTTGACAGTCCCCAGACAAGCAGAAGGTAAATGCCAGGTTCCTCAGGCCACTGGAATGTTAGACTAAGATTACGTTTATTTATTTTACATTTATTTATTTTATCCCTGATTTATCTCTTTTCCTCCTTCTGACATATCAAGACCACAAAAATAAAGTCAGACAAAATTTAGAAGGGTTTGTACAGTAAAATGAGATTTAAGATGTTTTTTCAGTTTGTAACAGCACCATAAAAAAATAAAATTATATTTTTCGCTTTCAGCTAAAGGTTTGGCTGAAATGCCAGTTTTTATTTGGTTTTTCCACTGGTTTTTTTTAATATCCTGTTACTGTGCTTTTTATTTACTAACAACACTGCCATGTTTATGAGCTACTGAGACATCGATCCAGCAACTGAATCACAGAATTATTTATTATTTTATTATTTACATGAAATTTATACATAAAAGTGAAGCATCATGGTCCAGCTTCAGAGTTTGATGGCAGCTGCCTGATTAATAACTCTTGTTAATGGTTTGTACTGCAAAGTTTGACAGATATTTGTTAGATGTTATTTTTAAAAAACAGGCTCTTTGTGTAACCCTTAAAAATACCTGCAAGGGACAAAAAAACTGCAATAAAACCAAAGTGATAAAACTTCTCAGGTGATTCATATTTCACTGTCTCAGTATATATGTCTATATTTTTATATATTTTTGTATCTTTATAGATAGCATAGATATAGTAGAAACACGAAATATATAGTGTATATTTTTATATTTAGATATTCTATGTATTTTATATATTTGTGTGTATATTTTAATATGTCTTTATAAATAAAGTTTTATATAAAATTAGCACTCCACACTTAATTAACTCTACTCACCTGAGTTCCTTTGGATCAAACACTAATTTCACATCGTTGACAATTGCGGGCAAATATTTAAGTGCTGCACCCTAAAAAAATACACAAAAAAAATAAAAAAAAAACCAACCAAATTAATGAAATTAACGTGCTTAAAGGTTTGTATTCATTGCATTAAGCACATTAATTAATGTGCTTAAAGGTCTTTGCATTAAAGGTAATGCAAAGACTGCAAGAAGAGAATAATTCATGAGGAGATAGCTTTGATTTCACCATTTTCTGTGACACCTGAGCTGAAATTCAGCAAAAATTAAACTTTTAAACTGATTTAAAATAAGACAGAAGCATGAAATGTTCATAAACTGAGGAAACAGACCAAAATCTGAGTTTTATAAGCTTCTTCCAACATTTCACAGAAACCTTTTGGTTCTTCTAATCCCTTTATCCCCATCTTCTGTTGAGCACCTTCTCATCCTCCTCCTCAGCCATGCTGGAGTTGTTTGGGCTTAATTTTCACTCCACTACTTAAAAATTAAACAGAAAACCTAATTAGCATTTTTTCCCTGCAGTAAATTCTTGGTAGCCACTCATGAAACCCTGGCTCTTCCCAATTCCCCTTGAACTCGCAGCTGCCACTGCACAGCACATGAAAGAGCTTGGAAGATACAAACAGATGTTTAATATTTTAATTGTTTGCAGGGATTTTTACTCATTTTATCTTTTTCTTAAGAACAATTCATAGCTATTACATGCACTGAGCACCAGAGTAGAAAAAAAAACAACTCAAGAGTAATTGAAATATAAACGAGAACAGCCAGACTTGTCTGCCTCACCTTGTGTTTTATCGATCAAACCAAATTGTCTGATAACAGGTGTATTTTTATCTGAAAAGAGGCAAAAGGTTGGATGGGAGATTGGGAAGGAATTGTTTCCATGGAGGGTGGGGAAGGGCTGGGATGGAATTCTGGAATTCCCAGAGCAGCTGTGGCTGCCCCTGGATCCCTGGCAGTGCCCAAGGCCAGGCTGGACACTGGGGCTTGGAGCACCTGGGACAGTGGGAGGTGTCCCTGCCATGGCAGGGGTGGCACTGGGTGAATTTTAAGATCTTTCCAACCCAACCCCCTGTGTCACTCTGTGATGTGAGAAATTATTGTAATTTACCCTCCCCAGTCTGGACACACATTTCCCAATTTGTGGTTCCACAGGTAGAAAAGCCACAGAAGGTGAACAGTCTTGAGGAGAGATCACAAACCCCACTCCTTTCTTTTCCAAGAGCTCCCCTTTCCTGCCACTGTGGTGGCACATTTCTCTCTCAGGATTTTTCATAGAGGTGAACAGAGAGAAATGAAAGAGAAAACAATTTCTATTTCTGCTCCTTGTTTTTCCCATGTGGAATGTGCTTGGAGAATTGTTTACCTGGGGTGAGTGCTTGGTTGGGTTCTGGTGAGGATTGTTTGAGCCTGGTGGCCAATCCAACCCAATCCAATCCAATCCAACCCAATTCAACCCAATCCAACCCAACCCAATCCAACCCACCTGGGGCTGGGCTCTCAGAGGGTCACGAGGTGAGTTAGAGATATAGTTAGAAAAAGTAGGTTTGTAGTTTTAGTACCTTCCTTTATATAGTATATTAAAGTATTTTAGCATAGTGACAATAAAAAAATCATTCAGCCTTCTGAATTGAGTCAGACATCCTCATTTCTTCTCACTGGGTTCACCTGCATTTACAATATGCCACAACCCATTCCACACCCAGCCCTAGAGCTCTCAAAAGAAACCAAGCAATGCTTTGGTGACACCCAAGGAGAACCTCAAGAAGCCACCAAGGCTGAGACCCCTCTCCAAAGGGAACCCATCCTGTCCCTGGGCTGGATGCAGATTCCAGAGCATCCAATTTTCAGTCACAATCCACTGAAGCTGTCAAGCTGGACCATCAAACATCCCACATCTGCTGGAAGGACTCCTGAGCTGGAGCTCAGGAATTCTGCACAGGGAGCTGTGGTGGATGAGGCTCTAATGACCAGTTAGGAACCACAGGCAGCAACAGGGGGGGTTTATTTGCTGATCTTTCACATGCACAGAGCAATAAATGTTTAGTAACACGTCTTAAAAGAGAGCTTGCATTTTATATCTCGAATTAAAATTTCACACGGAGTGTAAAAATTAACACTTCAATGTCTCTCATGAACTACTGTGGGGTAAAACAATTTACAACAGCCATTTACAGCTTGGAGCTGCAACAATTAGCAGTAACTGAGGGTCTACTTTATGGACAAACCAATTAAAGTTTAATTCTGGAGATTTAAAGAAGACTGCGGAAGTATATTTCCCAATTTCCCACCTCAGCTGGCTTGATAATGTGACAAGATGATCAGACTATGAGGCTGTACAGCCCCATGATTAAAAATGTATTCGTCCAAGCCAAAGGGCTACTAAAATAATTTTTATTGGTATTAAATCATGTAGAAGTGCAGCTCTTGCTGTAGATCTTGCTCTGTAGATTTTCTGTGAGCAGTAGCTCCATTGCAATGCTGGTTATTCCCAGGACACTGCAATGCATAAATGAGGTATATAAAATTCAGCAGATAAAAAAAAGCCCTGCTCTTGTCTTTCCATATAACATCAGGGAAAAACAAATAAGCATCTGGTTTGGAGGGCAAGGGACATTTCTCCCATTTAAATAAATTAAATTAATTACTTTTCACTCTTGACCAGCACTGGACAAAGATTCCAACTCCTCATTTCCACAAGAAGCACACAGCAAACTAAGGCCAAAATCCCAATATTCCATGTTACACAGGGATGATTTAACCACTTGAAAATTCCAACATTAAATTCCAGCATTAAATTCCAGTAGTGAGGAACTCAATGTTCACTCCAACAGTTTCTTGCAGTAATTTCCTTGTGATCACAGGAGAAGCACACCCAAAGCTGGCAAGATCAGCCTCACACACACTCTCAGTAATTACACACAGTTTCAAGCTGGGCTGCAATAAAAACCTGACTGCCCGAAGGGGCTCCTCTCTTTGTGCAAAACCAGTGACAAATTATTCCCACCCTTATCAAGTCACAAAATCAGTCATTTCCAGTCCTACAAAGCACACAAATAAAGCAGCAAAGGGGAAGGATGAAAAGGAGTGAAAGCAGCAATGAGCCAGTGTGTGTGGCATGAATAATGGATATATTCTCCAGAGTTGAATTTCCTCTGCTCTGTCGGCTGTGGGCTGTTATTGGGATTTTATTTTTTTGCCTGTGATTCACATGGCTCAGCATGACATCAGCAAGGCCATGGCAGCCTGCAGCCAACTCAGAGATGTTGTGGCTCATCCTCTACATCCCAACTACACAAACAGAAATTAATTTCCCCTTTGTGAACACCACAGCTGTGTGTAAAAGGAATTATTCTACAGAAAGGATGGGAAGAACCACGAGCTGACATTCCCTCCAAGGAGGAGCTGCCAACAGAAGCCAGGGAGCTGCTCAGTGCCTCAAGGATATCTTTAAAAACTGTGAAAAAGGCAATTAACTGGGCCAAGAAACACAACTCGCTAAGTGAAAATTATCAGGGCCAGAAAAGTCAAAGCTTTGCCTTAAATGGAAGAAATTAAGGAATAATTGATGGGCACAGCTCTGCACAGCCAATGCAGGGGATGGCAATTCCCAGGATTTATCCTTCCACAGACTAATTGCAGCTCATTCCCTAAATCATCCCAACCTGCTCTCTGTCTGGAGCAGGACCTTTTGCAACCTTTCAGATAAATTCACTGATGGGCTCCCAATGACTTCACAGCTAATTGTGCTCTCCTAAACCTCTCCACAGCTGGCAGCCAAATCAAGTTGGTGTGGAAGGAACAAATTGCACTCAAAAAGATCATTTGAGTGCAAAACCCCTTCAGATCTGGTAAAAAAAAACCAGAATAAGTAAGCTCAGGAGCAATGGAATTGTTCTTTCCAACAGTGGTCCCTCTGAACATCAATTAATTTAACAACTAATTGTGTTCTCCTGAACTTGTCCAGAGCTGGTGAGGAAACCAGGTTTGTGTGGAAGGAACAAACTCAGTGTTGGTATCAAAAGATCATTTGAGGGGGGAAAAAAATCCAATAATTTCAGGAGCAATGGAATTTTTATTGCCAACAATAACAATTGTTAGCAGCCCTTTGTGCACATCAATGAAGAGTTCCCTGCATTGCCCACACACCTCTTTTCTCACTGATAGCTCCTTTCCAGACATTTTTGGGTTTGATGAACCAAAAATGAGTAAAGAATGGGATCTACCAAGAGGGAAATTAGTTCATTGCCCAGATCTAAAAGTTCAAAGAGTTTTTATGACTAAAAATTAATCTGAATTATTTATCCTCATTCTCTGAAAGGATATTTTTCTGTAGTTTTTTGCTGAGTGGAGAAAACCAAACTTCACTTTGGCACTTGAATATTTAAATAAGAGTAAGCTTCATTTATTTACTGGGACAGAAAGTGGCCTAACTGCTAAAACTACCAGGAGGAGCTGCTTTCCAAGGAAATTTCTGGAGTTTTTAATTTCTTCACAAAAGGATGAGAGGACAAGTAAAAGCCTCTTCTTTGTGTCATCAGGCAAATAAAAGCACATTAAAATAAGACAGAGCAACTTTGCTAAGTACCTTAAAGTATTTCTGATATAATTTTGGGTAACAGAAAAATGAGTTTTACTCATTTACTTTTGTAACACAGTTGAGAATACGGTGAGATCTCTCAATTAATACAAAAGTGAAATCACCTCTGTGATAATTACAGTAGGTCACTGGTGAGTGAAAAGCAAGCAGGACAGAAAAAGAATCTTTTAACAATGGAAAATTATCCCATTCTTAGGTTTATAAATTGAATGACAAGAAAAAGGTCACAAAAGCTTCTCTGCAGTATCTTAAGGTTGGCATTAGATTGACCAAATGACATTTGCAAAGTATTAAACAAAATGTATTCTGAGCAGAACACCACAGCTTTTTTCTGGGGTTCAAGTTCAGCTCTTTGTAGTCCATAAAAGCAAAAAAAATCCTTAATTTAAAACTGTCATTTTCCAAATCCATTTGATTCCATCAGCATGCCTGGCCTCCAAATTAAGCACAAAAACTCTGTATTAAATATGTGATATTCTTCTGAACTCTTTTGTTTGACAAAGCAATAAATTTGTTTCGTTCAACTCCATTTGAGAACATTATTTTAATGTTAATTTTCATCCTTTGTGCCATTCAACAAAGCACCTCCTTTCCACCCCAGCATTATCTTGGGTGCCATTCCATTAAACTCATCCAAACCAAATGAAGCCCAGTCAGCAGCTGGATCAAACAATATCCAGGAACACCTAAACTCAATATTTGAGATTTGCCCCAGCCTAGAGCAGTTATTCAACCCACAAACTGAACCAGTTTGTATCCCAGTTGCAAAGCAGCACCTCTGGCACTAAATTCAGTGTAAAACAGTCCAACTTCAGGCCAAAAACCAGCCCAACTTCATTTTGGGCCCAAATCCAAATAAATATCTTCTGGAGATACTTCCCACACGGGTTCTAAGAGACACAGAAACCCCAGTCCACAGCTGCATTTTGTTACTCAGCTCATCTGAAATGATGTTTATCCAAAATTCCACCTGTTGGAAAAGCCCTGCAGTTTAACACAGTTTCTTGTTTTCTTCTCATGCACCTCATATTGCCCTGCCTTCATTTAAATACTTTTCTGTGGCTTTAGCAATAAATGCTGAATATTAAAGCACACACTGGAAACCGAGAAATGTGTTAGAAGTGAGCAGAATTCTTATATTTTTGTATTGGTTTAATGGTATCATTTTTATACCAAGTTTATAATTTTTTTGTAGGTGAAATATGTTAGGTGTAGGTCAGAATTTTTGTGTCATTTATGTTCGAGAAGGGTCCAGCTCCCCCCACTGCAAGAGGAGCTGCTATGCCTCCCAAGAGATGCAGGAATCCCTGACTAAGGAATTTCTGCACTTTAATCCACATTTGGACCACCACTCCCAGTCTCCATCTGAACTCAAGCTTCAGCAGGAGAAGGTTGAGGAAATAATTATCATGCACCAATTAGCAGAAAAGAGAAATAAACCCAGGAAGGCTCAGCACACTTGTAACCATTAAAAATGCATGCAGACACCAAATGCTGCTCACCTCATTGCAGCAGGTTGAACCCTCAAAGTCAAAGTGATGCTTGGAAAATGAAGTGGAACCTCCCCTGCCCACTGCCACTCAGCAGGAGAGGAGAATTTTTGTTATGGAGGGAACAACCACAGCTCAAATCACTGCCTGGATTTCCTTCTCCAGCTTGGACAACCCCACCCCTTCAAAAACTGCAAAAGGCAGCCCTGAAATGTCAGTGCAGACAACACTGAAACACCCAAAAAAAAAAGAAAATCCCTAAAATTTATTTAATTAACTAAAAAAACCCAACTTCCGCATTGTTTTGAACATTGTAATTTTTAGCAGTTCCCAAATTCAAACCCACAGGACTGATTATAACGTGGGGTGAAAGTGGGTTTTAGTTGTTCTTGCTCTTCAACATCTTAATCCAAACACATTTGAGTGTATAAAAGGCAAAAGAAATGAGGTGTAAGCAGCAGTAGAGTGCTAATAAAGCTCTGCTCAAACCACATTCCAAGATCATATGAAATTTTACCTATTACAGAAATCCAGCTGAAGTAGTACCAGACAATTTAAAAATAACCTTTTAATGTTTTATATGTGTATACGTATAAAAACCCTGTAAATTTGCCCCTACCCAAGAGTTTTTGAATGTCCATAGTCCTAAAAGAGGTAGAAATTTCAAGCCTCTTTTTGTGCTCTACGTCCTTAAATTCTTGTACAATTCTGAGAGTTTTCTTTTGAGGAAACTTTTTTTTCCCCCTCATGCATGCACCCAATGCCTTGAAAAAATCAAATTTAAAAAAAGAAAAAAAAAGAAGCATTTTAAATGCAAAATATTAAACAACTGAAGACACACAGTCAACAGCTCATCAGCTTCCACAAGGACATAAATCTTTGAATAGATAAAGAGGAATTCTTGCTAAGAACACAAGACTGAAGTCTTTCATTCTGTGTCAGCTTAAAGGCTACTCCCCCAGCAGATAGGAAAAAAAATCCAGTATATCCAGCCCAAGAAGTTGGAAACATCTCTGAGAGAGTTTCCAGCACCAGTTCTGCTCCATGGTGATAAACTGCAAAAGAAAATTCCAGTTTTTGCAAGGAGAAATGGGAGCAGTGGGATGTGGAAGCAAGCATCTCCCTTGTTTAATGTAAAGCACCTTAATTTTCTGTGTAGGTCTTTGCAACTTCTTATCTCTCTCCAAACACACTTATCTTGTCTACACTTATTTAGCTTCCTCAATATTTATAAAAATCAGTGAAAAAAAGCCTAAAATTGCTACACAGCAAGATCTGCTGATCTTCCTGCACAACACAGGCATTTGGGATTTATCTGTTTAACATCAATGGTTGCCCACAAAACTTCAGCAAAGCATCCAACAGCACCACAATTCCAGACTGGTTTGGGCTGGGAGGGACTCAAAGATCTTTTTCCAAACCCCTGCCATGGCAGGGACCCCTCCCACTGTCCCAGGTGCTCCAGCCCCAGTGCCCAGCCTGGCCTTGGGCACTGCCAGGGATCCAGGGGCAGCCACAGCTGCTCTGGGAATTCCAGCCCAGCCTCTCCCCACCCTCACAACCAAGAATTCCAAATTATCCATCTCCTACCCATCCCTGCCCTCTGGCAGTGGGAGCCATTCCCTGTGTCCTGTCCCTCCATCCCTTGTCCCCATCCCTCTCCTGGAGCCCCTCCCAGCCCTGGCAGAGCTCTGAGCTCTCCCTGGAGCTTCTCCTCTCCAGGTGAGCCCCCCCAGGTGTGCCAGCCTGGCTCCATGGGAGGGATGCTCCAGCCTTTGGAGCATCTCCTGGCCCTGCCTGTGCCCAGCCCTGGTCCCCAGCAGTGCTCCCAGGAGATGCCAGCTGTGGTTTGTGCCCTCCTGTCCCCTCCTGAGCTGCCCCCACAGCCCCCTGCAACAACAAACTTGAGAAAAGATTAAAAAATCCATTTATTTCCTTTTAACTCTCTTGCTAAGGATGTCAGCAAGCCCCAGGGCACAGGAGATCAGGGTTCCAGCCCTGGGGAGGTGCAGCATTCCCAACCCCCGGCACCCCCTGACCCCTGCCTGGGGTTTGGAAGCAGCACAGCACCCAGGGCTGCTCCCAGGCTCTGTGGGGGACAACCCTGCCACCCCAACACCCACTGCTGGCCCTGCCCTGATGGCTCCAAGGTGCCCAAAGTGCCAGCCCCAGGTGGGGCACCACGCAGGGATTCACACACTTTACACCAGTGTTCCCCCACTGCTGCCCTGATTTTTAAAAGTGTTAAGTTTTCTTTTGTAGCTCTTTTGAAAGTTTTAAAAGTTCTCGTAAAACTTCTTTAACTTTCTGACAATGTTTACGTATCTGAGAGTCAGAGTTCCCACACAATTTCATGTATAAATAGAACAGTTTACATATTTATCTGTGAATGAAGACAAATGATTGATTGCTCTTTAGACCAGTGTGGTTGGAGAGGTGATAATTCCAATAACTCCAATCCACAGACACCTTTAGAATTCTATAAATACCAGATGTTTGAATAAAATCGAGGGGTTTTTTTTGCTTTTAAACTTACCAAGCTTCTGTGTACACATTTAATCTCCAATAGCAACACCCCATCTGCCCATCCCTCACTCAGGTGTCAGCCCCAGCTCTGGGAGGTGCAGCTGATGTTCCCCTCCACCAGCAGAGATGGAGATGCTGAATGAGGCCTCTGATGTCACCCCCCAGTGCCACTGACACCTTTACACATTTCTGCCAGGCAGGATGCACAGCACCCACACTAATTCTCTCCAAAAACCCCACATTTACCCACCAAGTCAATGGTTTTGTTCTCTGTGACAGAGGCACGCATTTGTGCCAGGCAGGATGCACAGAACCCACACTCCCTCTCTGAAAAACTCCCACATTTATCCACCCATTCAATAGTTTTGTTCTCAGACAAAAGCACACTTCTCTGCCTGGTGCTCACACTGGATACCTGAACATCATAAAAGCAATTTTACAAGCTGCAAAAAAGCCAATAGTAGCAATGATGTGCTCCAAGAGCTCAGTAATTAAGAGTCCAGAGGAGATGAAAGCAATAAATAATGAATGAAAGCTTGTCAAGGCTTCTGCAAGGCATCCTCAAGCACACTGAGCCCCACCCTGGCTCATCCCTCAGAGCTCCATCTGCCACCCCACAAACACAGCCAGGAGCTGTGCCCTCCCCAAGCCTGCAGAGCTCTGAACCTCAGCCACTGCTGCTGGGATCCCTCCAGTCCTTGCCAGGCAGTTTTCCTTCCTGCATCCCAGGTGAACACAACCAAATCAATTTTTGGGTTTTTTTTGGTTGTTTTTTTTTTTTTCCCATTTTTCCCCTGCAAGGTATAAATTGTGAAAGAAAAAAAAATCTCATGTTCATCTGCCTTCCTGCAGCAGGCCCTGCAAGGGAGTCTCAGGAAAAAAAAAAAAATCACATTCCACTCCCATAATCTGCAAACTCCCTGCCTGTAAAACCCCAGAGAGCACACTCTGAGGCACAGCCTCCACCTGCCCATTTCCATTCAGGACAGATGCTGTGGCAATGAAATGAAAATACAGCTTTCCTGAAACGTGTAATATCCCTACTTTGTTATGAGATGATCCAGTCATGGCCTCTCTGCCTAAAATACTCCTCCTCAGGTGCTTTATCCCCACTATCTCTTTTTGCTGTGTGCTCAGCACAGTGTCAGGAGCCCCAGAGCTCAGCTACAAAGGACTGGGGGCTTTGACTTGGGACTTTTCCAGCTCCAGGAACTTCTCCCACCTGCACAGGGATTTCCCATTGTCTGTCTTTGCAACCACCTGAGCAGGAAGAGTCCAGCTGTCCCAAAATCCTACCCCAAATCTCAGCCCCTTGATCCTCTCTCAGCTGGGTTGGGTCAGGGGTTTCACCTTTTTTATAAACTCTGGTTGGAAGCACAAGGAGAAGTTCAAGGTGCAGCTTATCAAAAACACACGTTTAGGGCAGTCTCTGTAGTTTCCCATGATGAAAAGCATCCACTAACTTCTATATCCAGCCTCCTCTGCATATTAAATCTACCAGTCCTGTAATTCAGAGCTTTTGCTCTTTGATATCAGCACCACAGACCCCTGTCCCAACTGCATGAGCCAATGCTCCCAAAGGCAGATGCTGTTTTTAAAAGGAACACATCCACCTTCAGGATGAAAGGTGGAGCTCCCAGTCTCTGTCACTACTAATTTTCATTTTTAAAATACATCCTCTAGGGCTTAAGATCCTATATTGAAGTTCCTGAACAGCCTCAGATAAAAATACATTAAAATATGAGGATCTACACTGTCAGCAGCATCTTAAGTATAATGTCTTAAAAAGACCTTAACTATAAGGTTATACAAGTTAAAAAAGCCAAACACCACTGAACCCAAATTAAGTTCTCTTTTTTAAATAAAAGTGAGGGTTTTGAAGCAATTAAAGGTTGGACTCAATGATCTTACATGTGTCTTCCAACTTAAATAATTCTAGAATCCTATACATTTACTTGCTCAAAGAAAATTCTTAGCCCATTCACAAACCCTTCAGCAGAAGCACCAAGAATTAACCTTGATTGAAGTGAAGCCAGCTTTTAAGCACAAATAAGCAAATACTTCAGTGCCTTATTGTGGTTGAGGATGCAGAACTGGAGCTCTGGAAAGCACAAACCTTCACTATGACAGTCTGGTCAGAGTTGCTGCTCATCATCTCATTGATGGACTTAAAGAGCTGCAGCAGAGACTCCCTGAAGTCTGCTTCTCCTTTGTTCTCATACAGCCTGGAAAAGAATTAGGTTTCATCAGCACAAACCACAGTGGAAATAGTGTTTTAAAAGATCTGGTGGGTCTTTTAACAATCAGACGATAGATAGAGATTTTTTGTCTTGCATTTTCTCAAGAATTTCTACAACTTCCTTCACCGAATCAAGAGCTTTCTTCCAAAAAAAAAATAAAAAACAAAACAAAACTCATGACAAGACAGACTGGCCAGGCTGGGCCAGCAGGAAGAAGGGATTTTTATAGTGAAGCTGTCTCTGTGAAATGCCACATGCAGCAGCACTGCTGCACTCCCTGGTGGATCCCTGAACATTCCCCAGTTCCCTGTGCCCAGGACAGCCTCTCCACCCTGCAGATGTCTGCCAGGACCCTCGTGCTGATGAAGGCAGAAAGCAGCCAGACAACTTGCCAGCAATCATTAAAATCTACCAGTGGCCTAAGGTGAGTGACCTTAAACTCTGGGAAAGAAAGAAAGAATGAACCCATCGACCCTCTTTTTGCTAAGAAGATAATTTTTTTTCTGTGGGAAGGAAGCACAGAGGTTAAATCGTGTTTCAGCACTAATTTCAGGCTCAGTTTGCCATGGGGTTAGCACAGCTGACACAGAGCAATGACAGCCCCAGCTCAGCTGCAGGAACAAGGTCCCTGTGCCTTCAGGCAGATTCCTCACAGTGAGGTGCCCACTGGGATCCCCCCTCTCTCTCTCTCAGATGCTTTCAGGGGCTAAAAAACTGTACAGAGGCACCTGAGCAACACCAGAAGCCAAAAAAATACAGCCAAGGTGAAGAACTTGAGCCACTGGTACAATGAGTGCTCCTGGAATTCTCTGCAGTGGTTTAAATGCAGAACCTGCCCTGCTCCAGGTGTAGGATGGCAAATCCTCACTGGAAAAGGAGGGGGAGACCACCACTGGCTCCACATCATCCTGAGAACTTCTCCTCCTTGGGCAGCACGTGGGACTCACCCACACCAGGGTGTTCAGCCTTACCATGATCAAAAACCGGGATCTGGAATCCAGATTAAATCTGAACAGGGGAGTTACAAACACCACATGGGACTTACAGGCCAGGCTGGATGGGGCTTTGGGCACCCTGGGACAGTGAGAGGTGTCCCTGCCCCTGGCAGGGGTGGAATGGGATGAGTTTAAGGTCCCTTCCCACCCAAACCACTCCATGAATGCTTCCCCCAGTTAAACCCCATCTTTACCCAGTCAGCTCTGATGGATCAAGAGCCTCAACAACCCAACAAGAACAGCTGGGCTTGCAAAGCTCTGCCTGGCCCAGGGGCTCTGATCCCCCCAGACACCTGCACCAAGACCCTCCATCTTCTCCTGGAATTAAACCCAGTAGGAAGGTCTTGAATGTAGTCTGCAGCTCAGAAAGGGAATTCCATCCGGAAATTTGCTAGATACAATCATTGTACTGTTTCATCATGCTCCAATGTGAAAAATGTGTATTATATGGCTCTACGCAGATAGTTACTATATGTATAATGTTATATTGATTAGTTGTGCTTTTGTAGTTAAAATGAAGTCTTTAGTAGTTAAAAAAAAATAAATTATATATATAGAGACTCTGTATGTGGGGGGGAAGGTTTTTTTTCTTTTTTTTACGAATGAGATACTCAAGGAACACCTAAATCTTCCAAAGGAGAGGAATTTATGGCTTCTTATCAGAAGAAGCTAATTTCTTCAGGCCTTGCTCAGACTCGAAGATGCCATGAGGATTAAAGGAACAGCTGACATACAACAGACAGAGTTTCTTGTTTAGAATAGAATGGATGCATAACCATGAAGGTGTATGAATATGCAACAAGTGTATTGGTTTAAGGGTGATTCCTTTGTTCACAAGGGATGCTTTTCATGCTTTACTGTCAAGAGAGATAGCAGACGTCCCTAATTCTTTGCCTTTTATTGTCTTGTAATTGTCCTAACTCTACACTTTATTACTCTAATTATATGATTATTTTTATAACCATTTTATTATTATTAAACTTTAAAATTTTTAAAAACCAAGTGATTGGCGTTTTTCACATCCAAGATCACAGAATCATGGAATGGTTTGGGTGGGAAGGGATTTTAAATCCCATCAAGTCCCACTCCTGCCATGGGCAGGGACAACTTCCACTGTCCCAGGTGCTCCAGCCTGGCCTTGGCCACTGCCAGGGATCCAGGGGCAGCCACAGCTCCTCTGGGCACCTGTGCCAGGGCTGCCCACCCTGCCAGCCAGGAATTCCTTCCCAATATCCCATCTATAAAGCTACATCATGATGGATCACATATTGCAGCTGGAAATGGGCTTTTCTTGGGATAAGCACAGAGTTCAGGATGTTCCTGCTGCTTTACACTGAAGTTAATGTGTGTCACTTTTAGCATTGTGCTCATAAACCTTTGGAAGCCTCAGATATGAAAAAGTTTATTTTAACCTGGACACAGAGGAAATAAATACTACAGAAAAAAAAAAACCCACACCACTTAATTGTGTTATTTTGCTGTGCACAGTTCTATTCCCCTTTCAGGCTAAAACTGGGGGTTATGCAGGATAAAAAACCTGTTAAGTCCCCATTTCCATAATGGATTTCAGTGTCCCCCTGAACAGATTAGAGAGGTGAAACTTATACCAACAGAAAGAGTAACTGAACTTGACAGCCCAATAAATCAAAGTGCTTCAGACAAAAAGCTCTGCCTTTCAAAAAGGAAGTTATAATAAAAATAAACAAGTTAGTCACACATGTGTTGTGTTCCTACTGTCAGTTAATAACATCTATTTATTTAATATACCTGATACAGCACAAGATCTCTGCAGCTGTGAGAAATCAAGGTTTACACCAGGCTGGTCCTTCCAGTACTGCCTGGAGGATTTTAAGACTGTAGTGAATACACCACAGGCACTGGGATCATTACTGAGGAAATCAGAGGTTTTTCTAAAGGTCACTTGTAAGATTTTGCCTTTATCAACCTTTGCTGTAGTGAACAAACAGATGTGCTACCATGCTTTAAAAGTGGATGAACTTCCATGGATTTATCCAGAACTCAACTGCTAAAATGCTCCATCCATCCATGGAGCCCACCACCCCTTCCTGAAGTTAAAAACATGCCATGTTTTGGAGTATAAAAGCTTCAGCTTGCTGCTTGTGATTCCTCAGAGGAGCAGCAGCCATCCTGCATTTTAGTCACTCCAAATCACAGCCCCCAGGCAGGGCTTCAGTCCTGCAGCAGAAAATAATCACAGGCTCTTTCTGCATTCAGTAATTTCACTGATTAATCCCTTGGCATGCAGGGTTGGGTCTCACACTGAATTTGTGGAAATCCCACAGCCAGTCCTGGAGGGTCAGACTGTCTGTAAATCCAATCTGCAACCAGAGGGAATTTTATTTTTTCTGTTTTCAAGTGATTTGTAGGCCCTGCTCCAGCCTCAGTGATATCCAGTATTTTATGAATCTCGCAGCAAGGCTCCTACAGAAATAAATTCCAAGCTTTAAATTAGAGAAAAGGGTGGTGGAGATGGTAACTGAAGAGCTCTACATAAATCCCTTGCAATGAGGCTGTTCCCACTGCTAACAAGCAGTAAAAGGACTCAATCTAAGTGAAGATCCCATCAGCTTGGTTTATAACTTCTGTAACATCTTGTGTATAAAACACAATACAGCAACAGAAGTTTCCCCAAACAGTGCCAAGCTTTAATTGTTCAGAGACCTCAACTATGCTGATTTTACCAATTCACTGCTACTGAAAATACAGATCTCTGCTAAAGAGGGAAAACCCTTCCCCTGAAATATTTCCCACAGCTTCAAGCATTTGTAGAATAGTGCAATACTAAGCAGTTTTAACTGCTGGACTGTAAAATGTTGGCAGTTTTGGGGCATTTTTGGCAATACTCACTGGTTGAACAATATCCTGGAGCGGACAATGAACTTGAAGATGTATTCCAGGGCTTTCATGGCTTTGAAGAGTTGATCAGTGATCCCACACTTCTCAGCATTGTCCACGTATGTTTTTAAAACCTTGGTCAGTTTTCTGTTTAAATACAAAAAAAAAAAACCCACACACAAGTTATAAGTATTCTCACAGAATTTCCATTCTGAAGGGTTTAAAGAACAATTATGTGTCCGCAGAGCTACAAAGTTAATTATGCAACTAATAAACGCATTATGGTTTTGTTTTGCTGATAAGTGGCTGGAATTTATTCTTGAGCAAAAAAAGAAAAACCACAGACCATAACCTCATTTAACACACAAATAATGAAATGAATTTCAGTAAGGCTGATTTTTTGCTGGATGTTCAGATGGATATTCAGATTTAGGCTCTGAGAAAAATGCACCCACTAATAATAAATAAACAAAGTATAAATAAGAATAAAAAATTACAAGTGTTTCTAGTTATAATAAATAATTATAAATAAAAATAACTAAATACAAGCATACTGTTAGAATTAATACAAACTATGAGTTCCTTCATTCAGCAAGGCTTCCCCTTTAGAAATCTTTCCCATGGATTTTGGGCTGAAATTTGTAAAATTTATTCCTCAAAGTACACACTAGCAG
Source organism: Lonchura striata (assembly GCF_050655825.1). Taxonomy (NCBI): domain Eukaryota; kingdom Metazoa; phylum Chordata; class Aves; order Passeriformes; family Estrildidae; genus Lonchura; species Lonchura striata. The sequence continues at coordinate 38,601,025 of NC_140708.1, read as the reverse complement.
CTAGAAACTCTCTTCTTCCCCATTTTAAAGCCTATCAGACTCGAAAGTGAAACAATTTTCAAAATAATCCCATTTCAGCTCCCTCCCTTCCAATGAATATAAATCAGGGCTTTAATGCAACCACGAGCAATTCCATTTTAAATCATCCCAGCTCCAGTGCATGATCCAACATCCCCACTCCAAGTAAACAAGCTGCACATTATTCCCCACTAACAGAAAACAACACTGAGCTCACAGAGATCCTGCTGCCTGGGGATTTGTTGGAGCAGGAACAAACTGCCTGAGAATTCCAAGTAAGCACTTAATATTGCCAAGGCCACCTCTCTTTGCTGAAGGTTGGGCTGGATGATCTTGGAGCTCTTTTCCACGCTGGATGTTCCATGAATAAAAGGCAGGGCGAGGGCAGGGATCTCTCACACCCATGGGGACACCCCAAGCCAGAATTCAGCCTTTCCCTGTCTCTGCCTTCCCTCGAGGGAGGGAACGATGCTCTCCATGCCATGAGAGGACCACCCTCAGCTCCTCCTGAGAAGTTCAGGATGCTCCACCCAGAGCTGCAACAGCAGCAACTCTGTGACCAAAATATCAGCCTTGAGACGGCAGGCTCAAAAGAATTAAAGAAGGATCAGGGAAAGGTTCTGCCCCAGAGGGTGCTGGCACTGCCCAGGCTCCCCAGGGAATGGGCACGAGGCTGCCAGAGCTCCAGGAGGTTTGGAAAGCACTGCCAGGGATGCACAGACTGGGATTTTGGGGTGTGTGTGCAGAGCTGGACTCAGTGATCCCTGTGGGTCCTTCCAGCTCAGGATAGTCTATGATTTCATGATTCTTCACCATTTTAAATCATTTTTTTCAAACTTTTTCAGGTCCCTTAACAGAGACTCAGCATCAGCAAAGGGCACCCCAGGTTTTCTGGTTTGGGTTTGCCTTCCCTCCCCCCAGTACTGCAAAGATTTTCATTGGATATTCTTCCTCCAGTGTAACACAGCAGCAAAGATTCCATCTGTCACAAACTACTTCAGACAACAAAAATAATGGGACTTTTTTTGTCTTTCACTGCTTCTTCCCCACATTGACGGTAATGTGGATAATCAGGGTACAGTGTCATTTAATGCACAAAAAAACCCCAGTATTTGAAGCATCTTAAATGGACATTATTTACTTCCAATACGAGTGAGATTTGCTTCTGTTTTCCTTACAAAACAACTCCTGAAATTGTCAAATCATCCCCCTTCTTCATTACAGCACTATCAAAAGATACATACACAAGTAACTAAATAACATTACCTGGAGAAATTCTCAGAGTCACATGAGGAAAAATAAATTTTCTGACTTACGTGTAGGCCAAGGTAGCACTGAAATGCTTCTTGATGTAGGTCTCCAAGACAGGGTTGAAATGCTGGAATTTTCTGTCAGCAATCAGCCCAATGATAAATACCTGGAAAAAAACCAGCATAATTAGTGTGTTAGTCTCAAAAAAAAAAAATCTTTAATTTTTGTGCATTCCCCTTTCTTCTCAGAGAAGAAACATTACTGACATTAAAATTTCTGTTCTGCTCCTGTCCTAAATTCTGCTGGTAATCCATTAAAAGTGACTGGATTTCAGTGCTTCCTTATTTCCTGGGATGATGACATGATATAATCCAACTCCCTCTGGATCTGAACATTTAAATATAGCTTTTAAATTAAATAATAACTCTCAGCTCAGATCTTTTCCATTAATAAACTTGATTCTATCATTAATTCCCCATTTTTAGGTACATTTCAGACCCTCCCCACTGCAAGCTTACCAAAGCATCAAACACCAAAGTGTCAAAGGTCTCACTCTCCGAGTTCTCCATCATGATATTAAAAAGGGCATCCAGTGTATCTTGAAGAAACTACAAAGAAACAACACAGCTCTCATCATGTTTTCAAAGGCAAATTAAACTGAGGTTCCACACAGGTTTCTACAGGTATTTTTACTAAAGTAAAGGCATTTTAAGTTAGCTAAAAAATGACAAATCCAACACTTTTCAGCAGATTATTTTTAGTCAAGTTGATTATCTATACACAGGTTATCACTCCAACAGAAAAAATGAAGTCAGAAATCACACTTGGCACACCTGGACAAGGATTTTCACCTGTGACAATACTCCAACAACAAGAATTTCCAAACTGCAGCTTCACCACACGGTCACCATGCATTGCTGAAAATTTGGGTGTTTCAGAGCACAAACCACACAAGCAACTGAGTCTCATGCCAAGGGGAAGTGGGAGCTGAGCCCTGGGAGGCACTCGGGACATCCCCACAGTCCCAGCTGGGTCACACATGCAGGAATGGGAACAGAGCACCCCACTGCTGCCCCAAACCTACACAGCAAGGGCTTCACTCCCCTGCCTGGGCACCCCATCTGTGCAACACCACAGGAAAAGCAGATTAGTGCCAGGGGCTTCCCAGTAAAGCACAAGGACAAAAGGTCCCTAATTCCAGGAGTTCTTCCCAGAGGCAGCCAGGAATCCATGCAGTGCCAGAGGTACTCATCACTTCTGCTGCAATGGGATTGTGTCTGAGCAGCTCCTTCCTCCAGCTGGCACAGACACACAGGGGCTCCTCCAGGGCACAGCCAGGCTGCAGCACAGCTCAGTTTGGGTTGAGAAAGAAGGGGTTAAATGTGGATGGTTCCAGCACATCTGTCTCAAATCATCCCAGGATGGTTTGGGTTGGAAGGGACCTTAAATCCCATCCAGTGCCACCCCCTGGGACACCTTCCACTGTCCCAGGTGCTCCAGCCTGGCCTTGGGCACTGCCAGGGATCCAGGGGCAGCCACAGCTGCTCTGGGCACCTGTGCCAGGGCCTGCAAAGTAAAATGCAAAAAAAAAACAAAAAAAAATATTCTGCCTTGTAGATGAGACAGAAGGAAGACTATCTCAACAAGCAGAAGGGAATTGATCCTGGGGCTCCAGCTCCAAGAGGCATTCCCCATCCTGTGAGAGGGATGGAAAACTATCCTGCCTCCCACCTTCCTCCTTTAAAAATGTTCAGCTGTTCAGTGAGCCTCCTGGTCAAGCCTGATCCACCTGATCTCCTCAACCTACAGTCAAATGTCAGGAGCTAACCCCCATGCACAGCTGAATGTCAAACTCCTTAAACTGACTGAACACAGACTCACAGTCCGTGCTGCTGAGGATGAAAAAACACAAAAGCCCAAATTCTTGCAGCTGATCTTAGCCCAGCCCTGGGGAAGAGCCAGCTCATCATTTCACCATGGGGGCAAAGGGAAAACATCACCTTCTCACAGCCTTACTCATCCCATTAAAGAAGATGTGCAAATAAAGCACATTAAAGGCTGGACTTGATGTTCTGGAGGTTGAACTCTGTGATCTCAGAGGTCTTTTCCAACCTAAATGGTTCTGTAATTCTAAATGATTCTGTGGCTGCTGCCAGCTGGCAGGGAGGGAAGTGCAAAGCACAGATTTGAGCCTCGACAGGAGAAGATTCTCTCTTGGTCTGAAGAGAAGTTGCACTCTTGGGTCCCACACACTGAGTCCCCTGGAAGCCAAAGGATGGTTGGGAGGCTGATCAAGCCTTGATTTCACATTCAGGCACCTCAGCCTGACTTTCATGAGCAGAGTTCAAGTCTGAAATCTGTTCACCAGGACTTGGTGTAGCAGCAGGAAGAGCACAGCAGAGATGCTGCTGCTCTGTGAAGGGGCAGACATTTCTCAGGTGGCATGAATAATTCCTACACTATTAGTTTACATTCTCATACTGCACAGACTCTGCACAAATGGAGCCAGAGCCTCTGGGGAAGGGAGATAACATTTACAGCTTCCACACGCTCTGGGAACAGGCACAGAATGGGGATCTGAGCTCATCTCGACTCAAATAAATGATCACCAGTAGACCCAGGCCTTTTACTGGGAGTTTTTAAAACAGGCAATGGCTTAACAGAAAATAGGAATGTGTTTTATCACATCAATACTTTTTTCTAAAGATATCCAGGCTGCACTGGGTATTGTAGTTAAAAACATGAAGGGCAAAGAAAGCTGGAGGAACAGAAAGGAACAGCTACAAACCAGATCCTGCAATGGGGCAGCTCCCACAGAGATGGAACACTGCTGCAACAGATGGAGAATGTAAGCACTGGACCTCTAAAAAAAGGATAAAAATGGTGGTGGGAGCACTATTAAACACTCCTCTAAGCACTGGCCCTCTAAAAGAAGGATAAAAACAGTGGTGGGAGCACTATTAAACACTCCCTCTTCTGCCCTCTGCCTGACTCCAACTGTGCTGACATCCTTGGGAGCAGAAGGGAATCTCACTGGGTCCTGAGCATGTGCCAGCTGGAGAATTCACTCCAAAACTGCTTTTACTCCAAGCCCACTTGTGGTGCATCCTGAGGAAATCCCTGATCCCACCCAGCAGGAAGGTGCCACGCACCCTGGGATGTCACACTTGGAGAGGAGGGAGAAGTCCAAGGCAGAGCCATGGCAGTGCCCAGCAGGAGCCAGTACCACGGGCAGGATTCTGCTCTCAAATGATCCAGGACAAAACCACAGCAAGCAGAATCTTCCTCAAACACAGATCTGTGGGACCCCACTTTCCCCACCCTCCAAGGAGGACAAAATCAGCATTCCCAGCTGCTTTAAGTTACTTTAAACTGAGGCTTCATTATGCTTCTATTAAACAACTAAAAATCCCCTGAAGTAAGGGAAGAACTCTCCAGGGTCACCTGTCCCCAAGTATATCTTTTGACACTCTTTTAGATTTGATTTATTACAACACCTTCCATAAAGTCCCAGCCTTCTCTTTTGCACAGCTAAATCTGTCTTTATGTAGCTCCCTGCAATCACTCAGTGGCCTTGGCAAATGTAAATAACTTGGCTCAGCTAAATGTTTCCAGAAGTATTTTTTAGAAGAAAACAACAGCAGCACACCCTAAGATTGCATTCCACATCCATAGATCAAAAATACATTTAACATCACCATGTAAGACTTCCAAGATGGTCTAATCTTCCAAAGAAACATACCTTTTCTTCATGTGTCTGTATATAAAAATTCACCAAAGTGCTAGGAAAAAAACAACCCAGCTTTCAGAAATGTGCATTTGATGTGTGTTTTATCAGCCCTCAAACATCTGAAATATTCCTGGAGGGCAGGGAGAGGAGCATCAGCATCCTGAAGTTTGAGGTTCCTGGTTGCAATATAATGTGCTAATGAGTGCAGTGGGGTTGAGGGGGAAAGTGTGGGGAGCCAAAAAAAAGGCACCTCAAAATCTGGGATTTTTACAGACTTTAACTCATTACCTTGACCACTTCACCACCATCAACTTTCATCAGCTGCTTCAAGTTCTGGTGCAACAGGCTCGTGTTGGATCTCCACTTCAGCAGTCCCAAGAGATCAACTAGGAGTAAAAAAAAAAAACAATTATCTCCTGCAGGCTCTTTCCCTTTCCTCACTCTCCATCACCATATGCAGGACAAAGTTTTATTTCCATACTTCAGCTTTTTTCCCTGGACAACAGTGTATTTCTGGTACCCTCTGGTGCTGCAGAAAGCTGGGACAATCCTTGTGCCCAGACAGAACTCAAAGGCTTTCAGAAAAGCAGCCAGCTTTTGAAATATCAGCAGGAAAATCTAGGCCAAGGAAGCCTGGTCCCTGGGTTTTTGATTTGCTGTACACAACAGTTGTGTATTTAGGGAAAAAAAAAGCCAAAATGAAATTAGTCAGCCACCAACACAGTAGTATCTACAGGGCAGTGACTCTCCCAGCATTAATGGTTCCAGCTTCTCTGCTCTCACTGCATAAACTGGGAAGAAAATAAAGCACAATGAAGCACAAAGAGTTGCAAACTAACTCAGAGTGGGGGCAATGAATATCTGCCAGTGCTCAGTGCTTGGCTGCTCCCAGGGCATGGACCCTGAGGCCCAGCCCAGATCATGCCAGTGCTCCCATCCCCAAACCCTGCAGCATTCCCTGATGGATAATGCAGGAGGCCAGCTCTCTCATTTGTGATCACAGATTCCTCTAGAGAAACTCCTGGGGAGGGGCTCTCAGCAGGGTTCACCTGCAGAGCAGCAGCTCCCCAGTGAATACCAACCCCAGCCCAGACCCCAAACCCCACACTGCTCCTGCCTTGGCCAAAGCAGCCCCAGGGGAAAGTTCTTCCCCATGGAAAATCAGCTTTCAGCACAAAACAGAACTCCCAGCAACTCCTGCTCAGGAGAAGCCTTCAGTAACAAACTGAACACAATGATCACAAAGGTCTTCTCCAAGTTCAATGATTTGATGGCTAATTTAAAGCCTCACTGCCTTCAGTTTAGCCCCTGGCCCACATCCCCAGATAACTCATACTGTGTGAATTGTGCCCAAACTCACTCAAAACAGGCACTTTCTCCCAACAAATACCCCCTCATCACCTCTTTGCTATTCAGGCTTTCAAAGCAACCAACACAACGTTTACCAAGGCATGACTCTGCAGAGTTTGTTCTGGAAATCATCTGCAAAGACTTAAAGCAGCTGCTAGGCTTTTCTCAAAAACCTTTCATTTTAAGTAATAAATGAAATTACTCCTAGTGGAAAGCCCTACAGTACTCCTTGGAAAGAGTCCCCTCTGAGCAGCACTCAAACCAAGCCTTCTCATCATCTCTTTGTGAGGAGAAATCAAGGGAGTTTTACTGCATTAAAGCTTTGAAAGAGTTGAATCCAAGTCCTCCATTCCCTTTTAATACATCCTACAAGAAGTCTATAGCCTGAACCCAAAGTCTTAGAAACTCAGTATTAAAAAAAAAAAAAAAAATTGCTTCTGGAAGCCAAGCAAAGATGCCTCCATGAGTTACCCAAAGTGTTTCATGGATATATTTATATCAGCTTCCCACCCCTGAATTTGGCTGCAGTCTGACTTCTAACAAGGCATCAGCTTGACAGAAGAAATGATGTGAACAAAAGCCAGCCCACAGACGAGCTCTGAACAGCATCATGGATTGCCCCAAGAAAACAAACCCACGTGGACTGGCAGCGTGATGGCAGAGCAAATGCTAAATGAATATACATTTGTGAGCACAAAATGTCAGTGCAGGCCAGCTGAAAGGGAAAAATAACTTACAGGGGATGGAAAAATGGGCACTCGCTGGGAATGCAAGCATTAATTAACCCCAGCAAAGCAGCAGTCAGGCAGCTAATCCCACTCTTTCCACAGGGCTGTGTGTAAAATAATGCAGAAAAAGGATTTAAAACAGTATTTTAGCCTACAGGAAACAGGAATGATGGAGTAAGCCTAGGTCAAGGGACATTTGAGATTAGAAAACATCAAGAGGAAGACAGAATGAGGTTGCCCAGAGAAGCTGTGGCTGCCCCTGGATCCCTGGAAGTGTCCAGGGCCAGGTTGCAGCAATGTGCAACAGTGGGAAGTGTCCCTGGGTGATCATTAAGGTCACTCCCAACCCAAACCAGTCTGGGATCTGTGAATTCCCATTAAACAAACAGACTGCAAAGTCCCCAGCAGCAACTGGGCTTTATTAATGTGATTTATTATTCTAGGGACTGCATCTGAAGATTGTTCTTTTACAAGGTATTTAACAAGTGGAAGGAAACACCCCAAGTTCCTGCCTGTCTGCTTTCCTTAACCTGGATCTATGCAAAACTTCCCTACAGTAACACCCAAACTTCTCCCAAAGCCCAGACACTGAATTCAGCTAGATATTTCCCCTCTAACTAAATTCCCATCTGTTCTTTGAAATTCTCTGCCTTCTTGACTTTAACATTTGATTTTCCAGTCTGTGTGATTTTTATTTTAATTCTGTGCTTACATCTTCACTTTTTATGCCACCATAGCGCTTCAATTTGTCCTCTGTGTGTGTTGGGGTTTTTTTAATTATCAATTGTGCTAAGTCAAATTTCTCACAAGCGTTCTCCAAAATCCTGGTCCCCCTGTTTCCTCCAAGTCCTGACTCCAGTGAAGGAACAGCCACTCTTATCCAGAGATCTGAGTCCTTCAGGCAGAAGAGAAAACAGAAATTCTTGGAATAAGCTTTCGAGGTGCCCTGGATGCTTCCAACAGCAAATCCACAGGGACAGCACAGCCAGCTCTGCCTACTGATAACTGAACATTTTCCCAGCCATTAATGCAATTCCAGCTCTGTTCCTGAGAATCAAAGGACATCCTGGAAGAGGCACCAGGAGCATTTACTTCCACAGGCACTGAGGGTTCCTCCTCCTGCTCTTTGTCTTGTGTCACCAGTCTTCCTCAAAATTAACTGCAAAATCCAGGAAAAGGTCAGGGAATGTCCTGCTTTAATAAATTCTGCTCAGATCACTAAAAACTGGTCAAGTGCTAAACTGAGTAGACACCTCACACCATCACTCTCTCTCAAAGTCTCAGCAGTGGCCAAGTTTGTTATTTTGAAGACTTTTCCATGCTAAGGACATTGATTACTGATGGAAAAGGAACATTAAAAACGCAAAGTTCATAGAGAACCAAAGTCAAGGGAGTGTTCAAAGAGCTCAGACACAAAAAAGTCTCTGCACCATCAAACACCATGCAGAAAAAGCCAGATTCAGAATTACTAAAAATAACTCTTAAGGTCAGTTCTAAGATAGTTATGGAGGGTAAAGAAAGAACTACTATAGGCAACAAAAAGGAGAAAAAATTTGCTTTGGCTCAACATTTTTGTAAGTGAGGATGAAAACTGATTTTTATTTACTTGTTTTTTAAAAGAGTTAAAGAAAGAATATTAACCAACCCTTTTACAAAACTCAAAATCAGCCTCAGAAATCACCATCTGAAAACCACTGTCAACTTTTAGATGAAAACTGATATGTGAGGGAGGAACTTAATGATGATTTTTTGGTTTTGTTTCTTGGTGATCTTCCTTAATAATGTCACAGTACTTTGAAGAGAGAAAAGACTTTGGCAACTCTGAGGAAAAGTTTCCCAGACAACATAATTAACAGCAGCATTAAATAAAGATCAGGCCTTCAAAGCAAACAATATGTAAATTAAGCACCAAACAATGCTCAGGCTTAATTTTAATAGCAGTTCTGTGAAAGCCACGTCAATATATTGATCACTGGGAAACACTTTTAACTACTGACAAGCACTAGGGAAGGCTGAAGGGAAAAACAGCTCTGATTTTCTGGCAAAAAGCAGTTTAATTCCAGATGTTGGATCCTGCCCTCCCAGTCCCAGCCCCACTGGGGATTGGGAGAGCAGTGTGCTGCGAGCCCATCTCTGCTGGGAAATCCTACAAGCACATCCCAGTTTTTGTGCCAGGCTCCCAGGCTGCCAGCCTGCAGTGGATGAGATGTGTTCTGCATGTGAAACAGCCGGGATGAGCTGGGAGATGCCACCGGGGCTGGAGTCACAACAGCAGGGACATCCCCCCGGGCAGAGGGGACTCTGCAGTGCCATGGTGATCCCCACCAGCTCCCCAAAACCCCTCCTGAGTCACAGCAGCTCCCTGCAATGCCTCACTCCCCATGGAATGACCCTCCCACGCTGCTGGTGCAGCCAGCCATCGCTCCATGGCAACCGAGCCCAGAATTGCACGGAGGGCACAGGCTGCAAATGGGAAATATTTGCTTTGGTGGCTGCCACCAGCTTCCCACAGCCTTGGGATGCACTCAGCCAGCTGACAAACAGGAGAAATGCACGGAATGAGAGGTTGAAAAGGAACACACCAAGCCAAGGGCACTCCTGGGAAGGTGTGGGAATATTGTAAATGTAGGCGAACCCAATGGGAAGGAATGCTGATGTCTGACTCAATTCAGAAGGCTGAATGATTTCTTTATTATAACTATGCTAAAATACTTTAATATACTATATAAAAGGAGGATACTAAAACTACATTCTACTTTCTCTGATTCTCTATCTCCAACACAACTCGTGCCCCTCTCTGAGAGTGCAGCCTCAGGTGGGTTGGATTGGCCATCAGGCTCAAACAATCCTCACCAGAATCCAACCAAGCATCACCCCAGGGAAACAATTCTCCAAACACATTCCACATGGGAAAAACAAGGAGCAGAAATAGAAACTGTTTTCTCTTTTATTTCTCTCTGTGCACCTCTATGAAAAATCCTGAGAGTGAGAGAAATGTGCTTGCCACGTGGGAAGATGAGGGTGACCTGCAGGTAACACAAAGGAAGAGAACATCAGAGGGGTCCTCAGCCCTGAAATATGGATATTGCACCTTGGAATAACAAACCAGCATGTCTGGGAGCAGAGCCCTGATATTACCTACTCTTGAGAGCAAACTCATCCCCTCCCTCAGTGCTATTTTTCAAAGAAAAGTGAAATGCCACAGAGCCTGTTTCAGTGGATCTCAGGGCAAGAGCCTCAACTATGTGGGAAACAATAACTTGGGATTCTTCTGTTTTTGCAGAGACATCAACTGCTCTGGAGCAAAACTGAGGAAAGCTTGGATGGTTCACACACTCACCCAACACAGTCTAACCCAGCAAACATGGAATGGGGATGGAGAAGGCAGCAAAGTCAGCACACAGATCCCAGCACTGCTGGGAGGAGCAGGAGCTCCAGCAGCCCTGGGGACTCACCATTCTGGGTAAGTTTTGTTGAACAGACCAGGGTGGAAATCTGGAAGGAGTCTTTGCTGATGGTGCAGCTCCCAAGGTTCTGCATGCTCTTGCCTGTTGCTGAGTGTCCCTTCTCCTCCAGCTCAATTTTTGTGGATGGCAGGCTGAGATAGGTCGAGGCATCCTCCAGCTTCTTGGCCTCTGCCTACAGGGATGTTTGAAACACAGCAGGAGAAAATAATCCAGTCAAAACCTCAGCAGTAAGAAAATTTTAACCTTTAATACTGGGTTTCCTTAGGTTTGGAGCTATCAAATGCATCTTTAACACCAATTTAGCACTAATCTGGCTACATTAGAGCCAAAATGGGATTATTAAAAAGGCCACAGAACTCACTTATCCCAACCCACAAAAAAACTCAACAAATCCTGTTGAAATTACAACATATTGAAGGCTTAACACTCAATCTCCCATATAAGCAAACTGCTCAGAACTTGCTGCTTAGTTTGATTTAACAGCAGAGTTAAAAACACATTTTCCAGTGTAATTCTGGTAATTCTGGAACAGAATTCCCCAGAAGCCATTTAGTGGAGCTTCCCTGCTGGGAAGTCAAAATTCTACCTTGTATACTATAAGGTCGTGCTCTCCATCCCTCAGAGTTGTCCCATCATATCTCATGAGCTTCACAAATGCCAGAGCAAATATTTTCTCAGATTTATCTTTGGCTGTTACAAAAAAAAAAAAAAAAAAAAAAAAAAAAATCAATCACCACAATTATTTCTACAGTCAGGACACCTAAATCTCACAAACATGGACAATCTATCAGTGAGCGACCACAGCAAAAATTCTCATGTAAATTAAGTGTACAAAAAAATAGGAAAGTTTTCTAAAAGCAAGACAGAACCAAAAAAAGAAAAATGAACACATCAACAATAACCAGATGCTTCTTATTTCCATATTCTGTCTGTTCTTCTTGGAAAGCTTCATAAAGGCAAATTTCAAAAACAAAACAGAAAAGTGATGCATTGAGAAAGCCCAGGTTTTTAGAAGAATGGCAGTGTCTGGCAGCTGGAATAAAGATTAAACACCAGCACTGAGGATCTCATCAGAGCACAGAGCCCTGAGGACAGACATTTGGAGGGGGAACATTAGAAGCAAAACAAAAACTGGATCCATAAATGCAGATGAAGTGCCTCAGATTTTTGAAAGCTGACCCATTCTGCAGCCAACAGGAACTACAAAATGCATTCAGCTTGTTCTTGGTCAAATCTGTTGGCAAAAATTTAAAAGAAAAAAGCAACAGATGAAGGAGAGATCACAAAGGAAGCTGAGAACCAAAGCCAGAAGGAAAGTGTCATCACCTTGGGACAGCCCAAGGAGCCTGGGAGAAAGCTCTGAAAGGGGCTCTTGTTAATATTTAGGAGTGACCTCTTAAATATTTAGGTTGTGGCCAACCTAAATATTTGAGTCATTCTAATAACATTTCCGACTCTAATAATTTGTTGCACACAATCATAATTCTGATAATAATGACACTGACTTTAAGAACACTGTTTTCCTTAAGAAGTATCATTGTCTAGATCATTTCATTAATATTCTTAATCCCAAAGTCTTCAATTAGTGATGCTAAGCCAACTCTAAACTTTCATGTTCTCATTTGATGAAGATCTTTATTAGTCCCTACCTCTAAGATACAGAATACCACAATCCTCTGAGTTATTAATGAAAAGCTTTACTCCATTAGTAACCGAGTAAAAAATTTCATTTATCCCCTTTGGGGGAAAAAAACTGGGCAGGGAAGGAAAAACTCAATCAAGATAGGTAAGAGTGAGGAAGATGTAATGAGAAAAAGGAGCCGAGATATGACAAAGTGTCACAAATTTAATCCCACACTAAAAGCAATGACAATGATCAGTTCTAGATTGGGAATGTGGGAATAGCATCTCTGCTCTAGGAATTCCCAAGGATGATGCCTTGTGCAGGCTGTCCTAAAGCAGAGGCTCTAAAAATGAACCGTTCATTTCCAAAGGGAACTGAACAGAACAGGGTTGGAATTAGCATCACTTGTTGTGAATTCCTAAACAAAAATAAGATATTGTCAGATATTGAAGCACTGGACACCTGCAAAGCCACACCACATGAAAGGTATTTTGATGTGCTCAGATGGAAACATGGAATGGTTTGGAAGGGATCAAAGGTGATCTTCCACTGATGCCTTGTGCAGGCTGACCTGGAGCAGAGGCTGGACAGAGTCACAGAATAAAGCAGGGATTTATTCCAGGATCTCCTCATGGATCCACCTTGGGCAGCACCAGAGCCCAGCCAGGGCTGCACCCAAATGACCCAAAATGGTCCCAGAATGAACCCAAATGACCCAAAATGGTCCCAAAATGCACGAGCGCTCCCGGGGCTCTCCCTGGGATCAGTTCTGCTCCATTGGCACCTTGGAGTTCATTGTCCCATTCCAGCTCCAGCCCAGGCAGTCCCACCCTGCTGGTTTTTCTCTCTCCAGCCCACGGTGTTTGTGCTCCTGGGCTGAGGTTTGGATCATTTGTCCTTGGTGCCCAGCTGGAGCAGGAATTGTTTTGTCTCCCTGCTCTGTGCAGAGCTCAGCATCCCCTGGTATAAATCCCAGACCCACACACTAAAGCAGCACAGAATGTGAAAACCAGAAAAGCTGAACCTGAGGAGCAAGGAGACGAGAGTTACTGAGGTACTGAGTTACTCACAGTCCTGGGAGGATCTGTGGCGGAAGGTGAACCTCAGGTGGCTGCGGTTCACGTCCTCGATGGGGATTGCAACCTGGCACCGGGGAGAGGAGAAGGAAACGGTCAGGGCAGCACCCTCAGCCTCCCCCAACCCCATCCAGGCATCTTCCAGCACTTCTCAATGACCACTGAGTGACAATCCCCGCAGCACATCCATCCTCAGCAGCCCCTTTTTGTCTACAGGCACAACAAGGCACCTTTGGAGTGAAAATTGTGCTGTGGGGAATAGCTGCAAGGCCCTGTGAGCACACAGCCCCTGCTCCCACTGCTGCAGAGACTGAATGGGTTCCAGAAAGCCACCATCAACCTCCAAACGTGGCACTGAGGTTATTACCCCAGCAAAACGACAGGATTAAAGCACAACCAGCTCCCCCCAGACTGTGATGAGTCCAGTACAAGGGGAGGGGAGGAGAAGGAAACAGGGCAGCACCTTCAGCCTCCCCCAGCTCCATCCAGACATCATCAATGAGTGACAATCCCAGCAGCACATCCATCCTCTGCCATTCCCCAACAGCCCTTTTCTGTCTACAGACAATAAGGCAACTCTGGAGTGAAAAATTCTGCTGTGGGGAGTAGCTGCAAGGCCCTGTGAGCACACAGCCCCTGCTCACAGGCAGGCTGAATGGATTCCACATTTGCAATCTCCAAACTTGGCAGTGGAAAGGTTATTACCCCAGCAAAACAAGCAGGCTTAAAGCACAACCACCTCCCCAAACAGTAATGAGCCCAACACTATGAAAAATGTGGTTTAGCATTAATATCCTGCTCTCCTCTAGGCCAGCTTCATGGAAACAGAGCAAACCATTCCTGAAGAGGTGCTGGAGTTTACCCACTACAGCCATCCTGAGCAATGGCTGAAATAAAATTCAATATGCAATAAAAGTCAAAGCCTTTCTTAGCTGAGCTATTCCGTGCCCTGCTGAACACAGGCACTGCATTTCTCCACTTTTGTTTCCCACTGGGAGCTGTATTAATGGCCAGAGAACTGTATTAATGGCCATTAACACCCAGAGAAGTTATTTTAACAGTTTAAATACCTTTACAGTCTCAAACCAACGAGGCTGCTTTACTTGGTAATAGATCACTGACTTGTACTCTGAGATGGCTTCATCACCAGCACCAGGAAAAATAACACTCTGCAAAAACAAACAGAAGTGACATTTATGTCACTTAAACTCCACTCTTTCAGTCAAATAAACAAAAAATAAATCAGTGAAGCAGGTCAGAATAAGAGAGAATGTTTCTCAAGAAACTGGTACCAAAATGAATACATTGAAAAGGCAAAATGTATTTAATAGTGACAAAAGTTTGGTTGAAAATAAAAACTGGGACCTTAAGCTGACAAATACAGCTGTTGAAAAGGCTTAACACGATATGTATCAAAATCAAAAAGCCCCCAGACATTAAATACTTTAATACCTCTAATCTCTTGCCATCTTCATCATAAACAGACACTGTGACTTCCACATTCTTTGCTGTGGTTTTACTGCCTTTGTCAAAATCTCCCTGCACCAAGGTGACATAGATGTCATTTCGAACATCTCCTGCAAGGGAAAGTCAAGCACAAAATAACCCACAATTCTCACAGCAAACCCAAGGATTTAGGAAACCAAGGACACACAGAAACAATGGCACAACATTTCAAACACCGCATTTCCACTTATTTTATTTTTACACAGCCTCTTCCAGTATTCACTCGAAAGGAGAAGTTTCAACACAGTCATTTATCCCATGCAAAGGTATTTTGCAATTTAAAATATTTTAACAGCCTACAAGAGGTCTCTAATCTCTTACAGCAGGAAGAGGTTTGATGTTTTTGCTGGCCTGGGGGTTGCAGGGGAGGGTTGTATTTAGATTTCTGACTAAAAATGCTCCTTAGCTCCACCCCAATTCAACAGAAATTTTTGACAATGAGCTGGGGAAACAGATTTATAATAATTTTATGAGCCAGCACAGGATGCAAACAAAGTGTTGAGGCACTGACTTGTAGAAGAAACTGTAAAATATCTGACAGACATCTGTCAGCAGCCACAGGGAGACCTGGACCTGGGGTGGGCTCTGGAAACATCCCACACATCCCCAGAGCCCATCAACCTGCAAAGGCCACTGCAGGTTCTGCTCTTGCTCATGGCAGTTTTTATTTTGAGAAGCACCACGGTTTTGGGTTGGTTTTCATGGCTTTTGGTTTGGTTTTGGGTTTCTTTTTGGTTTTCGTTTTTTGTTTTTTATTTTATTTTTTTTTGTAAACACCTGAAGTGAACATGCACAGAATACATGTATTTAAAAAAAAATGATGTGGCTCTCTTTCAAATGCATTCTCCAGATCTGGTACAACCCCTAAGAGAGCTGCTATCTCTAAATCAAGCCTGTGCCTCAAAAATCTGCTTTGGATTCAGCACGAGAGAGAAGTTTTACATATGTCCTTGCTATGGGGATAATACAAAGTGTGTACCTGGTGTACATTCATTGTAACTGGGAAAAAAAGGAGAATTTCCACTCTCACTGGGATTTCCTGTCTTCTTGACAGGGGTGGGAGCTTTATTTATTGATGTTGGTATTAAAGCATTTTACATTTATTTTTAATGAGACAACATCTTTGATTTTTTTTTTTTATGCATACCATACCTTAACCTCATCTTTTTTTTTTTTTTTTTCCTCCAAAACCTCCCATACATACAGACATTTAAAGCAAGTTAAAATATAACAAAGCAGCGTTCATTAAGTGCCTTACCAGGCATGATAATCTCAGGAAAGCCCATTTTCCGAGCCACTGCTGTTGACCTGTCCACTAAGTGTGGAAACTCTTTCCTAATCTGATGGATATCTCCTGGAAGAAGTTTCAAAGTCACCCACAGACCTGTCGTATAAAAAAACCCACAATTATCAAACTGCTGGGATTTTTTCCTGCTTACTATAGATTTCTTTCTACAACTTGAAAAAATGTAAAAATTTTAAAATAATTAGGTATGTTAAGATAACTGATCTTCCTTTACTAAAAAAAATACAAAACATTTAAAACACTCAACAGATCTCATCACTTCACACAAAAATATGAGTACAGCACACAAAATTATTTCTGATTATGTTTCATGTTCTTTTTAATGAGATATTTATCTTCCATGGGGAAAAAAAGCAAGGATGATTTGCATGGAAAAGATTCCAAGCAATACCAGCAGATCCACACCCCAAACTGATTGATCACCACCCCATAACCTGTTTTTACTGCTCTGAGCACACAAATCTACAGCATCAGCTTCACACAGCTGATATTTTTCTGCTCAGTAGCAGAAGAAGCCACTAAAAAGCTGCTGCTTGCCAACTAACATCAGGCACATTTGTTACAGGAAAAAGAAAGATGCCAAAGTGAGGAAAAACGCCCATAAAAATAAAAAAGAAATCCATCCCAAAGAAGCCTCCACTTGGTGAAGTGGCTGGCAATCATGTTTTAGCACAAAATAATCACAGCAGCAATTTACAGAAGAAAATCCTAAAATTAAAAGCAATGAAAAACACCCCAAAAATATTCATCCACAAAATAAATTGTGGGTTACCCTGTTAGAGAATTAACTGTACATTCATTTTGTGTACACTTGGCAGCTTGTCTTTTCCATGGTAGCTCTGTGAGAGTTTCTGGGCTGATTTGTTGCCAGGGATGGTTCTGACAGCTGCTGTTTCACTGAGCTGCAACTGTACCTGCACTGACTGGCTAAGGAACAACTCCTAACCCTTCTTCTGTTTGCTTGGGAACTCTTTTTTAGGGAAAGAACCTGGAATGAATCAAAAACACTGAAATGTTTTCTCCTGTGGGACACACACTGGCCACAGGTGAAAACAAGGAGGGGAAGCAGATAAAACTTTTCCTTATTAGCTAAAGGAGAATCTCAAAATAAGGTTTGTGTAAAATTTTGTTTGATACTGATTAGTGCAAAAAGTCAGGAAAAAGTGTGTAGTTTTCCTGGGGTTTGGTCAGACATGGAGTGATACAGGTATTCAGAGTGTTTGGTGGAAACTGCATTAATCAGCATAACTCCACATTAATCCACAATTCCAGAAAATATTGAAGCCAGCATTGGAATAACTGGGCACAGACACATCACGATCATGAGACCACACACAAAAATAAATCAACCCAGAGCAGTGGCCTAGGGAAGGCACCAGGGAAGGTTTCAGAGGGGTTGCCTGGCTCTGGCTCCCTCCTCACCTGCAAGCTCAGGTCTCCTGGGGAAGAGCAAAACGTCCCAAGTGCAGATGCAGAGAGGAAAAATATGGGCAAGGAAGAGAAGAAAGAGAATATCCTTCAGAGAGGTAAAAATCCAGAGCTCAAGAGCACAAGAGGCGAGTCCTTGAGTCAGCACCTCCAGCAGAAGATCACTCATGGGATAGGTGGGGTTGGGAGGGACCTCTGGAGATCACCCAGTCCTGCCAAGGGCAGCAGGTGACACAGGAACGTGTTCAGGTGGGTTGGGAATGTCTGCACAAAGGGAAACTCCACATCCTCCCTGGGCAGCTGTTTCAGAGCTCTGCCACCCTCCACGGAAAGAAGTTAAGAAGTTCTTCCTCATGGTGAGGTGGAACTTGTGTCTTAGTTTATGGCCACTGCTCCTTGCCATGTCATGGGGAAGCACTGAAAAGAGTCTGGCCCCATCCCCTGACACCCTGTGGATGTATTTCTATGGAATAATGAGATTCCCTCTCAGTCTCCTCCTCCCCAGAGTAACCAGGCCCAGCTCCTTCAGTCTCTGCTCATCAGAGGTGTTCAGACCTTTGATCATCTTGGTGGCCTCCCCTGGACCCTCTCCAGCAGAAACAAAGACCTCCAAGAGCTGAACGATGCCACAACATGCAGAGTCCACAGTGGGCAGGGGAAAAACGATGGGGAAGGGGGAAGAGCAGGGAAAAGGAAGGAACAAAACCGTACAAAAACAATTCTTTGATCCCAAAATCAAAACCACCATGGCACGAAGCAAATGAAGGCGCAAAGGGAGAGCGGTACCTACCCTGACCCTTGTGGTTGACTTCTTTAGCAGCAATCACTTTGTTTATAACAGTCTGCAGGAAATCATTCTCCCCTGCCACCCTGGGTGAAAAACGGGATGATATGTTCAGCTGCTTGTGTCGAATGGCGTCATCCAACGCTAGCCTGGAGGATGCACATGACGACCAACACCAGGAGACAAAGGGGCACAGAAAACCAGAAGTCACAGTGACAAGGGAACACAAAAGATCGTATCATAGTTGTGACAAAGAGTATTTATTAGTCAACGCAGGACAAAGGACAGGAAAGGTAACAAGAAAGACAGAGGGAGATCATTAATCAGAAGAACGCTGATCTACCACAGAGAGTCCAGCACACCTGGGAGGGCTCTGCTCCCTCAGGGACAGGGACAGTCCTCGGGGAGCAGGGGGAGGTCTCCCAGCTGGGAGTCCCCGTTTACGCAGGGAAAACCCACACAGGCAGTTCTCTTTTATATAAATATTGAATTATAGATATATTCATAGCAGACTGGCCCTGCAACACCTCCAGGGTCACCTCTGTCATTCCACAGGTGAAGTGCCTGAAGGAACAGCTCCCATCAATCTCACAGGGAAAAGGAGGAGAAGAGCAGACAACCCAAACTCGGTGAACAAATGAGAGGATGGGGACGATAAATAAACAGCAGCATCAGGTGGCACTGAAGTAAATCTTGCCAAGTGCTTTTGACAGCCATTGTGCTGGTGGCCAGTGAATGAATACAAACAAAGATATGAAAACAGAATTGCATGTGGTACAACAGAAATAAAGCATGGGATGAGGAGAAAAATGTGCCTCATATACACAGCCCAAGTCTACATTGGAAATAACAATACCAGCGTTCACCCTGCATTCACTTATACCTTATTCATGTCCTTTGGGATAGACTTTTTCAGGAGAATGTTTTCATTTATTACAGGGGAAAAAGAAAAATCACACTGTGCATCTTTTTAAAGCTCTGTGTATATGAAACAGGAAAAATGAATTGGTGCTAATGGAGCAGAAAACTGGATGTTTCATTAGCACCCCCTCTGAAAGGTTCATTTTCATTGTATACATCCACACACTTGCTAAAAAAATTACTTTTTTATTGTTTACCATATAACATGTATCCTTCTCTTCCCCAAACCCCATTTTCCTTCAAAAATGGAATTGTACTTTGATTTTGTCATTAGGAGCCCCTATCCCTGCAAGACCTGCACATCTTCCAGTCCTCTCACCAGCCCTACACCTTCAAACCACAAGGGCTTCCTCAATTAGGCCTATTCCCCAAAACAAAGTTAATTTAAGATTTTATTATGTCAAGCTTTTAAAAAAAATATTATTAGAAGCCCATCTGAATATCCATTAGTGGATTAATCAAGGAATTTAGCTCCCATAATTATGTTTTGCCTTTTGGAACAGATGGCAGTCTAGCACATTCCACAATGGGAAAACAAAGCATCCATACTTCATGTAGATTTATTTGCCTTATCCCTTCTACCTTTCCTCACTTCATGGAAGTAAAAACTTATAGGTAGAACATGATCTCTATTGATCTCAGGCAGAGTTAAACCAGCAATGAACTTACTCTAAGCATTCCACCTCTTACACATTCTCCCCCTGACATCTTGAAACAAAAAGAAAACAAGGCCGCAGAACTGGGAATGGATGCTTTAAACACAAAAAGCCCTCAAGTTTCTGGGGATATCACTGTTGCAGCTAATGGCAAATTATCAGGGAAGATGTATTAGCAATACTACTCAGGAGAAAATACTCCATGGTAATAAATTAGCTTAAAATATTAGCTTTTTTAAAAAAAAATCAAAGTTAAAATCTTGATTTTTTCACTCCTGCTTGTTCTTGCACGTGCTCCCTACTTACGGCTGGAAGGGGATGAAGTGCTGCTTGTCCTCATCATCAACCTTCCCGTTAATGATGTCAGTAACATCCATCACTGCAAAGACAAACCAAGGGCACTGAATCAACTGAGCAACGTGGGAAGAGGGAACCCCCCAGGGAACTGAAGCCCCAGTGACTCAGAAGAGGGGTGGAATTATGAACTGTGGAATTTCAGAGTTGTCTATGGAATAACAAACGAGCTTTGGAATCTCGGCTACACAAACCCCGGTAGGGAGAGGATACAGCAAGCAGTCTGATGAGATTTGGAGCAACTCTTTGAGTTTATACAAGCCCACAGCAGTTCCACCACCCGATTTCCAGGGAAGAATTGCAGAGGAGATGGAGAGATCCCCCCAGAGGTACCTGCCACCCCGAAGGGCCGGCGCAGCCCCGACGTGAGCTTCCTGGTGTTGTTGTCCCGCAGCTCCATCCTGCCCACACGCACGATCTGACACACAAAACTGATCTTCTCTCTCTTCAGGTCCTTGCTGCCCAGGTCCTACAAACAATAGTGACATCAGGCTGCTTTCTAATAGCTGAATTTCAAGTTCCATTTCGGCAGAGGGTTTGCTGCTCAGAATTTGCCTTTGCTGTGAAAGCCTCTAACAAAAAGTGCTCTCACAGTAGAGCAGCTTTTGTAACAGCACTTCAGCATCTTACTGGAGTTCTGGGCAAATTCATTCCTTAGGAAGTCAAATCATTTCTAATAAATTCAAAAAATTCACTTTGGTTTTTCCCAGGGATTGAGAATATTTACCATTTAGTAGAAATGTCTCATGCAAGCCTTTGGCAGCACAGAACTGTAGAGTGGTTTGGGTTGGAAGGGACCTTCAAAATCATCTTGTTCCCATCCCAGCAATGAGCAAGGACACCTTCTACTGTCCCAAGCTGGCCTTCAATACTTCCAGGGATCCAGGGGCAGGCATGGCTTCTCCGGGTACTCGTGCCAGCACCTCACCCTCCCACGGAAGAATTCCTTCCCAATATCCCATCCAACCCCGCCCTCTGGCACTGGGAGCCATTCCCCTTGTCCTGTCACTCCATCCCCTGCCCCAGAGCCCCTCCCCAGCTCTGTCTGCCCCTGCAGAGGTGCCCACGCTGGTGGCACCCAGCTGGTGCCCGCCGCAGGGCGGCTCCGCGCACTCACGGTGAACACAGCCCGCAGGTTGTGCAGTCTGTCAATGTCCTTGGGGAGGCCACAGCTCGACCACCTCACCAGGTAGTTCTCACTGGAAAGAAGGATATTTTGAAGACTTTTTGTTTAATTCATAGAGCAACAGAACCACAGAATGCTTTGGGTTGGAAGGGATCGTGAAGAACATCTCGTTCCATCCCTGCCGCAGGCAGGGACCCCTTCCACCATCCCAGGGTGCTCCAAGCCCCTCCAACCTGGCCTTGGGCACTTCCAGGGATTGGGACAATCCCACAGCCTTTTGGGAAACCCATGCCAGTGCCTCACCACCCTCCCAGGAAAGGATTTCTTCCTAATATCCCATCTAAATCTACCCTCTTTCAGCTTAAAGCCATTCCCTCATGCCCTATCACTGAATGTCCTTTAACATAAGCAGATAAAATCAACTTCAGAATCTACAGGAGACTTTTCAACCCAATTTCCTTATCCTAAGGAAACAAACCCTGAGCAGGGAGCTGGCATTTCCCTTAGTGCACACAATTTTTATAAAGAAAGCAGCTCCTCAGCAACCAAGTGTGGGAATTCTGCAGCTCAGCAAGGGCACAGCCCTTGCAGGTGTGCTCACCTTGAATTTCCATTCTGCTCCTGGGGAACCACAAGCACAGCATGACCCTGAAACGTGCCCCAAGTGAAGGGACCTGCCTCTGCCTTTCACAGAAATTTGACTTTGCTAAGCCCCCAAACTGCCTCAGTACCATCCCTGAGTGAGCAGAGATAAAAATGGCACTGACCTGATGAATTTGGATTCCAGGGGGTCATACAGAGACATCAGGACTTCAGCATCTTCTCCTATTTTACACACAACGTTTTTTAAATTTACAAACAAAGCAAATGAAGGAGTGGCAGCAAACTTGGCTTGTCTGTTGATATCAATATTCTGCTTCTGAGACTGCAATTGAAGAACAAAATAAAGTTTAACTTAGCCTAACAGACATCCAGCTACTATAAAACTTTCCTAAAAATCTTACAAAAATAAGAGGAGGAGGTTTCCATTGAGTGTCTGCTCCTGTGATCTTTTTTTTCTGTTAAGTTTAATGACAGACAGATTTTCTGGATCTGTCTTGAAGTGCCACACCATAAGGAAAATGTTTTAGAAAAAGAGGAGAAAAAGGAGAGAAAAGATGTCTTCACTTATTAAGTAGAGAGAACCAAATGGAGTAAAAATAGAGCCTCACACATACCTTAAAAAAAAATCCAGGAACAGACAATAAAAAGAAACAGAAAAGTCCTTCCTTTTAAAAATAAGCATTCTGAACTGCAAAGGTGCTGCCAATTCAAGACTGAGAAGGGCTTTAAATTTTCCCCTTTTATTTCAACAAGTTTTTAGGACTGGCATAAAGAAACCATACAAGAATAGGGATTTTAGTCTTTGTGATTCTCAAATAGAAACTCTGATGACAACCTAACTAACAAACCTCTCACATGCACATCTCTGATATTAACCCACAAATGCAGCTGATTTATTCTTACAGGTCTGAACCATAAATTCTACTAAAGCCTTTAAAAGATGAAAAAAAACCCAGCCTAAGACATAAAAATTCTTACAAAATGTTTAAGCCTGATAATTCTTCATAAACACATCAAATCCCTCATTACCAATGCTAAAAGTAACTGTCAAGTAATTAGTTTACAGCCTTGTGTTTCCCAGGGAAAAGCCACAGAGTCTCTTACTTTTTCTTCCTGTAGCCTCTCTTCCACTTGCTTGGAAGCTATTTCATGTGCTCTGAAAAGGCTGATGGTGCTGGTCTGCTCTGGGTCCAAAATGTTGCCATCTTCATCTCTAACCACCAGATCTAAATCCAGAATTCTAAACAAGACAGCAAACATGTTTGTGAATTAACAGTGCTGAAAGGAATGCATAAAAAAAACCACCTGCCAAGTGTTCAACTTGCACACCTGACGTGTGATGGAAAAGAAATTATCTGAGAGATGATAATGCAATTTAACATGTCACCAGCCTGGGGATGCAAGTCACTTATTCCCACAGCTCAGGAAGAAGGGATGGAAACGAAACAGCACAACAGCTGGGGAAGCAACTTCTTAAACAAATAAATTTGCCAGAGACTTGGTCTCCTCCTCTGATTTATCCAACAGCCTGAACAACCAAGTCCCACCACACACAGCTCATGTCTCCCACTCCCCCTTCTCCTCCCACTGCAAACTCATGTTTTACCCACACCCCACAAGATAAGGCAGAAGTTGTTCCCTTTTTTTAAAGCAGAAGCCAGATCTCTGTCAGCAGGGTGTTAACATCCATAATTACCTTCTGCAGAGGGGAAGCTTTCTGCCATAATCAAAGCCAAGCTCAGGAAAAACCTTTCACTTTTCTCCACATTTTCCACAGTGCTGGCGGCAGTACCAAGGGTTAAAAAAATCAGATCCCTTCTCTAGGACTGCCCTTGTCACCTCCACCCCAATAAATGTGTCCCTATTTCCTTCTAACTCCCAGTGGAGCTGCTCTAACTTTAGAGTTGAAATATGTTTGATCAATGAGCTTAAATCAAATTTGCTGTGTCTGATAAGTCACTCAGGGGCTCAGGATTTATCTGAAAGTAAATTCCACCTGGGCACAACCTGCAAGGACTTGGAAACACGAGCTGTGGCACATGGAGATATTTCCATGGGCTTGGAGGATTCTTTCTCACCCCTGGAAGTGCAAAATCCTTGAGTGGGGTCAGCACCCAAACCCCTCCAAAATTCACTGCATTAATTGCAGATGAGAGAAAGATCACTCAAGCTGCAGGGTGGAGGCAGAAGACTTTTTATTTCTGTTCTGGAGCTGGACCCAGCCACCAGAAAACTTTCCAGCATCTCCAGAACATCTCACTCCCAGATGAATTTTCTGGTGAGAAAATGGTTTCATCAGTGAAACCAAAGGGGAAAAAAAGCCAAAGTTGTTTTCTTCCTCCCTACTACTGTTCCCTGGACAGCAGCCACAGCAGGAGAAACACCCACAGAGCACTGGAACTGTCAGAGCCCTTCCATGGCAGAAACTGCCTGGGCCAGGGGAAAAGCTCAGAAATTCAGGCAAAATCTCCTAACCCAGACTCCAACACACCAATGTTTGCACAGGCTGTCAAAGGAGTCGAAGCAAACCCTCCTTTGATTCAATTCCTTTGTTTTAGCCTTTAACTTGCAAATGATGCTTGGGAAAAATCTGATTTTTTTTTTTTCCTTAGTGTCCCAGTTACAGATATTTGCAACTGAACAAAAAAAACAAAAAAACCCACCCACATTTTCACAACAAAATTACCTGACCCATTTTCAGAAAGATTAGAAATACAGATTCCTAAGGCTGTTTTTGCTTCCTCAGTTATTCTGACAATATGCTGCAAAACTTCTGTCTGTATTTACAGAAGGAAAAAA
Organism: Lonchura striata; assembly: GCF_050655825.1. Classification (NCBI taxonomy): domain Eukaryota; kingdom Metazoa; phylum Chordata; class Aves; order Passeriformes; family Estrildidae; genus Lonchura; species Lonchura striata. Next base: position 38,576,298 of record NC_140708.1, on the reverse strand, counting down.
AAAAAACTTATTTACAAATCAGTGTTTCTCAAGTCAGGAAAGGTTAGGATATGATTGGGACAGAAAACATTTAGAATTGTTTGGGTTGGGACCTCAAAGATCACCCAGTATTTATAAAGCAGATAATGAATTCATTCTGTCTGGATCCTAAAATCCCCATTCATGCTCCTTTCAGGCACAAGTGAAGGGTTTAGGGTTTTATTAGGAACATATGTTATCTTTCAGTGGAGAGCATTTACTGAGGAGTTCACATTCACCTCCCTCCTGCACTCCCCAGAGAACATTCTGATCACTTAATTAGTCCATCAGAACACTACAAATACAAAGCACAGCACAAGATGTTCCACTGGATTTGAAGGCTGAGCATCTGGAGGTTATTCAGAGCAACTTTTACCAACTCCTCTGGCTACTGGATTTTACCATCTGCCCAACAAATAATCCCAACATCATCTGGGTAATTGTCTGCAGAGGTACCACTGTCCATACCTCAGATTACAAAGGATAATCACTGACTGAATGCAGTTACTGATTATTTTTTTAACTTCTTTTTTTAATCACAGCTTTTGCTGATTAAGTACATGAGCAGAAATACCACAAGTTTGGCAGTTCTTGAAGAATTAAGCAAAAATAAATGAAATATGGTGAGATATTTGCATCACAAAGCATTGACAGACTGGGTTGGTGACAACTTTTTCACTCTCCAGGTGTGAAAGACAACAGAATCCCACACAATGGGCAGGACTGAAGGGAGCACTACAACGTGTTTTGTCTCTCAGGATTCAAAACACTGCTTCCAATGATGAGGAGTAAGATTTGATTTCTTATTTTTGATCAAAATGCAAGATCATAATTGTACAGACAAGTTATAACCTAAAACTTGTATTTACAGAAATTGCCTTTAAACCCAGCCAACCATCTGGGGAGAGAATACATCTGAATCACTAAAATATCCAACATATGCAACCTGCACTGCTTTTTGGGGCAATATTTCCTTCCCATCTTCCACTCTCTTGTGCTAAATAGCTCCTTTCTTTTATGAAACCTCCCCGTTCATCTCGTGCTACCAGCTGGATGCTGTGGAAGGAGAGGAACCAAGAGCTAAATGGTGCTTCTGAGCCAAATCCTTCAACATCACATTACAGCTGAGTGACTCGAGGGCACAGGCAGCTGCTGGTGCTCACAGGGTGACAACTGTTTGTGCCACAGAAGCAAGTGGAGTTTCAAATTCTATTTTCAAGGCAGGCAATACTTGCACTTTTGAATTGGCCTTAAAAAATTACAGCTTCATACCACTGTCAAATTGATGATAACATCAAGAGAGAGAGAGATGGATTCCACTTTACATATTCCACTTTAAAGATGCTGCCTCAACTTCAATCTTTATCTTGCTGTAACAGAAGTGTGGATATACAAATATTTCATCTACACCTCCAGGGGGAAAAAAGAATCCTCCAAGAATTCACTGACAGCTGATGCGTTTACACAGGGTGATCTGGATTCAGGCAGAAAAACTTGGGAATGCTGTTCACAAACCTGTTGCCATAATCAATTTTGGCAGTCACTTTCTTTTTCAGCTCCTTGAGCTCATCCTGGGGCAGGGTCCCAGAGAGGATTTGGGATCTCCACTCGATCAGGTCGTAAATCATGTGCCGGACACTGCGGAACATTTCCCTGTTGTCCTGCTGTTGTGGGGAGAAAAGGGGGAGAAATCAGGTTTGGAGGCTTGGGAATACACAGCGTAAATTGCAATTATCAATAGGAATTCAAAGGGTAAGTCTACAGCAGCCTGGAACAGGAGCCTAACTTCCTACAGCACAGAACATTGAATATTCAGAGCGCTGCACTCAGCTTAAGGAGCTAAATAGGTGTAAATGCTACCTTAACACATGGGTCATGCTGTTTTCAGGCATTCAAGGGGAAAATGTCCTTTTATTGATTCCCAGGGTAGCTTTGTTCAGTGACCCTCTTCACTGAGCAGAGCAGGACTGAAAATGGTGCATTTTAACAGCAAGAGTCTCAAGTTCTGCAACAGATGGAAGAATCCTTTCTCTCCCTGGTTAAACCTCCACAATGACACTTGAAAACCCTTTATTGTGCACATCAGTGCCATACAAGCCCACAGGTAACTTTTAAAAGACAGTGAAACACCAGGAAAGATCTAAACTTGATAGGAAGTTAAATACCTCAAGTAAAGCCTGAAACTGTGGATATTAAATACTGCCCACAGCATATACAAACTTTCCTTGGCAACACTCAGCTAAGCTAGGAATAATTAAATAATTACAATAAAATTATCCACTTAAAAAAAAAAAATAAGAAAAAACTGCAGAAGATGCAGGAAAAGAATACAATGACTCCAGGACTCTGGGAAAAGGATATCTAACTGTGAAACTTAAAGACTTCAGTCTGTTCAGATTATCCAAAAGCTAGCTTGATTATAGTGGGAGAACCTTCACAGAGAGAAAATACACATTATTAAAAGCTCTCTAATGTAGCAGAGAAAGACACAACAGGCACATATGGCTGGGAGCTAAACACAGACAAACCCAAATGGGGAAGAGGTTCCTGATTTTTGAAGCTGCAGGGAATCGTAAAGCAGAGAGATGGGGAAGCATTCCACATCCCCTGCTCTCTGCAAACAACAACTGAACACCCATTCAAGATTCAAACACAAATTACAAACTGAATCAAGGCATAAATGTGGCTGTTTAATGGGTTTTTGATATGCAAGATAGGGACAGCATGGAATACCCCTCAAACCTGCAGACTGCCCAGTCTGAAACCAGTTACCTCCAGTAAACCAAACCTCCCCCGATTGCCTGGTCTTGGATTCAGAATTATTAGCAAAGAACTAAAGTATTGTTTAACATGGAATCATAGAATGGAATGGTGTGGGAGAGACCTTAAAGCCAAGCCAGTCTCACCCAAAAATTCTGCTATCCCAGGCTGCTCCAAGCCCCAGTCCCACTTCCCACCCTGGAAGGGTCCAAGCCAAGCTGGAGCAGCCTGAGATGGTGGAAGATGTCCCAGACCATGGCAGGGGGTGGCACTGGGTGGGATTTAAGGTCCCTCAGAACCCAAACCATTCTGGGATTCCACAGCAGTGGAACCAAGGGCAAAGCTGTTCCCAGTGCCCTTCTGAGAGTCTGTTCCTCCTCCTTTATTTCTGCCTTTATTTCTACTCCTTCCCTGCTCCTCACCACACCAACCCCCTGCTACTCCAACTCCTTAAAGCTCTCTCTTTAATACATAATCTGTTTCTTTTCATAGAAGATATTATCCTTCATCTTCTATATTGCCACACTACATCATTTCCATTACACTCTTACTCCTAATCTTTATTTTCATGGGTGTGATTAAAAGCCACATTAGTCAGCACAAACCTCTTCATTACACTCAGTGTCTTCATTACACAGCTTGCACTTTTATGATACAAGATTTCAAACATATTTATGGGAAACAGAGACTGCATTAAATCCTGCTTTAAATAAAGGAATTTCATGTTCCCATTATCTTGTTACAGTGACCTTGCACAATGAGAACATCACAAGTGTGGGCCAGGTACCTTAAATCCCAAGCAGGCCTTGCTTTACATCTGAACTGTAAATAGAATAGAAATTTTAAATAGAAGCTTGAACTCTTCATCCTGTCTATGTGCACTTTCACCTCTGGTTTTGTATCTTCCCATCTGAGAGATTATCAATAATGATCACTGCAAATTTCTAAGAATGCATTTTTATGTGGTTGAAACATTAGCATATAAAAAAAACAAGTATGCAAATTAAGGTGTCAAAATTTGGGAACAACCAACTTTATGTAAAGGAATACTGAGAGGTTAAAGGCCTACATGGATCATTTTACAAAGTTTCCAGTTTACAGCCACAAATTCAACACTAAATACTCAATTATTACATAACAGAGACTGACAGCCTTAAGAAACAGCCTGAGGACCATTTCTTTAATAAAATTACAGGTTAAGTTACTCCAAATCTCTATAAACCTTTAAAAAATTAATAATAGGTTATATATTATATAAATATTGTACATGATATATATATGTTTTATATATATAACGTAAGACCTACACAAAAATGGATTGTAACTGCTCAACAAACTATTGCTAGATCAAGGTAACACTCTAAAAAAAAACTGATTCTGCACAAGAAAAAAGAGATTTGAGAAAACAGGCATGAGATTTGTGCTTCAACAAGCACAAAAAGCTGCTGAGACTTTTGCTTTAACAGAGATGATGCTACATGGATTTTCAGCACTGAAAGCAACCTTTAGAAACAACAACAGAAGGGAAAATTCATGAAGAGTTCCTTCATAAATAGCAGCTCCTTCCCATTTCTCCCTGGACCTTTCCCAGCACCACTTTTCCCATGGAACCCTCCCAGTGTGAGGTTTCCCTGAGCTGTCCTCACCACGTAGAGCTGTCTCCAGATGATGGACCATTCCCTCAGCGTGGTGGTGACCTCCTGGATCAGGGGCAGCTCGTTGGGAATCACAGTCTCATGTTGGCTGAAGAGGAAGGGTTAAAAAAAAAAGCCTGAATTAAGCAGCAGCTTCAGTGAGAATGAAGAACCACAGAATTCTTAAGGTTTGAAAGGAGCTTTAAGGTCATTGAGCATGACCAGCACCACCATGGTCAACACTAAGCCATGTCCCCAGCACCACATCCACACAATTCCTCAGCAATTGCAGGAATGGTGACACCACCACTGCACAGAGCAGCCTCTTCTGGGGAAATTTTTATGCTGTATCTAACCTAAATCACCTAATCTAGAATAATTCCTAAAAATGAACTGTTCATTTCCAAAGGGAACTGAATAGAACAGGGTTGGAATTAGCATCACTTGTGAATTTCTAAGCAAAAATAAGATATTGTCAGATATTGAAGCACTGGACACCTGCAAAGCCACACCACATGAACGGTATTTTGATGTGCTCAGATGATGGAAACATGGAATGGTTTGGAAGGGATCAAAGGTGATCTTCCACCGATGCCTTGTGAAGGCTGACCTGGAGCAGAGGCTGGGCAGAGTCACAGAATAAAGCAGGGATTTATTCCAGGATCTCCTCATGGATCCACCTTGGGCAGCACCAGAGCCCAGCCAGGGCTGCACCCAAATGACCCAAAATGGTCCCAAAATGCACGAGCGCTCCCGGGGCTCTCCCTGGGATCAGTTCTGCTCCATTGGCACCTTGGAGCTCATTGTCCCATTCCAGCTCCAGCCCAGGCAGTCCCACCCTGCTTGTTTTTCTCTCTCCAGCCCACGCTGTTTGTGCTCCTGGGCTGAGGTTTGGATCATTTGTCCTTGGTGCCCAGCTGGAGCAGGAATTGTTTTGTGTCCCTGCTCTGTGCAGAGCTCAGCATCCCCTGATATAAATCCCAGACCCTCACACTAAAGCAGCACAGAATGTGAAAAATAGAAAAGCTGAACCTGAGGCATCATTTCCCCTCTGCCATGGCAAGGACACCTCCCACTGTCCCAGCTGCTCCAGCCCCAGTGTCCAGCCTGGCCTTGGGCACTGCCAGGGATCCAGGGGCAGCCACAGCTGCTCTGGGCACCTGTGCCAGGGCTGCCCACCCTTTCCCAATATCCCATCCATCCCTGCCCTCCTTCAATTTAAGGCCATCCCCTCTCATCCTATCCCTCCACACCCTTGAGAATTTTTCCCACCCTCTCCTCATTTGTCCACTCCCAAGGATATCAATCCACACCTCACTACAACATTCATTACTGATTTATTTTACAACAAACAACCAAGGTAAAACCAGATGAGCACAACCTGCAATGCCACCACACTGCTCTTTGATTCTTTTTCCCAAACTATTGGTCTCGCAATGAAAAATTAAGACTCAATTCCTTACCACAAAGTTTCTGTATGATTTGTTTTAAAATGAGGTGCCATGGAGGTAAAAAACACCAGCCAGATCTTTGAATATTGCAGAAGTAGGGTACTTAAAGGCAGTTTTGCAATCAGCAAGGAAGATGTCATTATGCAGTAATCTCATGATTAGTAGTTTGATCATTTACATATTTAACAGAGTATAAAAATAAATCAGGCACAAAGGAATAAAACATTTTAATCCTGTTTCACTCCATTTCATACCTGGACCATGATTTATTAATTTCACTCCACCTCCTTTTTCCTCTGGATTTGGTTGGGGTTTTTTTCCTTGTTTTTAACTCAACTTTTATAGTCGTGTTAGAGATTTCTGCCTGCGTGTCCAGCAAAGCTGATTTGATACAAAAGGATCTGAAGAGCTGCTGAACAACAAATACAGCCCAAACTACTGCACACACCAGGGAAAGGAACAGGAAAAAAACCAAAAACAAAACAAAATAACTTCTCAGTCTGGAAAGAAGTGTTAGTTACCTGGCAATGCACTGAAACGATGTGGAGAAAACAGGAAAAAGGAGTTTTGTTCTTTTCAAACCCAACTTACCCCTTGCCTTCAACGATTGCTTCCTTAAGATGGATATAGGAGGCAGGGAATATGCCCTTGGAGAGGGAGGGAGAAGAAAAATGTGTTATTTAACCAGCTGCATAAAACATATTGTGTTTATTACTGAAAATATGCCAAAACACTGCAGGGTGTGTCGAGCCATTCACATCCTCAAGCATCAGAAGAGTTGTGTTTGGGACTTTTCTAACATATATTGAATTTCTGCATTCCTTCTCCTTTCAAGATGCTATTGCAACCTTACAGCTTCTCTGAAAAAATATTCTAAATACATCAGGATGTCAGAAATAGAACCTTTCTTTAAAAAAAAAATCCAAGCCAAGCTGATACAGCAAATCCCACCATCTCACCCTTCAAGGCAGGAGTTCAGTTTTCTGATCATCTGGGAATGCAATAAAAAAAATTCTTGGGAAGCCACTGGGGGAAATAGAGCATGGGCATGTGACTTTTTACCCCAGTTTACAAAATATTTTAAAATCACTAAATTTAGAAGCAGTCAGACAAATGCAGCAACACATGGAATTAATTTAAGGCAAAAAAAAATGTCTAATTGCTTCTCAGACTGTAAAAAGCACATTCATGAAATATGGTTTGTAAAAAATTCAATGTGTTCAAACACACACAAAAAAAAAAAAAAAAAAAAAAGGCAAAGTACAAAAATAGACTAAAAACCCAGGCCTGGTAAGGAAATGGGTGGGATGAACCACTCAACTCTGTACTTTTAGACATGCAAACAACTAAAAACACACCTCTGGAGGCAAACATAGCATTTGCAGTGTTTCAGTGAAAAAAGCAGCAAACCCTGAAGTTTAATTTTGTTTAATTATTACTGTGAAGTAAAAGGCTCAAAAAATAAAACACGATGCTCCAGCCAGCATTCGTGTGGTTTCCTCTCTTTTCATTTCAGAAGAGCTGCTGTAAGTGCAGCCCTTGGTGCACACTGGAATTCCAGTGCAGGAGGAGCCTCCTCCTCTCTCCAAGGGGAGCAACCAAAAATTCTCAAGGTCAGGGAGCTGCATTTCACCAGGAATTCCATCTCCAACAGAAGCAGTGTCAGCCTCTGAACAGACCAAGGAGAACAACAAGGTCTCAACTTTTTACTGAGGAAAAAACTGGTGCAGCAGTTACTGCACAAAAAAAAAAAGATTATGTATAGAAAGATTTAGTGACTGATGTACCTTTAAAGTGCAAAAACTGGGATCACAGAAATATAAAAGAGCCTGGCTTGGAAGGGACCTTAAAGCTCATCCAGCTCCACTCCTGCCATGGCAGGGACACCTCCCACTGTCCCAGCTGCTCCAGCCCCAGTGTCCAACCTGGCCTTGGGCACTGCCAGGGATCCAGGGCAGCCACAGCCGCTCTGGGAATTCCATCCCAGCCCCTCCTCATCCTCACAGAGAAGAATTCATCCCAATATCCCACCTAAATCTCCCCTCTTCCAGCTTAAAGCCATTCCCCCTTGTCCTGTCCCTCCATCCCTTGTTTCTCCATCTTTCCTGGAGCTCCTTCAAGCACTGGAAGGCCACAGTGAGGTCACCTCAAAGTTTCCCTTCTCCAGGCTGAACAATCCCAGCTCTCCAAGCTTTTTCTCCTCCATCCTCTGATCATCCTGGTGCCTGCCCTGGACTCTCTGCAGCAGCTCCATGTCCTTCCTTTGGAGCCCAGAGCTGGATATGCCTCTTATCTTTTAGGCCTTGCTAAAACTTTTTATTAACTTGAAAAATTCCCACTGACCAGAGGCTGAGGACACAGAGCAACAGGGACCAGTGCACACCTGGGATCCAGCTCCATCAAACTCACACATCCAGTGCCAAAATCCATCTTATTGCAAGAGAAAAATGAGGACTCACTCTGGCAACACTCACCTTCTTGGATTTCTTCCGTAGTGTATAACCCCTGTACCAACCTAGGAGAGAAAAAAGGGGAAAAGCATTAAAAAGCTCATTTATGGCACCTCCCAGCTGCTCTTCCCCTGCTCAGCAGCACCCTGAGGTGGTTTCTGATCATGCTTCAGCCCTGCACATCCCACCTGAATTTCAATTTTCCATAGGCTTAATACCCTGGATAAAACAAGTCATCCTGAAAGGTGCAAAATCAGAGTGATAATGGAGAGAAGCACATGATTGAGATGGTGGTTCACATGATGTGTTTAATTGCTGATTCACCAACACAAACAAAACCAACTTATGAGCGTTAACTTGACAAAAACTTACTGAGCAGCTACTTCCAATTTCAAAACCCACCTCAATTCCACAAATCCAAGTTTTCAGCTGTTGGCCATCTCACCAAGAAATAGGAATACTGGGGAATTTAGGGGTAACATATCAAAAAAAGCAAGGAGCCCTTTTGGAAAGTTGAGCCTGGATGCAACATCCACCCCTCCAGCCTGGCAAAGAAGGGTTTGTACACCAAAGCATCCCTGTCAAGGGGAGGATGGGGAGATCACAAAGCAGATGTGGAATAAAAACTGCACTCCCAGTCCTGAGAACAGGGAGAAAACTTCCATGAAGCCAACACATGCTGATAAATCAATTACACACAAAGCCAGAAATCCAAATTAAAGGCTCAAGCACAAGGGATTCATCACCTTCTCCCTGCAGCACTTGGGGCTGGCTTAGTGCCACCTCAAAAATGTCAAATTTGTAACCACCACACTTCACCTCCCAACAGAGGCTGCCACAGCCTCACATCCCACGTTCCCACTGCTTCCCAAGAACACCAAACTGCTGTTTGGTGCACTCCCAGTCTTGGCCAGGTGCAAAGGAGGCAAAGAATCTCTGCCTGTGTTCCCTCCATTGCCTGAAACCCGTGCACAGCTTCCAATCCTAATAAAAAAACTGAATTCCCACAGTTTGAGATGAATAAAGCAACACTTTGAAGTCCTGGAGTTTAAACTGCTGAACAACAGAACTCTGATCAGATGCACTGCAGAAACTAAAGAACAAACCATCATTATTTCTTCTCCCAGCCCACCTCCTGAGCTGCCTCAGGACATTCTGTGGAATAAAAGCCCCGTGGCAAAGACAGCTCCCCACGGATGAACCTCTGCTTCCTCAAGTTTTGCAGCCAGAGCTCTCAGGATCATGGAGAAGAGAGCAGCCAAAACCTGCCTTGGAGAACTGGCTGCACTGCTGCTCCTTGCAGAGCTGCTGGTGTGGCCAGGCAGGTCCCACCAGGTCCCTGCCTGCAGCTGCTGCTGGTGTCCAGCTGGAGCTGTGCAGGGAGCCCAGGCTGCACCTGCAGCTCCCACTGTGCAGTCTGGGACACCTCACACAGGGGCAGCGGCACTGAAATGGTGAAGCCACCTCTGAACAGCTCCCCAAAAAAACATGGGAGAGCTGGAGGTGCTCACCTGGAGAGGAGAAGCTCCAGGGAGAGCTCAGAGCCCTTCCAGGTTGCTCCTGAAAGGGCTCCAGGAGAGCTGGAGAGGGACTGGGAACAAAGGATGGAGGGACAGGACACAGGGAATGGCTCCTAATGCCAGAGGGCAGGGATGGATGGGATTTTGGGCAGGAATTCTTTTCTGGAGAAGAGATGGGATGGAATTCCCAGAGCAGCTGTGGCTGCCCCTGGATCCCTGGCAGTGCCCAAGGCCAGGTTGGACATTGGGCTGGAGCACCTGGGACAGTGGGAGGTGGCCCTGCCTTGGCACTGGATGGAATTTAAGGTCCTTCCCAGCCCAAACCATTGGGGGATTGCAGGAATTCTTTCCCTGGGAAGGAAGCGATGCCCTGGCACAATTTGTGCCCTTCTCCTCCCTGGACCTGTTCAAGACCAGACCTTGCCCTTAAGAACCCTGGGACCAAAGAGCTGGAGATGTGCATCCAAGGAAATGATCAATTAAGAATACATCGATAAAATATTTATGTCTGTCAAAGCTGCAAAAGACACTCAAGAATTTGCTGTGGTTACTCTCAAACAATGCATCCATTTTGATGAAGTTAAACTGCATTCACAAACAAACAAAAAAAAACTCACAACAAAAACTAAACTTTCCCATAATATCAAGAATAACTTCTGTGCAAATCCCTATTTGGGAAGCCAAACTTCCTTCTCACAGCAGCATCAGAAATTAATTGATGCCTCAACAGTTAATCTTGGTTTTGAGGTTGATTTTCTGTTACATTTCCCAGCAATTCCCCTTAATCAGCCACATTTATTGATCATATGGTTCCATTTGCCCTTTCCATCAAATAATGTAAAGAAACAGAATTAAGACAATAAAGATTTAGAAAGTACTAATTCAGAATGTGGGAAATTACATGGGTTTTAGGTCACCTGCTACAAAATGTAATCCTCCTCTCCTGCAGAGCAGGATACTTGGGAATTCCTATGGCTTTCCTGTTTGGTTTTTACCTCTAAGATTCAGATAAGAAGGAGCTTTCTAACTGAAAAATAAACTAAAATACTTCCTAAAAGAAAAAAAATATTTTCAACATTAATTAGTCTAGAAATCAGCTTCATCTTTACTTTGGTTCCTGGAAGAACACAAATTTAGTATTTAATAATGAAATGTGTACATTCATTTCCAATCCCCTCACTCCCATAAAAAAGGGTGCTTTCACCAAGACTGAAAATTTACAGGGTCCACATACTGAATTCTTTCTTCACAATTTTTCTGCATTTTAGAGAAAAATAAAGATTCCACCATTAGAATTTAAAATGTCAAAACTTCAATAATAAACACCAATTCCAAAATAAGTTCTACTCATGGGCAAAAAAGTAGATTATTATTATTATTTTAAACACAGGGGTAAAGTGCAACTCAGAAATTAATCCCAGCACATGGCAGCAACAGATATCCTACATCTGTCCTAAAATCAGACCTTGCAGGTCATGGATGTGAGACTGAGCCCTCCCAAATCCTCATCTGTCTTCTACAGAGACCCCAGCTGAGCAAGGATTTCCCATGAGTTTTTCTTGGCAATGCAGATTCAGAGGAGGAAAAACCCCAAAAAAACCAAACTTCTACCACTTCAAAGTGCACAGACACACACCAGTCTTCAAAACTACTCTCAACTTTGGAATTGCAGAAATTAATTTAAAATAATATCAAATCTACAGCAGGATGGGAGGAGCAGATGTGGACTCTAGCAGGTATCCATGAAAAAAAATCAACTGCTTTTCCAACAGGGAAAAGGGGTAGGAAAGGCAAAAATCCTCAGCAAAAAGGCTTTACTGACTCTTCCAACAACTTTTCTGTCCCAGGATTATTTAATTAGAGAGTTGTCCTTTGGATGGGCCGATTCCCACCTCAGCCTGGAAATTTGTAGGGTACAAAACTTCCCAAGGGGACAATCCACACCAATTTTATCCAGGGCAAGCAGGAGATCAAACAACTCAAATAATCCCCTAATTTTGGCAGCTCTCAACAGGGAAGAGTTACAGCATCACTTCCATGTCTGTCTTAGGTTTGGCTGCTGTGGTTTGGTGATGGTTTTGTAAGAATAGTAATGTTGGGAGTTCTCAAACATCTCAAGAGAGATGTTTGTTGTAGTTTAGGAGAGTTTTTTGAGATTTGAGTGTTAGAAATTTAGAGAAACAATGTTACCATTTTTCTTAACGTAAAGGAAGTTCATTATTTGTAATAATTGAAACAGGTTTAGATAATTGTGGTCTGTTGTGTTCAATATATTCTGTTGAAGTATTGAAGACATTAAGAGCTTTTGTAAACTTGTTAACCCTTTGTTTTTGCTTGATTTGTAAAGATTTTTTTTAAGTTTTCCCATCTCAGGTCGGGAATGAGCAATCAGTGCTTGGGAGAACAGGAATTTGCATTTCTTTTGCCATGAACTCATCCCATGTGCTCCAACCCTGAGAGGGTGAAGGTTGTGAAGGTTTTCCTCTATTTCCACCCAGGGGAAAGTGGCTCATCCCCACTGTCCCATTTATTTGGGAACAGTCAGCCTGAATTAGGGTTTCAGCATCTGACAGGATTTCAGCCTGATTTAATAGGGTTTCAGTATCTGACAGAGTTTCACATTCCCTGCTCAGTTTCTCCCACATTCATTAAATAAATCTATTTATACATAAAAGTACAAAGCTGTGCAATATTTGAATCACTCCATTTGCATTTAAAATCTTTGCTTTATTAGGGGTTTATTAAAGCAACATCTGATAGTGGAAGGATTGCTTTGCTCAGAGTTAAACTTGGCATTGCAGCAGCAAACTGAGCTCCAAGAAAAGGCCAGCCCAGGAATAATGAGAACATTCAAAAATTCCACTTCAAGTGATGACCAACTCTTGTGGAAATAGCATTGCTTGTTTCAGTAAATATAATATTTTAAAAAATCCAATTAAGCCAATAACTAAAATAAATTTATCACCCTGATCTACCAAAAGATCAATGTCTAGGGAAGCAAATTAAATCAATATATTAAAGTAAATCATTTATCTTGCTTCCATAAGACAAACAATGTTGCACGATTTTAAACACACAGTTTAGTTCTGTGTTCCCCACACCTCTCCAAACTGCAGCACAACATAAAATTCCAACTCAAGGATATAATGAATGTTTTATTTTTCTTGGATTAAGAGCTGAAAATGTTGTGACAATTTCCACATCGTGTTGGTTATCAAACCCTGCATTGAAATTCTCTTGTTCAAGGATGGGGGGGGAAATATTTTGGTACAGGTGATGTTTGTAGAGCTTCACATCAAAAGAGGCACCTGGAAAAGGCTGAAATCAGTGCACAGCACTAACACAGGCACCCACCTCAGAAGAGACACATAAATAATTCAAGACCTAGGTGACTTTCAAATTCAGATTAAACTTCTTGTAGCAGCAGGTTCTTTTGCATCACCCAAGGGTACCCAAAAAGCTTCTCTCATTTCTCTAACGTGGGGGAGATGCTACAACTGATCCACACAAACCCAACTGTGGGAAAATTCTCCTCCCTCAGAAAACCAAAGCTTATTCACCAGCTCACCAATCCACTTGCTTCAGCTTCCAACTCAAGAGGGTGACAAACAAGAAAGGAATGCAATTCTCCAAAAAAATCCTGCTTTTCAATTTAGTTTTTGCCATCTTACCCTCATAGGTTTCCAGGATGTGCACGGTGTCCCCAATCTGTAAGGAGAGTTCATCTGGTCCCCTGGCATCGTAGTTGTAGAGAGCTGGACAGAGTTGGAAAACTGCTGTTAGCACAGGCAGACAACAATTCCAGCTGTTTCATCACATCACTGCTTTTATTACTCATTACTGCCATTCTGAATCTTTTTGTAAAAAAAAAATTGCATTCTATAAAAATTCGACCAATTCTTAATTCCATTTATAATTCCCTTTGGAACAAACCCCCCATCAACAATTTCACTTTCTAAAGCTGTCCCTCACTGCGTTTAAAATGTTTTGCTTCTTCATGGCAATACACTCAATTTTTGTTGTATTTGCCAGCTTTCCACAGCACTTTGTGTCAATTTTAAGCAGTTCTACAAAGAGCTGCTCTGTCTTCCCCTGTCAGCTCAACACACAGAAAACTTACAAAGTGTCTTTAAAAAACTCAAATTGTCACATCAACATTAAAGGATGATTTCTCAATCATTTCATTCATTTACTGCATGCATAGGAGTTGTAAAATATGATTTTAGAAATTCTGAGAGCCATAATCCATTGGATCACACACAGATCAATCCATAATCTATTGGCTCACCCATAGATCAATCCATAATCTATTGGCTCACCCATAGATCAATCCATAATCCATTGGCTCACCAATAAATAATCCATTGGATCACCAATAAATAATCCATTGGATCACCAATAAATAATCAATAACCCACTGGCCCACCAATAAATAAATCCATTGGATCACCCATAAATCAATCCATAACCCACTGGCCACCAATTAATAATCCATAACATATTGGCTCACCAATAAATCAATCCATAACCCATTGGCTCACCAATAAATAATCCATAACCCATTGGATCATCAATAAATAATCTATAATCCATCGGCCCACCAATAAATCAATCCACCCAGGCTGGCTGGGTCCTTTTCTCTGAAGAACTCCTCTGGCTTGAAAGACTTTAGAGTTAAGAGGTAAATAAATAAATCCAAGTGCACAAGTGGAAAAAAAACCATGGAAAAGCAGTTTGGAAAACAGTGTATAAGGTGGAAGATTATTAATGGAATAAAAACACACTACAAGGTAAAAGGAATAAAGGTCAGGTGCACTGCAGAGACCATTACCACCAGGATTTAAATGAAGGTTTTAGAAAGTAACAGTTTCTACTGACATCAAAACAAGCCAAGCTATTTGTGTTTTAATGTTTTCTTTAATTTTGTCATTATTAGAGACAGATAAACTCTCCCTCCCAGGTATCTGGCACAGGGTATCTGAGAGCCATAAATGTTACCCTGCAGGAGAAGGGGCTCTGAAAAACACCTTAACAAAAATGAGCATTTTAAACTGCTCTGAGCAGAGGGATGATCACAGTGCTGAACACAGAGCAGTGGGAGAGTCTGCTTGGAAACACTCCCCAGAAATATTCTCATTTCAGCTTTTGTGCATAGCGGGGAAAACAAAGTTACACAGCCCTAACTCCTCCAAACTTGTACAATACAAAAAAAAAAAAAAACCCAACACCAATCCTTGGGATGTTTACTGAGATCCCTTCAATGCTCACAGCTCAGCCAAGGGGCCCCTGGGATGTTCACACATCCAGAAATGAATCCAGGGACAGTCTCCCACCTCCAGGACCCTGACAAGCAACTTCACTGACTCACACCAGACATGCCAGCCAGGAAAAAAATCTGCATTATAACAGATTAAAAACCGGTCCTCTACTCAATTCACACTTCAGCTGAGCATTTCTCCAGCATTTAAGTGGGGTAACGCTCAGGATCAAAGGCAGCAATGAATAAAAGGCACTAAAATTTATGCCCAAGAGTGCTAAAACTGGAGTCTGTCACAACAAGGAAGGTCAGGCAGCAGGAGCTGCAGTGGAATGACCAATTCTTGTGACAGAAGATGACAAACAGCCATCAAATGGTAATTACTGCCCACGCCAGCTCCCACTGACCTCAACTGACTGAGGAGCCAGGGAGGGGTGATTTATCTGTAAAAAAATATGTGTGAAAAATATGCCTGCAAGAGAAAATAAATCACATTTCTGGCTTCCAACAGCATTGACAGATCGGGAAGCAAACAAACCAAAATAACTATAAAGTGCATTCCACCCCTGTGATTACAAAGCAAGGCTTGGACTGCACCACAAACTCCCCTGCAAGGAGCAGGTAACTCCTTCTCACTGGAAGGTTTTTTATGCACAGTGGCATCAAAAGGTGTTGTGATAGAAGATGTTTGATTGGAGCAAATGACAAGGCTTTAATTAAAGGAAAAGACAAAGTTTGGAGGAGTAAAGCATGAAACTGGTATGTTTCCATTTTGTCTTATCAACTGTATCCTGAGCTGTCATTTAAAATATTTAAAAATCTGAGGTATAGCTTTCTATTTTTTAAGTTTTTTTTTTTTAACTGAAGTATGTTTTGGTTAATTTAAAAAATCCAACATCCACACGAGAATCCCAAAGTGCCAAAAGCACAGGATTAAGTGTGGGCACAGAGAGAGGTATTTTTTCAGCTCTAAGAGTTGATAAAGAAATGAGCAATGAACAGGGCATTACAGTAATTGCACCAAACCCCCATTTCCCATTCAAGAACACAAAACAAACACCTCTGTGAGCTGCACTCATTAATCTGCACACAGCAGAAAAATGAGGGGGCCAGCACTAGAAGAATCAGTGGTGGAAACAAAAACAAAAAGCAAACAAAGGTAGCATCAATTTATACTGATAAAGCTTTTTACAAAAGGTGAGATATCTTAAGATAGCATAAAGATGTTCCAGAGTAATATTCCCTGGTATTACTTTGCTTTAAAGGCTGTATTAATCATTCTGAACTCCTGAATGAACCCAAACTCCATTTAACACATTACCTGCTTTATTTCACAGGACCTTTAAAAAAGAAAAAAAAAATCCCTAAATCCTAACTATGCTTTTTCAATAAAAGCAGACAAATTGCAGAGGTGAAAGCAAAGTCTTTTGTAAATTCCCTGGTACTAAAAGACACCTGAAGGTTTTCCTATTTTTTCTAAAATGAAAGCAGATGATTTAAGTATTCAGAGAGATTGCTCAGTCCTCTGCTACTCACCCAGAGGAGTTTCACATTTCTACACCTGAGGCTAATTGAGAAGCAAAAGGGAAAAAGCAGTGTTTAAGTCGAGTTGTACCTGAGAACTGTTAAAGACAATTATTTCATGTGTACATTAACCAAGGGTAGATCCTCTCACCTTCACCTTGGGTTTTGTTATTCCTGGTCTCACCAAGCTTGATTCAGAGTTCTTTCTTAATATTTTAATTATTCTGTTACCCAAACATTCCCAAAAAAAATAATTTCCTGAAGAGAGGAGAAGCCTGGAGAAATTCTCAGATCTGAAGTTACCACCAAGCTAAACGAGAAAATCCAGCTCGAGGTTCCTCCTGCCCAGTGATGCTCTAATCTTATTGATTAAATCATGAATGTGACTTTTATCACAGGATTAGCCCAAATCCCACAACTTCAAGTAGATAGACAGGATTTATCACCACTTTCCCTTACAAAGGTGAGGCAGTTCCTTTCACTCCTCCTCTCTGGGAGCAGCAAATTCCTGGAACACGCAATGGCTCAGCTGCAAACTCCTCCATCACTGCACAGGGCATCTGTTGAGGGTGAGAGCATCCTAAAGCAGCCTCTGGGACCCCTGAGGCTGAAATCTGAAATCCCTGCAATGCCAGCCTGCCTCCCCTCTTCCACAGTGAGGACACAAAGAGTGAAGGGCCACCAAGCTCTTCTAAGCACCAGCAGACACCTCAGGTTTCACACCAGAGCAATGTGCTCTGCATCACATTTGGTGTCTCGTCACTCACCACCCAAGGAGAATTCATTAATAAGCTGAAAAAACTTCAGAAATCCAGAACAATCACAAAGTTGGGGCCTGGTGCCTTCCCAAAGTGCAACCACCCTGCTGAGTCCTGCTGGCAGAGCTTGAGGAGAACAAAAAGATGCTCATTTGTCCTTTCTACACTCATTAAAAAAAAAAAACAGAAAGAAATAACACCTGGAAAAAAGGGGGATCGGGGGGACCTTGTGGCTCTGCACAGCTCCTGCCAGGAGAGGACAGCCAGGGGGTTTGGGCTCTGCTCCAGGAAAAGGGACAAGAGGAGAGGAAATGTTGCACCAGGGGAGGCTCAGGGTGGACACCAGGAGGAATTTCTCCATGGAAAGGGTGGTCAGGTATTGGAAGGGGATGCCCAGGGAGGTTTGGAGTCCCCATCCCTGAAGGTATCCAAGGAAGGACTGGAGGTGGCACTCAGGGCTCTGGAATGGGGACAAGGTGGGATCTGGCACAGCTTGGCCTTAAAGATCTCGGTGCTCTTTTCCCACCTGAATAAATCTGGGATTCTGTGAAATGAACAGTTCTGGACGAAGCCAAGATTTCCAAGAAGCAAGTTCAGTTTCTTGCTTTCCTTCCTCCCCTCTTCCAAGCAAGATACTTTATTTTTAGGGAGCTAATGAAGTGAGATGCTCTGTCACCATTTTAACAGCTCTCCCCCCCTTCTCCTGGCTGATCTGTATTCAGAGTACTTCACCACCAAGTACTGAGGGTATAAAGCTGAAACTAGTGCTAAAAAATATATATATACACATCGTTATTGACTCTAGCAGCATTATTAATGTGCCATAATGCACAGCTAACAAGAAGCACAATCAAGAACATCCAAATTGATTTTTAATATTAAGAAGTCCATTAAGTGAAACACCCTGGATGCAAGGAGTAATCACATCACCCCGAGCTCTCAACACTGGCTCTTGCAGAAAAAGCAAGATGCTGATTTAGACTAACACAAAACATTATCCAGAGGCAGATGTCTTGGCACCTGTCTTGTGGTAACTCAGAATCACAAATCAAGTGAGTTTTGATGCTCCCTCAGACCTCCTACATTTCACTGAGGAGCTGGAACTTGGCTCCTGCTCTGGTACCATCCCCCAGGAAGGCAAGGACAGCATCTGAGCTGTGCTCACCCAAAAAACAATCTGTGCCTCAAGAAAGGATTTCAGAGCTTGGAATTAAGCAAAACTCCAAACCACCTCTACTCGTGGTTATTAGAAAATTTGGCAGAGCATCAGATGTGCCTGGGCTGGTGGTGAGTCAGGCCACATCCTCCAGCTGAGGGTCCCCAGGGGACCAGAAGGGACCAGAAGGGCAGCCCCAGGAGATGTCCCAAATTCAGCCACAGAATCCCAAAAAAATCAACAGCAAGGACAACCACAGAAGCCCCAAAACCAGCCACAGAATCCCAAAAAAATCAACAGCAAGGACAGCCCCAGGAGATGTCCCAAATCCAGCCACAGAATCCCAAAAACTCGAATGGCCAGGGCAGCATCAAGAGACACCCCAAATCCAGCCACAGAATCCCAAAATGTCTAGGTTTGGAAGGGAGCTCTGGAGATGATCCAGTCCATCCCCCTGCCAAGGCAGGTGGCAGGAGCACATCCAGGAGGGTTTGGAGTTTCTCCCTGGGAGAAGGAGGCTCCAGGTCCTCCCTGGCAGCTCCAGTGCTCTTCCACCCTCCTGGAGAGGAGCTCCTCATGTTGAGTGAAACATCTCCTGTTTTAGTTTATGTCCAACCACAACACACACACACGTGCAACATCCCAAACGTCACAAGCTCACACTCAAATCCAGGGAAAGGGATTTAGAAACCATCAAGTCCTTCCCAACACAACACTCCAGGCTAAACCCACACCAATGATGTCAAAGTTCCCCTGGCCCAACTTGGTGCTCCAGAGCTCCCTGAGAACATTCCTGAGGCATCAAGCCCCTAATTCTTCAAGCATCTCCTCTGCCATGGCAGGAAATTCTTACTGCACTAAGAGGGTGTCTTTTACTAAGCATTACTACAGCACTGAGCTTAATGGCACAACTGTATTTTAACAGGTATTTCAACAACCATAAAAATGAAGTTCAACACACTGGAACTCCTCTTGCACTGCTGTGGAAACAGGAAAAAAAAATTACAATTCACTGCAACACCGAGCTGATGATGCAGAGCAAAGAGCCTAAAGCAAGGAGGAAATGAGGTGATGGGAAGATGCTTTCATTTCCTACTGTTCTTCCTCCTCAGTATTTCTACAAGGGAAAACAAAATCAAAATTCCTCTGTTCCTGTCTCAGGAAAGCCTCTGGAATGGGAAAAAAGGATGAAGGGAGTTTGAGGCTTTTTACACATCAAATCTGACTCAATTTCTTTTTCTTCGCCATGACATTATCAGGCTGCATCCAACAGTAAGAGTACAGACCCCAAGTCAAAGAAACCCCGAGGAACTTGTTCTGTTTTCCCCGAAAGAACACCCAGAGAGAGGAATGACCTCCTGAGACCCCAGCAATACCTTCCCCCTCTCCCCCAAAACAGGGCAGAAATGGGAAATCGCTTTTCCTGAATTTGTACCTCACGCCGGAATTGGGGGAAAACGTCACCATGGGAGCCAGTCAAACAGCGCTGAATGCATTCAAAGATAAGAGCAGCATTTTGCAAAAACAGGGAAAAATTGTTTTGCTCCAAAGCAGGGGCAATCACATGCTCCAGGCAGCTTCCAGCCGACTTGGCTCGGCCACTGGCCCTAACAAAGGGTCACTGTCCAGCACTGGGGCACTCTCACAGAGAGTTCATATCCTTGAAATTCTAATTTCCCCACCTCAGAGAATCCTGTCAACCCATACCAATTTTTGTTTTCACTCTGGAAAAAAATAAGGAAAAGTAACTGGTACGATCCCACTACTCATTAAAGACCTAGCATCACGTTTTACTCCATAAATTCAGACTTCTGGGAAGGGGGAAAACCACAGTAGGGGAACACCCTAAATCTCTGCTTCCAGACCCTGAGCTCCACAATTTTGGCACTATAAGAACACACCTGTACATTCACAACCATTTACTTTATCAAGAGTTAATTTCATAATTCTAAAGCCTTTTCTAGCCTAATCACTGAATATTCTGAGTTGAAAGGGACCTACAAGGATCATCAACTCCAACTCTTTTTTTATTATTATTATTTAAATTGTCAATGATTTTTAATATGTATATAGTGTAATAAAGTAATATTTCAAAGTTGGTGTAGCCCAGTAATCAATCCCAGACATACACAGGAATTCCCAGGTGAGAACTTGGCTCCCCACTGCTAAGGCACCCTTCAAGCCTGCTGATACACATCAAAAATAACAATTATACTTCCTTCCCTCACTGCCCTGAGCCTCCAAATTGCCCTTTTTAATTCAGAATAATTCAAAGCTGTAACTCCTTCCTTTCCAAGCAAAATCATCCAAGGAAAATGTATTTTAAAAACTCCCTGATGGTCACACATTAATGCCAGGAGGGCGATTAAGGTGCCACTAACCCCGCAGTATCTCGCTCACCTCTGCTGTAAGAAAGAGAGTATTTTAATTATTCTTTGCCCCTTTTTTGGTGGGTTATTTTCCCAGCACCACTCCAAGAATTCCCTGCAAAGGGGGGAGGCATTAGCAGCCAGCACATGCCCTGGGCAGAGCAGGGGCCAGAGCCAGCTCCTGGCCAAGGAGCAGATCCATGCTGCTCCTAGCACTGCAAACAACAGCTTAAGGGACTCATTTCCCTGCCATGATTCCCCAAATCTGCTTCAATGTCTGTTTGGAAAGCTCCAACAGGGAGCAAAGTTAGTGCTAGACTGGACAGTGTGACTTTCACCTTAGAAAAATGCAGTATTTTTTCAGAGAGGGAAGCCAATGTTTTAAGATCAGTGGTTATTTCTCAACTCTTCAACTCATCTCCACTTGCAGCACCTCTACCTCAAAACAGAACTACTAAAAAACGAAATTAATGACAGCCAGCACACTTCACACTCAACTCATGTCCAGCAAACCAGCTCGTTTTTGATCTATAAATCACACATTTGCCCTCTGAGACACCAGGAGCACTCATCAGTGGGACCTGCTGGGAAATGTGAGGAGAATATTTGTGCCATTTTCCTGGAGGAATCTAACTCAGTCCTCTTACTAAGTAGCTTTTTGTGTTCTGGAGAAAAACAATTTAAACTTTTAAAATGCTTCTTGCTCCATGAATGACTCAAGAGCAAAAGGAAGCTGCTGCATGCAAAGGTAACAACACAAATTTTGTCACATGCAGATGCAGCAAAAAGGGAAGCAATTGTAGAACTCAAGATTCATTAATGATCTTCAATATTTTACTTTTCACTCAGTTTACCCAGGCATTTCTCAAAGCTATCACTACCCATATCCTGAAAACTTAAGCTAGCACGCAATTATTCTAGTTCCTCTCCACAGAATTATTTCATATTTTCAACACTTTTTATAAAATTGTTATGGAAGTATCTAGACAGCCCTTTACAAATATAATACATGAACTCCTGGTCTTAAAAGTTTATATTTTGATTTAAGATCAGCATGCTGTGTTATAGATGGTATCACACCCAGACTGTGAAAGTTTGTAGTTACGCCAATATTTTAAATATTCAAGCCCCAAAAGTATTAAAACTCCTGGTTTTCAGCCAAGAACACGTTCACCTTTGTGTGCTCTAACGGTGGAAACTGCAGCTGTTGCAGGAAGCCCAAACTGAACTTTCTGTGTTTAAGGCAAAAATCTGAACCAGTTCCATCAGTCATCACAGCCCAGTACATAAACAGAGGCCTCCTCTGCAGCACAAGTAATTGATAAAAATCTATTAATAAATCGCTTCAAGAATACATTCAACTAGAAAATCAAACCAGAGCTGAACCCACACAAAACTTCCAACAACGTCAGCAGCACCACAACTGAGTCATTCTCTCAAGTCTTGACTAAAATGTGCTTATCTGGCTAGATCCAGTCTTTATTTTTTGGGAATAAGAATTCCCTCCCCACAGAGCTCAAAGCAAGATACTTGAAGAGTCAACTGATTCTTACAGAAGGTTTGGGATGTTTTTCCCAAAACCACTTTGCTAATCTTTTAATGATTCTGAGATCATCCAACAGTGAACCCAGCAGCAGGGTCACTATGTCCCATGTCCCCAAGTGCCACATCCACACGTTTGGGACACTCCCAGGGATGGGGACTGCACCACCTGCTGGGACCCCGTTCCCAGCTTGGTTTAACCAAGCCTTTGCCAAAATCTTGCACAAGCACCACCCCCATCAACATCCCAAAACTGGGATTGAGCAGGAGAGGCACCAGACAGAACCCAAAGTCCAATTCCCATCATCAGCACTTAATCAAGACCTTATAAAAAAATTCCTCACCCACGAGCACCTCCTGGAGCTGTTCAGGGCAGCAATGAGCAATCCCATCTAACTGCAGATGTCCCAATTACCAGATAAACATCTCATGTGTTTTTTAAATCCTTTTAAGAGCCTTAGCTCCAGACAAACACTCAAGAAAACAACCAACAAATACAAATAAAGTGTAGTGTAATAAATACCAAAAAAATATATCTGGCTGTGCATCAAAAAGCTTGGGGTTGGTGTTTTGTCCCATTTGACTCACACACTGTGGAAACCACTGGCCAAGAAATATTTCTGCACCACAAAAAATCTGTTCTCATCTCCAGCCACTTCAGTGTCAGCACAGACAGCTGTTTCCTCACCAGAAAAGCTCAATGACTGAAATCTCTAGAAAAAGGATCTTTATCCAGTGCTTTGTCACATGTCATTAAATTAATTTTACAAAGGAGTCAATGCCAGCTGTTGGTGAGGCAGTCCCAGTGCTCCAGGAATTCTGAGCTGCCCCTGTGCACACTCCTGCCATGGCCTGGACAAAATGTTTGGCTCTTTATGCCCAAATGTCAGTGAGCAGCACCAAAAAAGGTCAGAGCAGCCCAGTGGAGGTGGCAGGGGTGGCACACAGACTGTCAGCAGCTACAGAGGTGCTGCTGACAGGGAAGGACAGAGCTGGATTCTGCCATGCCAAACACAAACCTTCCACAGATCAACTCCCATGTCAAACAGAAGCCAAAATACTTCCAATTTTTTTTTTTAATTAAATTGCCACAAACTTTTTTTTTCTAACCAGTTTGAGTCACACCATTTACCCTTCACATTAGAAACTTCGGAGATCAATTCACAAAAGGAAAAAAAAAAACAAAATAAAACCAAAAAGCAAACCCACATGCTATACCAAGCTCAGACAGAAGGAAATAAAATAGGCTCTCAAGTCTTCTCCACCTAAGATTCTTGGTCAAAGAAAGTGATGGATTGATGGAAATACCAACACCTACCAGTCATGGCAAGAAAAATATAACAAGTAAGACTAAGGCAGCATAACAATGGGAAAAAAGGTGAGAAGGAAAAAAGGCATTCCTGCAGGGATGACAAGACAACAGGTGATGCCTGCAGAAACTTGGTGGGAATTTGTAAGGACAAAAGAAGAGAAACAAAGGGGGGAAAAAAAAGAGGCTGGACACCAGGTAACATCACCACTACCTCTGGTTAGGCAGAGCACACTAAAAGCTTGAGTGTAAGCACTGTTTTCTATTTAAAAGCTAGAAATGAGCCATGGAGTGATGCAAAAGAAAATAATTCTCCCACAGCACCCGAAAGCAGCAGGAAAAAGTCAAAGTCAATCAAACGACAGCTGCTGGACACCTCCTCAAAACAGTAATTAAAGATTTCTTGTCATGTTGATGTTAGCCTTCACTCATACACTCCCACTTTGAGAGATTAACCTCATATTTATCAACAGAAACATTCCCACAGGCCCTTATCTCTAACTTCCCTGGCCCAAGTGACACATTTCACCATCTCTGCACAGTGCCTCCTTCACAGGACAGCACTTCCAGGAGATTCCAAGCCACTGCCTCATTAATCCCCAGCCCTGGCAGGGCAGGATTTGCTCACTGCAGTCATAGGCACAGCAGATTTCTCTGCATCCTTTTCAATCCTCCACCATCTGCCTCAAGACTCACAAACTCCAATTCTCATCAGCAGCTTCCATCTGCCTCAGCACGGGGAGATTTCCTGCAGCAGGCTCTGCTACAGGAGAATTTTTCCTATTACCAGTTGCTTCCACTTCCATTTCTGATCCACAGCCACTGCACACTCTGCAAGATGCAACTTCTCAATAAAAGCACCCAACTCCATGCCCTGAACCATGCCCTGCTGCCAGCATCTTTTCCTGCAGAGCAGGAAGATGCTCAAGGCTGAAGCAGCAGCTGGGAGGCAGGGAAGGAAGGCAAGAGTGGAGCTTCCCATCATCCAGGGAAGGAAGGCAAGAGTGGAGCTTCCCATCATCCAGGGAAGGAAGGCAAGAGTGGAGCTTCCCATCATCCTGTACCTCTGCCCACCCCCAGAGGCACCAGCAGTGCTGGGATTTGGCCATGCTCTCCCTTAATTCTGGTTTTTCCTTTTTATTCCATACATGAAAATTGGGAAAACCCTCCTAACACAGCCCAGTTGAAGGTTTTTGGGCATGGTGTGGACTCATCTGTTCCTTGTCCTTCGGAGACACTCAAGTCCTGTTCTGAGTTCTGGTTTTTACTTTTTATGGTGTGGACTCATCTGTTCCTCATCCTTCTGAGATACTCAGGCCCTATTCCAAGTTCTGGTTTTTCCTTTTTATTCCATGTGTGAAAATAGGGAAAACCCTCCTAACACAACCCAGCTGAAGGTTTTTGTGTACAGTATGGACTCATCTGTTCCTTGTCCTCCCAGGACACTTGGGTCCTGTTCCGAGTTCTGGTTTCCCTTTTTATTCCATGTATGAAAATGTGGAAAACCCTCCTAACACAGCCTAGCTGAAGGTTTTTGGGTATGGTGTGGACTCATCTGTTCCTTGTCCTTCTGAGACACTCAAGTCCTGTTCTGAGTTCCGGTTTTTCCTTTTTATTCCATACATGAAAATGGGAAAACCCTCCTAACACAGCCCAGCTGAAGGTTTTTGGGCACAGTGTGGCCTCATCTTCCCTGGTCCCCCAGGACACTCGGGCCCTTTCCCTCCCAAATGTTATTTTATTCCATCCAGCTCCCAGCCGGGCCGGCACTTCCGTGCTTTGTTTGGATAAGCAGGAGGAGGAAGGCAGAGCAAACACAAACACCTCAGGCTGCACTTGCAGAAGGCATCTCTGTGCCTCAAGAGGCTCTCAGGTATTTCAGAGGCTCTGTGTTGGAAAGCTAAATATTGAGAATTTTAGATTTCTGGTTTGAAAGGCACACACCCCAAAAAAACATTGCATTCGAACAAAAAACAGGCAAAAAAAGCTTCCAAAATTAATTAATAATAAAATTTTAAGTGTCTAGTTTAAATCAAAGTATGTAAACTCACATAGTAGAAAACTTAGATTTTAAAATTTTAAAATATAGTAATATATATAAAACTAAGTAAGTTTTAAAGCAGTAACTAGCCCTTCTTCACCTTCTTCATGAGTATAAGCAGTATTTTGCAATTAAAAAGTCCAGAGTACAGATCATGAGTAATTAGTTAAGTTAAAAATAAAAACAAAAAATAATTTGTGCCATTTCTTAAAAAAAACCTAATAAAAATAGATACAAAATCATTTTGCAACTCATTAGCAAAAGACTGCAAAACTCACAAGTTTTAAAACTGTAGTATAAATAAGAAATAATAAACATCTAAATCCCAAACCACAAAATACCATTTCAAACACTTTCAAATCTTAATCCAAACCCAAACAAAAATTAAAATAATAATAATAATCATCAAGATTTGCTCTGCACTCTCTTCAGTCACAAGTGCGTGCACCCTGCACTGCCAAATATTCCAAATGCTCCAGGAAGCTGTGCCAGAACAGCCAGGAACTCCCCAGGTCAAGCCAGGAGGTTCCTCCTCAAGGGAGATCATTCCTCTTCATTTGGGACTCCTCAGGGATAACAAATTTTCCCAAAACCCCCAGACCTGCTCAGCCAGGCATCTGCTCCAGCAGGTTTTCCACCTCAATATTCAATAATTCGTGCAGCACATCCATAAAAGTGGCACAGCCACCACGAGAGCAGGGATGTACAAACAGAGTGCCTCAAAAACCCAAGTGCCTACAAGCACAAATGTTGATTATGTACAATTTTCTACCATTCCCATTCAGAAATCACACAGCAAATCCTGTTCCACTCCCTTGTTGGTATTTTCTACTGGGGAACACAAAGACATTTTGCTACTCCAACACCCTCAAGGCAAAATCAGCCACCAAAACCCTCTGCAAACACATTCTAAAAAGGGTTGTGCTGAAATAATATAAGCAGCACTCGAAATAAAGCAGCAGGGCTAAAAAAAAAAAAATACAAAAACCCCCAAATTCATGTATGGCAGCCAATGGTTGCTCCAGCTCTTCATCCATCTGTTTGTTTTGTTACGTATAGGGTACATGATTACACATAATAGTTCTCAATGCAACTATTTCAGTTTAGTTACAAAGCTACACGGAGCAGAAAAATATTTCCAGAGATATTTCACATTTCTGCTGATGAAACTGAAATGCAGCAACTGCAGCTTCTTGTACCACAAATCTTTACATCAGAAATCAGATTTAATGCACAAATTACATAAACATACCCGATAATTCTATAAATACATAAATGTTTGCACAACTACAGTCTGAAAATGGAAAGTTTCAGAATTACAAGAGTTCTCTTATTGAACACTTTTTTTGGTTTAGACAGGGTGTGTTTTCAATTCCTCCTCCCCCAAGCTAAAGGAGGAAAGTATTCCAATAACTCATCAAGGAATTCATTAAAGCCTTACTCAGAAAATTACTATTGTCAGAACAGCCTTGGGGGCCACCACAGGGTAGAAAACAGAACTAAAATCGCTTTTAAGTTTAATAAAAAAGAAAAAAATCTGACTTGTCAGTGGTCCACCACCCTGCCAAAGAATACCCATAAGTAGGAGCAGCTCCACAGAATATTTTGAGGAAGTTTTGGACTTGAAGCAAGTCAAAGGGGAGAGGCAAAGCTGACACCTTGGATGGAATAAATACTTGAAAACTGGATTAGAGGCAGTCCCTTGTTGGAGCCTCCATTCATTAAAGAGGATTCAGCCCCAGCTATTTATCTCCAGCTGGACACATCCCCAGGTGTTTAACAAGAGCTATTGGATTTCAGTCCTGCAGGACCACACCGAAGGATTAGACAAAGCAAAGGACCCTCCACATGCTCAACAGGCAGCACAGGACAAACTCTAGGAACACCAATATTTACAGGAAAAATTATCCCAAGTCTTACTCCTGTAGCTGCAAGCTGCAGAGGGAATTCCTGGAAAAGGTTTGATTTTAAGTTGTCTGTTTTGCCCCACCCCGAGTTTTGCCTTTGCAGAAAGGAAAATGCCTTTGTAACACAGAGAAATCTGTGCCAAGTGTGGCAAGGAGCCCAAAATCAGCATTGTTTGAGTGCACCTAGGTCAGGCATTTCCAACAGAACAGATAAAAGGATAATTACAAAACCCGCCAAGGTGCTACTTGAAGTCAGAGAATTCCACAATGGTTTGGGTTGAAGGACCTTAAAGCTCATCCCATTCCACCCTCTGCCACAGGCAGGGACACCTTCCACCATCCCAGAGTGTTCCAACCCCATCCAGCCTGGTCCTGGACACTTCCAGGGATGGAAATACCAAAACAAACACCTTAAATCAGGCCCCTGACTACTGTAACTGCCATATCTGCATACCATGTAAAATGGAAAAATCTCACTTTTCTACCTCATTTTTTATTTTCTAGGAAAAAGAGTAAAATCCCCAGCTGAAAATTCCCTAAACGGACTGAAAACTTCCTTTGCAAAGTTCAATAAAAGCTCTGTGTTATGGCCATAGGCAGCTGGCTACCTGCTGAAATCAGTTTGTGCCTTATGAAAAAAAAAATAATTCCTGGAAAATCCCATCAGGAATCATTTCTCAGAACAATCCCAGCTTGTAATGTTGTTGCTGACCTGGATGAAAACAAACAGGAGTCCACGCTCCCTTCCACTTATCTGGTAAGGTTATCCCTCTCCAATCTGCTGTTTGCAACGAGTGTTTATTGACAGAGAACAATAGTGGCTGCTGAGCAAACTGGGAGGAGCTGGGCACAAGTCTGCAGTCCAACTCAGGTCATTCCTGCAGGAAAAGGTGTGGTGCATCTTCCAGCCCCTGCCCTCTGCTTCAGGAGGTGCCAAGGATAGGGCAGCACAGAAATGCAACCCTCAGCAAGCAGGGAATTAAAGGGTATTGGAAAATAGAAGCATGGAATGGTTTGGGATGGATAATAAATATCATTAGTGCCACTCCTGCCATGGCAGGGACATCTCCCACTGTCCCAGCTGCTCCAGCCTGGCCCTGGGCACTGCCAGGGATCCAGGGGCAGCCCCAGCTGCTCTGGGAATTCCATCCCAGCCACTCCCCACCCTCACAGGAAACATTTCCTTCCCAATATTCCATCTAATCACATTCTCTGTCATTTTAAAGCCATCTCCCCTTGTCCTGTCCCTCCATCCCTTGCAGAGTTTCTCTCCATCTTCCTTGTCAGTTCCTTCAGGCACTGTAAGTCCACAATGAGGTCACCCCAAAGCTTCTCTTCTCCAGGCTGAACAATCCCAATTCTCTCATCATTTCCTCCCAGCAGAGGGATGTAACAAATAAAACCTGAGCTGGGTGTCCATAGGATGGCTCTAAGAAATTGAACCTGCATGTGCTCACTCCAACACTGATCAATGCAGCAGCAAATCTTCCATGCACACATTTTACACTTCCACTTTTGCTCCACAGGCTTGGGATGTGTCACAGCACATCCCTGCCATCACTGACAGAAGTCACCTGTCCTGTCCTGCCAGGCAGCTCCAAACCTCCCAGCACACCATCACTAAAATCACCAAGATTCATTCCAAAGATGCATCTTTCTCCATCTCCTTCAAATGTTTCCTTCCCTGCTCTGAGGCACAAATATGCACAAGATCATCACCTTAAACAAGAGTCTCCACATGCCACCACAGCTCCCCACAGCCTGGACTGTGACTCCAGGGTTCCAAAAAAGCCTTAAATCTGACCTACAGCACCACAGTCCTCCCTGAAGCAGCAGAAGAGAAGCAGCAGCACTCAGCTGTAGGATTTCCTCTTGACAAATCCTTATCCCCCCACTTCAGAGAGACATTACAAGAGCAAAACTCAGCTACAAAACTCTTAAATCATGATCATTGCACCACCTTAGTCCACCAGCTCCTTAAAGAGCTCCCCTAATAATAAAATGTATACATTTCTGTGTACCTGGTGTGAAGGTATTTCCATAAACCCCTTTGGAAAAGCTTTCCCAATCTCAGAGAGGCACTACAACACCCTGACCATGAAGTGTGGCCAATGTCCCCACCTAAAATTAGGCTTGGTATTATTTGCCAAGTCATGACACACAAGAAAAATTCACCAGGAACAAACAAAAATACTGGAACTCACTGAATTTGGAAAAAAATTCCAAGACCATCAAGTCAAAGTCCAATCCCCATCTCCACTTTGTCACCAAGCCCAGAGCACTGAGTGCCACATCCAGTCCTTCCCTGGACCCCTTCATGGATGGGGACTCAAGCTCTGTAACTGGGAAGAGTTCTCCTTTTACATCTCACCATCCAAGGGCACATAGTATTAATTTTCTGTTCCACCATTTACTCAATTTAAAAAAAAAATAAGCTACCACAGCAGTGGTCTGATTACTTCATACGAACATAAACCTTTGAACACAAAGGCATTTTAAAAACCATACTTTTATCCACAGTAGCAGCAGTTCTCAGCCCAAACAAAAAGGGGCAAAGAACAGGAGAATTCAGGATTTGGAAGCTACCACAGGCACTGTGCACTGTCTCAGAGGCGCTGGCCAGGCTCCCAGACCTCCCAAAGCAGCTCCTTACATCCCTTCTCCCCAGGAGAAGGAAAAGCACCAAAATTACAAATCTCACATCACACTAAAAGCAAGGCATGAGAGACTAAGCAGCCACACTCCATGGCCACTGTGTGACACTGAGGGGACACAAACAGCTCTCAGGACCCTCTGATGTCCCCGTGGAGGAAGCCACACACCCATGAGGTCCCTTCCACAGAGCCACACTCCTCCCCACCAGCTCAGGGCGAGGGATGAAAGGCAGGATTGAGATGAAGGCCAAGGAGGAGCAGGGAAAAGCTCCTCCAAGGAAGCTGATGATGCCCCCGTTCTGCCTGGCTCCCCACAGGTTACCCTGATGTCCCTATGATCCCATTAGCTCCACACCCATTCCTCCTGAACTCGCTCAGGAAGCGGAGCTGAGTCACTCTCCAGCTGCCTGCTGAGATAATGCCTCTGCACAGAGGCTCAGGGCAGCAAATTCACTTCAGAGGCACGCAGGGCATCCAGCAGCATCCCCAAATCCCACTGTGGGAGTGCTCCTTCACACACCTGTGTCCTACCAGCTGGCACTACAGGCTCCTTGGCATCACTCCTCCAGCTGCACCACAGCCAGCGGATCTTCGCCTCTTGAGATGTTACAAAAACTCTGTTGTGCACAGGGCTATACCAGAGGAGGGGGAGAAGGGATTTAAATGTGTTATATAAGCATGTGTGTGTGTTTTCTATATACACAACTCTGCATACAGACATACGTACATTTCTGAGTTCCCACTGCTGTGAAATAAACATAGCCACAACACACCTTCCTAATATTTCTGCTTGGGGAAGTGTCCACAGAGAATCCCAGAATATTTGGGGTTGGAAGGCAACTCTGGAGATGATCCACTCCATCCCACCTGCAGCAGAACACACCCAGGCGGGTTGGGATGTCTCCACGCCCTCCTTGGGCAGCTGTTCCAGAGCTCTGCCACCCTTCATGGAAAGAAGCTTTTCCTCATGGTGAGGTGGAACTTCTCCTGGCTTAGTTGACAGCCATTGCTCCTCACCCTGCCACCGAGCACCACTGGAGTGACTCCATCCTTTTGGAGATATTTGCATGGATTGATGAGACACCCAAAGCCCTGCACATTATGTTTCACTAAGTCCCATTAGCATTTCTATTAGGGATTTTCTCCCTGGCAGACAATACTGAGTCAACATCAACCCCAGGACTAACCATG
Organism: Lonchura striata; assembly: GCF_050655825.1. NCBI lineage: Eukaryota > Metazoa > Chordata > Aves > Passeriformes > Estrildidae > Lonchura > Lonchura striata. The sequence goes on along the minus strand of NC_140708.1, from coordinate 38,544,757 downwards.
GCAAATAGGAAAAAAAAATATTCTCAAGTCTGAATTTTCAGGTTAACAGTGCTGTCTCCAATTCTGTTTGGGACTACACAACTGTTGCATCAACTTCTCCATCTCCCACAACCTGCAAAAGCTAAAACATCAGAAGACTCACAGTGTGCTTTCTTAACAACCTTTCTTAAAGGTCCATAAAACACATAGAACCAAACTGAATATTCATTTTCTTTAGAGGACACCAAAAAGAAGCTATTCCGCCCAAAGAAGCCTATAACAGAATGGCACAGGCAGTGAATCCAATGTTCAATTAGCTCTAAATTTATCTCCTTGTGACACTTCATCCACTTTCAACCCTCACATCACATCTCTGTCATGCAGCAGAGAAATCCCCGTTTGGTGAGGATCTCTCCCTTCTTGCAGGAAAAAGAAAACAAACTATCAGAGAAACATAAATCTACTATAAAACCATAACAAACACCTCTGCAGAGCAGCGGACACAAAAAATACCAACCAGGCACGTTGCATGGGCTTTTTCAAACTGGGAAGGGTTTTTTACCCTTAAATTACATTTAAACCCACTTTTCTTAGCACACATGCAATCCCCCACACTGGAGATGTAAGTACACTGAAGCTATGTTACGAAACAAATCTATTTCACTTTTTTCTCTCATGCCACTTTCAAATTAATTTCAAGACATTCCTGGAAAGCTGGGCCTGGGCAGTCCCTCCCACCACAGCACCAGCCCTCCTGCAAAAGAGGAACTTGCTTTCGAGTGTCACTGGCTTTAACATCAGCTCATTCTACGTGACAATTCAGTCATTCCGAAATATCCATCCCACCCCACCCGGCAGAAAATTTGGAAACTTAACAAGCGACTGCCATCGGTGGCACTTCTGCTTCCCCGCGCTTGTCCTGCATCCTCAGCGCTGGAATTACCCACAGGTCCCACACACTGGAATTAGGATTTTTCTAGTCATTTTTAAAAGCCAAGCTGTCGTTTTCTAGGGACACACACACAGGATTTAAAATTAATTCCCACAATTCACTCAGGCTTTACTCAGCCTCAGAAACTCCCTTCTTCCTGCTCGCTTTGTCGATGAGGTTTAGCTGTGCATTTCTATGAAAAGTTGTTCCTCACTATCAATCCAACCCAAGAACTGCGGCGGGCATTGAACTTCACGTTTCCAATTTGAATAGTCCGATTTATTATTTCCTTCCCCCACACAAGCGCTCATTCATGCCGCTAAAGTTCTCTGCGCCGCACCGCCGGAATAAAACCTTTTGCTCCGAACGCAACATCGTTAAACTCGGGAGGTTCGTGCCGAGAGAAGCACGAACCTCACCGGGGTTTGGTCCGGTTGAGTCCCAGCGGGGATGTCCGGGCCGGCAGCGGAACAATCCCGCTCTGCCCGGGCGGGACGGAAGGAGCGGGGTAGGAAATGGATCCCGGCGCGCAGGGAAGCCCCGATCCCTACGAGCATCCCAGCCGGGACCGCGCTGCCTGCGCCCCGGCCGGGCAGCGAGAGCCGCCGGGAAAACAAACACCTCGAGCGGCAGCAGCGCAGCCAGGGAGAAAGGCAACTTTCCCTGGCTCCCAGACAACCCCTCAAGTTGCCGGGAGGCGGGCGGGGGAGGCAGGAAGCGGAGGAGAACGCGGCGCTGCACGCCGGCCATCCGCGGAGCCGGGGGCAGCCCCGGTGCGCAACAGGCGCGTCCTCACCTACGCCGTACTTCTCCTCCCTCTTGGTGGGCACCCAGCGGGTCATGGCGCCGGGAGCCGCCGGGATGCCACGGCCCCGCTCCCTACGCCGCCATTTTCCGACCGCGGGACGGGAAAAGTTTCTCCCGACGGCGGAGTCATGTGGTGCGGGCGGAGCCAGCCCGGCCCGGCCCGGCCGCCCTCCGCCCGCGGCTCCGCACAAAGGGAGCGCACGCCCGGCGCCGGCCTTTGGGCGTGCTGCCGCTCCGCCTGGCCCGGATACACCCGGCTGTTCCCACCTGTACCCGGTAAAGTCCCAGCTGCACCCGGTTATATCCTTGTATCCCAGGTGTACCCGGTTGTGGGCCATGCGTGCACCTGGTTATGTCCCAGGTATCTCCCCGCCTATTCCCGGTTATATCCCAGGTACACCCGGTTATGTCCCAGGTGCACCCAGGTGTGTCCCACCTGTACCCGGTAAAGTCCCAGATGCACCCGGTTATATCCTTATAGCCCAGGTGTACCCGGTTATGTCCCAGGTATCTCCCCGCCCCCGCCTATACCCAGTTAAGTCCCAGGTGCACCCGGTTATATCCTTATATCCCTGGTGTACCCGGTTGCGTCTCATGTGTGCACCCCGTTAAGTCCCAGGTACCTCCCCGCCTATTCCCGGTTATGTTCCAGGTGCACCCAGGTGTGTCCCACCTGTACCCGGTAAAGTCCCAGATGCACCCGGTTATATCCTTATAGCCCAGGTGTACCCGGTTATGTCCCAGGTACCTCCCCGCCTATTCCCGGTGATGTTCCAGGTGCACCCGGTTATGTCCCAGGTGCACCCGGTTATGTCCCGGTACCTCCCCGCCTATTCCCGGTTAAGTCCCAGATGCACCCTGTTATATCTGTTTATCCCGGGTACACCCGGTTGTGTGCCATGTGTGCACCCAGTTATGTCCCAGGTCCACCCGGTTATATCCTTATATCCCAGGTGTACCCGGTTGCGTCTCATGTGTGCACCCCGTTAAGTCCCAGGTACCTCCCCGCCTATTCCCGGTTATGTTCCAGGTGCACCCAGGTGTTTCCCACGTGTACCTGGTTATGTCCCGGTACCTCCCCGCCTATTCCCGGTTAAGTCCCAGATGCACCCTGTTATATCCGTTTATCCCGGGTGCACCCGGTTGTGTGCCATGTGTGCACCCAGTTATGTCCCAGGTCCACTCGGTTATATCCTTATATCCCAGGTGTACCCGGCTGTGTCCCATGTGTGCACCCGGTTAAGTCCCGGGTGCCTCCCCGCCTATTCCCCATTGTGTGCCCGGTGCATCTCCATCTAGTCTCGGTTGTGTTTTAGGTGTACCCCGTTATGTCCCGGTACCTCCCCGGCTGTTCCCAGTTACGTCCCAGGTGTACCCGGTTATGCCCCAGTACCTGCCTGCCTATTCCCCGTTGTGTTCCCGGTGCCTCCTTGCCTATTCCCAGTTGTGTCTCAGGTGTACCCAGTTATGTCCCGGTACCTCCCTGCCTATTCCCAGTTACATCCCAGGTGTACCCGGTTAAGTTCCAGGTGTACCCGGTTATGTCGGGGGTTCGGTCTCTTCCACCGGGCAGCACTGACAGAACAAGAGGACACAGTCTCAAGCTATGTCAGGGAAGGTCTAGGTTGGATATTAGGAAAAAATTTTCACCAAAACAATAATAAAGCACTGGAATTGTTTTCCCAGGGAGGTGGTAGAATCACCATCTCTGGCTGTGTTTAAAAAAGATTGGACTTGGCACTTGGTGCTGTGGTCTGGTTGTGGTGTTAGGGCATAGGTTGGACTTGATGATCTCAGAGGTCTCTTCAAAGCTCATTATTCTGGGATTCTGTGTCCTGGTACCTCACCACCTATTCTGGGTTATGTCCCAGGTGCACCCAGTTATGTCCCAGTACCTCCCCGCCTATTCCCGGTTGTATTCCCGGTACCTCCCTGCCTCTCCCTGGTTGTGTGCCAGGTGCACCCCGTCGTGCTCTGCCCCAAAGTCTCTGCCTGCATCCTCCACGGAGGTGCAGCTTTAAAACAAAGGGTTTTTGGAATGTTTGATAGTTGGAGCGGGATGTGGGGCCAGAAGAACACTGGGGTCGAGCGAGGCCGAGTGCGGGTGTTGTAGCTGGGCTGGGAAAAGCCCCGGTACCGATGGGGGGAACCGATGGAGCAGCCCTGGGAGAAGGGCTCAGGCTCTGCTGGTGAGAGCTGGACATGCCCCAACCGTGTGGGGAAAAAACCTCCAGTCCTGGACTGATCCCACGCCAGTATGGAGGAGGCGAATTCTGTCCTTCTGCCCCACCTGCCGAGCTGCCTCCAGCCCTGGGATCCAACATCAAAAGGACGTGGAGATGCTGGAGGAAGTCCAGAGGAGGCCATGGATACACCCCGAGGGCTGGAGCTCCTCTGGAGCCAGGCTGGAAGAGCTGGGGGTGCTCAGCTGGAGAGAAGCAGCTCCAGGGAGAGCTCAGAGCCTCTTCCAAGGGCTGAAGGGGCTCCAGGAGAGCTGGAGAGGGACTGGGGACAAGGGATGGAGGGACAGGACACAGGGAATGGCTCCCACTGCCAGAGGGCAGGGATGGATGGGAAGGAATTTTTGGCTGTCAGACCCTGGCACAGGGTGCCCAGAGCAGCTGTGGCTGCCCCTGGAAGTGTCCAAGGCCAGGTTGGACACAGCTTAAAGATTATAAACCTTCTGATTTCTAGACCCAAGTCCAAAATCCTGTCCAAATCTAGCATCTCCTGCTTAATTAAGTGTGGAATAAATGATTACAAAAGAATAAGCAAGGGAAGTGAAACTTCCTGTTCCACATCCCTGTCATCTTGGAGACATCCAGGACTGTGCTTTAAAAAATAAATAAATTTTAAAGCCTTTAGGAAATAGAAAATAAAGTGTGTAAAAGTCAAGAAACAGCAGAGTGCTAACACTTAAAAGGAATAAAGAGAAGTGAAATGACAGACTGGCTGTCATTTGGTAGGATTAGTCCTCTGACAAAGGGGAAGCCCTTTAGCACAAATTTAAGGATTAAGATAGATCCAGGGTTGAATCTTTTTTCTCCTTATTTTCTTGTGTAGTGTGGATGGCAAAGGACTATTTTCTGCAACAGCACTTTTGCTGTCAGCTTTTGAGATCAAGTGCTCAGAGCTCTGAATGAGTCTGCTCCTCTTCTCATGTACCTTCCCTTTTCCCACCCTTGGGGTTGGTTTCCCAGGAAATCACCAACGTGTTCAGACTCATCCAGGTTTTATTGTAGCTGTCCTGCAGAATCCCAAGGGCTGCTGGAGCCAGCTGCTGCACCTTTCTTCATTCTGCCCAGGAGTGAGGACATCAAAAGGTTCTCAAAGCCATGGCTTGTCCTCGTTCTCCTGCACTAATGGAGCAATGATTTAGGGCCTTCCCAAAGGCAGCTTACAAGGTGTCAGAATCTGTGGTATTGATGATTTCAAGATTGTAGAAAGTCTCTGTCTGTCAGCCCCCTGCCAAAGCAGAAGCCATAATTGGTCTGTGCTGGTTTCCAGGTTGTTTATTCTGTTTATCTCTCACATGTTCTGCTGCCCTGCCCAGCTCTGTCCTGCAGGGCAGCGTGTGGGGCTCTGCCCTCAGTGGGATGTGACAAACATTAAATACCAGAAACTCCCTGGGCTGGATTTACAATAACGTGCCAATATCTGTCACCTACGTTGGACAGTGTGTCCCCAGCCTGAACCAACAGAAAAATGCCAACACCACAGTGAGACATGGAGGGCATGAAGAAGGAGAAAAAGGACAAGGCACACCCAATTTCCTCCATCTTGTCCCCTTTGAACCCCTAATCTAGAATCCTAAAATTTTACTTTTGCACCCGTGCCACACTTAATTATTACTTATATCAAACACTCAGAGCTGGTAATTGATCCTGTAAGGTTGAAAACTCTTTTCCATGGGCAGAGATCACAGCCAGTGTCTCTGGGGGCTCTGTCCAGGGGGGTCCCAGGGCAGCCAGAGGGATGCTCTGGACTCCCACAACAAGGGAGCTCTTTGATTTCACACCTTTATTTTCATAAGGGGAATCAAAGTGAATTGACTGAAATACTGGATGTGCTCACTCTGTGCCTTTAGTCACCTTTGGTTTTTCCACAGCAGGGAAAGTGAAAAGCAATAATATTTACTTCCAGCTATGAATATTACACCCTTTTATACAACTGGTGAGTTATTTTTGTGGTGCTCCTATATATATATGCAGCAAAACTGCCAGAGCTGTTCAGGCCTCAGGTCCTTTAGGGATTTTTGAGGCTATTGCTGGAACAATCTGTAAATCTGGAAGCTGTTGGATTTTCATTCACATCACTGATATGCAGGAATCACTTCTGTGGAACCGTGGTGGCTTTGCAGGTCTGGGGGTGTGAGCAGGGGACACAAAGCAGCACGCTGACATTAATTTAAACCTGTAGTTAGTTAATAAATGAGTTATTGCTGCAGTCTGTCCTTTCTGGGCCTCAGGGTTCAAAGCTGAAATGTGTTTGTGTCTGTTCTGAGGGAGGCCAAGGGAGCACTCGTGTTTCCCTTCATGAGAGACGTGCTCCTGCCAAGTTTTCTTCAGGTGTTAACCAAGAGTTAAATTAAATTCTCCCAAATTTTGGCACTCCTTAGTCCCAGCTTACCTTTATATCTGCGCTAAATGGGAATTATATGGACACCAAAGATCGAGCACAAGCCTAAGGCAGGAAGCACCAGGTTCAATAAAATGAAAGTTAAAGAATTACTTATAATTTCTACATATTAAATCCATTCAATAGCACAATTTATGTTGATGTCAGTGAAAAGGAAGAGGTTTGTCCTGCTGTCTGATCATGAGCTGTAACAAATAGAAGAGAGCTGATCCCGTGACCACCATAAAGCCTCACTGCTACTGATGAGGGTCTATATTCATTTTACTGCTTTCCACATTCTCATTTTAATGAAAACATGTTGCAAGTAGAGCTAATGCTATAAAAAGTTTGATAGCCAGTAAAAAATGCTTCTAATTCACAATGCATAAATATCCCAATGCTGGGGTTTTACAGCTAGGAAAAAAAATTGTAATTTTTGGACTCTGATATAGAGAAAATAAAAGATTTTTATTTTTTTCTCCAGCAAACCTAATATTAACTGTCCTGAAAAAAGCATTTTTCATTAAACTGTAAAATGTTCAAGCTGACATATTTTACATGCTTAGACATAATATATTTCTTTGCACTGTGCATGTGGGTTTTTCATTTATTAAGAGGAAACTGAAAAATGCTTCTTTCCACAAAACCTGAAAGTTTTATCACATCCTTATGTCAACTCTTGGGGTTCTCATCTGATTTTTTTAATGCATGACACAGAATTGGAGACACTTCTCTTGGAGCAAAGGAACATTCCTTTTCATTTCTTAGTTGCTAGAAATCCAAATGCAGTATTTGGCCATGAATGGTGTTTGAAATTCTTGTCACAGCATCTTTTCTAAAGGATGAATGGAAACAGAGCTGCTGCCCTGCTTGAGACAGATTTGCAATAAAAAAGAGATATCCCACAAATGTACAGATATGATCAAGATTTGTTTCATGGTTATTGCAGATGACTACACCAGGGGAATGTTTGCTCCATCTCTGTTAAATATCACAAGTTTTTGTAGTCATTTCTTTTCATTGACAGGCCTTGTAGGTAAATTCAGCATTTTCAGACAAAACACATAAGTAGTTGTTGTACACCCACAGTGCAAATTCTTCTTGGAAATATTCCTCCCAGGAGAAGATGGGTGGACTTATAAAAAAATAATGTAATCACTTTTTGGCTTTTATGTTTGCACTATTCTGTTGGAAATGTTATGGCTTCCATTCCAGCTGCTGATCATCTGTTTTTGCTGTATTTTCCATGAGGGCTCAATGACCTCTGTGTCTGTGACTGGCTGCATGTTCCATGTTGGGGTGCACACAAAATAAAAGGTTTTTACACCTGGTGGGAAGAGTCTTTTAATAAATGCTCTGGTTTACGATGTATTGCAATGAATCAGAACAGAAATAAAATTACATTTATCAGCTTGTGTTACAAAAATGACTTCAGCCTTGGCTTTGCAGATAGCTGTTAAATATCTGATTAGCTTGGGGGTCTCTGCAGGTGAAAGTGAACCACTTTCAGGGAGAATTAAGAAGCCAAAGCTGCATTTCCTTTGACATTCCTGCTGGCTTCTGTCAGCCAAGGTGTGGCATTCACAAACCTGGACAAAGTTTGACAAGAGCTGGAGGGAAGTTTTGTGTTTTTGAAGGGTGCTCAGTAATCTTTCCTCTTCCTCTCACTTTCATAGAAGCATTTTGATTATCTCTGGGTGTGTCTTCAGCTTTTCTTCCAGCAGGATGACATTTGGGGTGCCCAACACATGGGCAACATTGGCCAGCAGAAGTGTTCAAAGGCAACATTTGAATTTATTTGGCTCCTGGGATGTCATTGCACTGCTTTAGGGTGTTTGAGAAGGGTTGAAGAGAGCATCTCTCCTTCCATCCTGCTGCCTCCATCAGCAGTTTCTGCCTCCCAGCATTTGAATTTTTATATTCAGAGATTATGGGGCTATTAGGGATTTAGAGGGTGATTAATTATTTCTTTCAGGGAGAAGTCCAGAAACGAGCTGAAGATACTAATTTATTAAGTAATATTATTTTATTAAACTGTTTATGTTTTAACCTGTTTATGTTTATGTTTTAGCCTAAAAATGGAGCTTGGCTGTACATAATGAAAGGGATTATTTCCTAAATTATCTTCCTTCAGGCTGTGCTGCTGGAAGTGATAGAAAACAAGGAATCTTCAGAGGGGTTGGATGTTTAGATGCAAATGTGTGAACATCTCCCAGGTACTCTTTACAAATGCACAGAGGTTCCCAAAGTGAGGTTTGGAAGGATGGGATTATTATGGATACAGCTTCGTTTATACCCTGGTATTTCATCCTGTGCTCTGTAATTAAAAGTGCTTTACAAAATAAATGGAAGCAGCTTCATGTCTACAAAAGGGAGAAATCTGATTTCTGACCATGCCAGAGTGTGAGGTTTTGCATTCTTCAGGAAGATTTATGGTGGGTCAGTGCTAGCACTGTGTGCTCTGAATAAACACCATTTACATAAAGAGCAGATCTTTTGTCAGAACCATCTCAGGCATCACCATAAGGACATTTTATGTGATGTCTTGGGCATTGGCTCATGATCTCTTTCCCTGCAGGTTTTTTTTTTACCCCTCACCCTTCCTGGGATGTTCATTCCTGCAGGAATGAGGCAGCTGAAATCCTCTTGGCAACTGCAGGTTTCTCCAACTCTCTCCAGCCAGAAGTTTCACCAAATCTAAATAAACTTTTTTTATTCCCAGCTAAAATACTTACTAGCAGGAGGAAGATACCCTCACTCACGTCAGTGTTGTTAACTCCAGAAGCACACAAAAGTTAATTTTTTAGCAGTTCCTTGCACAAACTGAGCTTTAATTTTTATAAATAGCAACAGAGTCAGGAATAGATTTGCAAATTTTACAGTCAAGCCCAAAGCAGTTCAGGGAAAGGGCTGTACAAATTAATCTAAAATACGAGTCAGCTTAGAGTTCATTGTTGTGGCAACCTGCTCCTCTTTGCAACACCTGTGAATAACAAACAGTACAAGAGTTTATGTGGTTGTGGGGGTTTTCTGTTGGTGTTTATGGTACATTTTTCATATATTTGAGATCTACATTCAAAATGACATTATGAACTCAATTTACAAAACTCTCAGACAAATTCTAATATAACTGACAAGGCAAAAAGCTGGATGTAACAAGTAAAGTTTAACTGCATCAACTCCAACAGATCTGTGATCTTAAATCTGTTCAAGCTCGCAGTGAAAATAAAGAGCATTTTCCAAATACGTTTTCTGGGACTGTATTCTGGTAAAGCTGTTACTTATTAGAAGCCAAATAATGATGACACAGAAGAGTGCAGGCTGGAGTTGCAAACATCCATTATTCCTGGTAATAAGGCCCAGCACTCATGTTGCACTTAACATTTTGAAAGCACTGAACAAATATTAACTCTCTCTTGTGATCCAGGGAGGTTTCAGGATCTCCATTTGCAAGGGGGAGGCAGCTGAGCTGAGGCCAGCTTTTTAAAGCGTGACAGGCATTCAGAAATTGAGGAACAGAATGCCAGGCCACTTGTGTCACCTCCTGATGATGTGATTTTCCTGAGGCCAAAAGTGACACGTTAGCTGGGGCAGGGTTAGATTGGATGATTTCCTCGGCCTGCAGACAATGTTCCCTCTCATCCTTTGATGAACGATACCAGATGACAGTGAGAAATGACACAGAGAGGGACCATGATGTACTAGCACCTGCTAGAAGGTTTAAAAAACTGGTTACTGGAATATGGAGTGTTTGAAGCAAGGAGGAAAATGAGTTTGTGGATCAAAGCACCGGGTGGGATTCACAGAAACAGCCTCCACGTATACAATGTTAATTTGTGAAAGGAAAAAAAAAAAACATCCCATCAACTCTTTACCCACATGTGATCCATCTGAGCCCTTGGAAGACCAAGTTAGGAAGGGATGGGAGGGTGCAAGAAGCTGACGTGGCTTTTGACAAGGGATGGATCCAACCCTGCTCAGGGGATTGTGCAGCACTGACAGGGTCTGGGGGCAAGTGGTGCCATTATCCCTCCCTGGCTGCTCTCCAAAACTGGGTTTCTAAATGGATTTCCCACTGCAAACTCTGGTAGGCTTTCCTACCGAAAGATAAAACACTTTCTCAACTGTGCTTTAGGACAAAACCTTTCCTCTCCTCTGCCCTTTGATGGAGACTTCAGCCCCTCTCAGGGAGATGATGGGGTGGCAACTCCACACCTTCCACCTGGCTTTGCCATGCTAGCTCCAGCTCCTTTGGGAAAACCCCAAATAATTTTGTTTAACCTTGTAGCTCACAAATGACTGAAGCAGCTCCAACTGGCTTCTCCAAAATGAGGTGTGATCTTCCCCTGGGGACAAAGAGCAAGAAACAAACTCAGCCACTTGTTTGACCTTCTGTAAATCCTTCCCTGGGAGGGTGCTGAGCCCTGGCACAGGTGCCCAGAGCAGCTGTGGCTGCCCCTGGATCCCTGGCAGTGCCCAAGGCCAGGTTGGGCACTGGGGCTTGGAGCAGCCTGGGACAGTGGATTCTTTGCTTCTTTTTTTCTGCCAAGGTCAGGATTAAATGTGTGAGATGATATTTCTTGTTGGGACTCAGATGTTTATTAGTTCTTACCTATGTCACAGTCTCACAAACTCTGAGTTCTACAGCACTCCAACAAACTAAAAATGGAGCCCCATCTCTCTCTCTACGAGGCCTTTTAAGGATAAACTGTCTAATTAGGAAATGGCACCTCAATTATTTTTACTTTTAACCCAATAACCTGTGATCTGCAATGTGGACTTTTTTATCCAATTACACAAACCCACCCAAACCCACAAAGAAGAAGGTGAAGAAGAAGGACCAACCTCTGCCCTAAAACCTTCATCTTGCTTTATGACTATATTCTAAACCCTTAAACTCTAAGTTTTTCACCCTGTGATGTTACACAATTCTATTTATACACCCCCACAATCCCAGTTCTACCACTCTATTTTGGAAGCCTTCTCAGCAGCCAGGGCTCCAACAGCAGGTAGCAGATGGAACTGGATGAGCTTTAAGCTCCTTCCAACCCAAACCATTCTGTTTCTGTGAAACCAGGTGAATTTTCCTTCCTCTGGTGTAAGATCCAGGATTCCTGGAAAGTGCAGGCAGGTCCTTGCTGTGCTCTGCACGAGGCTCAGCTCTCCATGTGGAGCACGGAGCAGTTTGGAGTTGGCTGCCAGTGAAACAGCTCCTCCTTGGAAAAAAGACAGCAGCTGATCTAATGCTCAGTGCCTTCCTTTTGTCTGGCTTAGGAAAACATCTCAAAAAGTCTCTGCTGTCATGATGGAAAAAATGTCACATTTTTATTTCCAGCAGGCTCCTGCACTGAGATGAGTCAAACACAATAAAGCTGATATCTGTATTCCTGAGCTTGCTCTGGCTCTGCCCAAACTTCAGCTTACAAGCTATTTATGTGGAGTTGTTTGGAAATGGAAAGTTGTGAGTTCCTGATTCTGTAATCAAAAGTTGTTTGTGTCAGCCACAGGAACTACTCACCAATGTGTGTTGACAGTGGTTGAAATGGAAATACAGCAGCCCTTGTCTGAAAATGGAAAAATCTTCCTCCTCATCAGAAGCCTCCACCTGAAAAACATTGATTTACTTGTTTGACAGAGAGAGAAACACTGATAAAACAAACTGTGTTCCAGGCCATTTTCAATGTTCATCATCTATCTGTCTATGAACATGTACTTTTATCTCTAAAATACACATATTTCTGCAATAAAAGTATTAATATTCTGGACGGAAATCCAATTTTATCTTTAAGCAGCATTTGCCAGGGATTGTTAAATCATATAATGGAAGTTTTGTCTAGACACATTTCTCAGTGGCCAACTTTTTTTTTTTTTTTTTTTTTTTTTTTTTCCTTTGATTGTTTTTAATGTATTTCTGGGAAGAAAAAGTCCTAATAAATTTGTTTACAACCTTTTCTGGAAACTATGTCAGTTTTATAATATTCAACTCTGGTAATAATTTTTCTAACCAAGACCCCTATTCTTGGAGGCTGAGTGTTCTCCCAGAGAGCCCTCAGCTGAAAGTTCCCTCAGATTGTTATTAAAAAAGTTATTAGCTTTTTTTTTTTTTTTTTTGCAAGTGAAACATTATCAAGTGTATTACTTGGAAAGGAGCAAAGCTTTCTTTCAGTGACTGCAGGATGTTTCCATGTGATGATTTTCACTATGAGTTATTAATATAAATTGCCTGGGTGTATTTCGCAGTGGAAAATCCAAATTATACCCATTATGAAACCTGGGACAGCCTCAGCACCCAGGCAGGGACCAGGACATGGCTTTAAAGTCTCAGCAGTGGTTGTTGCTACAAAGGAAAAGATATTTTTGTGCAGCATTTTTAAAGCTGCTGCCTTTGTCCTGTCTCCCCTGGCCTTGGTCCAAGCTCCCTGAAATCAATGGAAAGGCTCACGTGGATTTTGGGGGGATTTAGCTCTGGCCCAGCTCTTTAATGAACAGGTTTCAGGTTTTAGACCTCTCAATCACAAGCATTCAGGCAAGCCTGACAAAATGTTTCTGCTTTCCACAGGGCTGCAGGTGCTGCTCCTGGGGCTCCCAAAGTCACCTTTGCCTTTGTTTCTCAATTCTCTTTATTAATGAAATATTATTTTCTTCCACTTGCCAGGTGTGCACCTCAATCACCTCAAATTCATTAAAAAAAAGAATGCCAGGATGGTTCTAAAAAGCTTCATTAAGCTGGATTTTCACCAAAGGCCATGAGTTCATGTAGAACACCTTTCCTTGGCTTGGGTATTTTGTTTTTTTTGGGGGGGAGGAGGGGGTGTGTTAAGTTAATTTTTGAATCTTCCCCTGCAGCATTATCCTGTTTTAAATTTAATTCTGTGCAAATTCAGTCTGTTGTCTGAGAACTTGTGCATGAGTCAGAGAAGGAGAAGTGAAACTCGTTAATTGGGTGAATAAAGAGGAAGGATTCCTTCCAGGATTTGGGGCTTCCTGCCTCCCACAGCTTTGGGGGATGTTGGGAGCTGTCCCTGCCCTCCACACAGCAGGGAGAGGGGACACGAGGTGCTCCTTGGTGGCTCCCAAATGTGCCAAACCTGCCTGCTTAGAGGGAAAATGTCCCTTTGCAAGGCTCCAGTCATCCCAGTGTTCCCTGCCGTGGTTGCTGGGGAAGGCAGCAGCTCCAGGAGGGCTCTTGGGTTGCTCTCAGCCCCTGGGTCCCTCTGCTGGGACAATTCCAAGGACATTCCCTGGATGACATCAGCTCTGCTTATAGGAGGGAGTGTGGTTTCCATGGCCACACTTCCATCCCCTCCATCTCCCTGCCTCTGCTGCCACCTTAAACACAAAGGCTTCACTTTCCAATTTAGAGAGGTCTGAGCTTGTGCATCTCAAAGCTGTCACACCTTGATTGTTCTTTCAGTGCTTTAAAAACTCAACTTCTAGCTCGACTGCAGAGCAAGAAATATTTCTTCCTTGAACTCTCTGCATTTATACAGCCCTCTGTCTTTAGATTAGACAAGCAGATACAAGAATTGTCTTGTAAAATTGTAGTTTCCCTTTAATAAGCCACTCTGACAGGCAATTATTCATGCAGTCTGCTCGGTGCTAAATGTTTTTTCATGCTGTGCACCCCTGTCTCTTGATTGCAGGAATGTACTCCTGTGAATTATAATTATGAGTAAATATGAACTGGTGTGCAGGAAATGATTTACTAGGCCTTCCATTGGTACATACTATTCATTCTCCTAACAAATAACATGTTTTTTTTTTTCATTCTATAGGTTTTTAAGTATTTACTGCAAGTTATTTTGACAGAAGTTGGTGAAACTCTGCATAAAGAATCTCTTTGGTGACAAATTGTTTGCTAACGTTTCAATTTCAGGACAAAAATGGCAAGAAGGTGTTAAAGATTGGTGCTGGAATATTAAATATTATACAGACATAGCTGTGGATCCAATTCACGTTGATAATTATCCCATTTTCAGATACTTTCAGATAAACCACAGCCTTGTCATACTTAATAAACCAGATATTCCCTCATGATTAACAAAAAAGAAGTTTGATCTCACTCTTTGTAGATCTTTATGTATTTGGGGATAGAGAGTAAAACTCTAAACTATATAAAAACTCTGTAATAATAACCATTTTGCTCTTTGGCTTCAAATGTGATAGAAATACAACAGGAAAGCCCAAAAATAGACAGAACATCGTGAGCTTTGAGGATCTAAAGTTTTCTTCCTCTCCAGGCAAATCCTGTTGACAGAGATGTTGTGGATCCTCAGAGAAAACAGTGGAGGTTCTGTAAGGTTCAGAGTTGTATTTAATTTTAGCAATAGTATCACTTACGTGGGTATGTAAAGAACAAATCGTGTCGAGCAAAGATGCCTCCTTTTTTAATTAAATCCTAAATTAGTGGGAGAAGGCTAGGCAGTGTGTAAAAGCATCTAGAATTTACCAAAGCAGTCCACACGGCGTGCCTCAAAATTGTGTTTGACAAATGAGTCCAAGTGGATTATGCAGAAATGCAATTAGGAGCCCGAGTAATTGGCTAGAGGATGCACTGAGGAGTGATGATGGACAGGGGAGTGCAAGCCTGGGCACTCACAGGACTTCACTGGGATTTCACCACACCCCGAGGAAGGAGGTTTGTGGTGATCATAATTTAACTTGCTTGTGGGGTTGTGAACCTGGCAGAGCTGAGGGTTCAGGGAGCTGGAGACATTTCCTTCCCTTTGTGGCTGTCGAGCTGAAGGTGTGGTGGGCAGCAGAAGTGCACGGCGTGATCACAAATGCAGCTCTCCCCAGCCAGAATTATTTCTCTGCCTCTCAGACAGATTTCAGCACCCAGCATCACCTCCTGTCACTTTTCTGGGGCTGTTGCCCCACAGCTCACCTGTGAAAACACAAATTAAACCATTCCATTTGCCCCTTTGTGGCAGGGCAGCAGGGACACACCGATCCTGGGGGTTTTCTGGCCAGGCTTATCCCTGGTGAGGGGATGCTGGCAATTATGGAATCATTTAGGTTGGAAAAGACCTCTGAGGTCATGGAGTCCAAGCATTAACCCATCCCTGCCGAGGCCACCACCAACGCTAATCATGAGGAGAAGGAAATTTCCTTGCTGAAAAGACAAATAAATTTAAATCCCTGTGTGAGCTGAGCAGTTGCCTTCCCTGTGAGGCACAAATCCCAATAAAACACAAGCTTGGATCACACATCAAGGAAGCAACAGGCTGGGGTGAGAGGAATAAGTGGCCCATTTCCCAAATTCACCTTCTGTGTTTAGTTATGGCCCTGAAAAGGGAGAGCAAATTGCTGCAATTTGGGGTTGTGTCCCTGTTTTCCCTTTATCCTGCTTTGCTTTCCACAGGTGCAGAGGTGGTGGGTTTGGCTCTGCGAATGCAGCGTGTTTACGTGAGCAAGGTGGGGTGTAAAAAACCCCAAGTCAGCTCTCTGGAATATAGAAATAGATGAAATTAAAGCAGGAGCTCTGTTTTGTTGTTCAGGCATCGCAGCACAGAAATCTGGGAATGTTTATCCAAGAGCTCCATCACTTCTGATGGAGAAAAAGAAATGCTGAAGCCAATTTGGGATGGGGTGTGGATTCTAGACCCTACATTCTGCTCCAAGGGTTAAATTTGATCCTTCAGGGGAATTTTATCAGAGAATTCCTTCAAGGGAATTTTATCAGGGAATTCCTTCAGGGGGATTTATCAGGGAGTTCCTTCAGGGGGATTTATCAGGGATTTATCAGCCTTGGTGGGAGCACCTCTGCCAGGAGAGGAAGGGCCGGGACTGTTCTCCCCATTTCTGTCAGGACACTTTGGCCATGATGTCCTCACCCACCCAAAATAGCTCCCATGGTGAATATTTAATCTGTGTTTTCATCCAGTCTCCCTCAGCAGTCACTGAAGGGGGGATAATACAGCTCATTTTTAAACAAGTACAGAATAGGTCACGTAGGTAGAACGAGAAAACCTCATTTTTTCTGCCAGATAAAACCTGGGCAGCTGTGCCAGCCTGTGGGCAGCTCTTCAAACTTGCCAGGTTTGTTACCCACCTCAGCCCTGGTTTATTTACAAGTGTTTACAACCACTGGCACATCCTGTGTTGGTTTTTCCCCACACTTTTTGTGCTGCCTGCACACCCATTCTGCCATTCTCCCCTTCTGTAGGGCAGGGGGACACTGCAGGCCTTCAGGCAGACTTGACTCCACTGAGCAAACTTCAGAAATCAGCAGAAACTTTTTTTATTAAATAAAAAACCATTTTTTTTCCTCATGGGTAAATCTTTCCCAGACTTCTGCTGAGAAAGTTGGATGATCTTTGAGGTCCCCTCCAACCTGGTATTTCCTTGCACCACTATTAAGCTGGTGGAAAGAAGCCTTCCAGCTAAGAATGTTTTCTGTATATGAAAGGAGAGCATTTAACCAGAATATTTTAATAATCCCATGAATAGATTTCACTCCAGTAATCCAGGCTGATGGAAAAGCTTTAGGAGTGGGGAGCTGGATCAGCCCCCAGTTCAGGCTCCCTGGGCTGGGAAACTGCAGAGAGAAACCTGAACTGACTCACATGGGTGGATGACGCCACTCCTGGGATTTAAATGATTTCCCTTCCTCACTATTCCATAATCAGGAGCTTGAATGTTCCTATATTCTTCATTTTTATTTCTAGATCAAGCAGCCACCAGCACTGAGCAATGCATTGTCAAAACCGTGAGTAATGAACCTGGAAAGTGGACGCTTTGCTAATTTGCTAAAAATAAGATTTTACATCTCTATAAAAGCTCCCTCTCATCCCTTTGGATGATGAAATCAGCACTGAGATGTTCTCTTGCATCAGTGTCCAGGCTGGAGAAGGCTCTGTATCAACAGACTTCCCAAAATTCACTCTTTAATCCTATTTCATGTGGGCTGGTCTCACAGGGAGAATAGAGAACGTGAATGGTGGAGTCACAGTCATAAAATAAAGAAAGTAAAGGGGCTTAACACTGGGACTATGAAAGCACTTTCCAAGCAGTCCTTATTGAAATTAGGGTTTAATCTGGTAAAAATAGAACATACATTTACAAGCATCTCTTTCAATGGAGTGAAAATCCTGCAAAATAAAAAGCTCTGTTTATCCTGTGGGTTACTGTTTGCTTTTATGAGGATTTTGTCAATGACAGAACAAATATTGTAAGCATTTCTGGATTTTTTTTTTTTCTCCTCTCTGCTTGGGAAAATAAGAAAATAAAGAAATAATTCTTTATTTTTTTTCCCCCTGCCTGTTCTTTCTGATATCACTTTTCAAGGTATTTCTCTTCAGTCTTGGTGATAAATGAGGCTTTGCAGGGAGCAGCCATAAAGCTCTCACAGTTTGTTTGTTGCACGTTGCTTATGTGGATTTTAAAAGAACATTTTATTGTAATAAACAGCCATGAAAAATTACATATCCCGATCAGTTGTACTAACAAGTATTTGTGAAATAAATCAGAAAATCCAGGTTTGTGTAGTACTTTCAGAGGAGTCTGTTTGCCCTGCTGTTGTGCAGAGATTTTATTTCTTTTTTTTTTTGTTTTGTTGGTTTTTTTTTTGTTTTGTTCTGTTTTCTTTAATTCAGCTTTGGTTTTTTAGACTTATTTTCTCACACAATTTGAAACCATCTCTGTCCATCCATCATCCATCCCTCTCTCCTTCCAATGACACTAAAAATGGGATTTCTGCATCTGTATTCCTCCTAAATTCCAGGGGATTTCCTTTCCTGTCCAGTTATTTGGAGAAGCCAAACAAGACATGTTTTATCAACATATTTTTTATAATGAAATTTATCTCCATTTTCCAATTAAGCTTCTCATTTTTTATCAGTTCCCACACTTAATAATATCTACAATTACGAATTGAAAGTGTAGTTAATAGTCTCTATTAACAACTGGCTTTATAAGAATTTATCTCCCATTTAAATATCTGTGGTCATAGTAACAGGAGTAATTGAGGACTAAATGAGTTTACAGCCTTGAGCGTTAGATAAATTGCATTATTTCCTTTTTTGTTATTTATGCAGCACCACAAGTTCAGGTGGACAACCTCTGGGTGAAGGAATTCTCCCAAACATCCAACCTGAACCTCTCTTGCTGCATCTTGGGGCCATTTCCTCTTGTCCTGTCCCTTGTTCCCTGGAAGGGAAGGAAAGAAATGGTGGCAAATGGAACAAATTCCTGAAGGTAAATGATAAATGATAAAATATAAAATAGAAAGCAAAAATTCCTCAACACTGAAGGCAAATGATAAAATATAAAATATAAAATAAATATAAAATATAAAATATAAAATATTAAATATAAATATAAAAATATATGTAAAATATAAAATATATAAAATAAATATAAAATATATAAAATAAATATAAAATATATAAAATATGAAATATAAATTGTATTAATTGGGTTCTTCATGACCCAAATTTCCACAACCATCCTTTTTAATGACCAAACTGAAGCCTAGAGCAGAGCCACAGGAATTTCCTGCCAGAGCAGGGGAAGCAGGGCTCCAGCACTTTCTCAATGTTCTGGTGATTTTTCCTCCCCATTTTCTCTTTTCTTTATCTCTGCCTTCCTTTTGCTTTTTTCCTTACTCATTCCATTTCTTTTTCTCTATTAGTGGTGAATGTAACCTACATCCTTTTCCATTTTCCAGGGGCGTTCTATCTTTTCTCCTTTTCCCCATTTATATTTTTCACTTTTCTTTTTTTTTTTTTTTGTAATTTCCATTTTTTCCTCTTTGTAGGAAGATTATATTAAGTGACAAGAATAATGTCAAATAAATGAGATTATGTTAATTAACAGATCTTGTCGCATTTCCATGATTCACAGGAAAAAATATTCACACTGGCTGATTTTTCAATTAAATCATTTGTTCTCTTATCTGCTCAGCATATCTTTATGAATATGCTGAACTGTAATGCAGTTAAATTGTTTCAGGGTTCTTGTTAACCTCAATAAGCCACAAGGTGCCTTCTAGCAAAATCGGGGATTTGGGATTTTTTTTTACTTTTTTGGGTCAAAATCACAATTCTTTGTTTTAGCCTTGATATCTTTTTCAAGGAAGAATAGGGGATTAAATGTTTGAAAAAGCATCTTGATTCTTTCCAAGGATAACAGGCTCATTCTTTTCCTTGTTCGACTTATTTCATCTTAAAAGCATTATTTTCATTTTCTTTTTGTGCCTTTAATATTTCTCATAATGTCTCTTTGTCCCATGGGGGCTCTCACCACGAGCAAGAACATCCCAAAAAAACGCCTCGGAAAGAATCAGAGGAGAATTAGCTGGAACTTCAAAGATATCAGAAATATTAATTCTGAACTGGAAGATTGCTCCTGCCCACGTCCAAAGGGAACCTTTTGGGAATAAATTGGAGTTTCCTGAACATTCCTTTCCTATGGCAGAGAAAGAATTACAAGGTCTGGAGAGGTGGTTTATGGCAAGCACCAACATCTCTGATTTTAGAGCCTTGTGGAGCTGTTGCAATTTGAAAATAAAAACTTTTTCATCGTCAGCTGAGAAACTGGAGTGCCATGGGCACCTTCCCGGGGGGATTCTGTGCTGAAATTGCTCCAAGTGGTTCTCTGGTGAGGTTTCACTGAAAATAAAATAACACAGCCTTGTGCCGTGGAGGAGAGAGGAGATCTCTGTCCCTTGGAGTCTTCAATTCAGGATCATTTGGAGGAATTACGAGGGACAAATGAAGTGAGTTGGTGGCTGTTTACTGATGGAAATCAGCCAGGTTCACCCTTCCAGGGCTTTCCCTTTCAAAAGCTTCTCTGTGTTTTGATTACTCTACTTGAGACCACAGAAAAAATGTAAAATAGAGAATTACAATATATATAAAATTTTTAAAAATACCAAGATATTGCAGCACTGCATGTAATTAAACTACTACTACTACTACTACTATTCTTCTTCTTCTTCTTCTTCTTCTTCTTATTCTTATTCTTATTCTTATTCTTATTATTATTATTATTATTATTATTATTATTATCATTATTAAACATGCAAGAAATTCTTCTAAGATTGCACAATGCACTGTAATAATGATTTTCTCTTTTCTACAAGGATAATATCCTATCAAACTTACAGCCTTTATATCTCATTCTTCCCAAATCTCCACAGCAAAGCTGCCCTGCACATCCCACCTTTAATTTCTATGTTGTTTTTTGTTAAAAAACCCCAAGTGCTCAAGGACAGGAGCACAATGTCCCCCACTTGGTGGGGAAGGGGGGAAGGCATGATGAGCCTGTGAGCCTGACCCAGGCACCTTTGCCATGACAAAATTCAGGTTCAGCAGAGCTTCCCTCTGCCCTGGAGTTCCCCTGAGTGTCCCTGGATGTCGTGGGTGCTGCTCCTTTTTGTCCCTTTTGAGGCTTACTGAGTCCAAGTGACTGCTTTGACTTTGCTTCAGCTCGTACTATAATTAGGTTGAACATCTCTGCCTTTTGCTGACTCTCCTCATTTTATCAGAAAGAAATGTCCCTAATCAATATCCATTATTCTGGTAGATTCATTATTCCTTAATTGCTGACAGGGCTCCTACCCTGCCCCGTGCTCTTTAGGGAACTAAAATCCCAATAATGCTCCTGGAGGTGATGCTTTCACCCCACTCCATTTCCCTTCAGCATGGATGTTTTGATGGGAACCAAAACCCAGTGACTACACTTCTGAGAGTCGTATATTTAAAAATCCAAGTGGAATTGACTTTTTGCCAGGAGTTTTTGATTTTTCTGAGAGTGCTCTTCCCTAAAATGCTCTTGAATTGGCACCCTCAAGGGTTTAAACAAAGGAGATAATTAAACAGATCCTTCAAAGCAGAGACTTACTGGTGTGGAGGAAAATGGTGCTTAAGCACATTCTTTTAGTTGAAAACTGTAACTTTGTGCAGAGCTCCTTTTATCTTTTCTCACCCATCTTTGATGCTGGTGCAATTATCGTGGGCTAATAACAGCTGACTCCATTTTGAACTTCAAATGAGAGATCCATTCCTTGGGCTCCACCTCAGCCCTCACATCATGCCAGCACGGTTCCAGAATTTTTTTCTGATCCTGAAAAAAAAAACCCATCATGTGGCAGATTTGGAATGGGAGCATCAGGGCTTTTTCTGATGCTTTTGGGCCGCTGGGAATGTGGTGGTTGTCCCTAAAGGTCACCAGGGGTGTCACACACCACACAACCCCCTCGTGCACCCCTTGGAGGGTTTAACATAGTGAAGGGTTTAAAAATTGCATCGGTTCCTCTGAAGGCTCCATTAGGACCCCAGTACATTCCCTGGTTTCCAGCAGGAATGAGGAAATGGGAAGGAGGGGAGAGTGATTGTGTACAAAGTAAAAATAAAGTCAATTTGAGTACTCAGCTGTGAGAAATTAACTCTGTCAAATCCTGCTGCCTCCTTTCAAGGTTTAATTATCTATATTTTGGAATTGGATCTTAAAATTCCTCGTAAATATTTATTGAGAATAACTGCGTAATATTACATTGCTCTTTTGTGACATTCTGAGTTA
The DNA here is from genome assembly GCF_050655825.1 of Lonchura striata. Classification (NCBI taxonomy): domain Eukaryota; kingdom Metazoa; phylum Chordata; class Aves; order Passeriformes; family Estrildidae; genus Lonchura; species Lonchura striata. Next base: position 38,522,898 of record NC_140708.1, on the reverse strand, counting down.
TGGAAGGAACAAATCCCCTCATCATCAGGGGAGTCTGTGGGCTTTGGATTCTCAGATTTCCCTTGTCTCCCTCCCACACACTGCAGGTATGACACAGGATGATGTCACACTTTGCCAGCTTTGTTACTGTTTAGTCAGAATGTTGTACAAACAAACCCAGATAAAGTTAAAAGATATCTGTAACTCTCAATGTTTGAGCACTGTTTGTAACAGCTGGGCAAATAAATAAGGATTTGCATTCTTTAATTGTTGTCACTCTAATTATGGAGTTAATTTAAACCTGAACTCAGAGTTTCTTTTAGAGGCTACTGGAGAGATGTGATTTATTGGCTCTGTTTAAATAGACTTTAGTGGAGCTGAGGAACAGCACTGGGGTCTGGTTTCACTGGTGCCAGTGGGAATCTCCCCCCGAGATTCCCACAGATCCATGGAGCAGCCCTTGGAAAAAGCTCTCAGGATCACCATAACCATAATTACAGAGTCCCAGGATGGTTTGGGTTGGAAGTGACCTTAAATCCCACCCAGTGCCACCCCTGCCATGGCAGGGACACCTCCCACTGTCCCAGGCTGCTCCAGCCCCAGTGTCCAGCCTGGCCCTGGGCACTGCCAGGGATCCAGGGGCAGCCACAGCTGCTCTGGGAATTCCAGCCCAGCCCTTCCTCCCCCTCACAGGGAGGAATTCCTTCCCAATATCCCATCCATCCTGCTCTCTGGCAGTCTGAATCCAGCAGGAATCTTCCTGATGGTTTCTGTGTCACTAAAGGGGACCTGCTCAGCGATGGAAACCTCTGCCCTAAGATATCATTCCTCACCTTTTGTCAGCCTCCAGAGCAGAATGGGAAGCAAAAAGAGAAATAAAAGCTGCAGGAAGCTGAGTTTGGTTGAATTTCATCATTCCCATGTGATCTGATCAGTGCTGGGGCTGTGGATTAAAGAACTCAGGGATATTTGGAAAGTGCCCACCTGGAGCTGTCAGGCAACATAAGGGGCTGTACGTGGTTATTGACCTATTTTTTCCTTGGATTTTGCACATGGGATCACAGGAGAACCTACTACAGAGTCAGAAAACTCTTGGTTTCCTCTACAAGAGGAGAAAAACAAAAAGAATTGAGCTGGAAATTAAAGCATTAACCAAGAGTTACACCAAAAGAGTGAGAGAAAATGGGTTAGGAAGGGAGAGATGCAAGTTTGCAAGAGTTTCAAGTCTTTCAAGCTGTCTTTGAATTTTTTTATGTTCCACTCATCTTTCCTGCTGCAGCCCATCGGGAATTTGAGGATGGAAGTTCAGAACTCCATGTTCAGAGGAGATGAAAGGCAGAGTCATTCCATGGTGAGAGCAAATCTCTGGAAATGCATCCAGCCCCACATAACTGCAATTAAATCACAGGACACGATGGTAGTGCTTAAGGGGTAACGTGGCCCTCAGTGCTGTAGGAGGTAAAATGAATAATAACTTCTGGAAACAGCCATAGATCACTGAACTTTGCAACATTGGTGGTGGGGGCTGAAAAATGAGTTACTGGGGATTAATTGGGAGAGTGTGCTGCTATAAATTACAGAGACATGCTCAAGTTCATCAATAAAGGTTTAAAAAAGGCTCTTTAAATTAGCTTTCTAATTGATCAGGAGCAGTTCTGAGAAAAGATAGCAAAGGGTTGGAGCAGCTGAAGTCTGTGAGCACAGTCTGGACCTTGAAAAATCTCTTCTGTCTTTGTAAATGAAGAGATATTCAGAATATCTCTGGAAAACTGACTCACCTTGATGGATGTCAGCTTCCAGAGAGGCAGAAGTCAGTGACTCAGGAGGAGGAAATGGTAACTCAAGAAATTAAGGTGTTTTCCTTTCATTTTTGTAAGGATCACGAGATGCAAAATAATGCAAAAGAGTTTAGGATTGCTTTTGTTTGCTAACACACCTTACCTTTAGATTAACAGGGAATAATGGGTATTTCTTTTGCAGCAGTGTCTATGTGAGTGCTTAAGACCTGCAAATATACTTTTTTTTTATCTGAGCTTTTTCCAGCATTGCAGAACACAAAACCAGGGAGGTTTGTTCTGTTTGGCTTTGAGTACGTCTTCTTTCCTGTTTTATTCCAAACAGGAGCAATTTCCCTTTATTTTCAGCTGTGCGGGATATTACAGTTTAATTCCAGGGTGCAGTTTCCATGACTCCATGAACTCTGGAAGCAGCCTGGTGTCCTGTGAGCTGTGGGGTGTGAAGGCTGTTTTGGGATGTTGGTAATTCCTGGAGAGGGCATGGTCTCATCTCCACCCTGAGGTCCTGCTGGCAGCGAGGGCTGCCTGAACTCCCCCCAAAATCCCCCACAATTTCTGCAATTTAAACACCAGAAAGGCTCCAATAAACCCCATCAGCTGTTAAAGAGATGAAGATAAATAGACCCAGCAAGCACCAGTGGCCACACAGTTGTGTTTTCTTCTCGTCTTCTGAGTCCTGTCATCACACTGAAGTTTCCAGGCAATTCCAAAGGAATCATATTTAGGATTTATGGAGAATAAGCCTGCAAAGGTTCACAGCTCCCTGCCTGCCTTGAGGTGGCATTACACAGTGTAAGCAGCAGGGATGAGTCTTCCCTCCCTGCTTTGGATTCCTTCGCTCCCCTGCCACTCACAGCCTTCTCAAACATCATTAATCATGTCACGATAAAAGCTGGCTCTGCACATGTCTCACTGTGCTCACAGCTCCTTCTGGAGCTTGTTCCAGTTAACTTCTCCTGGGTCAAACGATAAAACAAGATGAAAGAGCAGGTGCTGAGGATGCCTCCTCTGAAAGGGTTCTCCTATCTCCCCATGTCCTGCCATCGCTCATTCCTACCGGGGAGAGCAGAGATAATTATAATCTCAGAGTGGCAAAATAACTGTCTGCCTCCTCACTGCCACCCTGGGGAGCGTTTAAGCACTACTTAACCACGGGTTAAGCATTGCTGGCTTTGCAGTAAAGTTTAAGTACAACTATGCTTTGAATAAGTACAGGGTCTGCTCTCCTGGAAGGCTTTGAGGGCAATCATCCCCTCAGAGACATCAGCTGTTAGGATGGGCTGGCACCTGAGCTGCCTGCAGAACCTTGTGCAGCACTTGAGTTGCTGAAGAGTTCAATAATTTAAAAGTGGGAAAGACGTACCAAATTATCGAGGTAATTTTCCTGAATATGGGTTTAACTTAATTTTCTGTGTCTGCAGCAAAGCAGTGCCCAACATTTCCCTTGGGAGCCATCCTAATGAATCTCATTGCCAGTGAATTTTCCCTTATATTCAACCTAATTTTTCCCTGTCTTAATTTAATCCCATTACTTCTGCTTATGCTCCCCTCTTGCTACACTAAATAATTCAGTGTAAGTAATTAGGTGCAATTAGAGATGCGTCAATTAACGATCATTGGCATGGCTGCAATGCCATGGGAAGGTCCAGGAGACCTGGCTGGGTTTGTGGAGTTCCAGGAACTGCTGGACACGGATCTGGTCCCTTGCAGGCTTCCACCCCCTTCCCACTCCTCTATATTTAGCTGAAGTTGCTGGGCAGAGCAGCTCAGATATTCTTATCAGCTTTTCATTATTCTGGTGACACTGAACACATCCATCCCCCAAGCCAGTCAGTCCCATTTGGGCCAATAATTAGCAAAATTTATCAGGGATGTAAGTGTGGATATAAAAACACAGACACATCAAACCATCAAGAGTTGTAAGAAATGTGGGAGTTCCAGTTAACCCATCAAAGTGTTGAAAGGAATTCAGTTCATGTCCTTGTTCCATGGGTGAGTTTGTGCTACCTGGAGAGGGAGTTTTTCCCTGTAAGATTTGGAGTTTCCTTCCCTTAGACTACAGAATATTCCCCTTGTTTCCTGGAACAGTTACTGTGGTTTTGCAGAGATTTGAACTGCTGAACACTCAGCTGGAAAAGATTGACTGTAGCAATTTGGATAAATATATTTGATGCACAGATGTTCTAAGAACCTATTTTGTATGCTTGCCTGACTCGCTTCCCTTTCCATTTTAAAGAGGGATTCCACCTATTCCATCCATCTGCAGCTCCTCTCCCTTGCCTTGAAGGAAAATAACAATTCCTCACCTGCAGATTTATAGAAGCACAGGGTGGTTTGGGTTGGGAGGGACCTCAAAGCCCATCCAGTGCCACCCCTGCCATGGCAGGGACACCTTCTGCTATCCCAGAAGGATATCCCAGATATCTGCTGCTCCAAACCCCGTCCAACACCTTGGACAGCTACAATAAATGGATTTTGGAAATGGCACAGAGAGAATTCACCCACATCAGTCAGGAATTCAAGACCATTTCCAGATAAGCAATGTTGGGATCCTTGGGATTGCCTGCTTGGACCAAGGTTGTTGATCCCTCCCGATTTTTGATGGATGAAACTGCTGGAGCTTCCCCAGGAAGGGCAACACTGGAAAGGATTGTCCCAGGATTGTAAAGTGGGGGATTATTTCCTGACAGAATTCCTGTGTTCCATGATTTGTGGGGTACCAGCCAAGGATGTCAAAGGCTGTCCTAACTCTCTGGATCTCCCCAGAGAATCTGAGAGCTTTATCTGCTCCTGGGGCCAATATTGTGCCTCCAGTTCAGCGACAGAACCAATTCTGTCATGTTATTATTCCCTGTAAATTAGCTTATTATCCTTTAGAAAAACCTAAAGATCTGTGCTTACCCTTGCTGATGTTTCAGCAGAGATCCACAGGAACTTGTTTCAATTAATTAAAATTTTAAAAAAAATCTTAAAAAGTCCCCAAATATCATGTGTCAATGAACGGGAAACAACTGCTAATTTTGTTTTTTTTTTCAATTTAGGAAAAGAAAGCAGCTCCAGCTGGAAGGAAAGGAACCCAGGGGTGATTTTGCCAGGGAGGTTTTTATGTATCTTGCTCTGAATCCTATCACCAACCTAACAGACAGCCTTCCTGACCTGCAGGGGGAATGAAAAGGTGCTTAAATGTAATGCTTTTAAAAAATAATTAATCATCTGTTATTATTATATATGGCCAAGTTCAAGAAACAGTAAATTGCTTTTTATCTTTTATCAGTGAAAGCCAAATTTCAGGCATGGGAATGGATAAATCTAGGTCAGTGGCTGAATTTTCTGTGGTTTCTCTGACATTTGAATAAATTAAAACTATATTTTGAACACTGAATGCATCAATCACTAAGCACTCAAAAATGGAAAGAAATTTTGGGATTGATCCTTCAGGAGTTTGCTTCCCAATGCCTGGGTACAGTCACACTGTCATAATAAACAGATTTTTAATTGTATTATGCTCTCTGCTCTTATTTTAGTTGTGGCTTTTGGGCATGTTACGGAGATCATTTCTCTGGTAGAATTTATTTTATCTTTTCTTTCCTTCAAGCCAAGCTGAGGCTGTTGGTTGCATTTTTCCTGCATCGTGGCCCTGCCTCCCTTTGACCTTTGGTATGAGCATCCTTGTCCTGGTCAGTTGGAATTAAGTGATAAATCTATCAAATTTCAGCAGGGTCAAATTCCCTGAAAATCCTCTTTCTATGCCTGGCACTTGTAATTCTCCATCTTTTCTCCCTTCTGGTTCCCACCCAGCACAGGTGATGGTGTTTGGGGCTGTTCAGCAGCACAATTGATGCTTTTTCCCTTATTTTATGACATTATTGAGCAAAGATCTGTCAGATGAAAGGATTCCTGTGGACCAGGAATCATCCCTAGGCCTGCATCTTAAAAATATAAATTATTCCTTGTGGTATCAATAAAAGGTGGAGTGGAAGGCAGAAACATTTTAGGAATTTTTTCCCTTTTTTTTGTATCAGTCCTAGTTTTATATGTTCTTACTTTATTTCAGATTATATCCTTTGTGAAGTGTTATGAAGGTAATCTTTGGTCATTTAAGGCAAGGCATTTGCCTTAAATGTAAACATAATTTTTAATAAACAAAATGTAAATATAATCTTCGGTCATTTAAGGCAGAGATCAGTTTTCCAATGAAATATGAGGGAATACTTATCCAAAACTAAAACTGGAAGGAGCCCTCCCACAGCCCAGATCAGATCTGCCCACTCCTCCAGGGGACACTGGGGTTGTGAGGCACAAAAAACAAGACACAGACATGGAAAGACACTGTTCCTCCTGCATGGACATCCATCAATCTGATATTAGGAAGAATTTCTTCACAAAAAGGGTTGTCAGGCTGGAATGGGCTTCCCAGGGAAATTATGGATTCCTGGAGGGATTTAAAAGCCGTGTGGATGTGGCACTTGGGGACAGGGTTTAGTGGTGGCCTTGGCAGTGCTGAGTTCATGGCTGGACTCAATGATCTTAGAGATCTTTTCCAAACTTAATAATTCCACGATTTTAAGAGTGGAAGTGGATTTGGCCCAAATGGGAAAGAAAATTAATCTGAATATTTCCAAAGCGCCTTTCCTATCCTTGGCTAAAATGAAGCGAAACCAGAAGGAAACAGAAGTTTCTTTCTCATTTGGAGCTCACAAACTGCATCATTTCAGATGGCAGAGGATTGGTAATTTTGAGACAGATTTCCTGGGAGTCCCTAAGGGCAAACTTTATCCAAGCAAAAGCAGAATGATAGATGTGCTATTTAGGACACCCAGCTCCACATCTGTGGTAGTTCAGCAAAACAAGATTAAATGAGGAGAAATTCTTTCCTTTTCCTTTGGGTTTGGTTGGACCTCCAGAGACAAGGAACTTCCCTGAGGTTTCAGATGAATGGAAACAATTCAGGCTCCCAAGTGTGTCGTGCTATGACACGAAATAACTCACGCACGCACAACTGAGATGCAAAGAACAAAAGGAAATAAAAGGAGGGAACTTTATTTTTGACCTTGCAATATATATAATTCTAAAAGTGGCACTGGATTGGAGGATGAAATTGCCACTTCTCTAACCACACTGGTCAATCTAACAGTCTATTAATTCCCTCTTCTCACAAAGAAGAATGTAAAATAATAATTAGTTACATGACGGTGTGTGAGAAACTCTAGCAGAAATATGTAAACCTCAGAAGGCATAGAAAACTTTTAAAAAAACTTTAAAACCTTTAAAAGAAGTTTAAAATTTTAAAAGAACAGGGTGACACAAGTGGAAAAAGGGACGGAACATCTGGAAGTACAGCTTCCTTGGTGGCACACTGGAAGTTCATAAAGGATGAAGCAGGCACAAGAATTGATATTTTGGATTTTGCTGCTTTGGATCCTGTGCTGGAGGGTCTCCAATCCAATCCAATCCAATCCAATCCAATCCAATCCAATCCAATCCGATCCGATCCAATCCAATCCAATCAAATCCAATCCAATCCAATCCAATCCAACCCAACCCAATCCAATCCAATCCAATCCAATCCAATCCAATCCAATCCAATCCAATCCAATCCAAACCAACTTGGTCTGTTGAATGTCTCCATCCATAATCATAAAGCTACAGGGTGGTTTGGGTTGGAAGGGACCTTAAAGCTCCTCTTAAAGCCATGGCAGGGACACCTTCCACTGTCCCAGGTGCTCCAAGCCCTGTCCAACCTGGCCTTGGGCACTGCCAGGGATCCAGGTCAGCCACAGCTGCTCTGGGCACCTGTGCCAGGGCCTGACAGCCAAAAATTCCTTCCCAATATCCCATCCATCCTTGTCCTCTGGCAGTAGGAGCCATTCCCTGTGTCCTGTCCCTCCATCCCTTGTCCCCAGTCCCTCTGCAGCTCTCCTGGAGCCCCTCCAGGCCCTGGCAGTGCTCTGAGCTCTCCCTGAGGCTCGTCTCCTCTCCAGATGAGCATCCCCAGCTCTCCCAGATCTCCCAGCTCTCCCAGCCTGGCTCCAGCCCTTGGAGCATCTCCCTGGCCTCCTCTGGAATCTCCCCAGAGCTCCACATCCTTCCCATGCCCAGCACCCCAGGGCTGGACCCAGAGCTCCAGCTGGGGTCTCACAAGAGCAGAGCACAGTCTGGAAAACCACCCTCCCCTTCCAGGGAGGAATTCCTTCCTTTGCCTGCTGCAGTGAATCCAGGATTTCTCCCAGCCTTCCCTGGCTGCTGATTTCCTGCTGGCAAGGACAGAGAGCTGTGCTGCCCTTCAGCTCCTGCTGAGCTGCCCCTGAGGGCAGCAGCACGGGGTGAGGGGCACTGCAGCCCTGCAAACCAACCGCAGTCATTAATATGGATTCCAGGGTAATTTTATATTTCATGAGCTTCTTTTCTCTTTCTTTCTCTTCGAGCCCCCAGGAGATGGCAGATGTTTTCAGGTATCACGTGGAGAGCAATGTGTCTTTATTTTTTATTGTGAAGATTGCTCCTCCCTTGAAGGGATTAAGAGGGGAAAAAGAAAATCTCTATTCTGTTTTTGGGTTTGTTGTTTTTTTTTTTCTTTTTTAAACGAAATGCAATCAGCATTTCTGAAATGCTTGCAGTCAGTTTTATTCTTGAAGTCCTTTCAAAGGGATAAACTGGGTTTCCAGAAAGTTTGGAACCCTCCTCTCCTTCACAGGTCCATCTCATGTGCAATAAAATACCAGGATCAGTTTCACTGCAAAAGGGTTTTGCTACTCTAGATTCTACATTTATTATATATTGCCTCCATCTAAACCCACATTCAGAGTGAAGCACCTCATGAAATCAAATCTATAGATAATATTTGCAAAATTAAGTCTAATCCTGAGTCTGTAAGTAAGGAGAGGCATTACAAATAAATTACAAAAGCCACATTGAATTTTTTCTGTCAAAATCCAGCAGCAGCAATGAACCAGTGGAACAATGAGCAACATCACCCATCAGATCTCTATTTTCCTGTCTATGGAATTAATCTCTGGTGGTATTGAATCTATTGAACTTCTCTATAATTGTCCCTTCAGCTCCTTTCTGTTGATTTCTTGCTTTCCTTTAACAATAACAAAATTTTCTTTCTTTTGCATATGAGTGGGAAAACGAAGTTGTTGGGTTTTTTTCCTGGAAAAAATGTAAAAATTGCAGTGTATTAATTCCTTGCACCTAATATTAAACATCTGCCATGGGATTTCCATCATGGATTTCTCCCTGATTTCTTCCTTCAGTACCTGGCCAGTGGCTTTGCCCAGAACATCTGCACCCTCCCAGCATGAAGACAAGACCTGTCCACAATAATTTGGAGCCACTGGATGTATTCAACCAAAACAAAGATTGGTTGTGCATCCTTGAGGGATGAACGTGCTGGAAGTGGAACCTTTTCCCCCCTCTGCTCCAGGAGTGGTTTAAATCTGCCCTAAGGCATGGGGATGGGGACCAACATTGCAAATTTTGGCTGGGTGGGGGTTGTTCATGCTTGGTTGCTGCTTTGCTGCCAGCTGGCAAGGCTGGGAGCATCCATGAATTCCCTTTAAAACATGGGAATTCCATGGGGCTGGGCCAGTGCTCGAAGACTGCAGATGTAAATCCAGGAACTCCAGAGGAAATGCCAAAGTTCTGCCAACTCTCCTCCCTCAGCCAACTTTTATTTTAGCTTGAAATGTAAGAAATAATTTACTTCTTGGAAAATATGGAGGGCAATTCATAAAAAATTCATTTCCCCTTACCTTGGTGATTAAGGTGGCTCTGTTTTTCCTTCCTGTTTCCAGGGAGGGGAACAGGCAGCCCAAACTCTGCTGAATGAAAGATAAATGAGTGATAAAATTACAGGAGAGTCTCTAATGTATGTGCTCAAGCCATCAGGCTTCAGCTCTTATTAAGTGTGAGCAAGGACTGAGACTATTCCTGTGCTTGACTGACGTTGGAGGCTTTAAAAAATTCATTTTAAAGGACAAAAGCTGAAATAACTTTTAGCTATTTCACTCAGTGTAACCAGAAATATTTTGCAGGGTGTCATGGTTTAATAATAATGAAGAAAAGAGAGAGAGAGGGGGGAATAAAGCCCCAGACAGAGCAGTGATGCCCAAATATTTGCTCAGCACTTGTCTCCCAGCAGTGGTTGGTGGCTCCCAGTTTGCCCAGTTTGTAAACTGGGCATTGTAAGGTGTGGAATGTCCCTGTGGTCACTTCAGGTCACCTGTCCTGGCCATGCTGTGGGACACTGAAAACTCCTGGACTCCAAAACATCAGCATCATTCCCTCCATCCCAGCCAAAAGCAGCACGAGTGGGATGAGGATCCCACATTCCCTAAACCCAGTGGGAAGGGTCCCCCAAGCCCAGACCTCTCGGTGTTGGCTGCACAGAGGGAAAAAACAAATAATTTTTATGTCCCTTTGCAATTTCACTCTGCCTTATCTCCTTCGATTGATGCTGAGGAAAATAAAACGGTTGTGGAGGTAACAAAAAAAACCCCAAAACTTTAAGTGTTTCTCAAAAAATGAGATGTTTTTGGCTCTATGAACTTCTCCTAATGGTTAATATAGAGAGGCAGCCTGAAGCCCCAGACTAATTTTGCAGACAGGGAACAAAGAAAGAGCTGGAAGGAGGGGAGGATGATGCTGGAGGCCTTCCTCAGTCTGTGCTGTGCCTTTGCCCATTCCCAAGAAACAAGGGAGAAAAGTCTTGTAAAAATTGTCAGCAATATGAAAGTACATTATCTGGGACACCAAAGAAAAAAGATCATAACTTTTGCTCTGTATCCTCTCTATTCCCCTGGTGTCGAGTGATAGAACCTTAAAATGCTCTTTTTAATTTTTTTTTGTTTTAATACTTGGAAAAGTGGAACGAAGTTGGAAATCTGAAGTTTTAGAGAAGTGTGCTTAAAAAGATATTTATTTTAATGGTATTTATGCCTGGTGTGCAATATTGTGCTCTCTTCCTGAGCATATGGAGTAAAGGGATCTCCTGGAATGCTCAGGGAAGTTCCCAGGAGACAAACAGAGTGTGTGTGTCTATATATATATATATATACACATTGTCTATAAATACTAGTACACACTAGTCACAGAATAGATTTAAAGTATATAAACTACAAACCAAAAAATATCCTAAAATAAAATCATATTTGCTGAATTCTGCTGGAAGGGGCAGAATAGTGGGAAAATGCAGCAGAGGACAGTTTTAGAGTGAAACGTGAGCACATGTATGAGGTAGCAAATGTGGAAATGTGTATAAGAACAAACTAAATGTTTGATAAACCTGAATATTCCTCACTTGCCATATTATTAATAGAAATAATTAAAGGTTTTTTTAATATTTTTTCCATGTTGGAATGAGTATTCCAGAGCTTCAAACGAAACCCACTACGTGTAAGAAAACCCAAACCAAATAAATTATTTGTTGGGGACTGTGCTGGGGCACAAAATCTGACCAGGACAGAGGGATGGGTTTGCTGCTCAGCATGAGAATTAGGGGCAGCATTCCAGAGAAAAGATGGAAAACAGGAGCAAGGTAAAGATTTTAAAGATTTTAGGGATTTTGCAGAGGCTCTCGGTGTGGGATGCTGTGAACTTCCCAGGCCTGGAGAGGCCAGGCCAGTCCCTGAGCCCGAGGTTCAGTGAGGGTGCAATTAAGTGTGAGATTCAATTAGAGGCTTCTGGAGGTATCCCCTTTTTATTTCAACCACTGTTTGTACAGCTTCTGCATTATCTCATTATATATATATAATATATATGTGTGTGTGTATATATATATGTATATACATATATATGTGTATATATATCTACATATATATATATATAAGTATATACACACACATCTATATATATACATCTATATACATCTATATACATCTCTATATACATACATACATACATACATACATATATATATATATATATATATATATATATGTATCTATTTCTTTCTGCTCTCTAAACTAGAAGAAAAATCCCCACTGGAATAAAAAATTCCCTTGGAATTTCATTCCTGATGCATTTTTCTTATGCAAACAGCTTCTGGGGAGGGAATGATCTCTGGAAGGCTATTTTATTTTTTTTTAATTTTTTTTTCACATTCATTTAAAAGAGAGAGGATGAGACTCCTTCAAAGCACAGTTCATCACTTCCTCACCCATGGCTGTGACAGGTTTTCCTGAGGAAACACACTCATTCCATCATTTCCCATCAAACCTGACACCTCCACATCACATCTCTCTGTCACTCATTTTGCCCCAGCACACGCTCCACAATTCCTTGTGACACAAGGATATTTCCCAGCCCTTTTCCCAGCCCAGTCCATGGGAAGCACAAGTGCTGCTGGCACTGGCATGTTTAGGAGCAGAAGAACAGCACAGAGCCTTGTTGAAATCTGGCAGGGAGCCCCTCTCAGAGGAGAGTTTATAAAAGATATATAAGAGAAAAATTAAACCATTAACTTTTCATGGAGTGTAGACTTAGGTGTTTAGAATTGTAAATTTTCTCCCCTTTTGCAAAATCTAAAGAACAAGCTTAAAATTGTAAATTATTTGACCTACAAAGCTTTATATCATATATATTTAATCAGGATGAGAGAGGTGGTTCTGCACCTCTGCTCTGCTCTTGTGGAACCCCAGCTGGAGCTCTGAGCCCAGCCCTGGGGTGCTCAGCACGGGAGGGATTTGGAACTCTGGAGAGATTCCAGAGGCCATGGAGATGCTCCAAGGGCTGGAGCCAGGCTGGGAGAGCTGGGGGTGTGTGGCAAGCACATTTCTCTCCCTCTCAGGATTTTTCATAGAGGTGCACAGAGAGAAAGGAAAGAGAAAACAATTTCTATTTCTGCTCCTTGTTTTCCTTGTATTTCCTCTTATTTTGGGGGTTCAGAGTCAAGTACCACTCCAAGCCACCCAAAGCCCTGCTGAAATCAGTGAGTACATTGCCAATTAAAAACCAGCGTGCTCCAAAGTCCCTGCTGGCAGCCTCATGTTAGTCAAGTATTTTAAGTGATGGTTTTGGTGCAAGGAATATTTTCAAAGGAAGTTATGGGAATGAAATACTCCTGGAGAGGAAGATGGGTTATTTTTTATCATAGCTACTTTCAAAAAAATCAGTTTCTGAAAAAGTGCATTATGCTTAAGGAAACTGGTACAAACAGGATGGAGATGTGTGAAAATGCTGTTCTCTTTTGCTACAATACTCTGACTTTACTCATCCCCAGCAGATCAACAGGTAAGTTTGGTCCTCATGCTTTTGCCACATCAGTTGTTATCCTCTGATTTAGGTCTTAAATATTGAATATTTAGGGAAATGTACATATAAGTTTATATAGATATAAATGTATACAGGTGTATACATACTATAAAGTAGAAATATGTGTGAGTATTTGAGTATAAGAATCGAGTTCAAAGATGTGTGAAGAAGAATTTTAAGTTAATTACAGAGGTTTATAATAGCTGTGGCTGCCTCTGGATCCCTGGAAGTGTCCAAGGATGGGGCTTGGAGCACCCTGGGATAGTGGACAGTGTCCCTGGGTGGGCTTTAAGGTCCCTTCCCACCCAAAGCATTCCATTATTCTGTGATTTCATTACCATAACCTTGCACCCTTGGCTGTAAAATTCTCTCAAAGCAATGCAAAAATTCTCCTTTGGACAATAAAACTAGGAATTTGTAATAGATGAAAAAAAAAATCTGATTTTTGACCCTAGAATATACCAGTCCAAAAAAGTGATCTTACATTTGTGCTTCAAGGCACACTCACTCTCCTCAAGCAAATAGTAGTTATAAAGGGAACAGAGCTCCACCAGTTTCCTGAGCTTTAATCTGCTTTTTCCCTGCTTTTTTAAATAAAAATGGACATTTTAGTGCTCTTTAAACACTGATCTTCCTTTTGATTGACCATTGATCCTAATGCCTAAATCCATACCTGCTTTTCTGAGCTACATCTTGCTGTATATTGGTAAGTCTATACTTTTATGATCCGTTATCCAAAAGAAAACAAAATTTAATGCGATGCAAGGGTTGATGTTGAATTTTATTTCTGTATAAATAACAGTGGAGCTCAGGACAATGAGCTCCACAGGTATTTATATAAATAAATAAATAAATAAATAAATAAATAAATAAATAAATAAATAGCTTCCAACTCACCTGTGTGCTCTAATTTCACAACTGTGCACACACATCTTTCCGATGGGCTCTGTGCTTGGTTTTTCTTTACAAGGAGATTTTTCTCCACCAAAGGAAAGACCAGAGAGGTCCCATTTCAAATGTCCCTGGGGATGTTTGGGGGCCCTGACACTCATCCTTGTGTGCCCCAAAAAGGATGGAGCCCTCTTCTACAGTGAGGATCTGGGAATGGTGGAGTTTTGTCTTCTTTCCTTTTGTGCTTCAACGTCTCACCGTGTCAAGTCTTATTCTTGGCAAGGAACAGTTTGTACACCACATTTTTGGTACATTTGTGCACGTTGTAAACAGACTCAGACCAGCAGTTTGCAAAATTAAATCCAATAAAGAGTTCCTTCTCCTTTCTGAACCAAAAATTTGATTAAAATAACCAAAAATATAGTGGGTTTAAGGATTATTTATAACTCATTAATAGCAAATAAATAATTTCATTGCTTTCATGTGGGAGGGCTGTGGCCTTTCTGGGATTCAATGAGATGCTTTGATGGGACAACAAGGAGGATATTTTGTGGAACATCTAACTTGGCTCCTCCCAAACCCAAACCCAGACCCATTATGACATAATTTCAATTCAGAGCAAACAAAAACCCCCAAGGGCAGCTGGAAGGGGATTTTTGCAGCCGTTCTCTCCCCAGGGACCACGGGCAGCACAAGAGGAGCTGTGATGCCAACCCCACTTTGCCACCCCGCCTGCACAGCTGGTCCTTCCTGGGCACAGAGCTGCCTTTGTCCCAGGAGGAAAAACACATTTTATCATTTTATCACCCTGGGGTTTGGAGAATGCTCAGAATTGTTTTGGGAAGAGAAAACTTTTTCAGAGATTCTAAACAGGATTATTTTATTTTTTCCCCCCTTGCAAGGACTTTAGTGATTTACAGAGCCTTTCAAGGAAAATCCTTGTGAGAGATGCAGAAGGAAAGTGTTTTTAGACAAAAGGTAACTCCTAAATCCAATAATTGCTGAGTTCACTCAAAGCTTAATATGGGAGCAGTGAGAGCAAACTTCTCTCTTTGTTTCAGAGCACTGGGTGCTTTGAGCATTTAGGGCTGATCCTCTCCAGAGGATCAAATCTCCCCATTTTCTGTTCAAAATTCTAAACGCCTTATAAGTTTTAAAAGATTTTGGTGCTTTAACAGGAAAACACAAGCAAGAGAAATAGGAAGTGACTGTGATTTTGTGATAATTATATACAAAAAATAGGAAGTGACTATCATTTTCTGGTAGTCTCATACACTGGAACTCTTCACAAGATATTTAATGACAAGTTAATTCCTTAGGGAATGCATCAGGATTTCAGTCCTGGAGAATCCAGCAACCCAAGGAGGAATTAGTTCGTGTTCTACCATGGAAATTATGAATTCTCCCTTCTCTCTGTTCTTCATCTTTCAACACCCACCTTGAACCCCGCAGCGTAAAAAAGTGCTGATCCACATCATGATTCTTGGGAAAAATAAGGAATTGTTGTTTCCCAGCAGGTTTGGGGAGGCTTGATAATGATACTTATGGCTCATGCAGCAATTAAATAACTGTAAATAACACTCAAACTGTACAAAACCATGTATCTGACTATGCCCATGATGTAAATGGAAGTCAAAAAAATACACATTATCAGCATTTCAAAAGAAACTAAATTATCAGTTCATTAATTCAGAGTAATCCTGAGGTTTAAGCACAGAAATTCTGCATCTCCTGCAGTGGAAGATCTTTCATGACAGTGAATGTTACTCTGATAAAATATATTTAAAAATCATCCTTAAAATAAATTAAGAATTCAGTGGCATAAATATCTGGCATGGAGCAGCTGTAGCTATTTTACTTTTTAAAAATAATTCACTATTGAAATGCTTAAATGCATATTAAATGCTGCAAGTTCTACTGCATTGCAAGAGAATAAGACCAGGTTAATCCCTGAGCACTGGAGCTAAAATACACAGAATTTACTCTAAAAGGTAACTTAGTATGTTCCTCTTTCAGAGGGAGAGTTAGAGTTTGGAAGTCCAAATATTTTCTTGTCCAGGGTAGGTGTTGAGGAATAAAAAATAAATCAGTGATTGATGGACAACCCACATCACCTGGCTGCTGGTACATCCAGAAAATACTTGGAAACAGCACCCGTGAACCAGAACAGAATTAGAACAGAACAAAATCCTGCATTTCACAGCTGCCAGGGAAAGCCTTTCCATCAGCACAGAGGGGAAAGGGTCACATGGGAGCTGCTGGAAAATTCAGTGTGTAAAAAGCAGCAGGGTCGGAGTACGAGCAGCTCCCAAGGGGCAGGAAAAGCCTTTGTGTTTTCCCTGGACACTCTTTGGAAATAAATCAGGACGCCAGCTTCAGCTCAGGAGCAGGCCACATCATTCCTCACAGACCCAAGTACAGGGCCAAAATTACCAAAATTACATTGCTAAATTAAATTTTTTGACAGAAGGAACAGATTTTCTTGGGTAGACAAAAGCTCCAGCCCCAAACCTGCTGCACTGCAGGTGAGCCTCTCTGCTCCTCTGTGCCCCATGAGAGGTTCCAGCGCTGAAATCCCAGACTTTCAACACCACCAACCTGCTGATACTATGGAACAGAATTAATGCGTTTCTCCATTCATATGACTTGTTGCTGCTAAGTTATATATTTGTTTGGTTTTCCCAGCCCGGTTTCAACTTTAAGGTGGAAAATAGCCTGAAATATCCCCAAAATCTACCTGAACCAAGACCTCCAGCTGCCCCAAACCTTGCAGCAGGCTGTGAGTAAGCCCAGAGGTCTGGGTGGAAGCACAGGGCTCTTTTTTTGAATACATTCATTGTGGCAAAACCCGTTCTGCTGGTTCATTGTATTATCACAAATGTTTTCGCTGACTGAACTCCTCGGATGACTCACACAGAGGCAATTGGGCCCCCGGAATAAAACACTGTTGTAGCAGTTTTTCCACATAAAAGGCAAGTGTTTCAGGGCTCCTGCTTCAACAGGGATTGCTTTTTTTTAATGTATATAATCCACATTCAGCCTCATCTCTGCTCCAAGTTGATGAATAACCAGCAAGGAGCATCTCCCTCCAGAACAGCCTCGAGGAGGGAGGTGCAAACCTAGACAGGCCATCTAAATTTATATGGGAAGGAAATTTGTCTCCTGGGACAGCATTCTCTGTGTGGTTTCTATGGTTGCTTGTTCAGGCTGCTCTATTCCACCTCATGAAGTCTCCCTCTGCCATTATTTTATTTTTAAATGAAGAGTTACTGACATATCCATGTTGTAGCATAAATCTATTTGACAGGAGTGATTGGCATTTTCCAAGCCATGTGACTGCATCAACTGGGCACATTTAATGGGGAGCATTTGTGAACTGATGAAGAAATGCTATGTACACTGTAATTCCCGTAGCTGCAGGAAAAGAAAAGGTGTAAAATTTGCAACAGGAGAAGATCTGTGCAAAGGAGGTGCTGGCTGTCCTTGGGTCCCACCTGGGATGGGCAAACATTGACTCACTCCAGGCTGCAGTGGAAGGAGTGGATTTTTGGTTGTTTTTTAATTAATTTTTTTTAACAGACACTTCAAATGACATCTGGGTTTTTTGTTTGGTGTTTTGTTTGTTTGTTTGTTTGTTTGTTTTTGTCTCGTGTGCTTAAAGGAGTCTGCCTGGATTTAGCACTGAATTCTTCCTTTCAGCAGCAGAGTATTAACCAAGGTTTCGTCTTCCTTTTGTTGCTGTGACCCTTCTTTGCCTGGACAATCAGAGAATGGTTTGGGTTGGGAGGGACTTTAAATCCCACCCAGTGCCACCCCTGCCATGGCAGGGACACCTCCCACTGCCCCAGTGTCCAACCTGGCCTTGGGCACTGCCAGGAATCCAGGGCTGCCCACCCTCCCAGGGAATGATTTTTCCTGGCATCCCATCCAAATTGCCTCTCCTTCCATTCAAGCCCATTGCACCTTTTCCTATCACAACAGCCCCTGCTAAAAAGTTGTCCCTGGTTTGCCCCCATATCTTTTTTACCACAACAATCCCATTGGGTTTGTTGCTCTGGACTTGTTGAAACTGCCACTGTTTGCTTTGGCACAACAGAGCAGACAGACACAGCCTCTTGAAGATGACAAAATATCATGATAATGCGAATTATGAAAACAGTTTTGTTATTTGAAATATATGCACATTCACTCATCAGTCGTGTCAAGGAAGAAAAGGTTTGGCAGAGGTCTGCAGAACTCCAGTGCTCTGCTTTTTAGAAAGCATTTAAGGATTATTTAAAACCAGAATTTGAGGGCTGAGAAACACAGCCACTAGTTTTGCAATGAAATCCTTGATTTCAGGGTAACTCGGTGTGAAATGAGGTCGTGCCTTGGACACTGGGGTGGTGGGAGACACCCGATCCCCCTGGGATGATGGAGCAGCCCCACAACAGTGGGGGACACAAGCCATGCTCCCAAGGACTTGTAGGGCAGTGTCCTGCTGGGGATGAGGCTTTCCCTGCCAAAATCTCTCTCCGGAGCTTTAGATCCAGCAGGCTTGAGAACTTGATCCCATGGACTGAAAGGAATTGGGCGGGGAGGTTAAGGAAGGAGTTTAACAGCAGCTCCAAAGAGCCTTCAGCACCTGAAGGGAGAACAAAGGAGGGTCTGTTCCTCTGCTGAGCTCCCTGACAGCAGCAGGATTCCCTCCAGCATGCAGGATTTGGGGAACTCAGTGCAGCCACTGCAGGGAAGAGTCTTCAGGGGATGCTGAGCCCAGCAAACAGCAGCTCCCATCCTCTCCTACAGGATCTGCCAACGTTCAGGTGGTGAGGAGCAAGTCTCTGAGAAGTAACTCAAAGAGGAAAACTGAAAATCTCCATCTGCACCTGCCAGACCCTGGGGAACAAAGACGTAACAGCCAGCAAATCCAAGGTAAAGACGAGGAGGGTAAATCCAGAACTTCAGTAAAAATGTCCAGCTGTTGAAATCACAATATTTAATTATGGGGGAAGCTGGTCACTAACTGGTGCCTAAGCAATGTGAAATTGAACTATAAAAAGTTTAAACTGCATGTTTCTCTTAGCTAATACTCATGCTGAGAGGATAAATGTGAGCTGGTTAGAATTAGGAGAGGAAAATGGATGTACAAGGGCCCAACTTGACTTGTCTAGGAACTTGCTCAAGGAACAAGATTGCAGCATGGGGCTCTGCACTTTGCCTCTGAGTTATGAAACCAGGATTTCTCTGTTTCTAAGACTTCAGGTTCGATTAATTTTCCTCTCCTTCAAAGTTTGAGAAAGAAAATAAACCATAGCAGAAATATAAATGGTGCTACCACAGGCCTTTTGTTTCACTTCTGCATATCTAATAAACTCCCAGATATATTGTGTGTCTCCAACAAAGCAAGTCCTCCAGTGCTGGGCAGAGATTATTCTCACAAAAGGGAACCTCTTTGTCAAAACAATGGGAATAAGAAAGTTTTCAAGATTAAAATGTCAGGTAGATAAACACATTACTTTGAACCATATTTGTATTCCATGGCTGGTTCAGACACTCCAGCAGTTATCTTTCCCAAAGTAAACATGCGTGAAATCTGATCAGCTCTTTATTGTACACGGAATAAATTATGCAGGGCATTGTAGGAGACTCCTATACGGCTCATTTACACATCTTTTGATAAATGTAATATGCAGATTCCTGCTCCTTTGTGAGGCATTAACCTCCCTGCATATTGATGCTGTTATTCCCAGAGATGACAGGAGCTCAAAGACCTTTCTGTGTCTCTTTGAGAGCTGGCAGGGCCTCAGCTGGGGGGGGGACTTGCTCAGGGATGTACAAACGACCTTTCTTTAGAATTCAGCCTCATCATAAATTTTCTTCTTACTGTCAGAGAATTGAAGGCTTCAAGTGGTTTTGATAATGGTATAAAGTGGTTGGGGTAGAGTTTATTGCACTATTCAGGAGGAAATCACTCCTAATCCACCAACTACAGGAATTAATGGAAATTTAAATGACAAAAATTCACATTAAGTGACCAAACTCTTTGAAGATAAATCATTTGGGGCGCTTATCTCAGTTTAAGTCACCCAGCAAGCCTATTTGAAGAAGAGAAAGAGATCCTTATAGGCCTCAATTTGGGACTCCACTCAGGCACTGCTGATCCCCACAAATATCAAATTCACAAATTATTCACACATATCAAATCCACAATTATCCACACATATTAAATCCACAACGAAGATGTTGGAAGCTTTTCCCAAGTACCTGTGCAATGGCAATTTTTGTTAAAACCTTGTCTTGATAGGGCTGCAAAGCAATAAAGCCACGTCTTGATACAGAACATTTGTTGATAAATGGGATTGAAATTATGTGCATGCCTTTTTTTTTGTGCAAAATTTTTTTTTCCCTTATTTGGCAGCAAAAGGAAAAAAGAAAAAGGGATGTTGTACTCTAAAGGTGAGGATTTGTAGATTTTTCCTTTGAAAGGAGCAAATCTAAAGGAAATCTGAAGGTTTATTTAAAGTCTTCTCCTTACTCAAAGTCAAGGCTATTTATTTTTGCAGCCTTCTTGTTCTTACTCAAAGTCAAAGCTAGGAAAAAAGGCCTTTCAGGGAAGGAAAAAAGGAAAAGCAGAATTGTTTTGGGCTGTTCTCCCAGCATGTGAGGGCTGGTGGATGTGAGGAGAGCAGGAGTTTGCTGGATTACACAAGTCCCCTGCTAAATAAAGCAGCTGCAGGGCTGAGATGGGATGTGTCATTTGCTTGACAGTGCAATGATCATTTCACTTGACAAGGTAAGGAAGGGCTTTGCTACAAAACATCAACATTGCCAAGCTGAGACCTCTTCTGGTTCCAGGTTTCATCCTAGCCAGGAGGAATTGGGAAGGAGTTGAGGAGCTTGGGAGGTGTCTTGGTTTGAAAAGCCAGGTGTCTGCTAAGGAAGGCAGGAGACTCCCCTGAAATGGAAAATGGAAAACCCCTCCCTCTGAATTGTTATAATTTTGAAATTAAGGGATGCTCAGGCAAAGATATGGGAATAGGAATAACAGTTCTTTAGTAGGAAAATTAAAAATACAAAACTGCCAGAGTCAGCAATGCCCTGGCAGCCTGTGGGTCAGGGAGGTGGCTCAGCCCCATCCCAGGGGGGCTCAGCCCTCCTGCAGTGCCAGCTGTGCTTCTGCTGGAGCAGGATCTGCACAAGGGGGGAGTTTTCCTCTGGAGCTCCAGGGCTGGGGGAGATGGGCCTGGGCTCCTCTGGGAATGCAGGGGGAAGAAAGCTGCTCCTCTGGGAATGCAGGGGGAAGAAAGCTGCTCCTCTGGGAATGCAGGGGGAAGGAAGCTGCTCCTCTGGGAATGCAGGGGGAAGAAAGCTGCTCCTCTGGGAATGCAGAGGGAAGAAAGCTGCTCCTCTGGGAATACAGGGGGCAGAGGCTGCTGTGCTGTTCCCAGGTCAGATTGTATCCAGGTAGGAATGCTTGGCTCCTCCCCTGGGTGGAGCATCTCCCCATGGATGATGGAATTTTCTCAGCCGTGCAGGGACACTCACTGGCCATGAACAGAAGAGAATTAATAATTAATGGCTCATTAAAAGAAGAGATCTCCTGGAGGGAGGACTGGCTGTGGCAGAGATAAAGAAAAATCTGCCCAATGAACAGAGAGAGCCACCCCAACTCTGACAGATGGGAGTTGAATACACACCCCCAGCCACCTCTTCTAACCTAAGACAGGAGGAAGCACGAGAGTAAATGTCTTTTCCACAAGTCTTTGGAATATAATAAATATAAATATAAATAAACTTTTGCTGATAATCGAACAGAAATGCTCACAATGAGCTAGACCTTGGTGAAACCTCCAAAGAAGTCTGATAATTCTGCTTTATAGTAAAGGAACCTCTTAAAAGCCACAGTGCCAGGGTGTCATTAGCTTAACCCTCATGTGGACATGACAGCAAAAATTCCAGCAAGGAGATTTTCAGCTTAACCGAGGCTCACTCAGACTTCCAGGACTTTGAAGTCCTTTATGTTGCTCCAACACAAAAAAACCTTACAAAATACTTCCCCCAAAAAAATCTCTCTATGAATTGTTGGACACACAAAATTCTCTCTTTAAGTTTGCAGACACATAAATATTTTAGCTGATATATTTGGGTCTGCAGGGCTGTCCAAGAGAGGAGAGGAAGTTCCTTGTTTTTCCTCTATTCACAGTGAAGTGCAGATCAGCAGCAGCAATTCCATTAAAATCATCATCAGGTCAACCAAAAAATCATTGACTCCAAAATCACAAGGTTAAGATAATTATATGTATGCAGATATTTAATAAATGATGCCTTATTAGTTATTCTCTAGGGTTTGAATGTGTGGGATGCATTTACTCAAAAAACCTGCAGGTGCAGGTACAACTACTGGGGCTTGGAGCTGTGTTTCATCATAAAGCAAAAAAAATTAAAAAAAAAAGAAGTAAAATCAAATCAAGGAAAATAAATAAAATTAAATTAAATTTAAAAATAAAATATAAAATAAAATAAAGTAAAATAAAATAAAATAAAATAAAAATGTATTATAAAACCTCAAGAGCAAGAAAGCAAAGGCCAGAGTGCAGCCACTCACTTTTAGGAGCAGCATGTCAGGAACAGACCTGCAGTGGTGCTTTGGCAACACCACACCAGTGCCAGCAATCCACATTATCAGGGGTATTATCCTGGTGTCTGCCTGGTTCCAAATGCTTTGGAAACTCTCATTAATGGAAGAAGATGAACTTGGAAGGAAGCAGAGTAAAAAACAATTAAACAATTTCCTGACCCCCTCTATGCCAAATTCTGGATTAATGAGCAAGATCAGCCCATGGCTTGGTGGAACACTTGATAACTCCACTTTTCCAGTTAAATCCACAGCTCAGTGCATGTGTTTGGTGCTTGTCTCTGAAGGAAAGAATTGCTCACCCTCAAAATTACTTGCTGGCTGCTGGCATGGAAAAATATTCTTTGTATTTCTCTGCCCTGGCCAGGAAGGCTCCTGGATGTTTGTTTTAGGTACCCCTATTTTCCCGTTAAATGACATAGGGACAGCTGGCAATCTTTTAATGGATTCATTTACACAATGCTCCTGTGAGATGGGGAAATGTGATTAATCTTCTTTACAGGCAGGGAACTGAAGCAGAGACAAACCAAGGCTCAGATCTGTAGAGTTCTTAAAAAACCCAGTGACACTCCAAAGTTTGAAAGGAAAAACACCAACCCTACAAAAGACCCACCTCAGTCAATATCTTATTAAAATCTTTCAGCATCCCACTTGGTGGCTTCATCAACAGACTCCCCTGACTAAGGAAAGAGATGAATCTTCCCTAAATGATCCAAAACAACCCAAAAAGTGGAAAATCAGAAGCACAGAATAATCTAAACTCAATCACCTTTGCCATCACGAGTGCTGCTGCAGCACTGCCCATCTGCCAGCAGCACCTCCAGCCCCAGAGCAGGCAGAGGAATGTAATTAATTTTTCACTCCTAATTAACAGTCCTCTAAATGCAGTGCTGTAGCCAATGAGGTTTTCAGACACCCAGAGCCTGCATCAGATCAGGGGATATCACTTATTTCTGGAAAGTTACTCACAGACTTCTTCTCTCATTCTGTCCTGACCTACTTTGGAAGACATCTCTAAAATAGCTTATTTCTCTCACAATAATTGAGTAAGCAGACAAAAAAAATAATGCTGTGCTGCCCCTTTTCTACAGTGGTACAGGCACTGTAAAAATGTGCCTATTAATAGGAAAATGTAAATTAATCTTTTGTTCCAGAGGGAGAAAATTGTCAGTAAAAGATGAAGAATAGATAATTTTATAGTTGTTCATGGAAAAGGCATCACAGAGTATTTTCTACTAGAAACCAAGAATTATAGGATCAGTCCCAGAATGGTTTGGGTTGGAAGGGACCTTAAAGACCATCCAACCCCCTGCCATGGACAGGGAACCAAATTTCCTTTCCAAGGAGGAAAATTATCATTTCTCTTTTGGTATAAAAGCTTCTTTCACGCCAAACTTGCTCCCAAGGGAGCAGCTCAGGCTCTTCCTTGTGTCTGCCTCTCATTTTGGGAGCAGCTGAGGAGGAACAGAGGATGTTTGCACCACCTCCCTCAGCACATCCTGCCTTCCACACCGTGCTGAAACATTTTATTGTTTCAAAGAGGGTCTTTTGCCTTAGGTGTTACAGCCAGAGGAAGCTGGAGTGGTTTTTCTTCTTTCTTTTACCTGTCTCATTCCCAGTTGTCAAGCTGCATACTAAAAACCCCCATCAAATATAGAAATGGGAACCTGCACCACTACTGTGGCTAAGCTAATTTGGGAAAATAAATATCCAACTGGAATTCCAGGTAGGATATACAGATTGCAGCTTCATTCATGGAGATTGAAGTGATGTCTAGTGTAGCTGTTTTCTCACCCACTCTCACCCCACCAACTGAGAGCTAAAAAGGAGCTGTAGTGCTTTGCAGGAACTGGTAAATTCTGGAAATAAGATTTTCTGTTGAGTTCTGCCTCCAGCTCTGGGTTCCCAGCATGGGAAGGACATGGAGGTGTTGGATCCAGGCAAGAGGAAACCACCAAGTGGATCAGAGGGATGGAGCAGCTCTGCTGGGAGGAAAGGCTGGGAGAGCTGGGATTGTTCAGCCTGGAAAAAGGAGGCTTTGGGGTGACCTCAGTGTGGTCTTTCAATGCCTGAAAGGAGCAAAAAAGGGGGAGAGAGACTCTTAAAAAGAGCTGAATTAAAAGGACAAGGGGAATGGCTTCCCACTGCCAGAGGGCACAGTTATGTGGGATATTGGGAAGGAATTTTTGGCTGTGAGAGTGTAAGGCCTTGGCACAGGTGCCCAGAGCAGCTGTGGCTGCCCCTGGATCCCTGGCAGTGCCAAGGCCAGGTTGGACACTGGGGTTGGAGCACCTGGGACAGTGGGAGATGTCACTGCACAGGGACTGGATGTTCCTTAAGGTCTCTTCCAATCCAAACCATTCTATGCTTCCATGATTATTGATTTTAAAATATAAACAAAGGGGAGCACTTGAGACACACTCCCACATCCAGATTAAAATTATCACAAATAGGAAAACCCAAAAATCAATCACCAACCCCTGAATTTTCTGGTCTTGTCAATCTCTCCAGCTGTGGAGCTCTTTGAGCAGCAGCCCACAATATTTGTCACAATCAAACAATCTCCAGTTCCCAAGCAACTCTCCTTTGGAGGGTGGAGTTGGGCATTTTCCTCTGACCTTCCTGACTCAATGGAAGTTGGGAAAAGCCAAGAGGAGGGAAGTTTTTTATCCTATTCCTTCAGTCAGCATTTTGTACAATGAACACAATCAATACAGAGCAGGATCTAAATGGGGTTTGGGTGAGGGAGCTGTACAAGGGGAAAACCCCACTGAAATGTTCAGGAAAGGGCAAGCAGGGAAATAGAAAGGTGGGATCCACATGGCAAAACCTCACCAATTCTCTCAGGAAAACTCTCACCCTTTTTGCTGGTGAAGGCAGTCCTGGCTATGGGGAGTTACCCAGCAAGGTCTTGGCAGAGGCATCTCACATTATGAAAACTCCAGATTTTAAGATTTTGGGAAAATTCCTAAAGCAATTTTCTCTGCTTCTGATAAAGGGGGCCCTATTGGTATGTATCTCATCTGATTAATTAATAGTACCCTGCTCTGTTAATTAGGCAAAAATGCATACCTCATTGACCCAACACAATGTACATAAAAATCCTCTCATGAAAAATACCGAGAGCTCATGTCTTACAAACTCTTTTTTTATCCTCCCTTTTATCATCCTTGATAGAATATCACACTAGATACAGGCTAAGGAAAATCCAAGCTGCCTCCAGCAAAAATTTTTGAGGTGGGCAAGTATTTTCATCCCCATATTGCAGATTTGTTGTTAGAGAAATCTGCAAAGTATTGACCTGAGTACTGAGGAAATGTGCAACAGTCAGTAAAAGCAGAGTTACCTGATTCAGAGTTTTCTGCATGCTGTGCTGAAAGGTCATTGTGGCCAGCTCAGCTTTAAATGTGTTTAAATGCTCTGAAACAAAACTGAGAAAACCGTGACTCTGCAAAAAAAAAAAAAAAAAAAAAAAAGAAAAAGGGGGAAAAGGCTGTGGGAAAAATCGAGGGATGTTTTGGAGTTGTAACTCTTTAGCACCTGGGCATGATTGAAGAAAATGGAAGCTTTGTTTAAACTCAGAAATGAAACAAAAGGCCTCTGTAAAGCACAGATCCGTGAGCAGGATCCACATCCTGCTATAAGGGCACGCTGAGAGCTGGGATTGCTCAGCCTGGAGAGGAGAAGGATCCAGGGAGAGCTCAGAGCCCTGCCAGGCCAGGAGAGCTGGAGATGGATGGGGACAAGGCATGGAGGGACAGGACCCAGGGAACGGCTGCAAACTGGACCAGGGGAATTTGGGTGGGATGTTGGGAAGGAATTCCTGGCTGTGAGAGTGGTGAGACCCCAGAGCAGCTGGGGCTGCCCCTGGATCCCTGGCAGTGCCCAAGGTCAGGTTGGACACTGGGGCTGGAGCAGCTGGGACAGTGGGAGTGTCCCTGGGTGGTGCTGGATGGACTTTAGATCCCCTTCCAACGCAAAACATTCCCTAATAAATCCACATGGAAACAGCCATCCTTTGCATTTTAAGAAAAGAGAAACAAACCTGGTGCTGCTGCAGCTGATTTGATTTGGCCTGAGCTGGTTTTATCCCAATCCTCACCTGAGGGGCTGTGCAAGAGCAAATGAAGCCAGATCCTCACAGTGAGGAGCTTTTCACATCAACCTTTCAATATCTTTGAAGTAAATATTTTTAGGGCATAGAAATTAATCACAATTGTAGCACTACTTAAATAATACTATGTTATCTCTCATGTGGAAAGGACCCCATTTTGCTTTTAATTTTTTTAGGACCTATAAAATTTAGGTTAGTTGTAAAAACTCGGGAGTTCCAACATTTTATTCATTATTTTTGACCCAACAATTTCATCATTTCAAATCAGACAAGGGATTTTATCTTTGCAATAAAAGACTATCGAGAATCTAAATGAGAAATCAAATGCTTTTTCATGCTGGTTTATTTTAGATTAGAGAAACTTGAGCCAGATGTAAACCTGAATTGCTGAGGCATGAGAAGGGACTAACAGCAGAGTGATAAATATCTGAGTCGTGTTGTTCTAGGTGCAGATTTGCATTAACTCAAATAAATTGATCTGTAAGCTTTTCTAAAACTTAATTAATGCTGCAGAACAAAGCTGGAGATCAATTATCAGCTTGATATCTTGGCACAGATAAAGTTGTACTAAATTAACCATCCAAAAATGTATGGTATCAATATCACATTGAAATGATTACTGGCCCAGGGTAGAAATGGATCCCAGTGCAGCCTGAAACACAATCCTCTATTCCCAAATGTGGGAAATGCAGGGATTCTATCCATAAACTCAACTTTTTCCTTAGCAAAAATAGCATTTTATACTGAATTAAAAAGAGAAACAAGAGGCTAGAGATGCACAGACATGTTGAGTGTTTTTCTAAGCCTACTCAGGAGCAGCTGACAATTTTTTTCTCCAGAACAAGAGAATTTCCTGGTGAGCTGGTGGACAGCTATTGTGAAATTGTTAGTTACTGTCAGGAATTAGGTGGCAGTATTGAATTAGTGAGACAGAGATGTAATTTCTGTGTGTCTGGTAACTCTTCAGGTACTTTAGCTTTGCTGCTTTCTTCTGCTCCTTCTTCAGGCTGATTTTGCTCATAGGTTTGCCGTGTAATTAGGTTCTTTTTATTAAAGTCTGTGCAGTGCAGTGTTGCCTGCATCTTGGAATGAATGCAAGGGATGTGTGCAGGAATGCAGATTCCCTGGTTCGAACGTTCACACACACTGATCAAACATTCAGAATACATCAATTGGAGAAGTTCTGCTGGAGGAAATATTTAAATTTTTTTTGAATTCACTGATATATTGCAATCTATATCTTCTGTAATACAGACAAGCCTGTAAAGTTTTTATATTAAAGCATTCCCAATGAGAGTCACAGCTCTAAGGCTGCATTCCATGCAAGAAATAGAAATTAATAGTGTATCTTATCCATTGGATCTGAATCTCCATAGGTCTTCACATGCTCAATTTGAACTTCCTGCTGCAACAGCAAAAATAAATTAGAGGTGTTTCCAGTTCAGTCTTGGTCTTAAGGTAGGGATGGATGGATGGATGATGGATGATGGATGGATGGATGGATGGATGATGGATGGTTGAAGGGTTCTGTGATTTTCATTTTGCCTGTGATTTTCATCTGTTAAAATTTTATTTTGTGATTTTTCTTTTAATGCCAAACCACATCCTGTGGAAGCTAAAAATACACAAGTGTTTGTCTTGTCACCAGCATCATCATCTCCATGATCCCTGATCCTCCTAAAAGCATTCCAGGCTTCCCACCTCCCTTCCACACAGCATTATTTAAAGGGAATGGCTCCACTGGAAGGTCTTCCAGTGCTATTTGCCTCATTTAAAATTGTCCAGTTAATGTTGTAAGAGGCCAGAGGCTGTCACACACTTCAACCTCTGCTTCAGCGAGGCATTAAAAACTTTCCAAGACAGGAACAGAGTATCCCAGAGATGAGTTTAGATCTCTTCAGTCGATTGTATTGATCAAACACTGCTCCATTTTAAACTCTGAGTCAGATAACCCTAATTTGTTTATAAAAGGGTCTCTTTGAAGGTAGTCTTAATTAAGTAGAAGGAAAACGAGACTCTCATTGATGAGAGGAGAGCAATATGGGCAGCTAAATAAATATCCCACCACCAAAAACATCTGCTGGTGGTAAAGCTTTTCAAGAGAATGATTTGGGAATCACTCAATATAAAGGTATTTGTCCTTTGATCAAGGACTCCTGCTCAATTCCCAATGGGATAACAGACAGCTCCTCACTGGCTGTACTCATGGAATGGCAATGAGGGTGTGCATGCAGTGCACTGGGAAATTCGGCCTCAAAAATATCATTTATACAAATGTCTGGGGACTGCCCAGCACCAGGAGACCCATTCCCAGCAGGGCCTCGAGGAGCTGATGGAGTTCATGGCAACCACACAACTCCTGTGACTCGTGGAGGCTGGATTATAAATGACAAACAGCATCTCCTGCTGAGCTAAAATCTGTCCCCAGAAATGGGAATAAATTGGTTTTCACCTCTCCCATGTAGCTGCTTTGGGCGTGGTGGGCACAGGACCCTGTAGGCTCCATTACACTTTGTCATAAGATACTACAGACTCCAAATCTTCCTCCTCTGAAGGTAATTCTGTGACAGGGTATTTAGGAATATTGGCTGATCATGGCTTGTTGCTTCATTTTTGCAGTTCCTTTGACGTTATCAATACCCCAGGTTCATTTGGTGGCAGAGCTAGCTCAGGGGAGAGGAGAAGGATGTGACATGGATTCAATTCCACAGCTAACTGCTTATTGGGACTCTGACCCTCTAACCCTTAATCAAGGAAAGCTGCTGGCCTTGGTAAGACAGGGGAAAATGCTCCAGGAGGCTTCTTCGAGTTGTTTTCTTCCTGTTGCTCATTATTTGAAGATTATATATCCAGTAAGTGCAATAATAGGGGGTTGGTTTTATGTTCCTGCAAGAGTCATCAAGGATATCTAACAGGAAGGAAAGCATTTCCTACAAAGTGCAGGGAATTGCTTCCCAGCTACAGGACCAGCTTGTGGAGCTTTTATTTCCATTTCTTTTATTAACTATTAATAATGATATATGCTCTTTGAAGTACACTCTGTTTACACATAAAGAGCATAATGGAATGGCGATGATGAGGCAGAAGGTAAATCTGGGTTTCTAAGCAAAACATTGTTAAATGATAAAGTAGTACAAAAGCAAAGAAAATGCAAGGAAAAATTGGTCACTTGGGATGCTGCCTTTTGGGACTATGTGAAGATTGCTGACTAGATTAGATTAAAACCACCATAGCACACAATTAAATTTTCATGGAAAATATTAATTTTAAATATTGATGACAGTCTTCTTTCAACCCACTTAAAAAAAAATAACTGTAGCAGTTCAGTGGTATCAGTGAAATACAGTGGCACAAGTGAGAGTTAGGGCAGGCAATATCCATTCTGTGCCAGCAGAAACTGTTGGCAAATCCAGCTCTGTTGGGATTTGGGGTGGGATGGCACCCAAGTCATCTCTGTGGGATGGCTTCTCCAAGGCTTGGTCACACTTTGCTACGAGGTTAAAGAGCTAAAATAAGAGGTACAGGATGGACCTTCCTCCCATCTTATGGCAGCTTGAAAACCCTAAAGAGGTTTCATTTAACCTGGAACTATGGAAACGGAAATTATCAGTGAGGAAAAAAAAAACACTAAAGAATTGTATTAGAGGTGTTTTGTTGGGACAGCTTTGCTCTTCTCCAAAAGTCACTGTCAAAGGCAACCAGCACTACCAGGCACAAGAGTCAAAGCAATGTCACCACAGAATCCTGGAATGGTTTGGGTTGGAAGGGACCTTAAAGCTCATTTTGTGCCACCCCTGCCATGGACAGGGACGTGTTGATAAAAACCGACTGCCAGCACCCAGATCTGCTGCTGAACCTCCAGAAAAGCACAGGGCTCTGCCTTTGCCCACTGTTGTCCTTTCTGTGTTGGAGCCAAGTGATTTCCCTGATGGATGCAGGAGGAAATCTGGTGGACTGCATTCATCCCTGGTCCTCACTCTGGCTGCCAGGGCCCACAAGATGAGGCAAGGACACAAATGCATCTTCTGGATCAAATCTTGGCCACGAGTTGGTGGCAGAAAACTCTTTCACATCCCATTTGCTATTTCAGAGGGGGTCAGGATTTCTATCTCAATTTAAAAAAAACCCGAAACCCAACAAGAATTTCCCTCTACCCCTGCATTCCCCTGAAACTGTGAGAAAAAGCAGAAAGCAATTAACAGAATATGTTATTTTATTTTGACTGATGGCTGGGCTGAAGAAAAACACTGGATTTTTTTTTTTTAACT
Source organism: Lonchura striata (assembly GCF_050655825.1). Classification (NCBI taxonomy): domain Eukaryota; kingdom Metazoa; phylum Chordata; class Aves; order Passeriformes; family Estrildidae; genus Lonchura; species Lonchura striata. Next base: position 38,491,980 of record NC_140708.1, on the reverse strand, counting down.
TGAAGTTCATGTGCCTCATTCAAATAACTTAAAAATAAATAATCACCCCCTGTTTTTTTCTTAATACATTTTTTGTTAGGATTCCTTGCAGTGGGAGCCAGACCTTGTCTCTGTTGCTATGGAAGTCTTGTCTTAAGCTTTACCAGAGAAAAGAGTTTAAAAATGTAAATGGGAGATTGACTCAAAAGATATTTATTGTTGCTACAAAGCGCATTGTAATTTCATTCTCTTCTTGCTATATATCTTCTTTTTAATATCAGAATAGACTTGTAACATAAGTTTCAAACTTATAACAGAATTTTTATATCAGAAAATAATTTTCTCAGTAATTATACAAGATTTTAAAAAAATTGTGGTCAAGAGAGACTGGTAAGGAGACTTGTGAAGGAGAAAAGAACAGTGCACAACTCACAGGCTTTATCAGTCCAGGGAGTAAAAATATCCTGAGTTTTTGAAAACTTTCTTTTAATTTATGTCCCTTGAAAAGAAAAAAAGGGTTATTTCAAGGAGCTCAGAGTTTCTCTGTTAGGAATGACTCTCAAAAAATTTAGATTTAAAGCTAAGCCCATTTTGACTTAAACATTCTGGATTGTTGAGAAGGGAGTATTAGTTCTTATTTGCAAACTTGAATCTGAAGGTTTGCAGCAAGTAACCTGGAAAATTTGGGTTTTTTACACTGCATACACGATTCGATTTCTGTTGGGTTTTTTGTTGTTGTTTTTTTTTTTTTTTTTTTTTTTAAGCAATAATTGTCTCGAATCCATGAGGAAAAAAACAACCAGGACTGAAATTTGCAATGAAATTGTATTATAAGGATATTTGGGATAAATTAGCAATGGATGTTTCCAGGCAGTGTGATGGTGGGATAGACAGGCAGGTGTGGATTGATAGATCTCCAGATTTATTCAGGGATTGGAAACTAATTTGGAATATTCTCCTGAACTGCCCTGAAATCACAGCAAAACTGTTCAGCCAGAAAAGTACAAAGGGATTAAAACTAGAGTTGTGATATTGTGTGGGAATCTAAAGAGTTCTGCTGCAATACAGAGACTGTTTGGAGCAATTAAATGTCTGTGTCACTCTTGATTACATCAGAAAGGTGGGGCAAGCACAAGAAAATGCAATAGTGGAGTCTCTTTGATAATAAGATTTATGTTCTTAAGCTCCACAGAAACTTTTGAAAATGGATTATAAGCAACTCGGTCACTTAGATAACATCATAATTTCTTGGGAAAATACCCTGAAACAGCCAATAACCCAGAAAGAGCTTTAACCATCGATGGATAATGGGAGGAAAAGGAAGAAAACCCCATTTTCTGGCTCTGCCATGGCTTTTGAAGCTCCCTAAATTCCAGCTTGGTGCTACTCTTGGAACCTCTTTGGTTTCTTTTGTTTCTTTGGACGCGACTTCACGCCTGCGACCTTATTTTGTGCAGTCACCAACATAACAAACCAGGTTTTTTATGCATGATTTGCTCATTAGTGGCTGCTTCAAACACCCCATCTCCCGGTACATAATCCAATTTTAAGAATAATTGGGAAAATGATGTCGTGTAATTAGCATTCCGAAATCTGGTTTAATCCGTGTGGCTCTGGGTCAGTTGGGGAGAAGCAATTTCAATTAATGATGAATTGCCTGGGCTGGGGGAGCAGGGAAGGGGGTGTTACACAACCCTGCAGTGTCATCTCCTGCTGGTATTTGGTTTTATTTTTACTTTTGTTGAGGTTGGGATTGAAGGTATTCGAGACAATAGTTTGTGTTTAGACTTAGGTGTTTATTGTTTTATTTGTGTTATAGTTTTATGGGTAGTGAGTTTTGTAGTTCTTTACTAATAAGGTACAAAAAATTGTTAATTTTTTGTTAAGTGGGTTTTTTAAGGTTAAACTCTCTCATTAAGAAATTATATTTAAATTATTTTAACCTTTAATTTAATAACTAATTACTTGAAGTCCACAATGTGGACATTTTTGTTAAATTATAAATTATTATCTAAACTTATGAAGAAGAAGGAAGAAGACAGTAAAGAAGGATTAGTCTCCAAGAACCTGCCTTGGCCAGGCTGCTCCAGGATCTTCCAGAAAATGCAGCTTTGCCAAGGGCTGGCTTGGCAGAGCCTTCCCCTTGGATTTATCTCAGATCTGGGAGGATCTGATCCTGCACCTTTGGAAATTTAGCAATTCCCTTGGACCAGGCTGCAGTGCTGGGTTAATTTGGGCTGGCAGGGGTTGGGGCCGGGCTCCTTAGGGCTTCTCTGGGTGTGTGACAGAGCAGGGGATGCTCTGGCCACACACCAGTGCCAGGAATGTCACAGGAATTCAATTCCCCTGGAATTTCACAGCCAGCCTGGTAATGCTCCTCAGTCACTCATGTGTGGCCCTGCACAAGGAGATGCTTTGCCCTGAGATCTTCCCCATTCAGGAGAAGCATCTGGCAAAAAGGAGGAGTGAAACAAACTTCCAGACAAATGAGAGCAGGCATTATTAAGGTTGGAAATATCCTTATAAACCTGTCCTGTGTGGAGAAATGGAGATTTTTATTGCTACGCAAATGGCTGTTATGTACAAGTCTCACAGGCTGCAGTGGAGATGAATCATTTAAATTGACTTAATCACTACATATTCTGTTAAAGGGTTATCTGAGAATCTCATTAAGTGCCACTGCTAATGGTTGGCATGTTTAGGCCATTGTTTTAAAACTCCAAACTCACCAAGTTTCCTGTCTGACAGAGAAACAAAACCCCAGGAGCTCGACAGCCTGACTTTTATTTTGGATGCTTTATTTAATAACTCCTCAGAGAAAAAGAGTGACAGCATAGGGATTTATGGTCTCACTTCAAGATATTCCACAATCCATCCCGAGAAAGCCTCAGCATTTTCTTAAGCTATTTAAAATAGAATGACTTAGGGCTTATAAGGGTCTCATTTCTGACTTGTTGCTTGTGCACTCTTCAGTCACATTCATGGGGATGCACCTGGAGTTCACACCACGGAGAAACCCCACTGGCTCCCGTTTTTCCATTCATATTAGATTTAATTGTGCTGGTTAATACAAGGATTTAGGAGATCAGCTGAGGCAATATTTCTTAATGATATAAAGTAGCATAGGAGCACAGAGCTTGAAGCAGAGGATTGAATTCTCAGGCTTAATGAGATACAGGGCTCTGGCTTATCTATTCAGGCAGGGATTTTTATTGACAGCAAGAGCATGAATGCAAGCTTTGGAAATAAAGTGAATACAGCAGCTACCCAGAAGATCACCTTGACTGCAGCTCTTGCTGTCAGATGCCAAATTTGCCAGGAAGCCTCTGCATTATCCCCAGCCTCAGTCCAAATCTGAAATCCAAAGGTTTGAGCTCATCCCTCCCGTTTTCTTCCTCTGCAGAGCAGCTGGCACACGGACCTGCCTCTGTCCTCTCAATCTTCTTCTCCTTCCCTCAGTGATTTTCCACTTTCTACCCCTACACACCTTCTCCCCTCACTTGGTGCAATTGGTTTTATGCAAAATGGGCTTAATCCTTCCTGTGCCAGCACATGGATGGAGGAATGCAGACACATCACACAATTCCACAGACTGCTCTGGGCTGGAGAGGACCTTAAAACTCATCTCATTCCACACCCTGGGACACCTTCCACTGTCCCAGGTGGCTCCAAACCCTGTCCAGCCTGGCCTTGGGCACTGCCAGGGATCCAGGGGCAGCCACAGCTGCTCTGGGCACCTGTGCCAGGGCCTCACAGGGAACAATTCCTTCCCAATATCCCATTTAAACCCACCATAAACTCATTATATTCTTACTGATCTTAAGCAGGGTGGGTGTATTTTACAAACCCAGCAGTAATACGGTGTCTGTACCCCAATAATTTTATTCCTGCTGTACCAGTGGGGCTGGTTTGGGTCTGGCTTAGCCTGAGGGTGGGATGTGGGCATGGATCTGTGGTGGGCATGGCACCTGCCCTAAGTGATGGCACACTGAAACCATAGCAGCCAGCCCTGGGAGCAGGGGTTGAATCTGGGGGGTCCTGGGGGTGCTGAGCACCCTCTGCCAAGATCAGTGGTGTCAGGACATGGCCCCAGAGGCACAGAGGGCGACCAGAGACAGGTTTTTATTTCTGGAGATCACTCGGCACTGACAAACCTATCGAAAAATATTCAAGTACTACCTCATGGCTCTAAAAGCAATATAAATTGACATGCAAACAAGGTGCAGCCCTCCAGCTCCTGGCAGTTTGCTCAAACAGCCTTTGCTGTTGCCCCCAAGAAGCTCATTTTTATGGGAATCCATCAGTCACCCCCCAGCACTTGGGGAGGAGAATTTCCCTGCATGAGCTGCATGAAGCTGCCACTGCACACTTCTGTCCTACCCAGAGCCAAGGGATTCTGCTCCCAGCACTTGGTTGGCTCGTTGGTTCCTTTTCCAGCAACTGCAGAAAAAAATGGAATTTATAGGATTAGAACAACAGGGTGTTTTGGAACCGAAATTCCGAGTTCTCATGTGTGTGCAAGTGATAATCCCTGGATAAAAAATGGAGTTTAACTGTCCTGTGTACATTCCCTCTTTGCAAATATTGTATTTCTTCCCATTTCACTGGCTACTGGGTACATTTGATTCTCTGTGAAGAATATCACAGAGTAAAGTAATTTTTGGGGGCAAAATCCCAGGCTTGGTCATCCCTACAAAAACATTTGGGGGAAGAATAACTCCAGAAATTCCTGCTGTTTACAGCTTGATTGCTTCTTCGAGTGAAATGTTAATAATGCAGCAGTGGCCTGAGAGGGTCGATAATGAGGTAATGTGTATTTATGGGCTCTGTGTCCAAATGATCCTTAGTGCATGGTTATTTGAAAATAAATAGTGTATTGATTGAAACAGCTACAGGACAAAATGGGCTTTCAACACGTGGGGAGAGCTGATAATTACTTGGAATATTTTTCCTTGTTGTTAATATATCAACGAGCCTGTTTTTAGCTCTTTTGTATAGAAAGGCAAATCCACTCACAACAATATGATATTTTTATAGGGTTTTTTTTATATATCTGTCAGAGTTTTCTGCATCAGTTTGAAAATTCTGTGATGAAAATACAATATTCACACCTATTTCCCATCACTGGGATGTTTCCATAGTCTCATTTTGACACAGTCAATACCACTTTGAAAGAGGTTTTAAATGGCATTTAATGTAGCCATACTACTAATATTCCATTAAAACCACATAACCTCCTGTCATGGGAAAAATCAACAGAATGAGCTGCAAGTAGTGGAATTTATAGAGTTCAATACCTAGCTCTCCATTTTGGGGGTTGAAATCTTCATGGCAATATTTTTGTGAAATAAATGAAAATTATGTGAAAGATGAAAAAAGGGATTAAAACATGGAAAGAACAAAGCAGGGTTTTCAGATGAAGATATTCCCCTTGGTGAGTCGATGGATCCTCACCTCATATTCAGTTTTCCTTGTATTCTAAAGCCAACAGATAAAATTCCTTCACAGAGAAAGAGCTGACGTAGCTTATTGGGTAAATATCTGATTAAAAATTTAATTCAGTTCTGAAAAAGCTGGGGTAAAAATTTGGAGTTTCAAGCAGGAAGTACAGTGAGAACTTATTGCTTGTTTTCTTTCATCCCAAAATTGCACATGAAAAATTAAAGGTTCTTTTAAAAACATTTAATAGCTCTATTCCGAGCTGCAGGCAGTAGAATAGGGCTTTCCCCAAATATCTGGGATGTTGAGATATTTAAACCAAATATTTGGTATTGATATTTACCTATGGAATACTCATCCCAAATATTTGGTGTTGACTGTTGCAGAGGGATGTAAATATTGACCTGCAAAGCTGAGCTGGGGATGAGGAAGATACTTTGTTTTGTCTTACAGTCAGCAAACACCACAATTCCCCACTTCATTGCCCAGTCCTTGGATTTTGCAATGGGAAAAATGCAAATTTAGGAAGTTTGAGGATGTGCTCACTGTCCACAGGGCGACAAACCCAAAATGTAAGACGTCCTCCTCCACTTGCCTTTGCCCTTTTGGTCTTTAGATCCTTTTCAATGAGGTCACAGCTAAGGAACACCACATTATTGTCTCCTCCAGGCACTTTTTTCAAGTGCCATTAAAATCTATAGCATTCTGTCCCTTGGCCTCTTCTATAATTCATAAGTATTTTGTAGTTGTGATCTTTTATATTAAGAACTTCCAAAGCCCCCTAAACTATCAACTTCAATCCCACTTAATTGCCTCCCTGCAGCATCAGAAAGCAAAAAGGATGAATCATTTATTCATTTATAAACCTTCTCTCCACAGCACATCCAAGCTTTGTAGATTTAAGAACACCTTCCCTAATACCCATAAGTTTAAAAGGAGAATGTTTATAACACAGAGCTATAAGCACTTCCCAGGCAATTGAGGTATTTTCCCCTTTTAATGTGCCATTTTGGTAATTCAAATGCCAGCTCCTGTTTTTATTTTTTTTTTTTTTTTTGGATAGGAAGGATCAGGGTTAGAGGGCATTTGTCGAGGCAGTTGTAAAGCCAACCCAGATTCTGTAATTGCTAGTGCAAGGCTGCCTGCAGCAGCTGCAGCACTCCAGCCCTGTTTATTGATCCCTGTGATTCAGTGTTTGTGCTCATGGGCACAAGTCAGCACTTTCAGCAGATCAGCACGGGGGCTGAAGGATCAATCGCTCCTTCCCCCTCCTGATCCATTTTAATTGGGGTATCAAAGGTGCTGTAATCCTCTCTCAGGTCAGGAGATGTGTTTGAAGCTGGGACAAAGCTGTGCAATAAAAGCAGGGAGATTCCCCTATGTGGATGTGAAGGAAAATCTCCTCGTTCCAGGAACCCACCCCAAAGCAGCAGCCGGTGATGCTGAGCTCGCTTTAAGTGGTTACAGCAGCAAACTCAATAAATAAAGTGGTTCACTTCCCTCACCTCTCCCTTGGCAGCACTGCAGGACTGAAAGGCAAACTGCAGGACAATGGTGCTCCAGGGAAATTATAAAGTTCAGACTCCGAGTCATTATTTTGGCATTCAGGAACAAGGCAGAGTGCAGACATGTTAACAGGCATGTGAGGGCTGAGCTCAGGTGAACTTGAGCTGTGTCTTTTTTCTCTTTTGAAAAAAAAAAATTCCCTTCCCTCAGCATGTTAACCAGTGAGAAATAATTCTAAGGGAACAGATGATTCCCAGAAAAGCTGCTGGCTGTTGCACTTGATGGAGAGGTGTAATTAGAGAGTTGGGGTGGCAGCTTGTCAAAACACAGGATTGCTCTGTGGTGGGACTGGGGGTTTTTCCACTTTGGTTTAGAGCTTTGTCACCTCTGCTTTTAGCCATGCAGGACATTAAGGCTTTCACATTCCCCGTGGAAGGTTGGGCTGTAGCTTCTTAGGATTTCCTGGCACATATCCCATGGAGAGAGCACATATCCTATGGAAGGAGCACACATGGAGACAGTGGAGGGAGAAAGGAGATTTCTCCAAGGCTGCTGCACTGGTGCACGTCAAGAGAACACACCTGAGACTGTTTGGAGTGACTTCTCCCACCTAACTTGGGTTTTCTCCATCCTCTGGTCCTAAGAACTCTTCCAATGAAGTTGAAATTGATAATTCCACATGCTCCAGGCTTTCTTCCCTCTGAAGAAAACATCTTGCCCTCACTAATGCTGCCCTCACACACAACCTCCTTCCAGGGGAATTCCGAAACAGCTCTGGAGAACCGAGAGAGGATTTTATCTGGGGAAGAGCTTAGAAGATTTTAGGCTGCCCAGCTGGCACGCAAGGTGGAAGAAAGACAGAAGAGGCCACAGCTGCTCAGAGGTGGGGAGAGGCAGGTGGAGACCTTGATCCAGAGAGGAACTGTGTAACCAAAAGGTTGGTGGTTTGAGCCCACCCAGGGACGCCAGTTATGTCGGAATCTGTGGTATTGATGATTCCAAAATTGAAGAAAGTCTGTCTCTCTGTCCCACAGCCAAAGCAGAAGCCATAATTGGTCTGTGCTGGTTCCAGGTTGTTTATTCTGTTGATCTCTCACATGTTCTGCTGCCCTGCCCAGCTCTGTCCTGCAGGGCAGCGTGTGGGGCTCTGCCCTCAGTGGGATGTGACAAACATTAAATACCAGAAACTCCCTGGGCTGGATTTACAATAACGTGCCAATATCTGTCACCTACGTTGGGCAGTGTGTCCCCAGCCTGAACCAACAGAAAAATGCCAACACCACAGTGAAACATGGAGGGCATGAAGAAGGAGAAAAAGGACAAGGCACACCCAATTTCCTCCATCTTGTCCCCTTTGGACCCCTCATCTAGAATCCTAACATTTTACTTTTGCACCCATGCCACACTTAATTATTACTGATATCAAACAATCAGAGCTGGTAATTAATCCTGCAAGGTTGAAAACTCTTTTCCATGGCCAGAGATCACAGCCAGTGTCTCTGGGGGCTCTGTCCAGGGGGGTTCCTGACCCCTGCCAGGGCAGCCAGAGGGATGCTCTGGATTCCCACAGAACTGCATGAGGAAAAGAGGCACAATTCAGGGATTTCACAGGAGAGGTGCAGAGTTTGCCCCGGGGTCACAGCTGAGCGGGGAGGACAGACCCTGCTGGCAGGAGGGGTGGCATCCTGGCTGTCCCCATGCCAGGATGGACAGAGAGTGGCTGCCACACCAGGCACCTCTGCCCACCACCAATGGGAAGGTGAAGGGAGAGCTCCCTGCCCTAATTAATTAATTTGGAGTGGCCTGCAGATAAATCAAGGCTAAAAATGCATCCCTTGGAGCTTGGAGTTCACATTCCAGGCACGTATTTATCCAGAGCCTTCAGACTACCTCCAGCAGCACTGGCTCATGGCAAGGGCAGGTTCTCCTGGCTCCCACAGGTGGCACACCTGGAAGCAGAGGGTTTGGGACCTGCTGCAAGTTCTATTCCCTTTTTATTCATAAGGAAATCACTTCTCAAGCCTCTACAAGAGGCTGCTGGTGAAGGGGGAGTCCAGGCAGCTGCTGCTTCTCTGGGCATCCCTACATTCCAGGGAAAATGCTGCTCCATAACCCTCAGATTCATGGATGGTTTCAGCTTTCCCTGAGCTGTAAAGGACAGAGATGTGGAGCCACAATCCAGGAGGAGAAAGGAGGGTGGGGATTTTTCAGTTGTGTCTTTTCTTTGAGAACTGGGGATGGTTTTGCTTTTGACCGGTTCAGAACAGTTTCATGCTGTGTTGGGGGAGCAGAGGTATGAACCAGAAAAACAACTGTGCTCAAAGGTGTCCAGTATCAGACCTGGAGACCTTCACACAGCATAAACACAAGTAATTCTGAATAATTTGATTCCTCAAATTTTCATTCAAAACTGACAAACTGTCCTCATTTAATTTTGCATTTAATTGCAACTGCAGCACTGGATTCGTGTTAGTGCTCGTAGATGCAAAAGGTTTCTGTCTACACAAATTGGGTAGCACATCCTGCCACCCTATTTACACCCAGAAACAGGCAAAGATTCGAGATCTTATTAAACACATTTTGAAGTGAAGTTTGAAGTGGTGAATCCGTGACAGGGATTTGTGAAGATGGGAGCCCCGAGTGGAAAAAGTATCTGGGTAAATAAAGCAATTAGGGAAAAAGTGTCAGCACACGAAGCAGGGGAGGGACAGAATGAGAGAGGCAAAGCAAAATGCAGCTTGGCTGGGCTGGGAGCACACAGCAGGTGTTTGGACAACAAACAGGCATTAGTGGATTATTTTATGGCAAGCCTACAGTGAAATGAGGGAATGGTGCAGATGGAGGTGAACTGATGGACAGAGATAGGTGCCTTTAAAAATTAACATGCGCAAGAAGAGGGGATGGGAGGCAGAGCTACCATAAAACTGCAGAGATGGATGCGGAGGCACCACCAAGAGAAGGAGGGGGAGCGGATCAGGGGCTCCCCGCGGAGACAGCGATTATCACTTCCAGATAACTTTAATAGTCCGAGTCCTTGAGATGCTGTTAGCAGGAGAAGGAGCTTGAAATGCAGCCCGAGATAAAGGGAGCGGTGCAAGAGCATCCACCCCAAGGCTCAGGCTGGAGCTGCTGCTCTGGGTGCCACCCCAGCACCAGATTTTCTTTGTGTTCTCTGACTAAACTTGCTGGGTTTGCAGTTTCCCTCTGAAAAACGGGATTTGAGCAGGTGCCCTGGAAGTGGTTTGAGGACAGAAATGTCCAGGGTTTGGTCTATGCTTATTTTACCTGTTTAAGAATTAAAATCTGAACTCTTTGCAAAGGTCTCTCCAAGACTATTTTCCTTGCTTTATATAGCTGGTTTATGTATCTATACATTTATATATACATTTTTATATACATATATATACATTTATATATACACCTTTATATATACACATTTATATATAGATTTACATATACATATATTTTATAATGGAAATGTAATTTTATAAATATAAATTATATATGATATCATAATTTATAATATAATTATAACGGATTTATATATTTAATTATATTAATATCAATGTATTATATATTATTTTATATATATATAATATTGCTTATGATATAAATAATATACTACTATAAATTGTGCTCTGGAACCTCTGCCCTACCATTTAATCCTCTGATAGATTTATTGCCTACTTATTGTTTATTGTGTTGCCTGTGGTGCATGTTTTGCTTATTTCCCCTTTCTTTTCTCATGGATATGATGACCCCAGCTATTTTCTCACCTGTTACAGCATTCATTTCTCCCCTCCAACCTGATGCATCAGAAATCCAAAACGTGGTTGGGAAGCAATCAGAGCAGAAGCACCCTGTGAGTGCAGGCATGGCGCTGCCTGATAAGTGTGTTATCCTCCTGCTCCCGATGTTTGGTGTCCTGCAGGCTGCTCCCGTTAGGAGCAGACAGTGCTGATAGAGTTGGTGGCACCCTCTGATGAGCTCTCTTTGTTTCCAGGGAATGTTCCCACTCCCATTTCCCTGGGCAGAGCAGGGCTGGGGCTGTAGGAGCTCCCTCACTCTGCTCAGATCAGGAATGTTTTCCTACCTCTGTCTTCTCTGTGGCCCTGGGTGATGCCTCTTTGCTGCCTTTTCTTGCTCTTTCTCCCTTTTTGTCTTCTTTCCCTCCCAGAACTCTTTCCTCCTGCTAAAGGAGCTGCTGCTCATGGGTTACTGACACAGCTTCTTGTGGCTTTGTTCTAGAAGAGAATGTGGTTTTTTCAACTAATGGCAGAACCAGATTTAATCCAAATGACAGAAATAACCTCTGATTTGGTACTGCTAAAGGAGCTGCTGCTCATGGGTTACTGACACAGCTTCTTGTGGCTTTGTTCTAGAAGAGAATGTGGTTTTTTCAACTAATGGCAGAAGCAGATGTAATCCAGCTGACAGGAATAACCTCTCTGATTTGGTACCTGATCATTGCACCTTGTTACAGGTGAGCTCCTAATGAGAGCAGAAGGGTTTTAGTGCTTCTTTCTTGAATTTCATAAAACCCCAGACTGGTTTGGGTTGGAAGAGACCTTCAAGGCCATCCAGCCCCACCCCTTGCCATGGGCAGGGGCATCTTTCACCGTCCCAGGTATTCAGCTGGAACAACAGCTCTGTATCTCCCTTATTCCCAGGTTCTACCTGAAATGGCTTGGTTATTTTGTATTTTTTCTGCTCTTTCTTTTTGTGAGAGTTTGACAGTTGTATTAAGGAAAAAACAGCTTGAGGGTTTAGGTGTTGCAGCCAGATCTGAATGCGACGAAGTCGAGGATCAGATGATCCTCACCTCGTTGTGATGTGTGCCAGGCTCCTGCCATGGTTTCTGCTGGGAAAAAAATTAAAATAAAGACAAAATAAAAGGAAAATAAATAGCTGAAAATAAGCAGCACCAAGCAGCTAGGAAGTTGAAATGCTCATTTTAAAGAGTGGCTTGTGTTTATTGTATAACAAAGAGGAAGAACTCCTTTAATTAATATTAGCAATTGAGAGCAGATTAGACAAAAAATACCCTATTACCACTTCCTCTAATCCACCTCTAATTGTGTACCAAGCTATCAAGGAGCACTTAAACCCCAAAAAGCCTCAGTAAGAAGCAGAAGGCAATTGTCTGCTTCAGCATCTCCGACAGTTGGACGTGGAAGTCATCCAGCTCCAATTGTCTTTTATTTCATCCTTCCAGTGCCTTCAGAGCCTGCAGCAGTTTGGGGGATTAAATGGGGTCTGTGGGGTGCAGCCAAACACCCAAATCCCAGGAGCTGCCACTGAGGAGGAAATTTATTCCAGGGGGAGAGGACTGAGTTGGTCCTTCTCTGGATTTGTGCAGAAACAGAACATCTTCCGAGGGTATTCAAACACTTTGCCTGAAAAAATGTGGATCTGATTACTGCTCGTTTGCATTCCTTTTTCCTTAAGTTTGGAGAAGGCAAAGCTCTCCAGTGAATTAATTAATTTCACTCCATTTTGACAGAGTGCTTAAATCAGCTCAGAAGTGGCACAGCTGAGTAAACCCAGCTCGCAGGCAGTGATTGCTTCTTTTGGAAGGCCCTGCTCAGCAGCAGCAGCTGGAACAGAGCAGCCAGGAGAAGCACTTCATTAAAGAGCTGTGACAACACTGCTACAGCCTGGGCTGCTCCTACCAGAAACTGAGGCTTTCAAGAGTGATCAGGAATTTTTATGATAATAAATATATAATATTTATATCATATTATGTATTTATAATAATTTATAATTATTATAAATACAATATCATTTTTGTTTTTATTTTATTTACTTGTTATATATTTTATAATATATATATTTTTTATATATATTTATTATATAAACACATATTTTGTGTTTGTGCTTTCAAGATCCAAGGGAAGATGTTCCACTGTGTCCCAGATCTGGTCCCTCTTTAGTTCCCCAGCCCCGTGTGCACCAACAGCAGGTTTGCATCCCACAGACAGAAGTTTGCTGCTGTCTTTTCACAAGGCTGGAAGTTATTTTGTTGGTATGGAATTAAATTGAGATGTTTAACTAACCTGAAACGTTCAGAACTTGTGTGATTGAGATCTCTCTCTCACACTTTGTATATTGATAGAGCTATATATTGTAATCATATATGCTATAATTATATACACGTATTATATATATCTTATACTTGGCCCTCTGAGGTAGATTTCCCTCTTGAAAGGTCCATCAGCCTTTCCTGTGACAACCTGGCATGAACTTTGTCCCAGAGAAAATGTACATTGAAAACCTTCATTACAAATGTACATATCTGTGAGGTGACCCGACAGGCTTCTAGAACAAAAGTGCTTTCCCATATTGATCCAAGTGGGCACAGTCTGTGAACCAGCTCCTGTGAAATATGGATTCCCTCCTTGCCTGCCATTTAGTTTTTCTTTTTTAAGTGCAGCAGGATTTTAAGATGGAATCACAGATCCTTCTGCCTTTAATTCCTGCACCAGGTACTTTCATGTGAGATATGAAAATGTTTCACATGAAAATTTGTGAGACAAAAATTCAAATTCAATCCCCTACAGCTTAGAGATGGAAATTTTGTCATCCATATCACTGCTGTGTTTTCCCAAATTCCAGCTCATAACCACAGCCATCAACCTCATCAACCTGCTTAAGTTTTGATCTTCTAGGGACCTGCCCTCATTGTGACCTCTTCAGAAACAGCACCTTCCCCTCTGCAGCCAGATAAACTTCTGCCATCTCCCAGCTCCCTCTTCCCTCTTGAATTATTTACTGAGGTCATGAATTTCTTAGAAAATCAGGCAACAAGACATGGAGAAGTGAAGAGAGCCCTTTTAGGTTTGTGTCTGGGAATTAATTTACTGCCTTGGATTGGGAAATGGCCAAAGGGAAGATGTGAAACCCCATCCACGTCACAATGAAATTGCTTCTTGTTGCTCCTTGTTCCAGGTCAGGCAGGTTATTGTGCCTGGAAATTTCTTTTGTACGAGATCCAGTTGCTACAGAGGATGAAGTAATCAAAACCTGGGGAGCCTCAGCAATTTCCATGGAAAAGCAGAGATGGTGAGGGGTGGGTGCCTCACACCTGCTCCACTCAGGCCGAGGTTGCACCCAGGATGGCTTTGAAGAGGTTCTGTCTAAAACAGATCCAAAGAAAGAGTTTAGCAGCAGGAAATAATGTTCAGAGAGTGCAGGGTGCAGTCCTGGGCCCGCTCAGAGGCTTTGTGGCAGCATGTGTGTTTTCATAATCTTATTTGGAAAAAAGAACAATAATTTCTGGGTTGAAGTTGTAATAGGTGAACTGAACAGCACAGGTAATTTTAAGGTTGTGATCCAATGCTATTCCATTACCTAGGCAATTCCAAAGTTCTAATGGGCAAACAGCACATTTTAGTTCTTCTTTTTGTATAAAATCAGATAGATTTGTGTTAGAGTTCAGTGTGCAGCCTCTCATGCTGTGAAACTGAGCATTTCTGAGCAAAGCAGCTGGGTCTGTGGATTTGCCAGGGTGGAGGGCAGAGGAGTTGTGGGATGAGCTGCCTGGGGGCTTCTGCCATCCCTATCCTTGGGATTTCAAGGGATTTCCTGGGGGAAAATCCAGAGCCAATGTGTAGGGTTTGAATCTGAACCCTCTCGAGTCCTTCCCACTGGGGAATCTTCGGATCCTGAACTGTTTTATAGATATTATAAAGGCTTGCTATTAATTTATGTGCACCATTCATTCAACAATTCATGGGGGTTTTCTTCTGACCTCTGTGAGCTGTGAACGAGCCCGTGAAAACGTGAAAGGGAAAAAAATCACATTTCTCCTGTCTGAAATGATCTACTTCTTTCGCTGTGGCTGCCAAAGTGAGAGGCACAGTCCCATCTGTCCTGCAGCACCGGCCAGCCTTCCCAGCTCATCAGGGCAGGCACTGAGCAGAGACTGCAATGGAGCAGTGCCAGAGAATTTATGGCTGAAGTAAAAGCTGGGAAAACGTGGGTGACTCTCACAAAAGCTGAGGGAAGTACAAGGTCACTGTGAGGATCACAAGAGCTGTCCCAGGACTTCTGCACCAGTGCTGAGGTGTTTGGTGCTTTATTCTCTGCAGGAGAGGCAGCAGAGGTGACCTCAGAGTGAGGGCTCCAAAGAGGAAAATCAGGTCTCCTTTTAGACCTTTTAGAGAGGGGAATTGTTTCAGTCCATTAAGCCTGGCATGGAATGCAATTCCAGGCAGGGAGGGGTGAGCTGGCAGCAGGCAGGGCTGGGCAGGATGGGAGCAGGGCTGGTGTGGGAATCCAGAGCTTCCCTCTGGCTGCCCTGGGACCCTGGCAGGGGTTAGGAACCCCCTGGACAGAGCCCCCAGAGACACTGGCTGTGATCTCTGGCCATGGAAAAGAGTTTTCAATCTTACAGGATGAATTACCAGCTCTGAGTGTTCGATATCAGTAATAATTAAGTGTGGCATGGGTGCAAAAGTAAAATTTTAGGATTCTAGATGAGGGGTCCAAAGGGGACAAGATGGAGGAAATTGGGTGTGCCTTGTCCTTTTTCTCCTTCTTCATGCCCTCCATGTCTCAGTGTGGTGTTGGCATTTTTCTGTTGGTTCAGGCTGGGGACACACTGTCCAACGTAGGTGACAGATATTGGCACGTTATTGTAAATGCAGCCCAGGGAGTTTCTGGTATTTAATGTTTGTCACATCCCACTGAGGGCAGAGCCCCACACGCTGCCCTGCAGGACAGAGCTGGGCAGGGCAGCAGAATATGTTATAAATAAACAAAAATAAGCAACCTTAAAACCAACACAGACAAATTACAGCTTCTTCTTTAGCAACAGGGCAGAAAGACAAAAGCTTTCTACAATCTCAGAATCATCAATACCACAAATTCCCACAGGCTGGGGTCAGCCTCTCTGGGCTGGTTTGTTTTGGGAGGAACAGGGAAGAGCTGGGCTGCAAGCTGGGAAGGGATTCTGCTGGAGCAATGAGGCAGAAAAATGACCTGTGAGGAAGGATGGCTGTCACTGAGGAGGTTTGGGATTTGTCAGGGTCAGAGAGAGATTTCTAACAGCCCAAGACAGAGGTTAATCAAGATCAAGCTGAGCATTTTGCAGTGTGCAGTTAAAAAGCAAAACTTGTCTAAAAAGACCTTAGAAATGTGCATTAAAAAGCACGGAAATTGCTGTAACTCCAACAGAACTTAAATAACATAAAAGATGGTAGGACCTGTCTCTCCTCTGGGGGTTGGAATGAGATGGTCTTTAGTGTCCCTTCTAACCCAAAACATTCTGTGATAAATCCAGGTAACACAGGTCCTGGGAAACCAAGGCACTGTTAAATGATTGCATCTACCTAAGAGATCATAACTTCATCTCCCTCTCTTTATTCCCATTAAAATATTTGGAATAAACTGTTGGTGAGACAATACTGATGGTACAATCCCAGGACTACTAATCAGCACAGCCTGGCACAGAATCCATCTCTATTTTACTCCTTGAACTCAATTAATACCAAGTAGTTTATTAGAAATTAAGTAGCAAATGTTTAAATATTAAAAATGTTTGGGAGATAAATATTTGAGGAAAAAGAAGCCATTAAAGGCACTTTCTCTTGGCACACTGCTTTATTAATCTCTTTATTGGGAGAAATAAAAATGAAGGAAGAAAGCAAAAGCAAATTGCTTCAAATTGATCACAAAATGAATCTTTAAGAGGAGGATGGACCTGAGGTACAGAGGAGCCAATTGCTGCTGTCCAGGCTGGGCAATACAGACAGATTTTCATAAAAATCCCTGCTGCAATAACAAACCTACAGTGAAGAATTCAGGTGTTGTAGCAGACATTTGGGAAAGAAACCCTTACCTGAAATAAAATGCCAAGGCTTGGAGTTTTAAAATTCTTGCAAAAAGTGTCCAAAGTTACCAATGGTTATTTATATTCTTAAAATAATTGTTTTCACAGAACCATTTCACAGGACTTCTAAATGAAGTTTAGAGAAGCAGCTCAATGATGAATAACAATGAAAAGAAACCATTGTGGGAAAAATAATTCTAGGACAGTTCCTCTCACTGTGTGAATGTTTTTCAGGGAGACACTCAGCACCCATGTTTTCCTGGTAATTTTGCAAAAAATTGCAATGCCATTCCCTTCTTTTCTCCACAAATCCAATTTTTGCATTGCTTATTGATAGTTAAATAAATTAAAGAAGTTTCATTGAAGTTAAAAGAACTTTTTTGAAAGTTAAAGACATTTTATCAGCCTGCTCTGGTGGGAGTTGGCCCTGCCCATGGTCTTTCAGGTCATTTCCAACCCGAGCCATCCTGGAACCCTGGAGCTGCAAAAGGGTTTGGAATTTTGGATCCTCAGTTGGGTCCACTGGTGGAAGATCATCTCTGGAAAACCCCTGCCTGTGATAAAAGGAGCTTTTTTAAAAATCCAGTGCTGGATTGCAGCCAAAGGGGCTCTGATATGTGTTGAAAACAATGCTGGAGCTCTGCATTTCTCTCTGATTTTGGTGTAGCTGAATGTGCTCAGTATTTTTAATGCTGTATTCCACCATAGATGGGAAAAATGTTAATTACAGTATATGCAATACAGATGTTTAGTCACTTTATGTAAAACATCTGAAATGTGAGACAGAAAACTGTCCCCACAGTCAGACTTTTCCCTGACTTTCTAACTTCAATTATTCCCTCATCATTGCACTGTTCTCCCTTGATGCATGGATTACATGATGGGACAGAAAAGAAGTTCTGGTTTAGTCGAGGGAAGAATCCCACAAATGCTTTTATTGCATGTCTTTACAAGAAAAGTAACTTTTATTGCAAGGTGTCTTCATACCCACCCTCAACATAGCTTTCTTTAATACAAAAACAGGGTATTTATTAACATAGTATTTTCTTTTCCTTGATCCAGTACTGATATAAAAAAATCCATGTGCTCTTAGGTTTAAATCATGCTTTAATTAGGTTGTTCTAAAATCACCTGTGACTTTATTAATCTTGCACAAATAATAGTTGCTTCCTGTACGTGGTGGCTGGAGAATCAGGGTTTATATTTCTTCTAAACTGCTTGTTTTGTTAAATGAAGTGCTTGAGCTAATTAAAGACGTTTTTGGGGATGTCTCAGCTTTAGCCTAATAAAGGAGAGGCACAAGAAGGTGCACACAGACACTTCTTATTGCCCATAAATCTGCTCTTATTGCAACTGTAAACTCTGGAATGGAGTTTTATGGCTCCCATTCCGTCGAAAACTGTAGAGGCTGTTAGTGATGCTGGATATTTGAATAAAAGCAGTTTTGAATTTTGGGTTTGATTGCTTTTACTTGTGAATTATGCCAAAACTGCGGTAGTCATTATCTTAAAAACTATTTAATTAAATGTAAGTATCCAGCTGTGTGTATTTTCAAAGAGCCAAAGTGCTCCAAGATCTTCAGCAGAAGAGGAATATATGTATTTATGTATCACAGTTTGCAAAACTCTTTCCTCATCAGCTTTCTTTGAATTTCCTTACTTGGGGATATTTCATTTGCAGCCTTAATGATTGGTTTGGTCTCTGTTTCTCATGTGCAATTTGAATTTTTGGAGCTAATAAGCAGAAATGAAGGCCAGGGCTCAGCTAGCAGGATCAATGTGCAGCAGGCCTTGGGCAGAGAGAGGGGTGGGAGCTCCAATCCTGCTCTGCCTTCAGAGGAGGGAGTCCAAAATGCCCTGACTCTTCTGCCCACAAAAAGAGGAGGGAGTCCAAAATGCCCTGACTCTTCTGCCCACCAAACCTGAGCCTTTTTTCCTCTTGATTTTTCTTCTTCAGCCTCTCCCAGCCCTGATTGCATTTCTCCCTCTCTGAGGGATCTTTGTTCTCCTGCCCCTTTCACTGCAGTCCCAGCTTTGTGCCAGATCCCCGTCCAAGTCGCTCTCCTCTCACTCCCTGTTGGTTTTGCCTTTTTCACAATTACCCCCTATTTTTCCTGTTTAAGTATCTGCCTTTCCCTGCTCACCTTTTAATTCATGTCTTGGCTCCCTCATTTGTCAGTGTCCTTAATCTTATTCTCCCCTGGGATGAGTTTATATCTTCTCTCACCTCCCTTCCTCCGGCTAATTTTTCAGGAACTCTGTCCCTTTCTTGCCCCTCCTTTTTTTTTTTTTTTTTTTTTTTGCCCATTCCAGTGGCAGTGGCATCCAGCCCCTTCACTCAGCCAGTCCCAGTTCCCCTCCTGCACCCACACAGGAATCTGTGCTCCCTTGGGTGTGCAAATCCTCAGCCTGTTCCAAACCCCACCAGAGTTCAGCTCAGGCTGCTGCCCAGACTTCAGCCGTGCCTCAGAGTTAATGATGTGAATTAAGGAGTCAGCATTAACTTGGAATTTTCTGGCTTTTGACTTTTCTTCTCACAGCTTGATGTTTTTGTAATGCTCTGTTTTTCTGAGACTTCAAAAAAAAAAACCCAAAAAAACAAAACCAAAAAACCACCACCAACCCAGATGGGGAACAATGTGCCAGCAGGACGTGTTTTGGCAGTTCTGCCACAGCTCCCTGGGGTTGTTCTGGAGTGTTGCCCCTCTTGGTGCCATGTGCCAGAAGGGCCACATTTGGTGTCTCAAAATCCCAGGATTATTTTGGGTGGAAAAGACCTCCAAGATCATCGAGTCCCAGCTGTGCCTGATCCCCAACTTGTCCCCAGCCCAGAGCACTGAGTGCCACATCCAGGAATTCTTTGGACACCTCCAGGAATGGGGATCCCACCACTTCCCTAAACAGCCTCTTCCCATGCTTCCAGTCCTCTCCAGGAAGAAAAAGCTCCTGGTGTCCACCCTGAGCTCCCCTGTCCCAGCCTGGGGCCGTTCCCTCTGCTCCTGTCCCTGTTCCTGGAGCAGAGCCCGACCCCCCGGCTGTCCCCTCCTGGCAGGAGCTGTGCAGAGCCACAAGGTCCCCCTGATCCCCCTTTGCTCCAGGCTGAGCCCCTCAGCTCCCTCAGGAGTTCCCAGCCCCTTCCCAGCTCCCTCAGGAGTTCCCATCCCCTTCCCAGCTCCCTCAGGGATTCTCCAGCCCCTTCTCAAATCCCTCAGGAGTTCCCAGCCCCTTCCCAGATCCCTCAGCCCCTTCCCAGCTCCATTCCCTTCCCTGGACCAGTTCCAGCCTCTCAATTTCCTTTCCTGAGTGAGGGATTCCTAAGTGGGGACAGGATTCAAGGTGCTGCTCACCAGTGATGAGTACAGAGGGAAAATGCTGAGAGTCTCATCCCACAGTCAGCTCAGCCACCTTGGGGAGGTGGCACTTCTAGACAGGAGCCCCAGCAGGGAGCACATTCCCTGCCAGTGGTGCCAAGGAAAAATGTAAAAAAAAAGGGAAATAAGTGAGGTGACAAGCTGGGAAACAGCCAACAGGGAAGGGTCAGCCCCCAGGCAGAGCAGGGAATTGATTCACTCCCCTCCCAGATGCATCTCACTGATCTCCTGCAGCACCTTGACAGAAAGCAGATACCACAGCGATAGCTAATTTAAAGGTATCAATAGAGAGTCACACTCCAACCTCCTGAATCCCAAACCTCTTCTGTGGTCACAGCATCACACCACACCCCCCCAGCCACAGGATATGCTGAGGCTGTGTGAGATTACACAAATCTGCTCTGAACTGTGACAGACTGGGGCCCTGCAAGCCATTTCCACGGTGTGGCACAGCTCTGTACATCCCAGGGATGATTTCAGGCAGTGACATCCGTGGATGCAAGCTTTGCACGGTTGCATTTTCTCACGAGCAGTGCAGATTCACACACTGTATCCTGCAGGTCAGAGCAGCTGCCTGGAGGAGAAAAATGGAATCAAAAATGTTCGATTTGAGCAGAATTCCATCACCTGGATTTTTAAAATGGAATGGAGTTTGGACCTGGGATGTGCTTAGGGATGTGATTTAGTGGTGGATGTGGCAGTGCTGGGTTAATGGTTGGACTCGATGGTTTTGGAGTCTTTTCCAACATTAATTATTCTGTGATCTCAGAAAATAAATGATAACGTAATCGGGGGTTGAAGAGTTATTGTATCTGCCTGAGATGCAGACAGAGAGATATAATTCCTGTTGTGACCAGCACACCTCTAATCTAAAACTGTTTCAGAAGTTCCATTTGTGTGGATTTTTGCTCTGATTTGCAGGGAAGCTCCAGCCTGGGTTAATAATACAGTGGCAGCACTTCACAATGCTCTCCACCATCCAGAAGTAGCTATTAAACTGTCAACAGCACTAAAAGATGATATTTTGATGGCAATGGATAGGAACCCCATCTCCCTGCCCGTGCTACTCAACATTTCTGCAGCTTTCAAGTGCAGTCAAGCATAATTTGTCACCTCCTTGCATATGTGACACTGTCTGAACAGGGACTCTGAGCTACAACTCTGTCAATCTGTTTTTTTTCCCAGGCAAAACTCATGCAGCAGCACCAGACAGCAATTCCCCTTGCCTCCCCCGTGCCCCTTGCACTCTTTGCTGTTCACCATCCACCTGGAGACCTCAGGAGGGGTGGCAGGAGGTGCCAGGAGCTGGAGCTGATCTGGACCTGCATTATCCCCTGCCCAGCTGCAGCCAGAGATATCATTTAGTGCTCACAACCAGGGGTGGATCCTGCTGGGAAATGCTTCCAAGGGCTGACTTGGCCAATATCTGCCTGGCTATCTTCTTCCTCACAGCCTAACCTTTCCTTTCATGCTGCACACATCCTAAAGGACATTGCCAGCATTCAGTTCAGGTGAAAACACTTTTTCTTTTTTGGCCGTTGTCACAAGTCCACCATAGGAGGGGGTGACCTCAGCAGTGATCTCTGTAATCACCACCTCCAAAGTGCACCTGCAATCTGGAAGAGATTGGTTTGTGCCAAAATCCAGCAGATAATCACAAACCCTTCTGTCCCTGCTGCAGTTTTAAGATGGTGATCAAAGTCCTTCAATCCCACCTACATCAAACACTGAATAAACCTGTCTAGAGCTGGAATATTAGAGGCAGAAATAAGCTTCATTTATAATTCTTAAGCAAAAACAAATTATTTCATGTCCTTGTGCCCCAAGTTGTTTTTCTTTCTTATCCTAACTAGAATAATGAGAAAAAGGTGGGAGGAAAAGTGCATCCACCTGGGCTGCTCTAGAAAGGCTCAGCAGCAAACGTTTTGAAGTCTGCCATGAAACATTCATCAGCCTCATTTGCATTACAATGTCATGGTTCTCTGGGTGAAATCCTGAAATTATTGCAAATCTGTTTTTTAATTTATTGAAAGATTGCTAAAATCACCACATGCAGCTGATAGGAAGGTAGTGGAGAGTCAAGGAACAACATGAGCACAATGTAATTCTAAAAGGATTTAAAGGAATCTGCCCTTACGTTCCCTGCATTTTAAGTTCTGTAAACTTTGTTGTTTGTTTGTTTGGAAAAAGCATATTTTCTAGAAAGGTATCTAAGAAATGCAGAGGTCACTCAGAACATTTTTGTAGTAGGTAATCACCGTCTCCAAAGAAATATCTACCTCAGAAATACTTCGAGGTATTTTCTCCTTGAAATACCCTTGGTGCACTGTAATCAAATTAACTCTCAGTATTCTTTTGGAAAACAAATCAGGCTGAATACATGTTTTTAATTTTCCTTATTGAGTTCAAATAATTTCTGAGTAGTTTTTTCTATAGCTGTATTTAGAATGTGGATACCAAAATGAATTCAATATTCCAGTGCTGCTCTTAGCAGTATTAGAGAAAATGATGTAAATCTTTGTTTACCCCATTAAAGCATTACATAATTAGACATGTAAATTATTAAAAATCCTTCATTGTGTTCCATCATTAGTCTTCTGATCAATTATCAGATGGATGATCATTCAATTGTTATCATATTCAGTTATTAATGATTTCTATATGGCAAACATCGAGAAGAATGATGCTACCACTGATCCTTTTAAAAATTCTCAATAAAAATTAAAACATCCCAGTGAAAATACCACCTTCAAAACATAATTTCAAAAACAACACTGCGATGGATTTTGGAGTGAATTAGGGATTTGCTGTGCTTTCCCCCCCCCCCCTTTCATGCTTAGAACAGGAACAGCAACATTTTGGCAAACAGGTGTTTGCTGTTTCAAAGTCTGGGAGGTCAATACAGAAATATGTGCAAGCAACAGGAACAGGTTGGGACATTTCCTCTTAACTTTGCTCCAGAACACTCAGAAGGAGGGCGATAAATTCAATATTTCGATGAAGACAATGAGCTGTTCCCAACAGCCAGTGGCACAAGCGCGACACGACTTGTCCCCGAGCGGCGCACCCAGGTTTTGCCCATGCCAGGATTTTGCAATCCCATTTTTTCCGGGACACGGAGCACGCAGCGAGCGGCTCTGCTGCCGGAGCAGCTGCTGGGGCGGCGGAGGGTGAATAATTGATGCGCTGGCAGCTCGGGCTGTCGCTGTCACCCGGCGGGGCTGGCCGGGCAGAGCATCCCGGGGATGCCCCGGGGAGCGGCTCCGCGGCTGCCGGAGCGCTCCTTTGTCACCCGCATGCACCGCGCCGAGAGCCGCCGGGAAACGGGGATTTGGGGTGAGTTCGGGCAACTTCGGGGGGTGTCTGAGCGTCCTGAGACCTCCTGTCACCCCTGTGCCAGCCTTTCTGAAAGTACTCTGCGTTCTTTTGGAGTTTGAAGTGAGTTAAAGCCCGAAAAGGCAGGTGGTGCCTTTCTTTTTCACTCTAGGAAATGTATAAACAGTTCCTCCAGAGCTGGCACTGAAGTTACGGTGTCCCTGTCGCTGTCACCACCCGGGGATGCTCCTGGGAGGACACGCAGCCCTTTGTCACCCCCTGCACTGCGCCGAGAGCTGCAGGGAAACGGGGATTTGGGGTGAATTCAGGCAATTTCGGGGGGTGTCTGAGCGTCCTGCCAGCTCCTTTCGCTCCTGTGCCAGTCTTTCTAT
Source organism: Lonchura striata (assembly GCF_050655825.1). Taxonomy (NCBI): domain Eukaryota; kingdom Metazoa; phylum Chordata; class Aves; order Passeriformes; family Estrildidae; genus Lonchura; species Lonchura striata. The sequence continues at coordinate 38,468,147 of NC_140708.1, read as the reverse complement.
AAATAATCTCCATTCTTTTGGAGTTTGAGGTGAGTTAAATCCTGAAAAGGCAGGATGTGCTTTTCTTTTTAACTCTAGGAAATGTGTAAACACTACCTACAGAATTGGCTCTGAAGTTATGATGTCCCCGTCGCTGTCACCCACCGGGACAGAGCATCCCAGGGATGCTCCGGGGAGCAGCTCCGCAGCTGCTGGAGCCATAAATAATCTGCCTTCTTTTGGAGTTTGAAGTGACTTAAAGCCTGAAAAGGCATGATGTGCCTTTCTTTTTAACTCTAGGAAATGTGTAAACAGTACCTACAGAACTGGCGGTGAAGTTATGATGAAGCTGCCTGACATTATCTGGTGGTATTTAAGTTTTCACCCCCCCCCCAGTAGTTTTAGCACACTACTAAAACTAAAGATATTGATGTTCCCTTTACGATTTCCCAAACTGAGATTCATGGAATTCAGTGTCAGATGTGAGAGCTTGAAAGAAGTTGTGTTTTCCATAAAAAAAAAGTTGGTTTCCTGTTGGAAGTTTAACTTATGGTGTTGCTTTTATTTAGATACATTTCCCACTGGGTTGAGAACATGACCTGAGACTTGCATTAAGTTCTTAATTAATAACTCTGCATTAAATGTTCTATTTTACTATAAAGTAATGGAAAAATAACTTAATTTTCCTAAGGATAGGAAGGAGATATATTTTGAATATAAAGCACACGGCAGGATGAACTAAAGCAACTCTCACCCCTTCTTTACAAGGTGAAAAACATCAAAGTATTTTTATTTATTAATCATTAACAGCAAACCTGCTTATAATACTTGTTCCAACTGTTTGAGTGCTGTTATTTTCCAGCAGTGATCCTGCCAGCAGTGCCTGGGAGCTCTCAGGTAACTCAGTCCTTGGCACAGTTAAAAATTGATACAAAAGCAATCAGCTCCCGAGAGCAGAGGCCATGGGTAGGAGCAGGGATGTGAGATGAATCATGAATAAGCCTTGATTGTGAATAACAAGTTCCCTCTCTTTTTATTTGTTTTTAATTGCATAGCCCACATTCTGCTGCTTCTGCTTTATTTCCTTTGTTTTGATCACAAAAGCATTTCTTCTTTGGCATCCAAGGCCCAGCCACATTTTGAAGGGATACAAGTCCAGCACAATGATATCTGGTGCTAACAGTAATTAAATGTCCATGTTAAAAATAAAGAAAAAGCAACAAAAACCAAGAGGTGAAAGCAGGGATATGTAAACACCAGGAGATATGCAAAGAATGGATGTAATTCTGCACTCCTTAATCATGGGAGTAATCCTTATTCGGGAAAATAATCCTGCTGCTTTCAAAAGGCATCAGTGGGTGCTGGAGCACCAGGCCCAGCTTTTCCAAGGAGATAACAATGTTTTACCTGTATTTTTTCCTGCAGTGCAATTTTAGCAACACAGCTCGTGGTGATGTGTTTGAATGCAGTACTGATAATATTAAATTAGGCTTTACCTGATGTCCGTTTTGCCTCTGCAAGTGTGAAAGAGAAAAATGAGATAATGGATGAGATGTGGCAGGGAGAAGGTACAAACCCCACGTGTTTTATTGGCTAACCCTGTTCCCTGTGTTTGCAAATCACTTTTTGGTCTATGGGATGGATCAAATTTGCTTTTTTTTTTTAGGATAGGATGCAACTTCAGCACAAAAAAAACTCCTGATATCCCTTAAAGTGTATTTGGCTCTCCCTAAAAGTGATGTTGATAAATATTGTCCATCTGATTTAAATACAAGGGGATCATGATAATATCTTGGGAATGTTTTTATTGCTGTGAAGCTCTGAGATCTTGCAGGAATGAGACATTTTTATATAAATGTGGTGGTTTTGTTGCCTTTTTCACCAGCCCAGCTCAGCATTTCTGAGCTTTGCCCTCGCAGCCTGTGTGGTGCTGCTCTGTAATCCAGGAGGGGCTTTAGGAGCACCTGAGTGCCCTTCACCAGGCAGAGCATCTGTTAATGAGGAAAACTAATTACTTAAAAGCTTTCACTGGGATGGGGTTGTGAAGTATAAATAGTCATGAACTGCTCCTGTATTTGTGCTGCTGCCAGCACTGGTGGGGTGGAGGGAAGTTACCCTTTGCACTCGCTGCTCTGTGGGGAGAAAATTATCTTCTGAGCACCCAAAAAGAGAGAAAAATAAAAAAAAATTACAAGTAAAAATGCACTGGATGATGATTCCAGGTGGTGTTAAAAACTTACTCTGAAGTGACGTTGGCATTAAGTCTTTATTGGCTTTTTATTGCCCACTGAGGGCAGAGCCCCACACGCTGCCCTGCAGGACAGAGCTGGGCAGGGCAGCAGAACATGTGAGAGATAAACAGAATAAACAACCTGGAACCAGCACAGACCAATTATGGCTTTGCTTTGGCAGCGGGGCTGACAGAGACTTTCTACAATCTGGGAATCATCAATAGCACAAATTCCGACAGTTTTCCCTTGTCCTCCACGAGTCCCTCTGCTGTAAATCCTCCAGCCAGGCTGGAGGAGCAGAGTTCCCAGCAGTCCTTCCTTGTTTATGCTCCAGCCCAGCCCCAGTTTTCCCCCAGGGCATTTTCAGGGGTGTTCTTCTCTCCTGCAATGCTGCTCCTGTTTCCTGAGACACTTCTGCATCCCTGGGGAAGGAGTGCTGAGCAGAGACCAGCCCCACTCCCACCTCTGTGTGTGGTCCCACCCCAAACCTGTCCCAGATTGCCATCAGCGCTGTGCATTAATTACTGAGTTAATTGGGTGATGCTGTAACACCTCAGCCACACAGCTGGCAACCCACTGAGCAAACTCCCCTGGGAATTATGCCCTGGCCACTACCTGTAAAAAGGGATTCTCCTTCCTGCCCTCCCTGCAAAGTACACACAGCTCTAGAAGTTGTGCCCCCACTTGTTGATGTTGTGTTACCATTAATAATTATTAGAGTCCTGCACAGGCTTGTATCACAAACAACTAAAAATGTCTTCTGTGCCTCTGGCAGGAGGTGGAATAAGGTATAGAAACTTTTGCTGGTGATTAAAGCCCAGCAGTGCAGGATTTATGAGGGGCAGAACAGTGCAGAAAATACACAATAAAAGTGACAAAATCAGCTATTGACAATTACTTTGTCTGTCTTTTGGAAGAAGAAGACTGGAGTCAACAGAATATAGACATGTTTTCCCTTGTGTAGGATAAATAAATGGCAAAAAAAGAAGTGTTTTAGCAGCAGAAGGTCACTCTGGCCACAGTCCCCATGGGTGCTCTGGGACTGGGTTTCAGATCTCTTTGGGTTTAATTGATTGCATTTAGTTGTCTGCTTCTATTGCTCTGGATTCCTAGTGCCACTTGGAGCTGCCAACATGGAAAATGGATTTGGGAGGCTGAGCACAGACAGCTGGGCAGGTTGGGGAGATACCTGGCAGGGCTTGGCTTGGAAATTCCCACAAGAAGCAGGGCAAGGCAGGAAGCAAAGGCCACACATGGAGAGCCTCTTCTGAAACCAGCTGCTGCTCTTTGGAGCATTTAAAATTATTTTAAAAATCCCTTTCTGGATAAAATCGAACTTTAACAGGCAAAGTTCCTGTGCAAACTCTTATAGAGCTAGAGAACCTATTTTTGGTGTAGTTTTGGTTGACAGGCCACTTTTAAAAACAGATTATAATGAAAGCAAGGTTTAATCTACATTAGGTGGCTGGGTCTCACTTTGCTCAATTTTATGTGGCTGAGGGACTAAAACTGAGCTGCCCATGAAATCCCTGACCTGCATTAGTTGTCAGCACTGCAAAAGCAGAGCAGCAGCCTGCAGGGAGGGTCTGTGTCAGCCTGCAGGTGACTGCACCAAACTCCTCTGGTTTTCAAACAGCAATGGAAGCAACGTGGTTTTATTCCCATTTTCCATGCCTGGAGCTGATGAGTTCCCACAAAGGGCATTGTCCCAGCGTGTGACACGCAGGGAGGGCACTGGGGGAGTCCGTGGACAATGAAATACTTGCTCCATGGAGAATGAAAGAGTTGATGTCAGTGTGCAGCCTGAGAGCTGCCTTTGCCTGCTGAGCCCAGAACTGAACCACCCGAACTCTCCTTTCCCTCTTTTTTCCTCTCATACCTCAGCCTGAGTTTCTCAAGGCTGAATTTTCTAGCAGGCAGACGCTGCTTGCTTTGGGTTTTTTCATTTCTTTCCTTGCCTGCACATTGCCTTGAACAGCAGCTCCTGACCTACTTCTGTCTTTTAATTGCTGCTGCAATATGAATTTTAATTCCAGCCAGAGTCCAGATGTATTGAGGATGCACAGCACATGCCAGGGCCAGGCCATTTATCTCCCAGGCCAGTCTTTCCCAGCCCTTTGAATCCAGGGACCCCTTAACCTTTCTGAAAAAATATCTGAAGCCATCATCACGTATTTCACTGTTGTCTGCTGATGGGAAATGCAGATAATAACTGTTAATCTAAATGCTAATATGTATTTTCTCTGGCAGCTTAGTTCGTTTTACTGTTCTTTAACCTTTGGCTGAAAATATTAATGGAGATGGATGTGAGCCTTGTGCTGCCATCCCCCAGAGCCCAAATGAACCTGGGCAGTGGCAATTTATAGGTCAATTTATGTTTTTATTGTTATAGTTAATGCTTTATGCTTCTTTTCATGGCTATTTTTGGGGAATTATGGACACTAGAGGATGAGTGGGTCACTGAAAACCCAGTACTCTGGGTGTGGGGGAGATCACAGTTTGATGGATTAGAAATTAGGTTTAGCATTCTCCAAAAGGGTTCTGTGAACTTTGTTCCCAAAAAAAAAAGTCCTTTTTTTTTTTACTTCTCTACGTTTGAGAAGAAACACTGGTTACAGGTGCTGCATTTTGATAATCTCAAGAATTTCCTCTCTTGGGAACATTGTTTTGCTTAGCTAAGATCTCCCTTCTTTTATTCCACAGAAATGGGAAGTGAGAACAAGTTATCAATGTGTCTTCTACTGAATTAAATTAACTCACAGAATTAAAACTGAACTCAAGAAAAGCTTTAATCATTCTGTGGTTGTAGCTTGTCAAGCACTTGGGAATCCTTTGGGAGGGGGGAAAAAAGCATATTTAAGAACATAAGCTCAGGTTTTTCTGGGATACACTAGATTTTAATTAAACAGGAGTTTAATTAATAATAATTAATAAGTAGAATACAGAAAAGGAGAGATGCTCATACTCTGGAGAGTCAGAAAATGAGGAGAAAATTTGGGATACGGCCTCACACAAGCCCTGGGAATGTGGCTGGGAGGAGAAGGACAGCACACGGAGGAGGATCCTTCCCTCCACCATTCCAGTATCCTCTTTCCCATAAATATTTTCCAGTCTTTTGCTGGCTGGTCATTCTGCCAAGGGAGGATTTAACAGCACAGATGCATCAAATCATTATCCCAGTGATGTATTACAGGTACAATGTGTATTGCAACCTGTTCTCACAGCAGCCAGAATGTTAGTGCCTGATATTATTACTGATATTTGATGTACAATCCAACTCTATTTAATTAGTTCACTAAAATGCATTTTCTGCCAGAGATTTAGTGAACAGGAAGGAAAATCACCTTCTTGGAGAAATGCCTCATAGCAGGATGACTGCAAAAAGCAGATAGTAGAGTCTGAGAGGCAGAAATTGAGCACATCAATCCTGCAGACCCCCCAAAATCTGTGGAACCTCGCAGCTGAGATGTTTAGAATACAAGCTGGCAATTTAGCTGTAAAATTAAACTCTTCAAAAGGAAACTCTGATGATATTACCTATAAACACTTTAGAAGAGCAGATTAATCTGGAGTTTATGGGTAAGGTAGCAGAGAGATGCTTCTGTGCTCAAAGAAGAATTTTTATGTTTGGGTAAATGACTTATTCCTCATCCAAAGAGCTGCAGCTTTGCCTTGAACACGAACCTGAGCTGTGGCCTGGGGAGTCATCCTCAGTACAGCCACACTTGTGTTGTCTCCTTGGTACCCACATTCACAGTGGCACCAGGACATCATTAAAAAAGGTTTCATCTTCTTTTTGCATCCTCTGAGGAGGCAGGAGAGCAGGATTTTGGCCCGAGCTCTGCGTTGGGCTTTGGACTCCCTGTATGCTTGATTGCAATTTGTGCACTGCTGTGCTGCCCAGAGCCAAAGTCTCCCTGAGGAGCTCACAGACCTTCCTGAGGAGCACAGACCTTCCTGAGGAGCACAGACCTTCCTGAGGAGCACAGACCTTCCTGAGGAGGACACAGACCTTCCTGAGGAGCACAGACCTTCCTGAGGAGCACAGACCTTCCTGAGGAGGACACAGACCTTCCTGAGGAGCACACAGACCTTCCTGAGGGGTCAGAAGCAGCTTCCTCCTCCTTCTGTCCTGTGGGAAGCGTGGGCTGACTTGGTTGATGTATGTGGGAGGAGAATGCAGGAGCCAAACACCACCACAGGTCCCGTTCTCCTGCAGGTGGGAGGATAAAAGGGCTTGGAAATGGATCTCAGAGCCCTCTTCCATGAAAGTGAGGATCTTCTCCTGCTCAGGGCTCACTGCGGGGATGTGAGGAGGGCCCCACTCGTGTTGCTGCTGTTGCTCTACCCCTGTGAGGTTGGCAGCTCCTGGACCACTGGATTAGGGAAGGTGTCCCTGCCCACAGCAGAAGCTGGAATCAGGTGGTCTTCAAGGTCCTTTCCAATCCAAACCATTTGAGGATTGTGTGATTCCCACAGTTTGTGGTTGGGAATGGTCGCACTCCTAAATTGTCATTCCCTGCAAACCTCTCCATGATCAATGCACTGCTCTGGGAAGGCTCATGGAAGCCTCCAAGGGCTGGACGTGGGGTTGGTGGCTTGTGCAGAGTGAAAGAGCTGCTTTGGTGGCTTCTTCCAGCAGACAGGTCAGAGAGATCCAGAGGGGAGAATCCTGGACAGTGAGCTGCAAGGAAACCTGTGCTGCTGCCTGCATTCCTGATTTGAAAAGCCAGGTGTCTGTTAAGGAAGGCAGGAGCCTCCCCTGAAATGGAAAATGCAAAACCCCTCCCTCTGAATTGTTATAATTTTGAAATTTGGGGCTCTCAGGCAAGGATATGGGAGCAGGAATAACGGTTATTTAGTAGGGAAGAAAATAAAAATAAAATAAAAAATGCAGTAATACAAAACACCACTGCTAAGAGTCAGAACAGCCCTGTCCCCTGTGGGTCAGGGAGGTGGCTCAGCCCCATCCCAGGGGGGCTCAGCCCTCCTGCAGTGCCAGCTGTGCTTCTGCTGGAGCAGGATCCTGCACCAGGGGGGAGTTTTCCTCTGGAGCTCCAGGGCTGGGGGAGATGGGCCTGGGCTCCCCTGGGAATGCAGGGGGAAGGAAGCTGCTCCTCTGGGAATGCAGGGGGAAGGAAGCTGCTCCTCTGGGAATGCAGTGGAGAGAAAGCTGCTCCTCTGGGAATGCAGGGGGCAAAGGCTGCTGAGCTGTTCCCAGGTCAGATTGTATCCAGGTAGGAATGCTTGGCTCCTCCCCTGGGTGGAGCATCTCCCCATGGATGATGGAATTTTCTCAGCCGTGCAGGGACACTCACTGGCCATGAACAGAAGATAATTAATAATTAATGGCCCATGAACAGAAGAGATTTTCTGGAGGGAGGCTTGGTCATGGTGGTAAAGATAAAGAAAAAACTGCCCAATGTACAGAAGAGAACTGCCCCAGCTCTGACAGATGGGGATAGAATACACAGCCCCATTTCCAACCTAGGACAGTTCCCAGGCTGGTAAATGGAGCCTTGCCCTGGGTCTGGCAGTGAAGGGAAGAGGAAGGAAAGAGTGGCTTCTGTCATCCCAGGACTGCCTGTCCAGCCCGGATGGGAATGGCAGGTCACCATGGAGTGATTTATTCTTAATCACCTGTGCTCATTTCCTTCGTGGATCTGCTGTGAGTTGCTCTGCCACACCAAATTCCACTTTATTGCTTCTCATGTTATTTCTCTTTCCCTTTGTGCTCCTCAGGTAGCAACTGCATTTTAGCTTGTTTTCAGGAACCAGCAGTAATATTTCCTGAGCCAATTCCTTTCTTTAATTTGTTGTTGTTTTGGTGTCTGACACATCCAGAGCTCTCCCTGGACTCCAGAGTCTCAGTACAGTACAAGTGTCTTGAACAGAGTTTATTTTAATCAGGCCTCCCAGAATTCAGTAAATACTCCAGGCCAATTCCTCCAGTAAATCTGAACACATTCAGCAAAAACATGTGCAGCCAGTGCTCAGACATAATTGCCAACAATTTCACACCCACAGAATCCTTGCTTGCCTCTGACATTCCCAGAGCCCCATCTTCCTTCCAGCAGGAACCTCCCAGTTGCTAAGGGGATGGAATTTTCGACGCAGCTCTAAATGAAATATTTTCAGCACTGAGTGCAGAATTACCCATGTAGTTTTTCTGGTTAATGTCTCTGTATCAGAGTGGAAGGACCACGCTGCAGAGAGAAGCAGCTCTCCAGAGGTCTGGAGGCCAGGTTTGATCCAGGCACTACCCAGGCATTCAAAATACGAACTGAATCAGTGTCTGCTGCATTTAACTGGAACTCTGACAATTACAGGCTGTCACAGGAGACTTCCACTCCTCTTCCTGACTCAATTACCCAGGCTCATGCTTCTCCTAAGGTTGAGCGTGACTCTATTTACCATGCTGTAAATAAAGTCAAGCTCATTCTCCTTTTTCTTTGCTATCCTAAGGAAAAGGGAGAGGCTGATTTTAGCACCCAGCATCCAATCGAGCTCAAGCCTCAGGGGGAGCTTTTGGTTGAATTGCAATTAAGTATTTATTTTTAGTCCAGTTGTGGTTATTGATGCACTGAATTAAAAAAAAACAAAAACAAAAAACAAACAACAAAACTCTTCCCATGTTATTGCCCATTCCTAAATCCTTACTATAAGAGTATCTATCATAAAGTCTTAAAATTACAAATATACTTAACTCAGGTCCCTTTAAAATTTTACAGACACAAATCATTACTAGGCAAAATACTGCAGCACACCACTAAGTTATATTATTGCCACTGTATTTTCCATAATGTATCCTACTCCTTATGCAGCCTTGTTTTCTTCATTCCCTATATTTTGTGCTGAAAAGTTGTTTGCATTAAGCTGTTCACAAGTCCTGGTTTCTTTTGTGCGTGCTCTGTTGACTGCAGCTCAATAATTTTTGAGAATATCGAATTATTTCTTGAATTTTGGTGGTGCTCTGAGTGTGTCCATGTACAATTCCTGACTTGTGTCCTGCTCTGGAGCTCATGAACTCTGCATCAGTCAGGGAGGCTCCACTAACCATGGGAGTGCTCCCCTTCTTTTGCTTCTCCCCTTTTCCCACTGGGATGGCACAGAAGGATTATGAGAATAAATCACATGGGACTCTATTTTCTTCATGGTGGAAAAAAAGGCCATTCTTTATTCACATATCTCCTTTTTTATAAATTTCACAGACCTTGTGTGGGATTCCCATTGGTCAATAGCTTTCTTGCCAATTATTTATGGATTAATAACAAGTTGTTATCCTGTATTGATTGGTCGCTCAAATTCTTGGTGTGTATGTGCAGGGAAAGTTCTTTGTGAGATATACTTTTCATTTTTCTGTCTAAAATGTAAAAGCAATTTATACAGGTTGTTTTTTACTCAAGAATAGATTGTTATGTTAATGAGCTGCTCACACCAGGGTTGCTTTCACATGGGAACTGGTAAAATGCAAGCTTGATTTAGAAGAAATGACAGGCCAGCCACAGCAGGCCTGATTTTAGAAGGTTTTTCTTTATAATTTTTCTACCTTACTGCAACAAAGGATCAGCACAGGATCATCCATGGAAGTGCTGTCCCACAGGAATGAAATCCCTCTAAAGCTGGGGAACTGGGAAGTGCCCACCACAGTGCTGTGGAATCTTGGATGGGCTGCTCCCAGATGTTGTGTGGGAGTGTTTAACTGAGCTGCATGGGATAAATGCCTGAAAAAAATCCGTATCTTGTGGAAATCCCTGCTGTGCTCCCATGGTTTGAGTTGGAAGGGACCTTAAATCCCATCCAGTGCCATCCCTGCCATGGTCAGGGACACCTTCCACTATCCCAAGCTGCTCCAAGCCCTGGCCAGCCTGGCCTTGGACACTGCCAGGGATCCAGGGGCAGCCAGAAATAACAAATTGTGCCATTGCTGATGCTCTCATTAACTCCCCAGAGCTGCTTCAGGAGATGAAAAGTCTCCTTTTCACACCGCAGGAGTTTTAACTGTGCCCTGGCTAAAGATTACCTCAACCTGCTATAAATTGAGATGTTTCACTAATTGCTTTCTTGGTTCATTAGCCAAATTGTGAGTATGAGGGAAATGGAAAAGGCTCAGAATGAATTTCCCTTGCAATCCTTAATTTAAATGGTGAATAATAATTTAATGTTGAACAAAACATTTTGGGTGATTTGCTGTGCTGGAGCTCATTTTTTACCTTGGGATCATTTGCCACCTTTGAAGCTTTGTGGGAAAATGATCCCCAGCTCTTCTTCTTTGTGATGTGACACCAGGCAGGAAGGAATAATCATTACAGAATAATTGTAATCATCTCAAAATTTATACAGAAACACTTTTGTCATGGGAGATCCTCCTCAGATATTGTTTTAAGCAGTGAGAATAGAGAGATAAAAGGCAAAAATCTGTAAAGGTTTTGCTTCTGTGAACGCTGTGGCTCTATTTCCATTTCAGCCATGAAGGTGTCAAAGCTACAACATGTCCCTGGTTTACTCTTTCCAACACTCAGCTAAAAATCAAAGATTATCTCTGAGCAGCTGCAGGTAACAAATTCTACTAATTCATCAAAGCCAATGTGGTAGAATTTAATCAGTTTTATGAAATTCCTCCCATGGATTGTTATGGTAGGGCTGTGGCACAGGAGGTCGTTTGTGAGCTCCCAATTGCTGGTTGTGTGACAGTGAAAAAAGGAGGCCAAAAGAAAGGTTAAATTAAAGAAGCTGCTGGAAGCTATTTATGTGAGATGAATGTATATTATCTAAATTAATGACAGCAAACCTCCAATTAGCTGAATCCTGATGCACAATTCAAGCTTTATGAGGTAAATGCATGTTTTGTTCAGGCAAAGGGTTGGGTAAGGAAGGTTTCACTGGGGTGGGGTTCCAGGTAAATGAACATTTTCTCTTTCTTAGGGCACAGTGACCTCGCTGCTGCTGCTGCTGACAAATCTTTACAATAAATCTGTCATTGTTTCCCAACATCAATAAGGAGAGTGAAACTTAGGACCTTTCCCTCTAAAATATCCTCCTATAACATGGGATGAACAAAAACCTTGCATGTGCTGCTTTGTGTTTCCATAAACAACTTAATTTTTATTTTAGAGCAGAGATTTCCTCCTCAGACCAGTCCATGTTGGTCTGGCTTAAATAAATTTGCTTCTGTTTTGTTCATTTAGAGAATTCCTTTGTAAAAATACAACAAAGAGGGCTGCAGCTATGAACTCCTTCAAGGAATTCAAAGGAAATTTCTAGTGTTTTTAGGAGTTTATACATGCTAAAATAATGGTGTAGTGGAGTGATTTGATTAATTTACTCTTTGGGAAGGGTAGGATTTTGTTGGAGATTATCAGTTATTTCATTATCCTGATTATGGTAATTGAGATTCAAGATTTAATTACACTTTGTGCAGAAAAACTCTATTTTAATATACCCAGGAGCTTCACGTCTTCTCATACCTCTTCCTATGCATCTTCTGAGTTTTGTGATTTTAGTGCATCTCTTATTTAGTGTCAGTATTTTGCAGCAATGTGCCCCTTTCTAAGAAAATATCAGTTTCTAGAGTACTTCTGCTCATTTAGGATGAGTTAGGGAGATGTGGGGGCACTGCTGTATTTTATTTATTTATATTTTCTTTGATTTCAGGCTCTATTCCTTTGTCATCCTGGTCTTGTCAAGGTAATTTACACTGGCTTTATTATTTTTTTTTTCATATTATCTTCTGATGTATTTTAATCCCATCTTAATTTTGAGATGCCTGAGATATCGAGATCCCTTTTTAAAAATTAAGCAGCACTCTGGGTTACTCAGCACTTCTGTGCTGTGTGCTCATATTCAAACTCACTCACTTTGTATTGCTTCAGTTGCTATTTTTAAGATACAGGCACAAATGCAGTTTTTCTTGTTTCACCGTTTTGCAATTATTTTGTTTTTACCTGAGATTTTCTCTGTCCATTCCATCCAAAAATACAGAGGCTTTTATAAATAACTTTTATTCAGCTTTTAGTCAGGGAGAAAAAACCCAAAAAACCCAATTTCAAAAAAAATCCATAAAAACTCACTCAACTTTAAAAGCATTATCTGCTGTTTTGTTCTGGGGAGGATGGAGCCAGGCTTTCTTTGCAGCCTCCTCCTCAGTCCCCAGGGTTTTCCCAGCAATATTCTCCATTTTCCTTCTCTCCAGTGCCTTTTCCTGTGCCATTAGAGTGGGACTATTTTTCATGTGAGGGTTTTTCTTTTGTTTCCTGTGTCCCACTCATGTTTCCCACTTTGTCTAACTGGGATTGCTCTCCTTCTGAGAGCTGAGGGACGTTTCTAACACCCAGAATTGAAGACAAATAATTACATGTGGCTTGACCCAGGTCACCAGCTGGTCACCACCCGCCTTTTCCTTCATTTTTATTCCCCTACCTTTGATCCCCACTGCTGTTTATTCTGCATTTCTAGCAGGAGACATTTAGCAAAGGCTTTGGCTATAAGATGAATTCCCAAATCCACAGAGTATCCTCATATTGTATTTTCAAACTGAAATCCTCTTGAAAGGTCATTTGAAGGTTTGAAATACCAGAGCACTTTGCTGTTGATTTTTCTTATGGTGATTGAGGAGCCATGGAGCTCATCAAGCTTCTCTACTAAAAAACACAGCCACTGGTTAAATTTATATTCTTGTAAAGAAAGAGCCCACAGAGCGTTTCCACATGCTGCTGCTGGAACTGCATTATTGAGGGATGGATGTCCCCAGGAATGACACCTGGATCTGCCCAAATGGGGCAGAGGAGAAACCATTCCATGAACCTGATGTAATTAAAGGAGAGCACAGATCCACTTAGCCATGGTTATGATGAGGGATTAATTTCCACAGCCCAGCAGTGGTTGAGGTTCTCAGTGCATAGCCCAGAGCAGCTGGGGCTGCCCCTGGATCCCTGGAAGTGTCCAAAGCCAGGTTGGACATTGGGGGTGGAGCAGCCTCTGACAGTGGAAGGTGTCCCTGCCATGTGTCTTGGTTTGAACAGCCAGGTGTCTGCAAAGGAAGGCAGGAACCTCCCCTGAAATGGAAAATGGAAACCCCCTGCTTCTGAATTATTATAATTTTGAAATTAAGGGGTGCTCAGGCAAAGTTCTTTAGTAGGAGAATTAAAAATACAAAAAACACAACACTGCCAGAGTCAGAGCAGCCCTGTCCCCTGTGGGTCAGGGAGGTGGCTCAGCCCCATCCCAGGGGGGCTCAGCCCTCCTGCAGTGCCAGCTGTGCTTCTGCTGGAGCAGGATCTGCACAAGGGGGGAGTTTTCCTCTGGAGCTCCAGGGCTGGGGGAGATGGGCCTGGGCTCCTCTGGGAATGCAGGGGGAAGGAAGCTGCTCCTCTGGGAATGCAGGGGGAAGGAAGCTGCTCCTCTGGGAATGCAGGGGGAAGAAAGCTGCTCCTCTGGGAATGCAGTGGGGATAAAGCTGCTCCTCTGGGAATGCAGGGGGAAGGAAGCTGCTCCTCTGGGAATGCAGGGGGAAGGAAGCTGCTCCCCTGGGAATGCAGGGGGAAGAAAGCTGCTCCTCTGGGAATGCAGGGGGAAGGAAGCTGCTCCTCTGGGAATGCAGGGGGCAAAGGCTGCTGTGCTGTTCCCAGGTCAGATTGTATCCAGGTAGGAATTCTTGGCTCCTCCCCTGGGTGAAGCATCTCCTCATGGATGATGGAATTTTCTCAGCCATGCAGGGACGTCACTGGCCATGAACAGAAGATAATTAATAATTAATAATTAATGGCTCATTAAAAGAAGAGAACTCCTGGAGGGAGGACTGGCTGTGGAAGAGATAAAGAAAAATCTGCCCAATGAACAGAGAGAGCCACCCCAGCTCTGACAGATGGGAATTGAATACACACCCAGCTAAACCTGAGACACCATGGCAGGGGATGGAACGGGAGAGGATTTAGGTTCCTTCCAGCCCAAACTCTTCCATGATCAATATCTCTGTATGATTAACTCAGAACCACATCGCCAGGCAGGTGACAGGGTGACCACTTTATTTTGGGGGCTGGTTTGTGAGGGGTGATGTTTGTTGAGTGAATAATTTTTGGTATCATGCTAATAACATGCTTTTAGTCGCCCCATAGGCTGTAGATGTATTCTATGAGATAATGTATTTATAGTTTTGTTCACCAAGTTTGGATCAAATAAAAATTACTGAGTTCATAGGTTTATAGGCAGTCCAAACAATGGATAATTTCAATATAAGTAGCAAGGGATAATTTCAGTGTAAAAAAAATTCAGTATAATAACAATGGATAATTTAGGTATAAATAACCCTGAATTCATTCAGGAATGGTTCTTTTGTAAAAGTAGTAATTATAGCCCTACCACCATCATAAATGCAAAAATCATAATGCTTCTAAGACTTTAGAAAAATAATATTGAATAATAATATTTTTTTGGCTAAATGGTGATTTCTCTCAGCATTGACCTGCCTACCCATGAGTTTGATGCTGTTTTAATTAATCCTTTTTAGGCACAATGATGAAGTGTCTAAACTTCCCTGTGTCATCCCAGTGCTCTTTTCTCTTTGCAATCAGGATTTCTCTGTTTTCCCACTCTGAGTTCATGCCCTTAAATATTTTTCCACTAATTTTCCAGGCTTTGAGGATCCAGCTCTGCACTGACAAAGGCAGAGGGCTGAGTTATGCTAGAAAAATATTAATATCATGCAGTGATTTTTTTTTATTCTTAGGAGAAGATAGATCATATAAATGAGGCAATCATTGTTGAGAAGAGAACTTACAATCTTTCCTTTCACCAGCACAAAATGCCCAGCCTTTTTAAGGAAAAGGAAGATGGGAAGTGATGTGTGAAGCTCAGTAGCAGAAATATAATAGCTCTGCGTATCCCTCTTTGAAAAGCTGCAAGTTGGTTATTTTAATGAGTGAAAAAGTAAATTGTATATTATTTTTTACAAGAAAATTAGCTTTTATTTGTGTAAGGCAATCAGTGTTTATTATAAGTTAAACATTAGGAGAAACAAATTTTTAAAAAAACCCACATTCTCTTGGATTTACAATGAGGGTTATGTGCTTGGTTTTCACCACAGCTGAATAAAAACTCATCCTTAAAAAAAACCTGTTAAATATTCTTCAATTCTTGTAAATATCCCTGAATTCTTATTAAATGCTCTTCAATTCTGTATAATCCTGTATCATCTTCTCTTTGGCAGCCGCACAGCAGCTGTTGGCTCGCTGTCCCTTGATTAATTCTCTCCCTGTTCCAGGGTGGAATACACCTAGTTTGTTTAGTGAAAGGGAATATGGCTCATATTTAAAAATCCCTTTTAATGCAGTTACAGCATCTTTGCAGATTTAATTAGGTCTCAGCCCCTTCCAAATCACTCAAGTCAAAGGTCCCATCTTACTTGTCCCTGAGGCATCGTCACACCAAGTCCCCAGACGGCGCCGAGTTCCTAAGCAATGACTTTACCATATAGGGGCTAATTACTTCTAATCTTACACATTGATGAGGCTGGATTTTATGTCTCTGAGCCACTGGGACTGGAACTGCCAAATTATCCTCTCCTGTAGCACGGGGGTTGTTTCTCCATTAAAGGGACTGGCTCCACAAATGACAATCCCTTCCCACCAGGCGCTCGCGTTTGAAACCCGAATTATTGCTGGCACAGGCTGCATCCATGAGCTCTGGTAATCCCCATTAGGATCTCGGATAAGCTGCTGGAGTCTGGCTCAGTTAAACCAGGGAAGGGTGAGCAGAGCAGCAGAGGGAAGCTGAGAGCTGAGTCCTGAGGAGATGTGGAAGCTGCAGTGGAACAGGGAGCATCCCTGAGCCTGGCATGGAGCAGCATCCCTGAGCCTGGCATGGAGCAGCATCACTGAGCCTGGCCTGGAGCAGCATCTCTGAGCCCAGCCTGGGAGAGCATCCCTGAGCCTGGCATGGAGCAGCATCCCTGATCCTGGCCTGGGAGATCATCCCTGAGCTCAACCTGGAGCAGCATCCCTGAGTCCAGCCTGGAGCAGCATCCCTGAGCCTGGCATGGAGCAGCATCCCTGAGTCTGGCCTGGAGCAGCATCCCTGAGCCCAGCCTGGGAGAGCATCCCTGAGCCTGGCCTGGGAGAGCATCCCTGAGCCTGGAGCAGCATCCCTGAGTCTGGCCTGGAGCAGCATCCCTGAGCCAGGCTGGAGCAGCATCCCTGATTCTGGCCTGGGAGATCATCCCTGAGCTCAACCTGGAGCAGCATCCCTGAGTCCAGCCTGGAGCAGCATCCCTAAACCCAGCCTGGCAGAGCATCCCTGAGCCCTGCCTTGAGCACCAGCTCTCTCATTTAATGAGCAATAACATCCACCAGGTCTTTAAAAGAAATGACTCAACACTTTCACCTTCTGAGAGTGAGAGAAAAAGATGTCTTTGGAGTCCATAATGCATGAAGGTGTTGGAAGCCTAATCTAGTATAAGCTGCCTTCAGCCAAGCCCTTTCAGCACCAGGGAAGAGAAATGAATATCTGAAAAGCAGCAAATAACTCCAATTGCACTCTGATTTCGTGGCACTGTGTGCTGGAGGTCAGGAACATAAAGCTGTTTATTTCTCCCCACGAAGCAGAGGCTGTTATCATAACCTGCTGTAGGTGCAGCTATTGCAAACTCCTCCTTCAGGGAAATACTGGATTTTATTACAGCATTACTTCACACCATATAAGCTCCTTTCCCTTCTTCTTTCTGTAGTAGTCTTGACCTGACCTTGGAGTTGGGTCCCAAAAGGAGGAGTTTTTTCCAGGAATCTGAGAGTGAAGTTATAATAATTTGGGCTGAACATTTACCAGATCTTTCCAGCTCTATTGATCAGATTTGTCCAGCTCTGCCAATGGACAACCATGACATGGAAGCTTTGTTAGGAAAGGAGAGGGTTGGGAAGAATAAGGTTTGGAGCTGGTGGAACTTTTAGTTGTTTATTTGCAAGGAAATTAATAACACCTTGATTTAGATACTGCTTTTTAAAAGGTGACAGGGAACTAAGTGGAAAAAAACCCCAAAACACCAAAAATCCCCGAAAACCCAATGAAAACCCCACATTCTCAACCTTGGAAATCCTGGGGAAATCCTAATATTATCACAATACACAGGCAGAAACAGCAATGTACACCCAAGGTATAGAAACATCTTGTGCTCATTTCAGTATTTTATTGAAATATAAAAATACTGTTATAAATTAGAGAAATCCACCTAATTTTGACTTAATAAATTTTCCTTAACTGTTGAATGAAGTCTATAAATCTACATTTATACATCTATCAGCATTAAATTTCTGGCCAAGGTGTTAATCCCAGCATTCTTCTAACTAAGTCTAACCACATTTAGAGTAATAAGTTGGTTTTAAATCAATATGACATAGACCAGACACATCCTCCAAAATCATGCTTTCAGTTTAGGTTGTAAGAAACATTTTTGCCTTTTTATATAAAATAATGAACGATTTGCTGGAATTACTGGGATTTTTTTTTTTACATCATAGATGACCTTTATCCCACTAAGCACCAAAAATGCACATACTTCTGAGTGCATATTAAATTTTTTTTCTCTTTAAAAGGGGAAAACAATCAAAAAGTGTGTTTTAATGTGTTTAAAGATGACAAAGATTTAACCCAATGCCCTTGCAGCTATCCCTGCAGTTTGTCTGTCCTGTTGGCTGCTGTTGGTTTGGTTTAATTTACAGTAAAGACTCCTGTTGTAAATTTTGGCCTTTTTGCCTCCCTTGAATAATGCAGTGCTCTCTAGATTCAATGTGTCCACATCTGGTTAGCATTCCCATCATCCAGATTGCATGGATGGGTTGGGGAGAGAAAATTCAGGATCACTGAGCTCCATGGTGCAGGGTTTGAAATAAAACTAGCCTGTTTTCTTCTTCAGGGTGGGGCAGCTGCTGGAGTATTCCCAGCACACATTTACACTTGTCCTAGCAAAGCCCAGGCTTTTGTCTATTTTTCCTTTGGATATAAGAGCCAGCAAGGTGCATTTTTGGAGTTGATGTAAAAAAAATGGTCCATTACAAACCAGAAAAAAAGCAAACAAAACAGGTTCTACATTTCATCCTTAAAAAAAAACCAAACCAAAACCACACAAACAACAACAACAACAAAAAAGATCAAACTAAAATTGCCAATTAACCAAAGTAACTGCAACTAATTCAATAGAGATATCTACCTGCTATCTACCTAAGCCTATTGATCCAAGAAAATTGGGATAAAAAGAAGGTATGGGTGCAGAAAGGGTGCACTCAGTTTGCCCAAGGGCTGCACCATGTGGATTGGCTGTACAATTTCATATCCACATTTCCAGATGCAGCTTTCCCAGAAAACTGAACCTTCCTCCTGAGCTTTGCTGCCCTTGGCTTTGGGCAGAGCCTGACCTGGTCACGTCCCACCTGAGCCTTGGTGTCACCAGCACAGGGCTGCGAGCTCAGGGTGCTCCCTGCTGAGCCTGGAAAGGCTCAGCCGTGTCCTGCAGGTCCTTCCCAGGATTTGATGGAACAGGGAATACCAACAGTGACCAAAGAGGTGTCTGAAAGCACATTGAGCAAAGTCTGTGTGCTGGAACTGGTTTTATTTCAGCTCCTTTCCCTGCTTCTTTCTCTACTAGTCTTGACCTAACCTTGGAGTTGTGTCCCAACAGCAGGAGGGTTCAATTTTGGGATCAATTGCCATCCCAAAGCACCCAGTGGAAAGGCTGGATGTGTCAGGGCCAGGGTTTGGCTGGGGGAAGAGTGCAGCTGAGTTATTTAATGGTTTGTTGGTTGGCTCTGGATCAGAGATTGTTGTGGAAAGGGACAACTGCAGGACAAACAAAGTGGTGCTGGTGGCAACCGTCCCCAGCCACCTCATTTGCCTTACAGAGAGAATTGTTTCAGCATTTGGTTGTTCTGAGCTGCTCAGTTATCACTTCACATGGCATGATTCTGAGCATTCTCTGCAGTAAAATCTGGGAATCTGATGCTGAGCCTGTCACATTTAGGAGGGTGACTGCTCCAGCAGCTCTTTGCTCTGGGACTTCAAACAGGACAGATGTTGCACATGGTTATGTCTAAAGCACCCCACTACCAGGATCAAGCAGCTGTGGCATTACTTGATTTTTCTCCAAGCCCCTCAGTTTCCATAATCTTACCAGGAGATTTCCATCTTTTTTAAGAGAACGAAAAGAATAATGTGAAATGGAAAATCCAGGCTGACAAGAAAGAGGCCATTCCATGAGAACTGTCAGAGCCCATGATCTCAGACCCAAATATTGTTCCTCACTCCTCCTCATGTCTCCTTTCCCTTCCCCTCTTCCACCTGCCCCCTGTGCCCCCTCCCTGCTCCCATGACAAGGGATGTGTCCTGCCTAACTGGGAAATGCATCCATAGATCCAGCAGGGGTGACCTGGTCAGCTTCTGTCTGTGGCAGCCTCTGATTCCCACAAATCCACTGATTTTCGTGGTCAGCTGCTTGGGACATCAGCTATCAACCCTTCTGTGAAATTGCTTGGAAGAGACCACAACTTCAAAAGGCCCAGGTAGGGCATAAAGAAGGACAGGGCATAAATCAAATTCCTTTAGAAAATCAGACTAAGATGTAATCCAAGTAGGGGGCATAGTGCAAAAGTTTTGGGGTTTTCTTGTTGTTTGGGTTTTTTTTTTTCTTTTTTCCTTACTTGTTTCACATGTAGAAAATAATAATTAGGAAAAAACCCCAGGACTACTAAACCACAGGGACAACTTTTTTTTTTGCAGGGAAATTTGTGTCATGCCCAAAAGAACGCACAGCCCTTTAAGTTTGTTCCTATATCACCCTTAGTAAGAGAATGTAAAGATATTTATTCATGGAAGTAGCTCTTAAAGGATAACTATTACAAAACATAATTATTCACATATTGAAATATTTTCTGGTTGGTCTGGCATTGAATTTGTTGGGGGGGGGGGGTGTATGTATTTTACAAGCATAACCTTGGAGAATTAGGAATTAAAGAAAAATGCACTTTCTTATCCATCTGTTGCAGCTCTGATGTTGAATGCAATTATTGTTGAATGCAATAATTTGAGATCTGAGCTTTAGTTTTGCACAAGAACTGGAATACACAAACAGCCACCAGGTTTGGGTGGTTGCTAGGCAGCAGCTGCTTCCTTCTTGGAGAAGCATCCAGGGCTGCCTCAGCCCTGCTCCTTCCATCCAGGTGACATCCACAGCCACCAGAAAGCTGGAGACAACTCCACATTTCACCCCAAAAAGCTGCCAGGAGTTGTGGGTTTGAGGGCTTTAACATTTCATCCTCGATTCCAGACTTTTCTACACCATTGATTAAAAAAGCACAAAAAAGGCAGTGGCCAATTGTCTTCTGCTGAATCTGGTGATAAAACCTGCAGCCCCCGTGCCCTGTTTTTTATGGTCATATGACAACATTTTTTGGTTTAATCTCTATTATTTAATCTCTATCTGGGTTTCTCCACCTGTTGCAATGGAATTCAAAAGGGGAAATTTCAAGATGAAACAAAGTATGGGTGCGTAGTAAAAGTACATTATGAAAAAAGATTTGGTTTTCTTCTTTACCTTCCAAAGGCAAATAATAATTCACTAACTGGAAAGCTTTATGTGGTGGAGTAACTGCAAAATTCATCTGTTAGATTTCAAATAGGGGCAAGTCTGTGGCAACCGAAATAAGTTAGAGGGAGACGCAAAATATTCTTAAGTTATGCAAAACAAAACTATTTGTGATCACACCAGTGACTTAGAAACTGAACTTTTGAGGCCTCATAGTTATTTAAATCTTGCCTATTGTGTTTTTTTCCTGTGAAAACTGTTTTTTTTTTATCTTGGTTTTAGCCTCCTGCATCCCCTATTATCAAGCAGTTTGTGATGCCTGTAATCACAGCAGTTAATGTGAGAGACTTCCCAGAAAGAAAGAATTATCCCAAGTATTACACAAAAAAAAAATGAATGCTTCTATTGTACAGAAGTAACATGAAAAGTCAGTATTCAATCTGGCATGGCTGGAGCTCCAGCAAGTTTTGTTTTATTGTACAAATCGTTCAGTGTCAAATTTGGCTCCTGAACATCCCATTTCTTTGTTTTGGAAACAAAATGGGAGTGATAGAGATGTGGGCTGGAGTCACTCCTTTGATACCTCCACAAAAACATCTGTACCCACGGCACACATCATTTTCTGGAGTCACCGCTGTTCTAAGAGTATTAAAAGGAAAAAAAAAATCAATAAATACCATTGTTACGCCAAAGCATCTCAAAAAAAATCCCTGCAGCAGGACATAAATTGAGTCATGAAATGCATAACAGGCAGTGCACTTGTCCTCTCTGAATTTCTCTTTCAAAAGCAGGTAAATATAAGAAATATTGAATTGGGAGGCTTCACAAAAACCTCAAGCTCTTATTATGCACAAGCAGCTCTGGGCAAATGTGTACATTTTGTAATTGCTACCAGTTCTGAGCCACACGGGCGGAATTTTTATTTACAGAATCCATTTGTGCCATCAAATTCTATGCATGTTGTGACCTTTACATAAATACTCATAATAACTAAAATCACTCTTCATAAATATGATTTTTGGCTGCAGAACTGCTCTGCCTTTGTTTGATTATGCACTGTATTTGTCATGTTTACAGTCACTTAAGAATCTTCTGGCTGTCTCAGGCATTCCTGGACTTCCAGAAATGATGTGGTCCCTGAAATGGGGTGGTTTTCATGCGAGGTTGGGAAGGGGATTCTGAGAGGGGTGAAGGAACCCTTCCATCAGCTCTTTATGGAATATTCCTATTCCCACATAGTCCCAGACCTCACCTCCAGGGCAAAACCCCTCCCTGGGGTCCCTGACCCCACTGAAGGGTTTGGTTAAAGAAATATCAGCAGTTTCCCAAAAAAATAAAATGGTCCCCAAGCAGGAACTTTGGCAAGGAACCAAAGGTGTCACCTCCCTTGGTGTGAGCAGAGGGCACCTCACACAGGAATCAGAATTTCCCAGGGTTTCCTAAAGAGACTTCCTTTTCTCTGAGCAGAACTTGGGGTTTTTTTGTTGTTTATGCTCCTCTCATGCTTTGCCAAATCCTCTTAGAAAAATGTGTCCAAATTACAGAAACATATCTAGGTCCCAAATCATGGTGAGATGTATAGATAATATTGGATTGCCCAACAGCACATCACTAAAAATTAAAAAAAAAAAAAAAAAAAAAAAGAAAGAAAACTTGGAGGAGAAGGGGAAAAGGGAGAAAGTGAAGAATTTAAGAATTTTCTTAATTTGTCTGTGTGATGGATGTGCTGAGGGTGATCCCTCTCTTTATATTATTAATTGGAGATAAAGAATAACAGCAATGCATAATGAAAACATCTTTTTTTTTTCACTTATGCATGGGTTTGAAGATCTAATTCTTGTGCTCTTTCTAGCCCCCTGATGGGCACCTTGCTTCTAATGGCACACATAATGAGACATTTATGACTTGTGGCTTTTTGATAGCAGACCAGAATCCATTTGTCCCTTCCATGGTGGATCCTGTAATCATCTCTGCAGGCAGCCAGCACAGCTCCAAGGTGTGCAAGCAGGGAGAGATAATTCACTTATCAAATCTCACTTGTAACAGAAGAAAAACTGTCCTGACACGTTAAAAAAAAACCCAACAACAAAGAAAACTTTTCTATTTTGTTTACACAATGACTCCTGTTCAGGCTAAAATGATTTCAGGCTGTTAGGCTCGCTCTGATTTGAAAGCCTTCCCCACCAAGCTGCCTTAAAACACCATCATTTTGTGCCACTGTGTTCAAGTGCTTTCTTTTGTGGCAAAGTGCTTGTTTGTGTTGGTTTGGCTTTTTTCATGACAAGAGAGGTTTCAAGGAAAGGGCTGGAGCTGCTTCCCCTGCTTCGAGCCCACGTTGCTGTTTGACCCCAGTTGTCAGGATGTGCAGGTGACTTTTGTAAGTTCAGCACAGGTGCTCTGAGAGGACTGAAGGACTGTCCCTCTGTCATCCTCTCTTGAGGAGCACATCCTGGGTGGTTTTTAGGTGTGTTTGAGCTCTCAGGATGGATCCCTGTTCTCCTTAAGCATCCTGGTTAAAATTCCTGCCCGGCCTTACAGCAAGGCTGCTAAATGTGAAATCCTGCAGAGATTATCAGTGCAACCCCTCCCCTCTTCCTTGAATTTCACATCATTTCTGGAGGCTCAGGAGAATCTGGATCCCTGGAAGTGTCCAAGGCAGGTTGGACAGGGCTTGGAGCACCCTGAGATAGTGAAAGGTGTCCCTGCCCATGACCTTAAGGTCCCTTCCAACCCAAACCATTCCATGTGCCTGTGCCAAGGCTTGCTGGAGACACAGAGCTCTCCCCACTAGCAACTAAACACAACATTTTTTGGTAAATTTCCTATAAATCAATTTGACACAGCAAGAACTCTGAGAAAATGTAAAATTTTCAGCATTCATATCTCTACCTTTCATACCGGGAACGTGAACCTTAGCTTTGCTGCTCAGTTTTATTTCAGGTGACACCAGTTTTTTGATATCCTTCTTTATGACACATGAAGAAGAGCAGAAGACACAGGTTTGGTTCCGGTGCTCGTTCCAGCTTGGCTTTCATCTCCGATGTATCCCTAACGTCCAGGTGGATTTTTTGGATGACTCACCTCAGATGTGAAGGAGCAAACCATGATCTCTCCCAGCCCTTACTGAGCAGGGAGCGTGATGAATCTTTAATGATGACACTTCTGTTTCCTCCAGGCTTCCGCAGGTATTTCAATTTTAAAAAGCCACGAGGAAATTGAAACAGTTCTAATGTTTTAAATAGAGTATAAATTACTTCCTCCAGTAAGAATAATACACAGAAGGAAGAAAAGGCCTTAAAAAATAATGTTTAAGTGAGACACTGTGTTAGCAGAGTGATCGCTCTGATACCCAACCCTGCAGCTAAGCCATCCCTGTCCTTTAGCTCCCAGGTGCTAAGTGGGGAATTTGAGGAATTTTTGGGAATTCTTTAGTCCTGTAGGGATCCTGCTGCCATGGACATGGGTGGGAGCCCAATTCCCCTCACCAGTCTCATGGATATTGAGCTAAGATCAACAAAAAACTTAATTTTTTTGTAAAGTGAAGGTTTGCTCTTTTCATAGCAGTGTGTGTGTTCTGCAGTGCTGTTGGATGGAGTTTTCAGGGAAGCACTGGAGGTTCCTGCAGGCTCCAGAGTTCACTGTGAGGTGATGCTGGTGGCTCAGAGGGGACAGGGGATGTGGTCGGTGCAGAGCAGCAGGGCTTGGAGCAGAACAAGGGAGACCAGAAGTGCTGACACACATTTGAGATCTGTCAGCATGTGAGCAGTAAGTGACTAAAATAGGCAACTATCCTGACAAAAGCTGGGGATGAGGCCAAGGCCAGTGATCTAAAGTCATTCCAGCTCTGCCTGGTGTCACTCTGGGTGTCAATCATAGAATGCTTGAACTTGGAAAAACTCTCTTAACATTGAGTCCAAGCATTCCCCCTGCACTGCCGAGGTCACCCCTGACCCACGTCCCCAAGCGCCACATCCACAAGATTTCTGAATGCTTCCAGGGTGGTGGAAGTGTTCCCCAGGCAGCCTGTTTCAATTCTTGAAAACCCTTTTGGTGAAGGAATTTGTCCCAATATCCACCCTGAGCTCCCCTGTCCCAGCCTGAGGCCGTTCCCTCTGCTCCTGTCCCTGTTCCTGGAGCAGAGCCCGACCCCCCGGCTGTCCCCTCCTGGCAGGAGCTGTGAGAGCCACAAGGTCCCCCTGATCCCCCTTTGCTCCAGGCTGAGCCCCCTCATCTCCCTCAGGAGTTCCCAGCCCCTTCCCAGCTCCCTCAGGAGTTCCCAGCCCCTTCCCAGATCCCTCAGGAATTCCGCAGCCCCTTCCCAGCTCCATTCCCTTCCCTGGACACACTCCAGCCTCTCAATGTCCTTGTCACTCCTGGTTTGTCACCAACCAGTGTCCTCCAGCCTGGCAAAGACCTGAACCACTGGGAAAGCAGCGTTTTTCCATGTTTTTTATGTGAGTCCCAAGTTTTGCAAAAAACCTGAGCTGGCTCCGTGTGGGGCTGTCCTGGGCCTGCCAAACATTCCCGGGCAGTGATTCCTCAGCAGCACCCTCACCTCTGCCATCGAGCTGGGCTTCAGCAGCTGATTTACAAGCACATCTTTTCTGAACCATTCTCTGAGGCAGCTGCCAGTTGGCCCGAGGCAGGATCCAGGCACTCGAGACTGGGGAAGCGATTCCAGCTGCACTCCGTAATTAGGAAAACCCTGGGCTGCAGCCGGATGTCCAGATGCCTCACAGAATTCACAGAATTCATGGAATTCACAGAATTCCAGAATCACTGGGTTGGAAGAGACCCTCAAGATCATCCAGTCCAACCCAGCCCCAACTCCTCAACTCCACCCTGGCACCCAGTGCCACATCCAGGCTTTGTTAAACACACCCAGGGATGGTGACTCCACCACCTCCCTGGGCAGCCATTCCAGAACTTTATCACCCTTTCTGTAAAATACTTTTTCCTGATATCCAACCTGTATTTCCCTGGGTGCAGCTTGAGGCTGTGTGCTCTGGTTCTGTCAGTTCCTGAAGACAGAGCCCAACCCCAGCTGAGCACAGCCACCTTCCAGGAGCTGTACAGAGCTCCCTGAGTCTCCTTTTCTCCAGGCTGAACACCCCCAGCTCCCTTGCCAAGGAAGCATTTGGTTCAACAAACAGGATCTGTGAGGGGAGAAAATGAAGAAGAGTGAAGATGTCACAGGACAGAGCTCAGGTGCCAGCAGCTGCTCCTCTGTTCCTCATGGCACCTCCCATTTTTAATTGATTGTGGTGGGAAGGGAAGGTCTGGGGAGGTTAAACCAATCCTTGGGATTTCAGCTTGGAGAGAAATAAGTTTCTCCTGCTCCCCACAGAGACAGAAAGTACTTGAAATGCCATTTCTTTCATGCTTTCACACCAGGGAAAAAGTGAACTTTGCATTTTGTTGTGTAACAAGGGTTCCAGGGCAATGTGTTTTGTCAGCAGTGAGAATCTGAACGCCCGGTGTGTGACAGGTCTCAGCTAAAGCCTTGTGCTCCCTGTAGTGCCTTCAGTGCAAACACAGATTCCAGCTCTTTTTAAAGGTTTGGGGTTTTTTTTTTTTTTTGCTTGTTCTCTTAACATGAATTAACAAACATAAAGCTTCCAACAACAGATTTAATAATACCATGATAAATGCCAGTGCTTTTGCCACCAATGCCATTTAATCTTTCTCAGCAAATACATTCAATGACTTGCCAAAAGTTTGAGTGTTTTGCAGCTGTAGGATTCCTATAGCAATGTGAGAATGTCCTTGCATGGGATAGGATACAAAGAGCAATGCAAAACTCTACTGTGGATAATTTAGCAAAGAAAATAAATATTTCCTCTTCTTCTCACCTCTTGCCTCTTCTTCTCTCCTTCTTGCCTCTCCTGCTCCAGAAACAGCTATTTTTAAAGTTAAACAGACATAAATTTACCAATCTGTTCCAAGGGATCTGTGGGATATTGGAAGGTTCTACCCATAGAATATTGCTTATCATGGGAGGTTACTTGGATAAGAATAATTTACCTGTTCTGTGCAATCTGCTGTGTGGACTTTGACAACTTGCTCTTCTTTGACTCTGTAGTCATCAATATTTCTCTGGTGCTGGAAATGCATTTGAATGAAATTCATGGAAGAATGAGCCTGTGGGATCTGATTTATCCCTGGACTGCCTCTGGATTTCTTTGTGCACCAGCTGACATTCAGAAGTTGATGATCTCCTATTGTAGTTTCCTCTTTGATCTGAGACAACTGCAGGGTTTTTGCTGCAAAGCATTTCTGGAAAATATTGATAACTTAGAGGAAGTTGTTACTTTAATTACATAGGGTTTTTTTATCAAATTTCTATTAATGTCTCAATCCACAAATTTCTTCTTTACCCCACTCTTCAGGTTATTCTCTATTTAATTGTTTTAAAAAATAAGTAAGAGCACACATGGCTGCTCTTCACCATGAAGGTGCCCACGTGTGTCTCACCCCAGCACTGATACACTGAAAATAACCTTTCCATGAGGCTTCCCCAGCAGCAGAGGAGAGTTTTGTCCTTGGATCCTGTCCTCCTCACCATGCACCACGACAGGGTGAGGAGCTGGCTCCAAGGACATCTCACCCGTGTTTGGTGCCAGCAGTTTCCAGTGCTAGACCAGGTTCCTGCCTTGGCACGGATTGCAGCCCAGCATTATTCCTTTGCCAAAAACCATGGAGAGGGCCCTCTGCTCTGGCTGTTTGCTGGATTCTGGTTTTTCCCACACTGTGGCTAATGAGTCCAGCTGTTTGCTCTGTGGCTCTGGACTCTGCTGCTCAATGACAAAAACAAACTTCTCCCTTCATGCCAGCCATGGACATGCATGGTGGCATTGGCATCTTGGAGTTATGCTAGGGAAGTGTTAAAGTGTATTTTAGTGTATCTTATTAAACAAAAATCTCGTCAAAACCCCTCTAAACATTGTGGTGGGACTAAAGATTTCTTGAGGGATAGATCTGATATCTTCCTCCTCTTGCCCTTCGCCCAAGGAGATGAATTCTGTTGTGGTGGGTATAGTTTAATAAACAATTCCTAAAGTGGAGCTGATTTATATTCCTTTGTTAATATAATGTAACACATAAACTGAATTTCTGCTTAGCAAAAAATTTTCTCCTGTGGCAGCCTGCCTGGGTGGAAGAAAAATAATACAAAAGGTCTTACCAGTGGTGTGACATGTTGCTGTAAAACAACAGCCAGGAACGTCAAGAGATTTCAGTCCAAATGGAGAATTTCTGAAAATTAATTCTGGATGCTTAATACAAACTAGAAAGTAACGTAATTTCTGGCAAAGCAGTTGACAGCAGACGTAATGTATCAGTGCAATAGCCCAGACTGTGTTAAATGGAAATTAGCTCCATGTAAAAAGCTGCAGAGGGAGAACAGTGCTCACAGAAAACAGCCCATGACAAAAGCAGAGGTTGAGATGCTGGTGGAACAATTATCACTGAACTGGGAATGCTGTGATGTGATAGAATTTGTGGTCGTTGTTTGGAACCACTGCAGCTCTTTAAATGTGAAGGTGCCTCAGTGCCAGTGAAACCCAGCTCCTTGCTGGGCTGTGTGTGCTCCCCGTTCTGCAGAGAGCACAAAAGGGGTGTTTGCTGAAATCCACATTTCCTGGCTTCCCCAGTCCCTCCACGGTCATGCCCAAAACCATGGAAACCAAAAGCAGAGACAGTGAAGCTTTGGATCAGCCCTGGACACAGTGTGGGGCTGTCCAAGTCCTTGCAGTAGGATCCCAAGGTGTTTCAAGAGCCTCTTCTGTGGAGGGGGAGAAACAGATCCCAGGGCAATCAGATCATTTCCTTGACTCCTTCCCTCCTTCTGTGCTGCATTTAAAAGCACATTTTCTAACCCATCTCCTCCAGAACACTGACAGTAATGTTCTTTTCTCTGTGTTTTTCCCCAGGGGTGACACAAAAGCGCTGGGGCCCTGATGGTCAGAGGACATGCACAGATCTTCAGCTGGAGAATGGTGTGTGGGGAAAATCCAGCCCTACCAAGGTAAGATAAATAAGTTCTGTCTGGGGAGCAGTCAGCAGAATTCAGGAGGGTTTAAAAAACAAGCACTGATTGCTGAGCAGTGTGTTTGGACTTGGTTTTGTTTAGCTAAGCTTAGCTTAGGCAGCAGAAAAGCCAAATATAACGATGGTTAAGTGTTGTGATTCTGCGTGCTCTTGGTGAGGGGGAAAAATGACATGTTTTGCTGGGGAAAAGAATTTGTAAAAAACCCTCCACAAAGCTAAATCAAGCAATATCCCAAATATCAATACACTCTGCTTGATATGTCCTCAGGATAAAGCCTGAGGTTTTCAGCTCACCACAATTACTTTGTGTATGTGTGGGTTTTTTTTCACAAGATGCAATGAAGCTTGAAAGCTCCCAACAAGCACAGGATCAGCTGGCATTGGGGGAGGAGAAAATAATACATATTTTCAACAGAAAAAAGGAAAAGTAAATTATTTAAAATATTGGTACAGAAGTTTGTAGCTAATCAGGAGCATTTCTGACATGCCTTTGGACTCTTGCAGGATGTCTCCATCTGTGCAGCCCTCAACAAAAGAAATAAATGTCAAATTAACTACTGGAGCATGAGAGATGCATCCAAAATAAAGTCTCTCAAGGAACATTCTTCTTTGGTGCCCTGTAGAAATCTGGAGGAACTTGAGAATTTTGGAAGGCATGCAAAGGTCTTAAACCTGTAGGTAGAAGTAAATGAAGTGAAGAAAATATGAGGCGAATGTTGTTACAAACCATGAAAGAAACAGAGGAGGAAGAAAATGCTTTCCCTGAGGCTGTGAAATTATTGAATTGTCCAAACCACAAGCAGCTGGTTTAAAGAGTTGGTAAAATTTATCTGGCATTTCACCTCATTAATAAACTCTTGATCTACCTCTGCCTGTTTGGGTTCCCAAGAGGCTCTTTCCTAAGAGATACAAAGCAAATGTTTCTGGTGATGTTTTCCTGCATGGAGGAGGACCACAGGGATGGTTTTATAGGAGCATCAGATCATGGAATGATTTGGGTTGGAAGGGTCCTTAAAGATCATCTCCCCTTGGGCTCCAGTGCAGTGTCACCCTGATACTTTGTGCAGGCTGCCCTGGAGCAGAGGCTGGACAGAGTCACAGAACAAAGCAGGGATTTATTCCAGGATCTCCTCATGGATCCACCTTGGGCAGCAGCAGAGCCCAGCCAGGGCTGCACCCAAATGACCCAAAATGGTCCCAAAATGCACGAGCGCTCCCGGGGCTCTCCCTGGGATCAGTTCTGCTCCATTGGCACCTTGGAGTTCATTGTCCCATTCCAGCTCCAGCCCAGGCAGTCCCACCCTGCTTGTTTTTCTCTCTCCAGCCCACGGTGTTTGTGCTCCTGGGCTGAGGTTTGGATCATTTGTCCTTGGTGCCCAGCTGGAGCAGGAATTGTTTTGTGTCCCTGCTCTGTGCAGAGCTCAGCATCCCCTGGTGTGAAGCCCAGACTCACTAAAGCAGCACAGAATGTGAAAAACAGAAAAGCTGAAACCTGATGCATCGTTTCTCCCTTCCTGAGAAGAGTGACCATGGCACCAGGGAGGTTATAGTGCTGCCACCCTCACAGTCTCCTAGAGGAAGAACAATATCGTGTTTTGTGAAGCCCTTGTTGAGTCCTGGCATTGATTATCAGGTGATAGAGACACTCAGCTAGGACTGGGGTGAATTCATAACAAGCATGAATTGATGGTACCTAAACACAGGATGGGCTTTCTTTAGGAAGCTAATCCTCAGATTCTGCTTGCCAATTCAGTGTTGTCTTTGGTTTTTGGGTTTTTTTTTTTCTGTTAGGATCAAGAGATCTGGGAACACAGGGCAGGAGCAATCTAATGAACCAGTTTACAGCAGCAATGAGATTAGACCAGATGCTTTATTGCATAGGATTTATGTGCCCAGCAGGATAGATAATAATAGCAGGAGGCTTTAAACTCAGGTTTACTCTGTCAGAGAGCTGGAACATAAAAGCACCTCCTTTGTCACCTCGAGGGAAGTAAGGTGTGGTCTATCAAGATGGATGTTTCCTGTCATGGATAGAAAAATTAATCTGGGCCACTCTCAGTCTCTGGGCCACTGTCAATCAATCTTGTCCATATGTGTTTGTACATGGTTGGCAGGTGTCACCGAGGAATCATAAGAAAGAGAGAATTAACTAAAATAGTACCCAGAGCCCTTGTGGGTAACTGTATCACTTTTTTGGGAGTTTTTCATGCCTATAACTGATTATAAAGCTGTCATGCCCCTGGTGCCCATGTCTTCTGAAGCATGTGATGTCACAGGCCAGTGATCCATAGTATACTTAAACGCATTCTAAATTCCAGCAGATCATCATGAAAGAGGAGATTATAGTCTGAAACTGGCAATGGTCTTCACTTTTAAACACCCACCAATACCATCCATGGTCATGAGTTAAATACTCAAAATAATACTATGAAATACACATTTTATATTTTCATATTTTTCCCTTCAGCAGTGATAAAGTTTTCATTGAAGCCTCCCAGACAATTCAGAGCTGATTTCAAGAGTGTACATTTTTTAAATGACAAAAAAGTTATTATGAATAGAAAGGTAACAAGAGATTGTGAACAAAACTGTCTGCTGTGATAGATGGTGGATGAGAAACAGTTGCACACAGGATATTGGAGTACGGTGATAACTGGGAATCTTTTCATTTGCAGGAATCTCTGCCTTCCCAAAACACAACATTGATTTCACCCGTAATCATTGCACAGATTGAGGAGGATAAGTCCAGAGGAAACCAGCTCTCTCTGCCTATGCAGGCCCTGATCCCCCAGCCCAGAGCTTGTCACACGAAGCCATCCTTGCCTAACCAGGGCTCAGCCATCGTTAGCAGAACATTTTTGGTGCTTCCCACCAGGTTAGAGATTCAGGCATCCTCAGAAGACTCCATGTCACCATCGGACTCTCCCAGTCCAAAGCGGTGTCCAAGGCAGCAGAGAGGCTTTGCCTCCATCACTGTCACAGCCAGGCGTGTTCCTGTGGGCTCTGGAGACCTGGCACGTGGCCCTGGGGCTGGCCAGGAGCCCAGCGCCGTGTCCCCCACGTCCAGCAAGGTCCCTGCTCTCCTCAAGCACTGGCCTCCCCCAGCCCGTGCCAACCAACCTCCTTTAAAGGTTTCCAAGTCTTGCTCAAACTTAGGTGAAGAACCCCAAAAGCAGCTTTTTGACCCTGGAATCAAGGAGGATGGCGTGGCTCTCCAAAGCAGTGATAGGAGGGAGAAAATTCCAGCTTCATTCATCTCCTGTGTCCAGCTCCAGGTGTCTGAGCCGTGTCCAAGCACCATCTATTATTTGGACAAGTCGCTCAGTGTGTGCATTGATCAACCTCCAGTTAAATGCCAAAAAATGTATAGATCCACGTTGTCCTTGAGCCTGAAGTGCAGTTTGTCCGGATTAACAGCAGATGGAGTAGATGGCATAGCTAATGGAGAGCCCATGGAGGAGAGAGCTCCAAGGAAGCTCCCGGGAGCGCACCGGGCTCCACTCAGATCCCACCTGAGCGCAGACTTCACGGGAAATAAGGTAATTAAGGAGGAGAAAACAAAGGAAGGACATTTGGGTCGTAAATACCCTTTGCAAAGTGTTTTTGCCTCGGGACTTCCAGCGTTTGTGGATATTCCCAGAGAACCTCCCAAGGCAGCAGCAGCAAAGGAAGAGGATGAGCAGCCTGGCAGCCACCACGCTGTGTTTTCCCTCCAAATTCCTAATTCGAGCAATGAGGCAGGTAAGTCATTTCCATAAACATCAGGCTGGTGGAGCAGAGGTTCAAGCTGGAGCAGCCCCACCACAGTGATCCTGTGAGAGAAGATAAGAGCAATCCTTGCTTCTGCAGAGGCTCAGGGAGTTAGAGCACAACCCAGAGGTTTCCAGCTCCAGCACTACCATGAATATTTGCTATGGTAGTGATGCGTGCTGCTCATCAGCTGAGAGAGAAAAATCCCCCTGTGTTTTCTTCATTAAACCTCTTTTTTTAACCATTTATAACAGTATTTTTTTTATTATTCTCTCAGCAATGTGCAAGTGCTTATCCCCTGAAAATAATTAGGTTTATGTTTGAATAAGGGCTGAATTTCAAGGTGTGAATTTAAGGAGATGACTGCACTGAGCTTGGTTTTGTGCTCCTTGCAATTAAAAATGGTCTTGTTTTCAGCTTTTATTTAGAAGACTACAGTAATAAGCTCAGGCTTTTCTACTTAATGGAACCAGGTAAAAGGTTTGCAAATCTTGAACACATTTGTTTCCAATCTTTCCAAGCATTTTACAAACATAAAATGTTCTTTGCAGCATTGCTCCTTGGGGAAGGGAGAGGGGCCCTGGGGATTGCTTCCTGCCCAGAGTGGTGCAGCTCCTGCTGCACTGGGATTTTCCAGCACACTTGGATAACCACAGCTGAGTTTATTGCCTTTCCGGGAAGGGAAGGTGGATGGGAAGATTGGCAATGAGTGGAGTCTGTTTCCTACCAAAAACACAAAGATTAAACTCACCCCCTCTGTATCCTGCAGCCTTGGGCTACTTTTAATTACAATTACCCTTTTCTTATTTGGCCTTTTTGATCTAAGGGTCAGTGCATGAACATGAGTGACTTCCTAAAGCTCCTTTGTACCTTCATCCTCCCAGTGTGCAAGTGGAAGGAAAGAGAAAGATGAGAAGCCTCATGCTGCCTCGAGGGCTGGGCAAGGTGCAAACTCCTTGTAGTCTCTGCTGCTCTCCCTTCTCCATGCCTGAAATCAATGGGATTGTTCCTGCAGGGGCAGAGCCTGAGATAAAATATTCCTCAATTTTCCTAAGCTGTGTGGTGTTGGAGGGGAGAAAGCACAGTGGGGAGCAGGAGAGGGAAGATGCCAACCAGTGCTAAGGGGTTTGGGGTGGAAATATAAAGGGATGGCACCAGCAAATGAAACATTTCATTCTATGCATCTTAATTTTGAATATCAGGGAATATCACTCCATGGGGAGTGTTATGTATTCAAGGCTTCGTTCAACACCATCTAAGGTTTCTCTGTGACAAAGCAGATTTAAAACTGAGCCTTCCCTGGGCTTAGTGATGCCATGGTGGCATAGAAGAACCAGTTTTACTGGAAATAATTAGAAAGTGAGTTGGGAGGCTGCTCATGGTTCCATAGTTTTACTGAAAGGAGGAAATCGGTGAATTTAGGAGCTGAGAAATACAGGTTTGTGATAAAGGACTTCCACCATTTGTGTACACAAGACTATAGGTGTAAATAAACATGGGAAGTGTTACCTTTTAACTGCTTCCACCTTTTGTGTGGGCCATAATATAGAATGCAAAGATATACATTTCTCTTGCTCAGACCTTTTGTAACGTGTAAGGAGGTGTTTATCAGCTTACTACAACTTTCCTGTGTGAAATTTGTATAAACAACCAGAATAATGCTCCAAAACCACAGCCTTTGTCAGCAGGGTCATCCAAGTAATGAGCTCGTGCACAGCCATCAACCATTAAATGGGACAAACCATGAGAAACTTGGTAAAATGCATGGGACATCCACACTGGGCCTCAAATGAGAGAGAATGGTGTGATTTTAACCTGAGACAAATGAAAAACTGAGTCTTTTTTACTTCTGGACTGGGTGAAGTGAGGAGGAGAAGTATTGGTATGAGATTATCAATCAGAGAATAGTTAATGTTTGAAAAGACCTTTAAAGATCATCCAGTCAAACCATCCCCCAGCACTGCCAAGGCCACCACTGACCCATGTCCCCAAGTTCCACATCCAGAGGGTTTTTAAATCCCTCTAGGACTGAACAACCCTTTTGGAGAAGAGCTTTTATCCCATTCTAGATTCCCGGTTAGTTTGGATATTTTTTCCTCTGCTGTTTATTAATTCAAACCCGTTCCTGTTAAGCTTTGCTCCTCTCCATGTTTATGCAATGAAATGTTTGTGAAATGAAGTGTTTAAAAAGAAAGGAGAACCAGCAAAGAAGGGACAGTGAACAGGTTTTGCCACAGTGTTCGTGCTGTAACTCAGTTATCTTCTTGATGAGGTAACTGCAGAGAGCACTTTGTCCATTACATTTCTGATGACCCAGAAAGTTGGAGTTTATATTGGTTTGCAGCTGTAGGCAAGAGCTTCCTGCCAGCAGAAATACAAGTGGTAATAACATCACTATGCTGAAAAAAAAAAGAAAAATTACTTTCAAGGCTACACTTCTCTGTATGAAATCTGTAAATGCAGTTTCCAGGATGTATAGGTTGCTTTATAAGGCTCTGAGTTGGACAAAGCACCCAAATACTTCTCTGCTTTACAGGTGCTGGGACTGGGTTGGCTGTTTCCTACAGGCCCAGTTGAGTGTCTTTTTCCTAATCTTTTGTGTGACTTCACTGCAGTAATGATGACTCTACTTACTGTATTACTCACATTATTTCATGTCCAAATCCAGCCGTTCAAGACTTGGCTTTACATGGACCTGGATAACTTAATCTAAGGCCCTTCTTTCAGCAGGAGGCCGGGCCAGGTAATCTCCAGAGTTATGTATTTCCATCATGTGCCACATTATGAAAAGGATGCTTTAGGATTATTAATGAAATGTAAATCTTGGGTTCCGCTCGTGGATGGGAATTACACTTGGAAATCCAAATCTCTGGGACTCAGAGTTCAAAGCCATGGTTCATGCTAGAGTATCCCATGGATGGAATATGATATTTCCCCACTGTGGACTCTTCTCTTCTATTGGCTCTGCTGCTTTGGGCCTTTACTTCCATTATCTGGCAAGAAATGGGATCGTAAGTGCTGGAAAATCCATGTTATACATGAAGTCAGACTTGAACCGTGGGAGGACAGAGCCGTAGGACAGAACTGTGTTTATTTTTAGTGAGTGGCCAACATTCCCACATCCCTTGGGCAGCTGCAGGAATGTGTGAAGGGTCCCACTGGGGGCCACACGAGCCACCCACCTCAGAGCTGTGGCCAGGGGCCAGCCCAGGCCAAGCTCCACGAGGTCCTGCCAGGGGTGATGGATGTGCATCACCCTGCCTTTGGTCACGGCTTTTAACAAGCTGTCAGAACTTGCTAACGCTGCTCCTAGGCAATGCTGCAATTTCCTTTCCTGTCTGCAGCTGATGTCTCATAAATACAAGGTAAGTTAGGAATGAAAAGATTAGTCTTGTTTCTGCTGAAGACAGGAACATTTTTAATATTAATTTCTCACCTTCCGTTCATGAAGAATATATTCCCCATGAATATCTAGTTCTCCATCCATCTTTCACTATCTATTACCCTACTGGGCACTAGGCTGAATTATTAAAAAGGAGAAAAAAGAAGAAAATGGGACAATTTTAAATTCTTTTTGACCTCTTGATTAAACAATATGATCACTTTTCTAGGGAAGATTATAAATGCCAACATCTAAATTTATCCATTTGAGCTTAGATAGCAGTAAACTTCACGCCTGAGCGCCTTCACACATCTCAGCTATTTTTTAAACCAAAATATTTCCTGCTCACCTCTACACTTTTGTTCATGTTTTGTTGTCATACCCAAAACTGATGTGGAGAGATATTAAGGAATAACAACCAAGGTGGAGAGTGAATCCAGTCTGGATGGTGGGTGCTGTGCTGGATCCCACTGCCCTGAGTTGAGGTCCAGATGTGCTAGGAGGGTGGGGGGAGATGACAAAAGGGAAAATCATAAATCACATTGCCATGTAAGCCACCCAAAATTAGGGATATCAGGGTTATAAGGTGATCATCAGCCACAGTGTGGCCACGGGACCAGGACAGTGACAATCCCTGTTCTGGGCACGGATGAGGGACCTCAGGTCCTGGGGTCAGTCTTGGACAAGAGAGACATTGAGGGACCGAAACTGGTCCAGGGAATGGAGCTGGAGAAGGCTCTGAGGGAGCTGAGGGGGCTCAGCCTGGAGCAAAGGGGGATCAGGGGGACCTTGTGGCTCTCACAGCTCCTGCCAGGAGGGGACAGCCGGGGGGTCGGGCTCTGCTCCAGGAACAGGGACAGGAGCAGAGGGAACGGCCCTGGGCTGGGCTCAGGGTGGATATTTGGGAAAATTCCTTCATGGAAAGGTTTGTCCAGGCCTGACCCAGCTGCCCAGGGCAGTTTGGAGTCCCCATCCATGGAGGGCTTCAAAAGCCATGTGTGTGGCCCCTGGGGACACGGTGGCCTCGGCAGAGCTGGGCCAGGGCACGGGAAGGCCTTTTCCAGCAGAAGGGTTCCAAGGTTCCGCGCTGGAGCCGGCTCGGGAGGGGATGGCACAATGGGGTGGCTGTGATGGAGGTGCCCAGCAGTGCCTGGGAGCTGTCCTGCCAGGGGAGCACTGCCAGCCTTCCTCTTTCAGAACTCAGGGCTGGAATGCTTGGGAAGGCAAGGACGTGGTCCCAGCAGTGATCCAGACACGGCAGAGACTCAGTAATGCACCACTTGTATCTTCTCCCAAAGAGCGGGGCAGGTGACTTGAAAGCATAATTTGCTTAATTAAAACAACCCAAGGCAGCGAGTGGAGGAAACTGAGATGGGATCTGGGCTTTGGGTTTGTTGAATGGCCCCAGATGACTACAGTCTTCTGTTTCCTTCTTGAACTTATTTATTAACAAGTGCTGAAGTCAGCAGTGTGTTTTTAAGGGGTAAATAACTAGACTTGAATTTGTTTCAAGAGCTATTTTAATTTTTTGGTGCATGTATGTGTATTCCTACTCATACTGGAGTAAAATCAGAACATCTGGTGCTGTGGGATTTTGATAAGCTGCTACCTGCAAAGCAGAAATATATTTTTGTTTTAAATACACACTGAAGAGCTTTGAGACATTTATGTATCAAGTAAATCTTGTGGGTCACCTTTAAACTAATATATCAACCTGATAACATAATGGGCCAATTAGGAAATCTGAAGGCTATAAGTAATATTTACTTTCATTAATTAAATAGTATTTGAAATGCTGTGATGAAGGAATGTGGCCTGTTCTCATCTCATCTTCTGTTTATGGGAAAGTCACCATGCAATAAGCCAGAGTAAAAGATTTGTATGCGTGTAAATATAAACATATATATATACATGAACAAGATATAATTAGAGGAGAGCAGTTCCTGACAATATGGAATTTATTGTATAGAAACTTGAGCAGCTCCAGCTGATGCTAATTAACTCTCCACCCTGCAAATGTGTGCAGCAGAACTGGTGGTGAAGACAGGAGAAATATGAAATATGGCACAGGAGATTTTACTTATCTTGCACCTGCTAAGCACAAGGAGCCAAATCTTCAGCTGATGTCAACCAACTGAAATCTCTGCCTGCAGAGGAGTGACACTGATTTACACCAGCCAGGAATCTGGCTGGGGATGTTACTGACTTGGCATTATGGACACAGCAGCTGGTGCTGACTTGTTAAGAACAAAGGCCCACATGCCAAAAAGCCCATTAAAAGGAGCTCCTTTGATGTTTCACTTCATCTGGGATAAATTTGAAATGGAGGAGGCTGTCAATTTTGCTTAGTCTAGACGTTCTGTGTCACTGGGTCTGTGTTACACTGAGGGGTGACCTTCATGTGCTGCATCCCCAGAAAATGAGTATTCAATCTTTGCAGGTGTTGAAAACTCAAGTGAGGAACTGGAAATCCTGTTACAGGTAACTCTGGAAGATGCTGCCACCCTTTGAGACAAGCCCCAGCCTGTGTGATGGGCCAGAGCAGGGGGCTCTCTTTATCTTGGAGTTTTTATTTTCATTTCTAGAAGGAAGGGGATGCCTCATATTTTCTGGAAGACCCTTTTGCATTTTTTAGAGTAGCAGCTCTTCAGCTTTGCTCTCTGTCTCAAAGGCGTGCTGCCTTCCCCATCATCAGTGGGACAAAGGGTATAGGAGAAGGAAGGGATCAGCAGGAGGGGTGTTCTTTGATTTTCCACTCCTTTAAACTATTTCTTTATGAAATCGCAAGACAGATGTGGTGACCTCCTGTCTTGCCTCTGGAGACCGTGGGCAGTGATGTCAGCAAGGGAGAAGGGTGATGCTCAGGGCTGTGTGGGCCAAAGCTGGTTTTCAGTGACACTGCTGTGATGTCACAGTGACCCTGGCTGAGATAATTTTCCTGTGGAGCCAATTGTTCTTTATCAACTTCTCTGTGGTTTGAGGTAAGGAGCAGCCAGAGATGGTTGGGTCTTCTTGGAGTTTGTTCATTTCTTTGGGCTTTTCTTGTGGATTTTTTTTTGTTTGTTTGTTTGGTTTAGTGTGTTTAAGAGTGTGATGATAAAATAATTTGACTGGAGTTGAAGTTTCCTTCAGGAAATGCCCTTTGAGGAGTAAAGGCTCAATTTTCTGTTATGGAACATAGCAATGAAGCTGTTGTGTAGAAAGGCCATTATTTCTCTGGAAGACAGAAGTATGTTTGCCCTGTTAATGATGATACAGAACACATTTTTATGAGTGAAACTTTTAAATTGGATTTTCCCAAAGATGTTCATGTTGTCTGAAGATCCAAGTTAAAGTTCAGCACATGAGAACTGAGGGTTTGATTCTTCCACTATTTTCCATTTTAGATTCTATTATTTAAAGGCCCTTTCCAGCCTACACCATTCTATGATTCTGTGGTTCTGAGACATTTCTATCTGAGCTGTCAGCATTGGTAAGAATGTGAGACAATTTGAAGTGAACGACTGGAGGGTACAAGTCACTCGTTAGCACTCTGGGCCAGCAGCAGGGCCGGAATACCAGAATCATTAAAATAATGATTAAAAGAGATGGGCTCTGTGCATTCAGTGACTGCATTATGCCACTGGAGTAAAGAGCCTCATTTTCCCCTAATTCACACTTGGTTTAAACTAGGAACGACTCTTGTACAGTCTGTGAAATGAATCCTTGGCTCAGCCAGGCTGCAGTAAATTATCAGAAGGAGCTGAACTAGGTGCCTTGGACATGATGAGAATTCCAAGTGGCCCAAGCCTTTCTTACCCTGCAAATCACCATTTAAATGTTCTGAATCATCCTGAACGTTTTTTTTTTTAAGTCACACTGCATCAGATTACTCCTGGAGTCACTACAATAGCGTCTGATAGCTTCCAGCATGACATCCTGGAAATGCAAACATGGATTTCTAACTCGGAGGTTTTGGGTCTGTGGCTGTTACAGAGAATGTCTCGAAAGTACAGCAGTAAATATTTTTTTCCTTTCATCCTCTCCCAGCTCATGGGAGGGAAAAGGGAAAAATGCTAGTAAAATATACAAACACTGTAGCTGAGCAGCTGGATACTGGGAGCTCCCTGGTGCGAGCAGTCACCTCAAATCATGTGGGTGGGTTATTAGCTGTCCACTAAAACATTCTGCTGCAATTATACCCTCTCCTGATTCCTGGTGTAAGGTGATGTCCTGCAGGTGTCAGGCAGGAATGTTTCCTTCTCACAGCATCGTTAAGGTTGGAAAGAGTTCTCCAAGATCACCAAGTCCAACACAATCATGTCAACTAAACCATATCACCAAGGTCTGCTATTTTTGAAATGCTCCCAGGGATGCTGACTCCACCTGGGAAGCCCATTTCAGGGCTTAACCACTCTGTCAGTGAAGGAATTTTTCCTGCTGCCCAACCCAAACCTGCCCTGGTGCAACTGGAGGCTGTTAAATTGCAGGATTTTGCTGGTGCAGCCACTGCAAATCCTCCTTCCTCCAAAACTCTCCATGGCAGCCAGACTGGGTGCAGCACGTGTGTCCCCAGTCCCTCTCTGAAATAAGTGATATTCCCTTGTTTAACACCAAGGGAGAAGGTCAATTAATTATTTGCAAAGTGCTTTGAGAAAATAAATTGGCCTTCAGCACGGAGAGGCTGATTGTTAGGGGCTGTGATTAGCTGGGTTTGGGATTGTTTGCTCTGAAGCCACTACACTAATTTTGCCCAAAGCCTTCTGTAAACAAGCTGTTTCATGACATTAAGAAGCTTTTCCTACTTAGGACTGATTATAGGTTTGAAGACTAACAGCTCTTAGGTACACTTTCTGTTATAAATGATTGCAACTTTCTACAGTCAAATATTAGCTTTTGCCAAAAGAAAGCCTCTTCCTTCTGAGAAATGCGGCCACAGCTGTCAACATGGTTTAAAAAAAAAAAATCAACCAAAAAGAGGTAGCTAGGGAAAAGAGATGCTTTTTTGCTTTTTTACTAGAGACAATTTTTTCTAATTTAAACTCTTAGCTTGAGGTGTTACTGATATAGTTGAGATAATTAAGCTTTATCCCCACCAGACAGGGCTGTTTGAAGAAGCATTAATACAGGTGCAATGACACATTCATTGGGAGAAATGGCCTGGCTGAGCCTCTCTCCTCAAGCCAGCAAAGTTACCTTGACTTTGGATCTTGACAATTCTGGGAATGGAGCTGAGGACAGGGCCCAGCCCCACTTCTCAGGATCCAGATTTTTATTGAAAGGTGAATCAAGACCTCGTTAAACATCACATTTTGAACAGGAAACGTGGGCAGAGCTACATTCCCAGGAATTCAGGTAGTTTCCATGGATGTTAATGCTGAGCAGCAGCTGATGCTGCCTCTTGCAAATGAATCATTTGAGAAGCATCAGGAGGCAGTTTGGGACAAAAGTCTCATTGTTGGTCAGAGGGGATTCTACTCAAAACAGGTGAATTTTGTGGCACCCCTGGCCGACTGCAGCTTGTTGACTGATCACAAGTGATGCCTTTTCCTCGGCAGCGATCTGAGAAATAAATCCTCCACCCTATCTTGCATCCCTTGACAAACCCTGGCATAACTAATAACGCTGTCATGGCTCTCAATGTTTCCATCTCTCTTGGTTACCAGGCTGTTGAGATGATGTGCTCTGTTTGCTCACATCTAAGATTGCGTGGCCCAGCTGTGCCAACCCTTGATTCATGATAAGGGCTGAGCCATCAGTCTCTGTCAGAGGGAGGCTGGAGTCTTGCTTGGCATTATGGATGGCTGCTTGAGGCACGTGTGGGTCTCTACAACTACTGGGTCTAAATCTTGAAGGAGGCAGAAGTTTCTTACATTTAAGGAATGTTAATTCCTGCTCCTCTCTGCTTGGGGTGTTGGCAGCATCAGCTCCCAGCATGGAGGTGCAGGAGAGCTCAGCAGCTCAGGATGTGGGGTTTTTATTAAATTAAAACAAACCCCCCAGCAGGTGGTCTGCAATGTGAAGCTGTCTCCAGTGCTGATGTCTGATCTCATTAGGGACACACAGGGAATCAGCTCGGGGTGTCCCCTCCCAGCACCTCTTGGGCTGACTTGGTGGCCACGGAGGATTTGCAGCCCTGCCTCTGCTAAAGTGAGCTTTGGCCAGTTTCAAAGAAGCACTTTCTCACAAATCATCAAAAATCCACGCTGCAACACTGGGAGGAGGGTTTTATTCAAGGATGAAAAGCTGAATTATCCTGCTGTAAAGTGGAATGGGGGAGAGGGGAAACCAGTAACAATGGAACAGGGGATGTTTGCCTGGATTGTGAGTGTCTCAAGTTTAACCTGCTGTAATGCAGGGTCACTTTCCATTAGCAAAACCCCCTGAAGGGAGAGAAGGGGAAATGTAAAAAGATACTTTACAGTAAAACAATATACTTATTTTACTCCAAGATCAAGGATTCTTTTTTTTTTCTTCTTTAAAGGAGCTTTTGAAAACCTACCCTTGGTTTTACAGAATATTTTCAACTCCTCCTCTATGGTATGGTTTTCACTAAGTCATTATTTAAAAATTGAGCTGTTGTCATCTTTCTTGCACAGGGCAGAAATGACTCTTCTCCAGATGTAATTATGACTTTGTTCCTTAAATTTGCTTCTATAAGCAGCTGAACTGTTACAGCTACAACCTATACTGGCTGAATTTTATTAATGGAGTCATTCTGCTTTCTGTTTCTTTCAGTTTTGCTCTCCCATATCTCCCAAAGCATTACACTTGCATGTCTTTGTTCATTGGTTTTAAAGGCTTTCCTCAGCTGGGATAATAGAAAAAACATCTATTTCTGGTCATCCAGTTGCAATTCTGGCTATTCTCAGTGGGGCATATATATTTCAAGCTGGGTTGGTGGAGGGATTTAGATACACAATTCCAGATAGTCTTAATGAGAGTAACAGTCCTAATTCCCCACAAAGAATATTAAAAACTGGTCCAGGGTGTACAGAGTGAAACACTGTGATCTTACCTTTAAGTACCTTTGCCTTGTTCTCTTTTTTTTTCTTTTTATTCCTAAATATCATTTGCATCTGTGTTTGTTAAAGTAACTGAGAGCTGCTTTGAGGATGAGGGAGTTGATTTTTGGAGCCCCTGTCTGGTTTGCTTTGCTCTGTTTTCCTGGGGATTGGCTGCACCTGGGTGCACCTTTGGAAGGGAAAGGTTAATTCAAGAGGGAGCTAGAAGAAAGAATTTAGCAAATTGACTCTGTTATTATTCTGATTGCTTTCACTGTTAGACAAGAAGAAGACGCATACTTTTTACTACCTTAATTAACTACCACACAAAAAAAATCCCCACCATACTGTGAATATAATAAGGATTAAGATTTAGTTAGAATATTAAATCCAGACCCACAAGGAAGACACTTTTCATGCAGGAAGGACGTGTTGATTTTATTCCTGAATTTCATCAGGAATCGTGGGGGGTGTTTAAATTCTTTCTCAAGGCAACCTTTTATCATAAAATGCTAAGAAGCATTCATCCCCTTTTCCTAATTTTTGGCCCCATTCTTAGTTTTGTTCATGCATTTCTTTTCCTTCTCTCCTAATCTACATCTTCACAGGGATCCCCCAGGCCTTGTTGGGAGGATGCCACTGGTGGAGTTTCTTTTAGCAGGGAAGTGGTGCAGAGAGGAGAGAAGGTTTTCTCCATTTGCACAACGTGTAAGAAATTTCCTGGAGCTTAATTGTCCATTCTTGAAGGTTTCTGTACTTACACTTGGAAGCCAATACCCATGGAGAGCTAGTCTGGTAGTTAGGAGTAAATGGAGTGTGAATACTCCAGGAGCTCTTCTTTCTCGTGTTCAGATCAATATTCTGAGTTAGAGAGGAGAGATGTGACTTGGAGCCTTCTCCCTTCACTCTGGTCTCTACCCTTCTCCCTTACAGCCCATTTTGACCCCCTTGATGACTCCTGCTGATTTTGGGGAGCCCAGCAGCAGCAAACAGACCCTCCTGGGGACACAGCAGGGTCCCCAAATTGAGCAATTTGACAGTGAAGCTGTTTGGCTTCACAACACACATTTGCTGCACAGACCATTTCTTGATATGAAGGCAAATTATCTCCCACTGTGATGCTGCCATGGATGAGCAGAAACTCTTTCCTCCTTTCCTCTTTCTTCTCTTCTCTGTTTACTGCTGGCCAGTGAACTATTTTAATTTCAAAGGTGATTTAATGAGATAATCTGTTTTCCATTCAGGTTCTTCCTGTGGCTTAGCTCTCCTCCTTTTTTCCCCCTCTATCCATCTTGGCTTGGATTTCCTGGCTGCCTGAGTGAAAGGACTTCCTCCCCTGCTGCTCTGCAGTTACTCAGTGCTACCTGCTGCTTTCTTCATCTTCTCCTACCCCACTGCTTGTTCCTACCTCCTCCCACAGCCACCCTTTGAGTCCATGACCCCACTAATCTGTCCTGGTGTTTTTCCCCCCTCTCTGTGCCATAGGACATTTTTGTGTGACTGCAGGAATGGGATTGGTCAGGGAACAGGTCCCTGGATAGGCAAGAGCTCTGAAGGGATGCACAGAATTGAGTCTGTCCAGTTTCTCGAGAACATTTGCATCAAAACTCTTTCCATCAGAGAAAAGAGCTTGGTTGTGACAAAAGATAAGGGAGTTATTTGTGATGTATGAAAAGCACAGAGGAAAACGAGTTCTGTCAGAGAGCAGGAGAGCTTGGATGCTACCCCAGAGTTTGGGAGCTCTCTTGCTTTGACCAGATTTTCTGTAGGGCTGTGAAACTGCTTTGGATGGGGTTCATCTCAATAAATTGAATTAAAAATGAGGTTTGTTTTCTCTGTTTGGGCTGATCTTT
This sequence comes from Lonchura striata, assembly GCF_050655825.1. Classification (NCBI taxonomy): domain Eukaryota; kingdom Metazoa; phylum Chordata; class Aves; order Passeriformes; family Estrildidae; genus Lonchura; species Lonchura striata. Next base: position 38,423,358 of record NC_140708.1, on the reverse strand, counting down.
AGGGATCCCTCACTAGAGCATCCCCTGAGGAGCTGACTCCTCCTCACTGTATGGGCAGTTACAGAAAGGAGCTCGAGATGTTGTGGTTGGAGTCAATGATCTCAGAGGGCTTTGCCAACCTAAACAATTCTGTGGTTCTGTGCTCCAAGCTCTGAACTGCAGGGAAAGGGAAAAACAGTAAATGCTGTATCTTAATGCCTCTGATTTTCTCAGAAATATTTGAGAGTCAAAAAGAGACATGAGACAGTCAGGTCACTAAAATGCACTGGAGATCATCATTTGGTGGAAAAGAATATTTCTTATCTTTTGTGAGTGGATTAAGGACTGAGAAAGTGAACTGAAAACTTCCCACAAGGCAGGACCTGATTTTAGTGAGTGACTTGGAGATAAGGAAGTGTCAAACAGGGAATCATAGAAACACAGATTCATTTAGGTTGGAAAAACCCTTCACGATGATCGAGTCCAACCATCACCCCAGCACTGCCCATCACTAAGGTGTCCCTGCCATGGCAGGGGTGGCACTGGATGCTCTTAAGATACATTTCAATTGGAAGTGTTCCAGGATTCCAGGATCTGAAATTGTTTAAACCTCATCAGAGTCATTGTTATGGATTCAGTGGTGGCTGTGATGAAAACCAAGGCCTAACAAGTTTTGGGATCAGGGTTTTGGCCCCTCTCCAGTGGAGTGGTTGCCTCAGAAGCATCTCCCACCCCCAGCATTTCCAGTGCCCCGTTCTGGCTCTGTGCACAGCCACAGCTGGAGCCAGCACCCAAAGGGTTCAGCACAAAGCTTTGCCATGACAGTTTTTGATGGGAAGGGCATTGCTCAGCCCTACAACTCCAGGATCCTTCCATGCCAATAAAAATTACATGGCTTAGAGAGCTGAGGAAAAAAAAAAAAATTCCCATGTTATAGGATTGGTTTTTTTGTTTTTGCCAGGAACACCAATGCTGTTGGGAAGCAGGAAGAGGAGCAGCACAACAACCCCTGGCTCCCTTCCAGATGCAGCCCCCAGAGAAACCATTGCTGCTGCTCCTGATGGCTCATCCAACTGGGCAGATCCCTCCAAAGACACCTCCAAATCCAAAGAGATCCAAGCACAGGCTGTCCTGAAACCAAAAATGTCCTTCTCCAGCAGTGTGTGCAACATAACGGCGTCATCAAGGATCCTCTGGGAGGAAAATGTTCATGGGCAAAAGCAGCTCCTAAAAAGTAAGGTACAAATCCTACTGTGGTTGTCAGGAATATGGTTTCAATAATAAGATGAGATCAGTCTCAAAGAAAAAAAAAGTGAAATAATGGAAAGTCAGGCCGTTCTTGTCCAGCTTTAAGTGCTGAGCGTGAGTCATCTGGTGAGAGATCAATCAGCTGATCTGACTGTATACATTGCTATGGTTAATAGAAAACAAGATTAAAATGACCAAGATAGGCTTAGATTCACAAGAAAATCTCAAAAAAGCATTAAAATTGCAAAGTCAAGCAGCCCCAGCCTAACCTAGTAATACCAGCAGTGAGATTTTTACAACTCTGTTCTGATACCTTTCTTTCACTCCTTCAACCTTTTTTTTGACACAACTACCTGAACTATGATTATTAACAAGACTTCAGTGTGTAAAACATAATTTCTTTGGGTTCAGCTATGTCTGGGATGTCTTACTTCCAACATTAATCCTCACAGCTAAAATGCAGATGACACCAGCAGCTGTATTCATGCACCAGGTATTTTTTTGCAGAAAGCAACTGAGATTAATTTGGATTTAGTATCCATTTGTTTGTGAGAAACTTATTCCTTAAAAATGTTGTAATGGTCGTGGAACCTTTTTTTCTTGCAGCTGTTTTTTTCTGAAGAGAGTGTTTTGCAGGCAGGTAGGCAAAATTTGTCATCGCTGAGCATAAAGCTGCTGAATGTCAGACATTTGGAAGCCTAAATGCTGTTTTCAGTGCCTGAGGTTAAATCATGGCATTCCCCTAACTGAAAGCAACTTTGTTTTACAAAAGTGAAGCATCCACTGAGATCTGGCAAAGCCCAACTTAATCCACACCTCTGTAAACCTGGCTTAGGGAGGAATTTAATTTCATGTTCACAGGTTTCAAGGTTTATTCCAAAATGTTGGTGAGAACAGTGTTAGGGAGGAAATACATTTCAGATTTTTATAAGGCAAATGTACCCAACGCAGATCTTTTTAATATGTTTTTTAAGTACAATATAATATGTACAATATGTCATAAAGAGGAAAATATTTTAAGTTTATTGTAACCAAAAATTGAAATAAAACAGTAACGGGCTTTATTCCCAGATATTTAGTTCTAGAAATCAAATTATTTGGCAAGAAAGGAGCACTCCAGTGTGACTTTTCAAACAGTTCATATGGAGCCCTTCCGAAGTTCCTTTGTTATTTTGGATTTGTTCTGTCCTCTGAATAAGAATCTGATTTTTGAGCACACAGCCTCTTTTGGTCCTAATTTGTGCAGGGAGTATCAGTCAGTGAGCATTAAAACTTAATTATAAGCGTAGAAAATAATATCTTTTTCTTAATGTCAATTGACAGCTTTCATAATAATGCCCTATAATACACAATAACCTTTTGTTGATTTTTTTTTAATGGAGCTTTTCCACTGGCTAACAGATCTGTAGGAGTGACAGAAAGTAAACTGGATTAAAAACAAAGGAAAAAAAAAAAGCCAGTGGTGCTGATGAAAGGCTCAGTGTGGTGAAAGGGAAATGATTTGTGGTTAAAACCCATAGCAATCTGGTATTTTCTGCAATAAATTGGAATGAATTCCAACTGCAGGTCACAGCAAGATATCCCTGGCTTTCCATGGCACAAATTTTGGGAAGCACCAGCAAAGAGAGTTGAGTGTCCTGGAGTTTTAATTGTGATTTCCTCCCATGTGAGGTCTGGATAATGTGAGAGACACTCCGGGTGTCACAGGGCAGCCACCATTAGATCTGATCTCCTCTGCCTAATGAGGCCTATTAATAACAGCCTGGCTTTCTTATTTCAGGAATTGCCCTCTCTGTCTAATGAGGTGGAGAATCCAATAAAAAATTAGCCATGCACTCCTAACGAACTTTTAAATCTCTCCAAGGCAATTCTGAATCCCCAGCTCCGAGGGACAGAGCGAAGGAGCTCGAGGCACAGGACGAGCGGGGAGGCAGGAGGGTGACACTGCCCACGGTGACACTGCCCACGGTGACACTGCCCACGGTGACACTGCCCAGGGCCCTCTCTCCAGGTGTGACCTGGGAGAAAAACCTGCTCACCTGGCCAGGATCCAGCTCCCAGCTGGAGCAAACTCCAACAGTCCCACGGACACTGCGGGTAAAGCATCTTTTTTCTCCCCTTTTTCCCCTTTTTTCCTGCTAATTTTCCTTTCCCCCCCCCTTTTTTCCCTTTTCTCCCCTTTTCCCCCATGGATGGTGATTGCTTCCTGGGAACTTGTTAAGGGCAGAAGTTCACATTCCTTGATTTTTTCCCTTTCTAGTGAAGTTTTGGCAGTTTGTATGCACTGCCAGAACTTGCTTGGTTGTCTGGTTGTCCAGGCTCTTTGTTCTGAGCTGCAGCTGCTGTTCCTGTGGGGAAGCTTGCTAAGAGTTTGGGAATTTATAAATTCCCAGTTTCCCAAGTGCCTGGCACTTCCAGCACCAGCTGTAGCTGTGGACATGGCCCAGGCTGGTACCAGCAGCTGATGGACTTCCCTGCCTTTTCGTCCTGCACATGCTGCAGACCCACCTCTGCTCCTTTCCTCTGTCTTAAGACATTCCTAAATGTTGAAGCAGCCTTTGACTGGGAAGTGTTTTCTTTCTGGATCAGCCATGGAGCGATCTGACAATCTAAATAAACAGGAAAGCTTGTGAACTGTCAGTGACGAGTTGCTTCGGTGATGGGGTGAGAAAAGGAAACAGGCAAAACATCAAGAACTTGAATTTGGATGTAAAAATATGTAATTTGAAACATAGAGATGTATAAACTTGACAGGAAGAGGGGGAATGGCTTCCCATTGCCAGAGGGCAGGGATGGATGGGATATTGGGCAGGAATTGTTCCCTGGGAGGGTGGGCAGCCCTGGCACAGGTGCCAAGAGCAGCTGTGGCTGCCCCTGGATCCCTGGCAGTGCCCAAAGCCAGGTTGAAAGGGTTTGGAGCATCCTGGGACAGTGGGAGGTGTCCCTGCCCATGGCAGGGGGTGGAATGAGCTTTGAAGTCCTTTCCAACCCAAACCCAGACTCATTTTCATCACTTTAACCATCTCTAACCAAACTCAGCCCTATGCCCATCACACCTTTTCCTCCCTTCGACTCAGGAGGGCACAAAGCAGCTTCTCTGTTCCTGCAGGAAGCCCTGGAGATCCACAACCCTGAGTTCATCTCCCGCTCCCAGAAGAGGCTGAGGAGGCTGGAGCTGATGGTGCAGCTGAGGAGGGCCCAGCACAGGGAGGCTCCCCCAGGCACCCCCCGAGCTCTGGCTCCCAAGCTCTCCACCTCCACTTCCAGCAAGAAGAAGCAATTCACCATCCCTGACCCGCTCAGTGGTGAGTTGTGAGCAGCAGCAGGTCCGTGGCTGCCTTTGGAAGTCGTGGATGGAATTTCCAAATGAAATTGGGGAGAAACAGGAGAGGTGCTGCTCCCGGTTCACTCTCCAGCATCGGTGCAGATGCTCCTGGCAGGAATTCCCAGCAGCTCAGAGATGGGTCAGTGGGGATGAGGAATTTCCTGTGCTCTGTGGCAGCTCCCTGGGGACTTTTTGTCATTGTCACACGCAGTTGTGTTCTTCAGCTGCTGCTGCTCATGGGGACATGGCAATAAATGACATTTCATCCTCTCCCAGCTGACAGAATGACCAGTCTGGGGACAGGTGGGATTTGGGAAGGAGCCCCAGCTGCAGGTGTGGATCTGCCACTTGTGTCAGAAATCCCAGAGCTGGGGAAGAGCTCTGGTCTGCACAGCCCTGCTGCATCAAGGCATGAAAACTCTGTGATTTCCTAATTAAAGCTGATTAGGTTGTGGCAAACAGCCTCAACCCCCCATGAGGGAAACCCTTCTCTCCCTCACAGCCCACACAACACCTCTGTAAATGTTATCTAAGCTTAAGATGTAAAACAAATTGCTTTTCTTTTTATTTTCTTTTTTCTTTTTTTTTTAATTGCCATCTGGATGTTCATTAACTCAGTTGACTAAAGAACAAAGATTTATTTGATTGATTGGCGTTCCTCTTTACATCTTGGTTTTAAATCTGTGGCTGCTTGAAGATACATTATTCTGCTGAAAAGTAAATTAATTGAAAAGATTAAACAAACTAACAAAGACACCTGGAAGATGCAGGGAAGGGAATATTTGATGTCCTCAACCCAGGGAAACACAAACAGGGTTTTTTGGCTGCCTGGGGAATGCAGGAGAAGTGGGTGCAGCCCCATTTCAGGGCTCTTGGAGTTTCCTGGAGAATTCCAACTTCCTACTGGGTCTTTACAGTGAGAGCTAAATAAACATAAGGAAACACAGCACAAAGCATGAATTCTATCTTAAAGGCTGAATAGAATGAATTCACCATTTCCATGATCCAAGTTAATTTACCTGGAATCAGATCTCTCAGGGCTGTGCAGTGTGAGGACTCTGTGAGCTCTGCCAGCAGCACGCCAGGAGTTTGTCATCTCTCTTAGAGGAAGTGGTAAAAATCTCCCACTTCTGTCTGAACATCTTTAAAAATCCCCCAAACCACTCCGCAAATAATTTATGAAACAAAATATGAAAGGCTAAGCCTACTTCTCCTCAAATAATAATGAAGTTTTAAACTTTATGCTTGTTTAATGAGTAATAAAATCATAATATTGAAATATATTCATTAATTATTGAAGTTAACAACTATTTCCATCTTTTAGTGGTTGGTCATTAAAGGTAAATTTGCCTAGAGAGAATCTTTGGTTTCTGTAGCTTATCTTAATAACTATTTGTGCTCTGTAATGTGGACTTTTTATTTAATTACACAATACTACTTAAACTTATGAAGAAGGTAAAGAAGAAGAACTAGTTTCTGTCTTAAAACTTCTGTCTTGTTTTATATATATATTACTATATTCTAAAAATTTAAACTCTACATTTTCTACTAGGTGATTTTACACACTTCTATTCAAACGACACACGCATAATCTCAGTTCTATTATTCAATTTTGGAAGCCTTCTCCATGGCCTCAGGTCAAATGCAGAGTTCTCTTGGGGGTTAGTTGAGAAAGTCCAAAATTGCCAGCAGCCAGGGTTCCACCACCCACCCAGGAGGGTGGCCCAGGATGGGGAGAGGTGGGTGCCTGCTTTTATTCAGGTGGAAATGGGGCCTAAACTGCAGCCCAAGGTGTTTTGATCAGTTTGCTGAAGTAAGTTTAGTACATGTGCTTCTCTCTACTTTTGCAACTTTGATTCCATTAAAATATTTTACACCCAGAGAGCAAAAGACCTGCAGAGATTTTTCTCTCTCCCAGAGAGATTATTCTATAAGCCTAAAACATCTTTATTGATAACATGAAATTATTGACTAGCAGGGTTTCCCTGTGTTTTGACAGTGTTGTTACAACTTCAGTTTCTTGTCGGAGAAAGAAATAATTGGCATTCAGCATAATTTCCATATAAATACCAACATCTGTGCAGTTCCCATTTACCTTCCCATCCTCAAAACCCTGAGTTGTTTGCCACTTTTTAATTGTCCTTCACGAGCGGGGTTTTACAAAACGCTGCAAGTAATCTGAGGAAAATGAAAATGTTTATCCTGCACGAGGTTTTATCATCACGAGGGCTCTTTGGAAGCACAGAACCTGCACAGAACTCTCAGGCAGCCTTTGTGCTGGGTAATGGGCACCGCTAAATTTTGAGCGTGCTAATTAGTCCAAGATAGACAACTCTGCTGTTGACTGTGTCTAACAAATTAGAGATCCCACTGTGACGAGCTGAATAGAAACAATGTTCAAATAACTGCATTTAAATCTCCAAAACCGTAATGTAATTACTGCAGTGACAGGACTACCAGCTGTTTATGGCCCTTTAAATCTGCATAATGAACAGCCCTGTGATCTTGGTGTGCACAGGCACTTTGGGAGGTTGGACGCAATTTCTCAGGCACGTTTGGGGTTTTTGCCCACCTTGCCTTTTCCTGTCCTTGGAGGGGTTGGTTGTTCTTTGGGATTGGCCAGAGGAGCTGAAGGTTACCCTTCAACCCCACCCTGGAGCCTGCTGAACTCCTCTGGGTTTGCATCCAAACCCTCGATCTTGGGTAATATCTTGGAAATAATTTATATCCCCTCAGTCGTGCTTCCAAACCTGTCCCAAAAGTGTTTTTGGAACTGGAGGATGAGGATTGTCACTGTTGAGTGAGGAAGGACACAGACTCACCAGAAGGCTGGTTTGCACAGCATCTCACTTTGCTTTGAAAACCCCTCTTTTATAGGGATTAGACTGTTTTCTATACAGTTTTATATAGACTGTGCTGATACCGACAGACCACATTGGTCAGTCAATCAATACAAGTCACCTGATTGCTAATTAACAAAAACACCTTTCTGATAAACAATCTTTGGGGAAAACCAGGAAAACAGAGAGTAGGAAAACAATGCCTGCAGGCTGTTTAGAATAACAAGCTATCATTCTTTATCTTCAACTCCCTAAATTCTCACAAGCCAATCCTGGGAAAACATATCGAGTTTTCTCCCTCTCTGACCAGGCTGTCACATCCACAAGGATTGGGGTTTTTTTTTTGATTTTCCAGGGCTGGGTTTCTCCAGCAGTCCTGTGCCAGGGAGGTTTTTGTTTGGACTGAGGGAGGAGAAGGTGGCAATCAGAGAAATTTGCAATAATCCTGTGGCTTTCACATTGGTGCTCAGCTGTCCCTTTATTTGGGTCATTTATTTGGGGTCATTTCCCAGTTCTCTTTTCCCCATTCAAACTTTTAATAGTGGCACTCATTCTTTTGGCTTTTTTTGGCTGGCAGCTCTGAATAAAGTCTAAGCTGCAGTCAGGTAATGGAATTGGGAAGAGGAATGATCTGTTTTGAAGATATTATTAAACTAATATAAACTCTGCCACACCTTCATCAAAAGCTGCTGATTTTTTGAGGGAAAAAAAGTTTTTAGGATGATATGCTCTAATGCTCTAATGATACTGGAAAGATTTAAGAAGGCCAGGTGAGATGCAAATATTTTTGTTTTTCTGGATAAAATCCATGAATATTTAAGTATAATTTGGATAGAAAGGACTGAAATCTCCAGCAACATTCTCAAAATTATTCTAATATGAAAATGTTTCCACAAACCTCTCAACTTTACAGCTTTCTAGACATATTAGTAATGTTCTCCAGAAAAAAAATGAAATATTGAGGAGGGTCAGAAGTCTCAGTAGTAGTAGGAGAGACCTGAACAGCTGGAGAATCTGGGAACCACCTTCCTATGGGTGCTGTTGGGGCAAGGAGCACTTGTGAGCTTTAGGATTTCTGTGGGGTGAGTAGGAGCCAGGCAGCCTTACCCTGAACCCTTAACTCGGGGGTTATTGCATTTTGTGTAAATAACACCAAAACCTCATGTGCAGGCTGCAGCTGGAGCAGTTCAGTGCATGAAGTCACTGACAGGGGATGTGCAAAGTTTGGGCAGCACCCCTGGGTGTAGGCACTGCTTTACATCCCCTGGATGAATTCCCAGGAAAATCCCATGGGCACGAGGAGCTCAGCATCACATCCACATCTATCTTAGATTCAAGGCTAATTTATTTTTTAGGGGACTGCTGATTTTAAAAAACCCCCGTGCTTAAAAAAGTGTTCTGTATCCTAGGATTTCTCTGTGCAAATGGGTTTTTGGTGAATTATTTTTTCAGTTCAGTAAAAGAGCAGTTAAATTAGAGTCTCACCACCAGCAGTGCTTTGCTTTTCACACATCCTCAAAAGCACACTTTAGCTCCTACCAAACTTTCAGAATTCACATTCATGTTAGAAGAAACTGTATCTATATTGTGTATACTTTGATAAATATTGCCACTGTTTTTCCTCTTTTAAGTGCTCCAGTGATTTAGTGGTAAATAGGAAGTCAGGGGCTGGTTCCGACACAATCATTTTATCTGTTCTCTGTCTAAATATTTACTGACTTCCCAAGTAGGAGAGTTACTCATCCTCTTGGAGGTGCAGTTTAGCATTAATTAAAATATATTACAGGGACGACCCATTTGCATTCATTTACAGCTTGTGAGTGCCAGAAAGTCAGGAGTTTCACAAGGTGTGAATAAAACACCAACGAGGTGACTCCTCTCTGTCTAAAGCTGTATTTAACTGTGCTGCATCCCTGGCAGTGCTGAAGGTCTGCTCTGAAATCCCTTCTCCAAAATTCATCCAAAGCTATGAAATCTGGTAAGGAGCTTTGATAAGGAACAGCTGAAACATAATTTAGAGGGGAATTGTCTACCTCGTGGCCCATTTGATCTTTGCTTGGTAGGAAAGAGCTTTAAGTCAGGTCTCCAGGATGAGCTCGAGGTTATTTCAGCTCTGTTTGCTGCTCTCCCCCTCTGAAATGAGCTTTCTTCTCAGTGTAGAGGATTAACAACTATTTAAATGCACACTTGACTTTTACTTTCTCATTTCTAGCAATTTTTTTATATTTACTTCTCATTTCACTTTTGAATCCTAATCCTACAATCCAGCAAGGATTAGCCTCAATGTTTGCATGTGATTTTCTTTTTTTTTTTTCTGTTAAACAGCCAGCTGGGAAGTGCTACAGGAATGCTTGGCCATGAGAATTAACCTCGTGGCTCCACACTGCTTCACAAAGGGCATTTCCATAACCGAGGTGGATTTATTATTTTCTTGGAGGATTTTCCCGAGAGTCTCTTTTGAGTCCATCCCTTCAAAGCCCTGCAGAGCACATATCTTGTCCAGAAGGGTCTGATGCCCTTCTGTGGCAGCAGGAGAGGATTATTCTGGAGCAACAGCACCTGCACAGCTCCCAGCCTCTGTGCTGCTTCCCAGAAATTGAAAATAGAGACCACCCTGGCTGAGGGACTTGCAGGAGAAATACATTTTATCAGTTTATCATGCTGTATATGGGATAGGAAGTGGGTCTGCAAATCCCTGGATGAGGTTTTTCCTGTTCTGGTGGCTACACACAAAGGTCTGGAATGATCAATTGTCATCATGCCCCATCCCTGGAGGAGTTCAAAGCCAGGTTGAAGGGGCTTGGAGCAACCTGGGATAGTGGAAGGTGTCCCTGGGTCACAAACAATCTTCTCTCTGCACTTTCAGAGTTATTTGGACAGCAGTAGCATCCAAGTGTTTATTCCTTTTAAGTGAATCAACATGCAAATGAGCGTTAGAACACTAATAAATAAAAGACAAATTATGTTTTCCTAGCAAATCGAGCATGTGGCTGGTGTGTGCTGAAGATTTAACAAGGATGATTAAGTGTAGACAAGTGCTGAGGGGGGAAAGGCAGTCCTGAGGCACAGGAGGCTTCAGAGCCTCCCTCCCCTTGATTTTGATTGGAAGGATGGAAAATCTCTGCTATGAGGAATGGCTGAGAGATTTGGGATTGTTCAGCCTGGGAAAGGCTCCAGGGAGAGCTCAGAGCTCTGCCAGGGCCTGGAGGGGCTCCAGGAGAGCTGGAGAGGGACTGGGGACAGGGGATGGAGGGACAGGACACAGGGAATGGCTCCCACTGCCAGAGGGCAGGGATGGGTGGGAGATTGGGAATTAGGAATTCCCAATTCCTAATTCCCACCTGGGAGGGTGGAGAGGGGCTGGGATGGAATTCCCAGGGCAGCTGTGGCTGCCCCTGGATCCTGGCAGTGCCCAAGGCCAGGTTGGACATTGGGACAGTGGGAGGTGTCCCTGCCATGGCCGGGGTGGGAATGGGATGAGCTTCGTGGTCCCTCCCAACCCAAACCATTTTGTGATTCCATGAATTTTACACAGAGATACAACAGTAATCTCATTTATTTCTTGGCTTCCCACCTTGTACAAATATCCTCCCTTCCCTTTCAGGACTCATTTTTGCAAGGAAAATGTTAAAATCTCCTTTTCCTGAGACCCACTAATTGCTCAGATCAGAAATTATTTTCCTGTATCCAGGGAAATGCTGATTGGAATTATCACAGATCTCTTCATACTTGATCAGAAGGAGTAATGTGATTTTCCTCCTTCTAAAGCTCAGATAATTATCCACAGCCCTGCAAAACAGGTGTAAATTGAATCAGAAATGACTGTGCCGGGGCAGGCTCCTGACACACTGAGGAGCAGCCAGGGTGCAGCTGCTTGCAGGAACCTGTGAGGAAGTTTTGGAGATTTGGATCTGGCTTTAAGCATTGAAAACTTTAACCAGAAATGACAAATTGTGGCTCCATGGGATATGACATCTGAGATGTCAGTAAAAGCAGATCCCTCCAGTAGTAACTTTATTTTCTCTCTGCCAGATAACCTCTTCAAACCAAAGGAGAGAGTCATTCCTGAGAAGGAGATGCACATGAGATCTAAAAGGTACAAATCCCTCTGCTTTGGAGTTTGTCCATGAATTTTTCTCTGCTCTATCACCTCAGGTTTGGGCAGCCCTGCCCTTTGAACACCATGGGGCAGCCACGGCATAAAAACCAAACCCTTGGCAGGTCCCTCATGTTGAACACCCATAAAAGGAAGCAGTGAGGTCACTTTGGGTATTTTATGGCACAGAGGATGGGAATGACAGCAAATCATGAGGAATGTGGTATCTGATCTTTAGCTGCATTGCACTTCATGCAAGGGAAGCTGCAGAAGGCACCATGAGGAATTAATCTCTGTTTTCAAATATGTCCCAATCCTGTTCTCCAAAATACAATCCCCAGCTAAAACAGGCTGCTTCAAGAACCTGGAATTGCAAAATATTATGAGGAGAACCAAGAACTAAAGAGGCTTTGTGCTCATGCTGATGCCTCAGGTTTTAGCTTTTATATTTCTCAGATTCTGAGCTGCTTTAGTGTGAGGGTCTGAGCTTCACATCAGGGGATGCTGAGCTCTCTGCACAGAGCAGGGAGACAAAACAATTCCTGCTCCAGCTGGGCACCAAGGACAAATGATCCAAACCTCAGCCCAGGAGCACAAACACCGTGGGCTGGAGAGAGAAAAACCAGCAGGGTGGGACTGCCTGGGCTGGAGCTGGAATGGGACAATGAACTCCAAGGTGCCAATGGAGCAGAACTGATCCCAGGGAGAGCCCCGGGAGCGCTCGTGCATTTTGGGACCATTTTGGGTCATTTGGGTGCAGCCCTGGCTGGGCTCTGCTGCTGCCCAAGGTGGATCCATGAGGAGATCCTGGAATAAATCCCTGCTTTATTCTGTGACTCTGCCCAGGCTCTGCTCCAGGGCAGCCTCACAAGGCATCAGTGCAAAACCAGGATTGTTCTGCTTTCTCTTCCAAATCCTGGGACTTTTATCACTGATTTTAATGGGAAAAGATCAGAAGTCACTTTTTTAATGTTACTTTTAGACTGGAAAGATTGTGTTGTCCTTGGTAAAAAGCGTTCCTAATGACAGTGGAAAAATGCAAACAGTTTGCAGACTTATAATGATGTTTTTCTTGTATTTTAGAAAATTACTTGAAAGTGATTGCTTGATACTAATTGTGTGACATAAATACAAAAAAAAAAAAAAAAAAGTATACAGCCCAGATTCTGGTTGGAATTTTGTTGCTAGAAATTGAAACGAAGTTCACTGAGCTCATTAGAAGCTACTGTTTTGAAATTAACTCATCTCATCTCTTTCTTTACTTTTTTTATTCCAAAATCAGAATTTGCAGCAAGATTTGAAAACCAGCCAGATTTCATATCAAACTATGACTATTAATAATTTATCATTCCCATGCCATAAATCAAATTTAAATACTTAGAGATGCCCATTACAAGTGCTGCATGGAAGGCAAACATTCCCTACAGGAAAAATTAATTATTTGTGAGCCCCGGGGATGACATGAACTCTGCTTTCTGAATTCCTGACAGGATTTATGACAATTTACCTGAGGTTAAAAAGAAACAAGAGGAGAAACAGAAGCGGATCATCATCCAGAGTAACAGGCTGCGTGTGGAGATGTTTAAAAAGGTGAGGATTTCCTGTTGTTTCTGAGCAAATGGACACATTAAATTTGAAATCTGGGATGCCAACTCCACCTCACCTCCTGTATCACTAAACATTTCTATCACCTGATGGATTTTAACAGTATTTTAAAGCACTTTTGTATTTTTTTTCTCTAGCAATTACTGGACCAGCTCCTTCACAGAAACACAGAGTGACAAAGGAGCCTCTTTCTCATCATCCTAATTGGATCTTGAATGCCTTTGACTTCTAGATAAGCCATAAAATTAACTGTTATCTCAATTACCTGGAGGTATTTTTCTTATCTTTGGCTCTTTGTATAAAGAAAGATCATTTATGTTTCAATTGAAATTTTAAGGCAACTTTCAAGTAATCAAAAACAGCCTAAAAGGGAGCACAGCTGTCCCAGAGCATCACCTTTTGGTCATTTTACCCAGAGGAAATAATTTTAAGAATTTTTAATGCAAATACTGCATTACAGGGGTATTATTTATCTTAATCCTTTTTTTAAAAAGTACACTTCTCTGTAGCAATAGCCCAGTGTTTATAAGACGTAAAAAACTTATTTCTCTGAAGTATTTTCTTAATTGATTTCCTGTGAGTTAAATCCTTGAAGAAAACTCTTATTTGTTATGTTTAGGAACCAGTTGAAATAGCATTACCACATCATCAGAGCAACAGCAGTTTCACATTAATACTTAACATTCCAAAGGGGACCAATATTTCAACTTTCTGAAGAACTCCATTCCTGTTCATAGAGTGAAACAACCTAGCGAGCTCTCCCATTAAAAAACAATATTTAAATATTTGTTTATAACACTTTTTTTCACGTTTTTCATTGTAACTTACGTTTTACTCCACTTCTGTGAGCACAAAGTGTTTCTAGAAATGGCAGATGAAGGAGTGGTGCCAAGAAGGATGTTTGCATCAAGACGTGCAGAACTCAAACCAGCTGTCACGTTTCCTCCAAAAAAATATTTAAATCTTTATTTGTACATGTTGGAAGTAAAAACAAGCAGCTCACAAACCAATGGAGTTTATTTATGGAATAAAGCATGAGGATAATATTGATCCAAGTGCTGTGTTTTTATTTGGTGCTGTTAAATAAAACACAATTATTGAAACTGCCTGAGAAGTTGTGCCTTTGTACCCACAAATCCCATGGGAAAAAAAAACCACTGCCCCTAAAAATCACTGCAAGTGTTAAATTTTGCTGCAGAGAGTTTGAGATGGGGTTTGAATGAGGCTGGAATTTGGCCTTTGATGGTTCTGCTTTGTTTTCCTAATCCAGGCTGAGATGCAAGGTCAGGATTTTTTGGAAGAGGGATGTTTGTGAGCCACTGGGATAACCTCCAGCTGGGTGACCTGTGCTGGACACAGGGACCTGGGGTGTTTTGTGCTCTGTTTCTGTTGGATTATTTTGCCTTTTTGTGTTTCAGCTTCCCACTTAATGTAGGAATAACAATGGTAATTTTTGCTTGCCGAGAAGACGGAGATCTGTTGAACAAATATATTCCAGATCCTCAAAAAGTCATCAGCAGTTCAATCTGTTGGGAGAGGAGGTGGAAGGTAAGGCAGTGAGGAAGGACCTGCCAGCATTTTTCCCTGAAAAACACCTTTTTAACCAAGGAAGTCATTCTGGAAACCAAAGCCAAGGCTGGACCACAGATGACTCCAAGTGGAATCAGAAAAGGGACACCAAAGATTCTCTTTCAAGCTTTCATCCAGTGTAGCTCACTATGACCAGAGACATTTCCTACAGAATCAGTGCCCAGATTCTCTTTTATTTCAGTAAAAAGTGAACGTTTCTCCCCCTTGAGTCTGATTTTTAGGATTTTTTTTTTTTTTTTTCAGGAAAATGCAGCTTTGGTTCATCAGGTCTGTGCCCTCAGGTGCATTATTTCCTGCACATCTGGGAAATAGAAGAATGTTATTTACATTTCACCCTGCTTTAGTGTATGCCCTTAGGCCTGCCTGGAGTCTCACCCTAAAGCCACAGCAAGAGATTTTGGCATGGAGAGAAAACATTTGGAGTTTGGTATCCATGGAGAACACAGCAAAATAATCACTCCCAGGTCAGGGATGTCCCCTGGGCTGGGACTGACACTTGAAGGGAGCACAGAAACCTTTCCCACTTCTTCTCTGGCAGAGAGGAAGAGACAGGATCTTCCTCAGTGGGAATGAGAGTGTTTCCCATGGCATCAGGCATTTGTCCTGCAGGATTACCAGGAATTCAAGGGAGATGGTTTCATCTACTGGCCACAGTGACCTGATGAAGCAAAGCTGCATTTCCCTGAAGTCAAAAAACCAAAGAATGAGGACTCAAGGGGGAGGAACGTTCATCTCCATGCCATAGCATGTCCCTACTCCATGCCCATATGTAAATCCATGCAAATAAATGCATGTATTTTACATGCTTCCCACCTCTGACTGGGAATGTCAAGCAAGGGAACTGATCCTCCTTGGAAATCGGGGCAGCCAGGTGATCCTCGTGAGGAAATGAACCGTGTGAGCATTTCCTGGGAAGAGCAGCACAGGCTTCAGGTGGGATTTTACCCCTTGGCACCACCATGAATGCCCTGAGCAGGGAATGACACCTCCACTGGCCTGGTTTCCTCTCCCTCCTTGGGGACAGGGTACAACATTCACCTCCTGCATCCTCCCCTGGCTCAGGAGCAGCTCCTCTGGCTCACAGCATGAAGCCAAGTGCATCAACCAAAAGGAAAAAAAAAAAAATCCTCTGGCTTTGTAAAAGGGTTATTTCCAAGTGTTTTTATTTTCTCTAAACACGATTTTTAAAACCTGCAGGACAAATCTGTGGCAGCCGGAGGTGGAATTTCTTTTGTACAAATAAACTAGTGAGGAAAATGCATGATGCAAATCACTGTCTGGGAATGTTTTACATGGTACAAAACCTGTGCTTCAGAAAACCAAAAATTATCTCTGTTGCAAACCTAATTTCTCTTTCTGGGCTTGAGGGAAAAAAAAGTTATCTGGTAATGTATCCAGCAAACAATTCTGGCATTCATTGCAGCTCTACAATCCAATCATTGTGATGGAAAATGGACTGTGCAGGAAAATGTCATTTCAGGAAAACAGGAATAGCCTGGACAAAGAGACATCAGCTTTAGGAAGTTCAGAGTTAGGGAAAAAGTGGTGGGATCTCCCTTTGGCCCTGCAGACTCTTCAAAGAGCCCATTTGCCAGCAGATAACAGGAAAATTGGAGGTCACCCACCCTTGTCAAGCTGGAATTTTCCTTCCTGTTGGAGAAATTTGCAGATTGAGTTCAAGTTCTGTGGGTCTTGGTGCTGTGCCTTTGGGAGGGACACGTCAGGATTTCTAACAGCGCTGGTTTGGGGGAGATTTGGGAAGTTTTGGGGGCATTCAGGCACAGAGCCTGTGTGGATGTGTCAGCACATTGCCTTGGCATTGTCCTTGCCAAGCACAAAAGCTCCCCACAGGGTTGGAATTCTGCAGGAGTGGAAATCAAGCCCACATGGGTGTTGGAGGTGTGCAGGACGTGGTGTTTGTTTGCTTGCTGACATCATTAATCTCAGCTGACAGAAAAACCTCCTTAAGGGTTGGGAGTCATTGTAGTGTAAAGGACTGAGGGTTCCAGTGTTCTGGGGATTTATTTAAACCCAAATATTTTCCTGTGTATGTGTATGCAAGCCATTAGTTACATCTTGGAGTTTACTCAGCTGCTCAGAGAGATGAGGAGAATGTCTGGGTAAGGCTTTGGAGGGGTTTTATTGTTGGATATTTGGGACTGGTCACGTTAGTGTAATATTTTCTGGGACAGAAATGCCGATTTACAAGGAAAACAACACACAAAAGCAGGGATAAAGTTCCTGGCAGCCCTCTCCAGAGGAAACCATTCCCTGACACAGCCCTTGCAGTGGGAGCTTCAGGGCTGAAAATCCAGCTTGCCTCATCTGCAGGGGTGTTTGCCCCTTTGACTGCGGGGACAGAAGTGCCTGTGTGCTTTGAGGGGTGGGTGGTTGTCCCCCCAGGAGCTCTGAGTGGCCACTTGTCCCTGCTGGAGCCCGTCAGGGTGCAGGGCTGTCCCACAGGGTCACATTTCTCCAGGCACTGTGACTGCAGCCTCTGTAGTTGGTTGCTGCTTTGGGATGTGGCCGGGTCCTGTGGGATCCCCCTGTCCTGGCCAGAGGTCAGCACCAGGAAATGGGGGTTGGAGAAATCCCAACCCCAGCTGGGACCATTCCCCATCTGCAGCCCCTTGGATAAAAGGGCATTTATTTCAACTGAAATGCAAATTTACCTGAGCATAAAACCAGAATGAAAGGAGCTACAGAAAATCCATCCAATTTACTAGTGGTGGAGGAGCTCAGTGCAAGGATGGAAAGATTTATTAGGATTTGGTTTAAATATGTGTCTACTTATGCCAAAATCACGAATATCCTTGCCCAAAATCCTCATCAGAGAAGAGGAGCCTGTGCTGCTCATTGTGTCCACTCTGCCCATGGAGAATGAGGTTGGGTCCTGGAAGGGGACTTGTCTCCCAGCTGGAGGTGTTTTGGGAGGTTATGGTTTTATCTCTTGCAATTTCAGTTATGCTGTGAGAAAACTGTTGGAATAAGCTTGTCATGTTTATTAAGAAGGAATTATTCCATGTGAGGGTGCTTGGAGCAGCCTGGGACAGTGGGAGGTGTCCCTGCCATGGCAGGGGTGGCATTGGATGGGATTTAAGGTCCCTCCCAACCCAAACCATTCCATTTTTATGTTGAGAATACAAAGCATCCTCTCCTAAAACCTCATTTTTATGTTGAGAATATAAAGCATCCTCTCTTTTTTTAGGTCAGGAATTTTACTTTTCCGAGTTCTCCTTGGCTCCGTACCAAAGGCTGTGGGAGGTAGAATGACTTAATACTCATTTTAGATGACCCACAGAATAAGATAATGAGGTGTATCATCTCCCTACCAGCTGCAGAGTGATGAAAAAAAGTAAAAATAAAAAGAAAAAAGGGAGAAGAAACTGCATCAATTTTCTCATGGTACACAGAGTTACATAAAATGATATAAAATAGGAGCAGTGCAACAAACTGCTTGAGGATGATGTTGCATAGATAGGAATATGTAAAAGAGCTCTTAATTGCAGAAATTTGGTGGATATTTTTTTAAAAAATTGTCACAGGGTGTATTTTTAGACTTCATGTTTAACATAATTTTATTTTCTGCAGTATCTTATCATGACTAGACTCAGTTAATATATAATTCCAGGGTACAAACACCTATCACAGAGAGGCTGCTCCGTGGTTCTGGAGGTATTTCAAGTCTGCAGTTGGCTTTAGCAACTTGGTATAAAATAGCAAAAAAACTTTTTGGAAACAATTTTATCATCTTCAACTTCTTTCTTGGGCCATCTGCTATCTCACATCTGATGGGCTTATGCAGCTGTGCTTGAATGGGGAGACATCCATTTCTGTTTCATGTTGCTGTGGTTTTCCAGAAGTTTTTGTGTGCCTTGAAGTGAGCACTTTGTATCCATGATGTGGGGAATATTAATAAAAATCCTGACCAAAGGGTGGCCAGGGGAATAGTGTCCAGTCTGAATGTGGGCTAATTTTCTGATTAATGGTGTCTGGAAGGAAGGTCCCTCAGCAGTCATTTAATTTATTGTGATATATAACTGTGGCCAGGGAGTCAAACAAAAACCATATTGAGGACAGAACTCTGGTTTTGTAACTGGGTTGTCCTCTGAAATTGTGTCACTGAGGAAGGAGTCAGGGAAATGTGCTGGAGACAGATTTTGCCATGATTTGGGGAAGAAATGATGAGAAAAGAGCAATGTTCTGGTTAAATCCCAGGCTGGCTGCACATGCAGCTGGCTTTGAACAATCCCAGAGTCATGGAGTGGGGTGGGGTGGAAAGGACCTTAAACCCCACCCAGGGCCACCCCTGCCATGGCAGGGACCCCTCCCACTGTCCCAGGTGCTCCAGCCCCAGTGTCCAGCCTGGCCTTGGGCACTGCCAGGGATCCAGGGACAGCCACAGCTGCTCTGGGAATTCCAGCCGAGCTCCTCCCCACCCTGCCAAGGAACAATTCCCAATTCCCCGTACCCCATCCATCCCTGCCCTCTGGCAGTGGGAGCCATTCCCTGTGTGCTGTCCCTCCATCCCTTGTCCCCATCCCTCTCCAGCTCTCCTGGAGGCCTCAAAAGGGTTTTTAGTTTTCCTTGGATCCTCCCCCAGGTGAACACCCCCAGCTCCCCCAGCCAGAGCAGAGGAGCTCCAACCCCCTGCTCCTGGAATTATTTGGCTTGGAAAAGCCTCTAGACTATCAGGTCTCTGAGCCCAGCAGTGCCACTAAAGCCCAGCACTAAACCAGGTCCCCAAGTGTCAGAATCTGTGCTATTGATGATTCCCAGATTGTAGAAAGTCTCTGTCAGCCCCACAGCCAAAGCAGAAGCCATAATTCATCTGTGCTGGTTCCAAGATTGTTTATTCTGTTTATCTCTCACATGTTCTGCTGCCCTGCCCAGCTCTGTCCTGCAGGGCAGCGTGTGGGGCTCTGCCCTCAGTGGGATGTTACAAACATTAAATACCAGAAACTCCCTGGGCTGGATTTACAATAACGTGCCAATATCTGTCACCTACGTTGGACAGTGTGTCCCCAGCCTGAACCAACAGAAAAATGACAACACCACAGTGAGACATGGAGGGCACGAAGAAGGAGAAAAAGGACAAGGCACACCCAATTTCCTCCATCTTGTCCCCTTTGGACCCCTCATCTAGAATCATAAAATTTTACTTTTGCACCCGTGCCACACTTAATTATTACTGATATCAAACCCTCAGAGCTGGTAATTCATCCTGTAAGATGGAAAACTCTTTTCAATGGCCAGAGGTCACAGCCAGTGTCTCTGGGGGCTCTGTCCAGGGGGTTCCTGACCCCTGCCAGGGTCCCAGGGCAGCCAGAGGGATGCTCTGGATTCCCACACCCAAGTGCCACCTCCTGTCCCTCCAGCCCCGTCCTGCCCAGCCCTCAGTGACCTCAGGGGCACATTGTGTCGTAGATTTCCAATTTTTGGGGAGCAACCCAGAGCTTGGATGCCAAATCCACATGAGCTCTCCGTGGGTAATGTTGTTCCAGTGAATTCCAGAGGAATTAATAACAAATCCCTCGAGTGATGCCAGATCTGGACTGAACCTGTAACGCTGCTGGGATCACATCTCTAATTTTGGTGTTTGTCACGAGGTGAAAATACAACTCTGAGGGCTCCCTGGCCTAAATGGAATTATGTAATGGCCCAAGTTAAACTGTGTGAAAGATGGATAATTATGGGCTGCCTGCTCTATCTAACACCATTAGCTGCTGTTAAAAATCCAACATTTGACTCCCATTTGTTTTACTTTTGAGAGGTTTTGCTGTGTTTGGGACTCAAATCTGGGGCAGCAGAACCTAACAGAAAATGCCTGCATTAAAGAAATTCTGTTTCTTAATTCTTCCCTTCATAAATAACAGGAGATTAAGACCTAATTGATTTCATTCTCCTGTGATGGATACCACAGTAATTTTTAATGATTTCTCTCAAGTTTCCCATTAGGAATATTTATTTTTCTTTTAAAAATGCCCCCAAATATGCTGTCTTCTTAATTTACTGCCCCAGCTTTTATGATGATGGATGTTGCATTGTTCTGTGGTTTGCAGAGGGCTAGACAGGAATATTAAAAATATACGACTTCATAATTTTTAGTCTGAGTTGAATGCCGTCCTCTTGTGAGACATGTAAAAATTTGTGGCTTTTTTTCTTTCTTTTGTTTTCAGAGAGACAGTGAAATTTGAGGCAACAGATCAAAGAACTTATTGTCTAGTCTGGAGTAAAAAAACCCCAACTCCCCCCACATATTTAATGGGTTATTTGTTGGATTTAAAGGGATTTTAGCACAGGACACCTTCTTGACATATTGTCAGGAATGTCCTGTGTGATATGAGGATCTTGCTGGAAAATCTTCACTTCTCAGTACTGGAATTTGTGGGAAAGCCTAAAATGATGTTTCTTCCCCCATGGAGGTTCAGGGCTGTGCAGACATCCCGAAGATTTTGTGTTTGTTTACTTGTTTGGGTTTTATGGAGGTATTTGCTCTTGTGGTACTAAAACAGAAGAATGTTCAGCTCGTGGGGCTTTTTCCTCTTCCTGGAGGAAGGCTGGAAGAGGAAAATGGTGATGGGCAATCTCCTGTGGGGTAAAGCTGTGAACCAGGGAATCACAGAAAATCCCAAATTGGAAGGGACCCACGGGGGTCACTGAGTCCAATTCCTGTCACGTCACAAACAGCCCAACAATCCCACCCTGGAGTGGTGTCCAAACCCTCCTGGAGCTCTGGCAGCCTCGGGGCCGTGCCCATTCCCTGGGCAGTGCCAGCACCCTCTGGGGAAGAACCTTTCCCTAAATCCAACCTAAACCCCCCTGGCCCAGCTCCAGCCGCTCCCTGGCTCCTGTTCCCAGCACAGCCCGGAGCTGCCCTCAGGAGGAGCTGCAGACCCCACGAGGTCTCCCCTGAGTCTCCTCTTCCTCTTTGGGCCCCTCCAAACCCTTCCCCACATCCCTGGCTCTCCTTTGCAGGGATTCACAGGCTGAGCCCTGCCTTGCTGGGGTGTTGGCACTGTGGGGTCAGGGTTTGGGGGTGCAGGGTGCCCCGGGGTGGGGAGGGGGCTGCTCCGTGTTCACCGAGGGTTTGTGCTGCGTTCAGGAGAAGAACGTGTGAGGTTTGGGGCTTTGTGTTTCAGCTCAAGAATCTCAGGGTCGCTGTTGTTGCTGTTAAGGTCCTGGATCCTTGCAGGGCTGGATTTCTTTGTTTGCTCTTCCCTGAGCTCCTCTTGGCTTTTTCACCCCTGGCCCTGTGACAGCCGCCTGCAACGGGCTCTGTGCAGCTTCCCCGGCAAGAGCTACACGAGCTTAATCAGCATTACAGCACAGCTCACTCCCCTGCCTTGCTAGAGAAAAGGAGCTGCTTTCCAAAATTCTGTTGCCCGTGGAGCAGCAGGACAAACTGGGCAGGGAAAACAGGAGAAGGGGAACGTGATGAGCCCGTGGCGCTCGGCATCAGCCCTGCTGTCCTTCTTCCAGGTGCCAAGGATGCTGGCAGGGACTGCTCTCCAAGCACAGCTGAATGGAAGGGGTTTGCTCTCTCTGACTGTGTTTTATCCCTGAGACAGACTGAAAATCCTGCATCTCATTTATTAAATGCATCAAGAAATTCAGGATGGCTTCCTCAGTTTTGTTTATGCTTGAATTTAATGTTACGGTGCTTTATCAGTCAGACAAGGTAGGAGCTGGTTTAGTTGGGGGGTTTTTGTTATTATTATTAAAAAAAAATCAGTTTCAGTGTTTAATTCCATGTTATGTCCTGTTGATTTGCCACAGCAGTTCAAGGCCCTCTACAAAGAATCATGTTACTCCAAAGAGCTCCACAAAATCCCAGATTCCTATGTGTGTTATTTATATTTGTGCAGCAAGGGAGAAACCCGAGTAAATCCTTGGTTCTCAAAGTCAGAAAATCCCAGAATGGTTTGGGTTGGAAGGGACCTGGAACATCATCCAGTGCCACCCCTCCCATGGGCAGGGACACCTTCCACCATCCCAGGGTGCTCCAGGCCCTGCCCAACCTGGCCTTGGGCACTTCCAGGGATGGGGCAGCCACAGGAAAAGACTGTCCTGAGCTCTGCTGGATCCCAGCTGGGCACTGGGAACTCTTTATTTTGGGTGAACAGATGCACCATGGCCTCGCGGCCACCAGCTCTGGCTGCTCTGCCCCCTCTTGCTGTTCCCAGCTGCATTGGCCAACTCACAGTTTTGGGACAGAAATTCCAGATGAATCCAACATTATGGGACCTTTAGGACAGGAAGAAAAAATCATAACCAAAGGAGGGGAAGGCAGGGATGAATTTGTGGGTAAGAGAACAGTGAGGTTGTTGATCTTGCATTGCATTTCCTGGGCGTCGCAGCGTGGTGCAGACTCATTGTGCTGCTCAGGGCAGCTCAGCAGCTCCTCAAGGCATGCACAGAGGCTGGAAAGCTGCCCTTGGAGACTGGGAAATGCACAGGATCCATCTCTCAAAGCAGGATTTACAGCCAGGGTTTGATGTCAGAGCTCAGCCCTGGTGGATGCTGCCTCATGAAGGCTGGGACAGAGGTCTGCAGAGCAGAGCAGAGCTCTGTGGCTAAAGGTCAGCCTGAATTATGCTCTATCTATGCCTGTTAATTGTAGACGACTGTAATCTGCCACTGCAGTCACAATTCAGCAGGATCTTGATTGTGCAGAGAGTTAATGAAGTGAGGGAGGACTGGAGACACAAAGTCTCAGCAGCTGGCTGGGGGACACACAGATTTCAAAGGGAAAAGCTTTTTTGTTTTGTTTTGTTTATTCTGAGAAGGAAAAACTTTAGCCTGGAGGCCCCAAAACTGTAGATCCCTGTAGCTAAGCCCAGACAAGTCCTCATGCATTTTGGCACATAGGGGAATAAAATAAGAAAAAAAATCTGGCTAATACTCAATGCTGTGATTACAACGAGGTTTCCTGGATATCCAAGGGGGGATCACAGCTGATCTGGGAAGATGTGAGAGCAGTGTTACAGAGGTGCTTTCTGCCCAGATGAACCTCTTATCTTAAAATTGTTCAGCTCTCTTAAGTGGCTTAACCTCTCTTCATTTAACTCTGGCTGTAACACGAGGGATGCAAATCCTGCAGCAGACAGCTTCCCTTTTCCACCTTTATTACTTTTTCCTCCTTTTCCTTTCCTCATACTCCCCATTGCACACCACAACCCATCTGACAATTAATATTAATTATTTACATTGCCTTAGAGCTAATGTTATCAAAGCATCACAGTATCATAGCCTGAAGGATTTATTTACACTTAGTCTATTGTCTGTCCACTCCTTATTTTTGTCCCTGTTGTCTCCATCAGTCACTAATTCCTTCTCAAAACTCCTTTAACCAAAGGGAAACAAATGGAAATTCATGTTTCCCTCAGTGCATCCTCCTCCTTGCTGGTGCTAAGCTTGTTTCCAGGTGAGTTTTTCCACGCTGCTCCCTTCCTCATTGCTCTCCTCCGGGCTTTCCAGTGCCAAGTGAACTAAAGCTCCTCATGAAAGGGTAATTTGATGAGCAGAGGCCCAGCCAGCCGCCTGTGCTGTCACACGGTCAAATATTCATCGTTTCAAACGGCCAGTGCCCTTTACATCCAATTATTTCCACACCCAGATGCGAGCTGAGAGCCGAGCTGCTTCGCCGTGACCTGCGGCGGTGACACGGTGACAAGTCAGGGCAGGGGGAGGCAGAAGGGTTCTGGTTCTGCTCGGGAACGGCAACAGGACAACAGGTGGGGATTAATGCAGGGCACAGTGCTGCAAGCATCTCCAATTCTCACATCCTCAGCCCAAAAAATGCCTGTTCCCTGTTTCCAAAGCGCTCCTGGGGGCAGCGAGGGCTGCGCAGTCCAGAGGTGCCCCTGGCAGATCTGGGAGATCCTTGTCACTTCATTCCTTGGACATTCCCCTGGGGACCTGGAGCTATTCCTGAGCACACATCCAAGCACAGAGGTGCTCCAGCTGCAGGATTTGCTCTCCCCAGCTTTTGGGTGATGCCTGGCTCGCTTTTCCTGCAGAGGCTCAAAGGCAAAAGCAAACCAAGCACCCAGCACGTGCCAGCCTCTGGCTGTAGAACAAAGTGCTGTGCTAGGTTCCCCTTGCCCAAGGAGGTAGAAATAAGGAGTAAAAAGAGGATTTAGCTGTTCTTATGCTGCTGCTACTGCAGGAGAGCCCTGAACTAGCACACAGTCCATTGAATGGTTTGGAAGGAAAAGCTTCTTGGAGTTGAAGAATAACAAAATATACACAGTAAGGAAGAAAAGGGGGGTAAAAATAAAATGGAAGGAAGCATAAAAAAGGAACAGCAAAAGCCAAAAAGGTAAAAAAATCCCCAAAAGCAGTGAGACAACTCCACACCTCCCCTCCCTCCATTCTTCTTTCCCCAAGAGTGCTGAAGAACAAAGAATGGATGGATGGATGGATGGATGATGGATGGATGGATGATGGATGGATGGATGGATGGATGGATGGATGAATGGATGATGGATGGATGGATGGATGGATGGATGGATGGATGGATGGATGATGATGGATGGATGGGGGATGGATGGATGGATGATGGATGGATGGATGGATGATGGATGGATGGATGGATGGATGGATGGATGGATGGATGGATGATGGATGGATGGATGGATGGATGGATGGATGGATGAATGATGGATGGATGGATGGATGGATGAATGATGGATGGATGGATGGATGGATGGATGGATGGATGGATGGATGATGGATGGGATGGATGGATGGATGGATGGATGGATGGATGAATGATGGATGGATGGATGGATGGATGGATGGATGGATGGATGAATGATGGATGGATGGATGGATGGATGGATGGATGGATGGATGAAGATGGATGAGGAAGGAAGGATGGATGGATGACCCATGGGAATAACATGGACAATCAGGGCTGTGGCCCCCTTTGAAGCAGCCACACAACCTGGATGCAATTTTCACCTCCTGCAGGGAAACTCGCCCTTGTTCTTCTGAGGTGGATAAACCAAGGCTTGTACAACTGACTGTGGGAGGTGTTTTGACATGAGGAAATAAAAGGGCAGGCCTGGCCTCTCCCTGCACTTCCCAGTGAAGCAGGGGCACTTCCATTACCTGCCCTGTGCCTGGAGGGTCTTTTTCTTTTCCAAGAGAATTTTGAACCAGAGGTGAAATTGTGCTGTTGTCCTCCAGTAGCAGCTGTAATTCAGTAGCATTCTTTCATGGATGTTAATAAAATATTTAGGGTTCTTTTGTGATAAATGATTGATTTATCAACTTCAAAATGGTAAAAGGCATAAAACCAGAATGGTAAAAGGTAAAAATTCCTTTTGTGGGGAGGAGGAGAAACTCTGATAATATTTACTTCATTCATGCTAATGAATGACCAAGATATAATTGGCTCCACATTCTCTGTTAGCAAATATTGTTACTCAGATAAAAGTACTACCACTGTAAAGAAAAGCCTTGTGGGATTACCAAACCCTATTTAGAAGTCTTTATTTCCCTTTAACTGTTTTTTTTTTTTTTTTTCATTTTAATGGGAAAAGTACCTTCAAAGACTAAAGATGTCTACATGGCTTTTATGGTGGCCTTCCACAAAGGAGTCTTCTGTTTGAATTTTAATGTTTTTAACCAATGTTCTGTGTGGAGCACACATATCCTTAATGAGAGAGTTGATGCAGTTCATTAGTTTATATTTGAGGGATGAAACATTGCTGAGTGTAGCTGTTAAACTGTAATTGATCATGGCTGAGTAGGCAAAATTTAGCATTTGGCTATTTAAAGTTACACATAGGCTAATCCCTGACTGCTCCCAAGGAGAGGGAATGCACACCATGAGGAAAATGTGAGGTGAGGCATCAGTGTAGGCAAAATTCAAATTTCTGAGCAACCTGAGGTTAGTGCTTGGGTCTGGTTTGGGCAGAGGGGCAAGAGGTGAAAGGTGCTTTTCAAATGTGAAGCTCAGCAGCTGATGAGAATCCTTTCTGCACATTTTTCATGATCCCAGCCCTTTTCCAGATTTATTTGTGCTGGCCTGACCTGGCATTACCACAGTTAGCCTGGATGGCTCAGAGATGCTGCCAGGGCACTGTGCCAGGCTCCAGTTTGGGAGCCACAGAGGTTGTACCCCTGGAATTTCTGGCTCATTTATCCCCAGAGCTGGTGAAAAGCATAGTCTGAATCACTGGGAATAATCAGCATCCTCTGCCCCAGAACAGCCCCAAATCTGTGCTTTCCAAACACCATTTTTCAGTGGGATTGCATGGCTCTTGTGCCTGCTGGCCTACAGACACATCTCAGAACACTTCTGCCAACAGTTTCATGCACAAGGAACATGGAGCCAAGCTGCAGAATTCAGCATCAACATCCAAACTGTGAGATTTGGGAAGAATTTTAGTAAATTAAAGCTAAAAACTGCACAATAAAAGTCTGTGAGGATCTTCAGAGTTAGATAATTTTCTTTTTCTGCTGCTCCACAGCAACATGTGGGCATTACATGTGTTGTGGTGGTACATTAAGGAGTAGATAATCTGCATTTGGTTATTCTCCCAGACAGTCAGAAATAATAATTTGAATGAGGGAGATTTTAAAAAATGCATCTGGCAACTCCGTGGGTGTGTTTTGTTGTTTGTTTTCTTTTTTTTTTTTACCCTTCTTTTAAAACCCCCACAATATAAAATAAGAACCGACACTAGGAAAAAAAAAAAAAAAAAAAAAACTGAAATAATTATGAAACCAATAAATAACCCCTGAGCTCTAATGTATACAGATGACTTTCCAGAGGTGGCAGGCAAAAAAAAAAAAACGAAATAAAAGGGGAAAAGTCGGGGAGCAGGGATGGGAGGGGAGACTCCAGAGCCCCCCGGGGCTGGGATCCTACAGAGGGGCTCAGATGTTCCAGGAGCGCAGGATTAGCTTTGATGCTTGCCAATACAACAACAACAAAAAAATACGAAATAGCCGACAGAAACCTATTTAAATAAAGGGGGAAACAATAAAAAAGGAAAGGAAAAAAAAAATCCAACTCCTTTTCTTTTTTTTTTTTTTTCCCTAAGCAGCCGAGCCCGGCTCATCAGCAGCTGAGGCAGGAGCAGGAGGGGTTTTGGAGTTAACTGCATGCAGGAAATCTCTCACATCCTGAGTCCCGGCTCGCTCCTCTCGGTAACTGTATATTATGGGGCTGCTCTCCAGCCCCAGCTGATGAAAGTTTGTCTCCCTCAGTCTGGGCTGCGATGTCAAAGCGCCTCCAGGCAGCGCAGCCGCGCTCCCCCCGTGCGCTGCCGCCGGCCCGGCTCCCCGCGCTGCTGCTGCTGCTGCTCGGCCCGGCCCGGCTGCTCTCGGCATCGCCCCGAGCCCGCGGTAAGTCCCGCACAGCCCCGGGGCTTTTCCCGGCGGGATCCCGGGCCCCCGAGCCGCTTCCAGCCGGGCGGGAGCAGAGCCGGGATGGGTCCGGAGCGGGCGGCCCGGCCGGGCACGGCGGAGCTGCGGGAGCGCCGCTGCTCCAGCGGCTCCGCGGGGATTTCCCTGGAAAAGTCCGTCCTGCGGCCCCCGGCACCCCCAAAGCCGCCGGTGGCATCCCCCGGCACCCCAAACCTGCTGCTCCCTTCTCTGCACCCCCAAACCTGCTGCTCCCCTCTCTACATCTCCATCCCCCGGCACCCCAAACCTGCTGCTCCCCTCTCTACATCTCCATCCCCCGGCACCCCAAACCTGCTGCTCCCTTCTCTGCACCCCCAAACCTGCTGCTCCCCTCTCTACATCTCCATCCCCCGGCACCCCAAACCTGCTGCTCCCTTCTCTGCACCCCCAAACCTGCTGCTCCCCTCTCTACATCTCCATCCCCCGGCACCCCCAAACCCGCCGGTGGCATCCCCCGGCACCCCCAAAGCCGCTGGAGTCATTCCCCGGCACCCCAAACCTGCTGGTCCTTTCTCTGCACCCCCAAACCTGCTGCTCCCCTCTCTACATCTCCATCCCCCCGCACCCCAAACCTGCTGCTCCCTTCTCTGCACCCCTATCCCCCAGCACCCCTAAATCTGCTGCACCCCCAAACCTGCTGCTCCCTTCTCTGCGCCCCTATCCCCCAGCACCCCTAAATCTGCTGCACCCTCAAAACTGCTTCTTCCTTCTCTGCGCCCCCAAACCTGTTGCTCCCTTCTCTACACCCCCATTCCCCCGCACCCCCAATCCTGCTGTTCTCTTCTCTGCACCCCAAACCTGCTGCTCCCTTCTCTGCACCCCCAGATCTTCTGCTCCCCTCTCTACACCCCCATTCCCTGGCACCCCAAACTTGCTGCTCCCTTCTCTATGCTCCCATTTCCTGGCACCCCCAAACCTGCTGCTCCGTTCTCTACACCCCCATCCCCCAGCACCCCCAAACCTGCTGTTCTCTTCTCTGCACCCCAATCCTGCTGCTCCCTTCTTTGCACCCCCAAACCTGCTGCTCCCTTCTCTGCACCCCCAAACCTGCTGCTCCCTTCTCTGAACCCCCATTCCCTGAGACCCCCAGTCCTGCAGCTTCCTTCTCTGCACTCCAAACCTGCAGCTTCCTTCTCTGCACCCCCAAACCTGCTGCTCCCTTCTCTGTGCCCCCATTTCCTGGCACCCCCAAACCTGCTGCTCCCTTCTCTACATCCCCATTCCCTGGCACCCCAAACCTGCTGCTCCCCTCTCTGCACCCCTATCCCCCAGCACCCCCAAACCTGCCGCTCCCATCCCGGGGACCCCCCTGTTGTGCTCACTCGGGGGTGCCCTGCAGGGTCCCGGGGAGAAGGGTACGGGTGGGGTGTTTGGAAATTCTCCTCCCATGCATCCCCTCCGAACAGCCCTCGGGGCTGAATTCGAAGGTCTGGGAGTCTTGTCAGAGTTTGGGCTCTGTTTCCAGCTGGGGAAAATTGCTCGGAAAAGCCAAATAGTGCTGGTAAAAGCGTCCTGGCTGGGTAAAAGTTTTTCTGCGTTCATTCAAAGCCAGCTCTAGGCGGGGATGCAGCTGTGGAGCGCTGTGCTGTCCGTGTTCTATGGATGGGGAACAGCCTAGGAAGGAATTGTCTCTCCCTACAGCAAATTTGGGGTTTATTCTGGAATCCTCAGAGCGCCCAGGTCTTCTCTCTTCGTTAAGCAGCTGACAGTGCATAATTGATGTGAGAGAGGAAAAGAAATTCTCTATGAATACATTTAACAGCACCGAGGGGTGCCTGTGTCCCTGAGTGTTACTACAGACTCGTGTGGTTGGTCTTTTTATGTCTTTTTTTTTTTTTTCCCCATTGTAACTTGAAGCTTTGTAAATATTTGCTTATCTTCAAATGTATTGCCAGCGACTTTCGCTGGGGCTTTGGCTCTGAACTTGTTAAAAGATGGGGAGATACTTTAGCACATGGAAATCCCAAAGGGGGAAAGGACAAGGTGTTGCCTTTGATCAAGCACCTGGAATTTATCTTAATGGATTAGCAGGAGTTGAAGCTTTGCCTTTGGGAGGGGTCTTGATTTCTCTTTGGTGTTTTTGCACCAAATCTGTGGGTTTGGGGTGAAGACTGCAGAAATTCCCGGGCAGATGAAGACAAATAGGTGCCCTGTGGCTGTTCCCTTTTCGTGGGGAAAGGAAGGGCTGGTTTGGGTGGGAGGATGGCTCCCTTCTCCGAGTATGGAACCCACTGTGGCTGGCCAACCCCTCCACGGTTTGGAAGGGGTTGAAGTTGGGAAAATTTGATGTAAAACGTTTCAAAGTGTTTGTCCCTACAGTTCCAAGAGGGCAAACTGTGGGTGACTTGGCTCTAGCACACAGATGAGTGAGCAGAATGGGAAGAGGGGGTGGAAATCCATTTCCTTGTGGCCCAGAATTCCCTCAGAGCCAAGCTGAGGCTCTAAGGTTACGCTCACACTGATGATTTAAACTCTGTGTAAAGTTTGTGCCAGCTGCTCATCTCTGAGGTGTCTTTAGGTGTCTTTATGGGTTTTAGATGTCAGCATTTGGGCAGCTGTGGTAGCTGCTGGCCCCTGGATTTGCCTCCCTGTATCTTCCTGCTCCTCTTTTTTCTGTACCATGTCTATAATTTGCTCTTTTCCATACAGAATATTCATTAAGTATCTCCTGCCTTAATTCCACTTTTTCCTGTGGAAGCAGAGCACAGCTTCAGCCCTGCCAGAGCTTGTGCTGCTTTCTTGGGCATGGAGGTGCTGAAAGTTCCAGGCACGCCTTTCCACACTCCCAGTGACAACAAGTGCTCCTGGTTGGACAAGGACAACAAAATTAATTTGGCCTGCTTGTTTCTTGCTTTTTGTATGTTTTTTTTTTCCTTTTTTTTTTTTTTTTTGTGGTTTTACAATTGCCTTCTTAGTTTTCAGCCTTGTGCTGGGTTTCTGCTTAAAGGAACTCATGGACAAAAAGGAAAACTCAAGCAGGCCAAGTTAACTTTGTTGTCCTTGTGGAGTGGGATATAAAGTAGTATACGATCTGATCTTGCAGTCTCAGTCAAATACCTTAAAATCTACAGCTGTACAAGGTTTTTGTGCTCAAGGCTGTCCTGTTCCTGCAGGGCAGACAGAGTGATGCTGTGGATAGGTAAAGCCCAAATTAGAGAGTCTGTACGTGTGCACAAACTTTTAAATTTCTTTTGAATATTGTGTGTTAGCTGGGAAAACAGCAGGGAAAAAAAAAGACAAAGGATGACAGAATGGTTTGGGTTGGAAGGGACCTTAAAAACCATCTTGTTCCACCCCCTGCCATGGGCAGGGACACCTTCCACCATCCCAGGTGGCTCCAAGTCCTGTCCAACCTGGCCTTGGACACTTCCAGGGATAGAAGAGCCACAGCTTCTCTGGGCATGAAAAAATGCAAATCCTAAAACTGCAACCCAAAATTCTTTACCTTCAGTTAAAATCTTTTATCTAGATTTTAATTTGCTACTTCTTGCAGCTTCCTTGGGTCTAATGGAAATAAATTGCAGGAGAAGAAATGTTGCTTTTCTTGTGCTCTAAACCTGATTTCCCCATCACCCTCTGTTTCAGAGCCTCAAACTGCTCCAGCATTTGTGGCAGATATTTCTGGTGTATAATCACCTCCTTGTCTGATGATTATCCCCTTCAGACAGCCTGGCATGGGCTGTCCCTGTCCATGGGGCTCCAGAGGTCGTGCCAAAATCCCCCAGCAGAGGAATTCTGTTCCCACTCTTCAGCAGTGTTTGCATCCTCCAGCTCGCTGGGGAGCCACCAGGTTCTTCACTGCTGTTTCCTTGGGTGTCTCATCTCAGCTCTGCTTGGGAATTTTGGACAGGTCCTGACCCAGATACAAAGAGCATCCTTGAACTCATGACTGTCAGGCTGTGGTTTGGGTGGTTTCGCATCCTGCTGGGAGCCCCGGTGGGATTTCTCTGATGGCACCTGGGTGACTGCAGCAGACCAGGGCTGTTTTTATCTGCTTATCCCAAGATATCTATTTATCTGTTATTCCCATCAAGGCCCTCACCCACTGCCAATGATCATGAAATTCTGTTCTAAAAAGGCTCAACTCTCTATTTTTCTCTACAACTTCCTGAAGGGAGGTTGCAGACAGGAGGGGTCGGTCTCTTCCACTGGGCAGCACTGACAACCAGAGGACACAGCTTCAGGCTATGTCATGGAAGGTCTAGGTTGGATATTAGGAAAAAATTTTCACTAAAAGAATAGTAAAGCACTGGAATCGTTTTCCCAGGGAGGTGGTGGAATCACCATCTCTGGATGTGTTTAAAAAAGACTGGACATGGCACTTGGTGCTGTAGGTCTAGTTGGGGTGTTAGGGCATGTGTTGGACTTGATGATCTCAGAGGTCTCTTCAAAGCTCATTATTCTGTGTGATTCTATGTGAACTCAGGTAAAGGCTTATTTGCTCCTCCACCAGCCTTCCCCAGACCTAAAATCTCCTCCTGACAGATTGATCCCTGCTGTTTCCAGCAGATCTGACACTGCCAGGGCAAACTGGCCAAGGAGTCCAGCTGGGCTCTGGCTTTTTGTGTTCCTGAGCCTCCTCTTGGGCTGAGGCAGAGCAAAGGGTGAGCCCTGAGCTGCCTTGCTGGGCTCTTGGGGTGGGTTTCTCTTCCCTTGTGCTGTGAGAGCTGCAGCAATAATCCAGGAATGGACATTTTTGAAGGTGCTTGGAATTCTGGAATACTGTCAGGTTATCCCTGCCACGCCAGCAGCTCTGCCTCACACCATCCCATCCTGTTCAGGATGCCAGGCTGTCCATATTGCAGGGATTTTTTGTTATTTAATCCCTTTTTCTGATGACTTTCCTTCCTATACAACCTCCTAAGTTTCCCTGCACATCACCCTGGATTTCACTCTCCCTGTTGCCTGCACTTTGTACTTTTATTTCAAGCAGCTCCTCAAATTTCTCCCTGGACATAAGCACATCATCTGCACAATTTTGGAGTGCTACATCCCTAAATCACACCTGCAGAGGCTTCTCTTAGGTCCTGCTGAGTCTCCAGGGCAGATCTATGACCAAGTAAATTAAACCCCCACAGTCTGAGGGCAGCAGTTGATTTCTCATAGGGCAGTGCAGTCCAAGAGCTCAATCCCTTTTGTTTCTGGTTAACACAAAGTGCTTCAAATATATTAAATTCTTATCTTTTTGCTACCCCACTAACTAAGAGAAGGGATTGTTTCTTAATAAAGTCCTGCTCCAGTATGTTGACCATTCTCTTTTTAGGGTTCCTGCAGGATTTTGAGACTAAGTTGGTATCAAGTGACTTGAACTGCATAATCTATCAGAAATTAATCTATTTAATCCCTTCAGGTTGTTCCACTAATATTTTACACCCCCTACAAATGAATTTGCTGCTTTCCATGACCTGGAGCTAGGATAAGAAAGAATTTAGAGGCAGGAAATTGTCCTTTCACAAGGTCAACTTGCTAAAAGCAGTGATTAGAAGAACAAATTCTTTCTTGTCCCAAATCTATGATGTAACAAGGCAAGAAGTGAAATGTGTCATGGCCTGTTAGCCCTGCTGGATAATGCACATCAAGGCAGAAAAAGTTGGATGCAGAATTTGGTGTAAAAGTATCTTTAACGTGTTTATTTTGAGGTATTTTTTTAAGAGAAACTGTGTCAACCCTTGGAAATTTAATTTAATAGTATATATCGTATGCATTAAGTGAAAAACCTTCTCCTGACAATGGTGAAAGTTTGCTGTTTTCTTGCTTCTTTTAAATGTGTTCTAATCCTGCAAGCAGCTGAAAGGTAAACCTCATGTGTGACTGCTTACCTCTGCAAAAATCTATTAAGATACAAACTTCAACAAATTCAAGTATTTATAGGATTGTTTCGCTATAGTTATGCAAAAAAAAATTTAAAATTACAAAATCTGGACTTTATAATTTAGTAAGGGGATCATATGAGCTTGCTCAGGCCTGGAGCAGTGATGGGCTGTGCTGGAGGTCCCCTGCTACTTCAGCTGTTAGATGTGAGGAGGATCATTCAGTCCATATTATTTCAGTTTATATTCCATTCCTTTTCTGCCACTGACAGCTCTGTGATGATAGAGTTGGAAATAAATTCCCTGAATCCCTCTGGAGCACACAGGGATGGACACAGCACCTCAGCTGTGTTCCTTTTGGAACTGGAGATCACTAAAGGATCTCCAGGTTCAAATCTGCTCTTGCATTTTGATGTGTGCATTGATGCATGAGGTGAGCATCCCAAAAGAATGAGGATTTATTTCTTCATCTCTTGAATCCTGAGTAAGGCACAGCCACCCTCTGGGTGAACACCAAGGTGAAAGTATGGGATTGTTGCAGGAGAAATCCCAGAATCCCAGACTGGTTTGGGTTGGGAGGGACCTTAAATCCCACCCAGTGCCACCCCTGCATGGTCAGGGACACTTCCCACTGTCCCAGGTGCTCCAAACCCCAATGTCCAGCCTGGCCTTGGGCACTGCCAGGGATCCAGGGGCAGCCCCAGCTGCTCTGGGAATTCCATCCCAGCTCCTGCCACCCTCACAGAGAGCAATTTCTTCCTGATATCCAACCTGAATCTCTCCTCTTAGTTTAAACCTTGACACTTTAGAAAGAACTGTCACTTCTATCTAAAGAAGTGCCACTGCTTTCTTTTTGGCACTTTTATTTACTCTGCATGCTGTGTTCTCCTTGTTTCTATGCCTGACCCTCTTTTGGGATAAATTCCCTCCCCTCCATGCACCTGACTCCTCTGTACAGCCTGGTGCTCCTGTCGTGTGCTGGCATTTCAAATCCTTTTTGCAGCACCAGAGCAGAGCTGTTGTAGTGACCTGGGGAGACATCCTGCCCTGAAGAAACCATAAAAAATAAATGTTCTTTACTCCTGTAGCTCATCTGCTGGAGGAATGTGTGAAATTCAGGAATTACAGAGCGACCCAGGGCTCAGGGTGACACTTTCTGCAAGGTGACACTCATAAACCTGAGCAGGAGAGGTGGCTTGAAGAACATTAAGTAACTCCAAGTTGTCTTTTCATTCATCTTTTAAAAACCAGAAGAGAGATTCAGTGACAGCTTGTGCTGGAGCAGGTGCAGCTCATTTTCCTCTCCCTGCTGTTGTGTGAGGTGAGGATCAGGTATTCCCCACACAAACAGGAATTCCTGGTGGATGTAAACTCCTGATGGATGTAAAATCCTGGATGTAAACTTCTGATGGATGTAAAATCCTGGATGTAAACTCCTGGTGGATGTAAAGTCCTGGATGTAAACTTCTGATTGATGTAAAGTCCTGATGGATGTAAAGTCCTGGATGTAAACTTCTGATGGATGTAAACTCCTGGATGTAAACTCCTGGATATAAACACCTGATGGATATACACTCCCCAGCCCAGCAGCTCCTTTTCTAGACTTAGAGAACTACAAATCACATCCCCTGCCCACTCACCTAAATCAACACTGCAATTCACCTCAAAAAAAGTTCTCCTGAGAATCTTGCTTTTAACCCCTTGTGTTCTCAGAGGCATGTCCACCTTCAATATCCAAACTGACCTCTTCCTTCTGAGAAAATTCTTTTTCTGGGTCAAACCAGGGCAGGGAAGAGCCACAAATCACATCCCCTGCCTGCTCACCTAAATTAACACTGCAATCCACCTCAGCTGGCTTTGCTGTGTTTCCCAGAGAAATCTGAAGGGCTGATTTGTGCCTGTGAGGAGCACAGCTCCCACTCCCACTCTGCTGCTTTTCTGTGCTGATTGCCCACAGGAAGGAGCATCCCTCAATTCAGCTGTGCTGAGGATCCCTGGAACTCACTGAGGCAGGTTAGTAAATCACTGCAGAGAGGGATTGCACCGTACCTTTTGAAAGACCAAGAGGAAATTGTATTTTGGAGAATAATTTGAACTTCACTCGGTGAAAGTAGCCTTTCATGAGGCTTTGGAGGGGAGGAGCTGGAGAGGAGCTCCTCGATTTTCACATAATTATGTGGACTCATTGCTGAAAAGTGAAGATATATTTAGTGCCTTTTCCTCTGCCCTTGGAGCTGGGTGGATTCCTTGTGCTTGTAAAGCACAGCTTATTATTTCTCTGCCTCAGTTAAGTGTTTTTTGGAGGTGCTGCTGGTGCAGAAGTTGCAAGGCTGAGTTCATAATCAAAGACAAAGATCTGTGGGACTGTTTGGGGGAAAAGCAGCAATTGAGGAACACACAGATGTGTCCCAGAGTTGGGATGGGCCATCCTTCACTCTGGCAGCCTGGGAATACCTGTGGGAAAGGCACTGAGGGTTTTCATCCATTCTGAGCCCTGTGCTGCCTGTTTTTACAAGAGGGAATGGCTGGGCCATTTGATAGTGTGGGTCAGGGTTGGACAAGAAAGAGCTGAAAACAGGATTTGCAGCAGGAGAACAGAAGAGAGAACTGAAGTTCTCCTGAGCTGCTGTGTCATGGACTTTCCAAAGCTCCTTTGGGTTGGAGTCTTGCATTTCTGACTTGCCCTCTGCTGTGACCTCCAAGCCCTGAGCTCTTCCATGGGGGAAACCTCTCGATCCTCCCCCGTGACCCACTGTGCTGGAATGCCCTTTCCTTCAGAGCTTCACTGCTTTATTCCTCTATATTTTACAATGTTCTCTTCTAGGAAAAAGAAAAAAAAAAAAAAGACAACTCTGTCTTCTTTGGACTGGTCCTGAATAGTAATTCCTCAGTCAAACATAGCAGCATCCCAAATGAGGCTGGACAGCTGTTTCCCAAATATATCCCTGAACATATTCTATACACATCATAAAGCTGGGTTTGGGTTATTTGAAACGTTCTGCAGCCTCCCTGCCCCCTCCTGCAGTCAATGGCAAATGTTGTTCTCCCAGCTCCACTTGTCACATTTTGTTCTGGAGAACAGGGAGATATTGAGAGATACTGGCT
Organism: Lonchura striata; assembly: GCF_050655825.1. Taxonomy (NCBI): domain Eukaryota; kingdom Metazoa; phylum Chordata; class Aves; order Passeriformes; family Estrildidae; genus Lonchura; species Lonchura striata. The sequence continues at coordinate 38,386,335 of NC_140708.1, read as the reverse complement.
CCTCTCCTTGACTGCATTTCAATATGTATTTTGTATAATGAAGGCCCAAATCCTTCTGCCATTACTTGTGCTTTAATCACACTGTGCTCTGCCCAGATTGCTTTAATCGTATTTGCATCAGCAGGAGTTGCTCTGTGATGAGCAATATTTCATCTGCAGCCAGAGCAGAAACATCTCGGGCACTCGAGGAGGAAGGAGCTGCCTGGCCTGAGTTTGTTCAGCACAGCCCTCCAGTGAGGGATGCTGCAGCATCCTGATGGGAGAAATAGATTTTCAGGAATTAGAAGGAAAAAAGTGATTTTTATAGGCTTTGTTTTTCTGTTAGTTTGGGGTTTTTTGGGCTTTTTTTGTGTTGTTTGTTTTTTTTTTTTTTGTGTGTGGTTTTTTTTTGTGTTTTTTTTCTTTGTTTGTTTTTCTTTGTTTTTTTTTAATTATTTTTATTTTTTTATTATTTTTTTTTTAATTTTGTTTTTTTGGACCTGTCAGGTGTGATAGTTCCCTTTTAATTTTCTAGTAAATAGCTTTTTGGCATGTGTTATCAGCTGAGAAACGCCCGGTGCAGAGACATCATTTTGTACTTCAGCCATGACATTACTCTAGATGAGAACTGAAAAGTTATATAGATATTACACCAATATATAAACCATGTGTGTTAGGAAGACAAGTTCACTTTTGAAATATTTGCCTTAGCCATGCTTTTCACTTTCAATCTGTGCCAAACATGTGCTTGAATGACTGATGGAGTCATATGGTTCCCTGAATAAAGCACTTTATTGTGCTCAGACTTGGAGCCTTCCAACAGTTGTATTACAGAAGCTTGAAGATTAAGATGATCCAACTGCTTAGGGGGTATGTCCCACAAGGAACATTTTAGTTTTTATTTTCTTGTCCCCCCCCTTTTCTCTATTTTTTGTCTTCCTCTGTGTCATCAGTTTGTTCAGCTGGTGGGGCAGTGACATTGACCACAGAGTTTGGTGGAGGAGAGCAGCCACCTCCAAATTTCAGCTGTGTCCACGTGGAAATGCTGAGCACATGAGAGATTCCAGGCAGTTTATGGGATTTTATGGGGGAGGGGTGAGAGGGCTGCTCCCTGTCGCTGATTATTTCATCAGCAGAATCAGATTTAGGGAAGGAGTAACTGTGCATGAGCAAGTGATGACAGGAGGTAGATCTGAGAATTATCAAGCCCAAATATTGAAAGCCATGTTTTTAATGCTGTTCAGTTAATGGGGATCAGGGAATCTCAACCTTCCATTTCTCATCCTGGAGCTGCCTGGTGTGGATCACTGGTGATGCTGCAGAGCTTCATCCTCACAGACCCATCAAGCTGGAGGCAGCTTCTTTTTCCATGAGAAGCCAAAAGAACAGAAAATTAAATTCAGAAATGCATGGAGTCATCTTGCTGCTGCCTCTCCTCAGGCTCATCAAAGACCTTTGTTGATTTTTCATGTCTGAAAAATTTTTGTACACTACTAGTAATTTCTGCAGTGTGAAAAAAAGGACAAAATTCAAGCTCAAGAAGATCCATGGAATTAGTTGCTTTCCAAGGGTTACTTGTGCTTAAATGCCCGAGGTCTTGGGTTTGGGAATTTGGAAGAAGGGAGAAAACAAGTAAAACTTTGTGTGTAGTTTTCCTTTTTTAAAAATGGTTTATTTTCTAAGCAGGCCATGAAAGGACTAATTTTCCTGGGTTTTGTAGAAATAATCAATGTACTCCTTAGAGGAGCAAAGGTTAGCTGGGAAAATAATTCATGATTTTGAACTAATAAAAACTGTACTGCAAGAGAGATAAGAGTTTTACTTATGCACAGTCAAATCTTGGCCAGGCTTTTGTGCTTATAAATAAAGGAGGGCAGAGTCTGGTGCTGTGCTGCCTTTTATGAAGCTGTGGAAGTGCTGGAAGGGGGATAATGGGAAATATCTTATCAATGTGGTGATTTTTGTCCTTTTTTTGAGAGGGTGTCTGTGTCCTCAGCTGGTGGTTGATGTAAAATTTAAGCTGTTGCTTCTTTGACCCCGTGCAAGTCTCAGGGCTGGCTTTGTTTAAATATTATGCAGTGGAAATCTGGTACTGGTTTATTTTCCAGCATTTTCACATTTATTGTGAGATATAATTACAGTTTGCATTTTTATTTTTTTTTAATATTAGTGCCCAGGGAAGTTGTGGATTCCCATCCCTGGAAGTGTTCAAGGCCAGGCTGGAGCAGCCTGGGACAGTGGAAGGTTCCCTGTCCATGGCAAGGATGGAGTGGGCTGAGCTTTATGGTCCCTTCCAACCCAAACCATTCTGCTATTTCTTGATTTTATTAAGTGCCAATTAATTTTTTTCCTGTCTCAGGCAGAGCAGGCACCATTTGAGGTGGTTTCAGCAAGGCCTGTGCCTGGGTGATGTTTACCTTGAGTAATGTTTAGGCTTTTGCTGGAAGGTGGAGTGAAACAGAGGACTGGAATCGCACATCCCCAGACCTTGGCCACAGAAGTGACACTTTATTTTTGCCATGATGTAATCTGACCCCTAATGTTGACAATTTCCATTCAAAGCAAGTTGGTTCTTCTTTTCTTTTTGTTTTCCTTGATAGACAAGAGCTGGATGTGATTCCATATTGGAATCCTATCTCACTTTATGTACAGCCACTTTACACTCCTGCCATCTATAAATCAGCACTGGCAAGATAAATATCAAGAGGCATAGAGAGCTAAGGACAATCATGGGTCCTGTCACCTTTGGTTTTCTAGATTATGTAAAATAATTCTTTTAGTTCCCTTCTTGTTATTCAGACTTTCCACTTCCCTGCTCTCTCTGGCAGCATTTCCAAGCCACCAGCTCCAGGCTCAATTCATCTTTTTTGTGAGTGCAGGTGAGGAGAAATGCTCTCACCAGCTCTCAGGATTCACTTGGATCTCTGGCACTGCCTGGAAAATCTTTTTTGATGCAGCATTAGCAGTGTTGTCCCCAAGACCATGTGTGGGTCGTTCTGGTGTCACCTGCTTTGAGGAGCAATGGTAGGAGCAGAAATCCTGATGATCCCCAAGGGTGTTCTTTGAAAATTCCTGTCCTTTCCTGAGCAGCCATATCCCACCTCTGAGCACTGGATTTCACGAGGACTCTGGAATAAAGGTTGCTGATAAAAATCCACACTGATCCTGGTATCTTTTCTTACTGAACTGTGGTAAAATCCTTCCCTTGCCTGGTTGTGGGGCTGTGTTTGTGGGCAGCTTCCAATTCTTACCCTGTTTCACTTCCATCAACGTCCATAAATTTACCCTGTTTCACTTCCATAACTTCCTGAAGTTCCTAAATTCACTCCCAATTCGAGTCCTCCCCTCTGTGTGGGATTTTGGATTAAAAAAATTCTGGTTTGAATTTTTCTGGAGGTGGCAGAAGAATCACCCCAAAGGAGAGAAAAGCCCCTGATGGGGGGGATGAAGCTCTTTTCCATCTGCTGGGCCCCCAGCCAGCAGTGGAGGCTCTGGGGTACCTCAGGAACTCCCCAAAAACCCAGTGCCAGTGGCTGAGCACTCAGTGCTGGCTGCAGCCAGGTGGAAATCCCTTCCTCCATAGCCAGGAACGACCCACCCAGGTCATGGATGCCACAAAGTGAGACCTAAACTGAGGAAGCTGAAGAAAATGAGGAGGGAAATGGGTAAAGGATGTCCTTCCTGACTTCCAGGGCATTGCCTGTGGCACAGGGCACTGCTGATTTCAGTTTGCAGGAAACTCTGTTCCATTATTCTTTTCAATCCAAAGATGATTCCAATGGTTTGGGTGTTTTGGTGCAGATAGAAAAACGAGGACAGGCTGTGACTTAGGATTTTCAGTCAGTTTTTAGCAGGAAAGGTAACACAAGGATGATTTAATTTAATCTTTTTTTATTCCCCCACTTCTGAAATTTTCATAGCCCAGCAGTAAGTGCTGAGGGACATGCGGGGTGTTTGGGGACACTGTGAGGAGACACAGCTCCAGTCTGGGATGGAAATGGACACCCCACAGCATCACTGGGACCTTGGCTGGGCTTTTGTGAAGCTCTGGGGCTGTGTCAGTCCTTGAGTACCCTGTGACTGATGGAATCCTGGAGCCTCCTGTGAGGACAGGCTGGAGAGCTGGGAATGTTCATCTGGAGAGGAGCAGCTCCAGGGAGAGCTCAGAGCCCTGCCAGGGCCTGAAGGGGCTCCAGGAGAGCTGGAGAGGGACTGGGGACAAGGATGGAGGGACAGGACCCAGGGAATGGCTTTAGGTTGACAATGGGTAGATTTAGATGGGATTTTGGGAAGAAATTCTTGGCTGTGAGGGTGCTGAGGCACTAGAACAGAGATTATCCAGAGCAGCTGTGGCTGCCCCTGGATCCCCAGAGTGCCCAAGGCCAGGCTGGATGTGGCTTGGAGCACCCTGGGGCAGTGGTGTGGGAATCCAGGGAATCCCTCTGGCGACCCTGGCAGGGGTCAGGAACCCCCTGGACAGAGCCCCCAGAGACACTGTCTGTGATCTCTGGCCATGGAAAACAGTTTTCAGTCTTACAGGATGAATTACAAGCTCTGAGTGTTTGATATAAGCAATAATTAAGTGTGGCATGGATGCAAAAGTAAAATTTTAGGATTCTAGATGAGGGGTCCAAAGGGCACTAGATGGAGGAAATTGGGTGTGCCTTGTCCTTTTTCTCCTTCTTCATGCCCTCCATGTCTCACTGTGGTGTTGGCATTTTTCTGTTGGTTCAGGCTGGGGACACACTGTCCAACGTAGGTGACAGATATTGGCACGTTCTTGTAAATGCAGCCCAGGGAGTTTCTGGTATTTAATGTCTGTCACATCCCACTGAGGGCAGAGCCCCACACGCTGCCCTGCAGGACAGAGCTGGGCAGGGCAGCAGAACATGTGAGAGATAAACAGAATAAACAACCTGGAAACCAGCACAGACCAATTATGGCTTCTGCTTTGGCTGTGGGGCTGACAGACAGAGACTTTTACAATCTCAGAATCATCAATACCACAGATTCCAACACAGTAGAAGGGGTGGAATGGGATGATTTGACATTCCCTCCCCACCCAAACCACGGTGGGATCCTCTGACCCATTTTATTCTGTGCACCCCTGTTTCTGTGGGGGACCAGAACGGGCCCAGCCCCAGGGAAGGACTCTCAGCATCACAGCTGAGCTTTTACTCCTGTGTCAGTCTGTGTGCTAGAGATGGATGTTGTTTATAAACCAGCCCAGGTCTGACTCCTGTCCTGCTCTGGGGCACTGGCAGCAGGGGTGGGGTGTGCATTTCGTGGGATATATCCTATTTTCCTTGTGCTTAATCCCATTTTATCCAGAGCTACTCAGCATTGGGTGCGTTCACCTCTTTGTTTGTCATGAGGACAAATAAATCGCCCTGCCTCACTAAAAGCTTATTAATTTTAAGTAAATGCAGATCTGGAGAGTGTCTGGTTTTTTTCAGGAGGCAGTGGCCACTACGCAAAGATGTCATACCGCGTGCTCGGAGTTTATTTTGCACAGAGCTTGGAGGAACTGAAATAAAAGGCAAAAAGATGAAAACCATTCTTAACTTTTTTGCCAACAAGCCCTTGTATGATACTGTGCGAAGCAGAAAAGTTGTAGAAGTACATGGCAGATGAAAAATATTTAAGCCACACAAAAGTCACTGACAGGTAACATCTACTCATCTCACTATTTGTATAAAGTAGCTTTTATATTACTGGGGGGGAAAAAAGAGAATAAAGGGCGCTGCATCAGCTTGTGGGCTGCTTGTGGATCAAAAGCATTACCTTCAGTGCAGGCTGAAAATAGAAAACAGACACAACTGGGAGGTTTTTCATGTGAAAAAGTGGGAGACGAGCTTGCGTCAGGAAGAGCTGGACAGAATTTCACTGAAATGGAAAATAAGTAGGTGAGTAAGTAGGTGCATGTGACACAAAAGATAGGAAACCTGGGTCTAATCTAACTTTCTGGTATTGCAGATGGCCTGATTTTCTTCTCCTCTCATGACACAGTACAGAAATTTCAATTCTCTGATTTCAATTATTACACTATTTATCCTGCTGTAATACCAGGAGTCCCTGTAGAGAAGAGGCCTCATTATTAATGGAACACAAACAACCCTAATGGTTCAGCTTCAAAGAAATCCTCCTGCAAACGGGGAAGGGAGATGCAGAGTGGCAGGGAGGAAAGAGCAGCAGCTCTGTGAGCTGCAGCCCTGGGAGCTGGGGATGTTCTGGGGGATGGAAACCCTTCCTTGGTGCAGGTGTGGGGCCCATCCCAGGGCTCCTCTCCCAGTTCCCCCAGGGTGCTCCTTGGGAGGGTGGGCTTTGTGCTCAGGGATGGCTCCCAGAACCAGCAGAAGGCACCTGGGGATGGGTTTTGTTCAGGTTCTGGGCAAGGACTGGGGAAGTGTCCCTGTCCAGGATCCATTCCTTGGTGGCTCCAGCTCAGTGAGGGCCAAAGGCTCTCCAGGCTACCAGGAGCTATCCCACCTTTGTACCACCTGCTTTTATCCCATTTTTCCCCAAGTTTTCTGCAGTATTCCTGCTTTATTTTTTTGGTCTGACTCTCTCCTTACATTTTTGGTTTGTTTTTTTTTTCCTGATGTAGAATATTCCTCTCCCCATGTCCGTGTGCCATTGCTCAGTGGCCTTTCAGATCTCTCCTACTCAAGATAAGTGTGGGTTGCTCTTCCCTGGCTATGATCCCTTATTTTTTGCCCTGTGTTCTTCAAAGCTTTTCAATCAGGCTGCAGAAACCTATTTAAAGGATTTAACTATTTATCTTCCCCATCCCTTTTTTAAAAATTTTATTTTTAATTTAAAGACTGGGTTAGAGCTTATTTATCAGCTATTATTCAGGTTTCTTTGTTTTGCAGTCTTTCAGAAATATACCCAGTCCATAAATATAATGAATTTCATGAAAAAAACCATTATTTGATACACAAAAGGCACCGTACTGTGCTTTTATCACACTGAGTTGGGAGTTAAGCAAGTGCACAATGCATGTGCCCAAATTCTCTCCAGAATGAGGCCCAAAATTGGGCTGCAGTGCTTCCTCTGCCTTCCACAGGAAGCTGTGATTTTTATCACACCCAATAATTTAAATAAAAACATTCAGATAAGCAGCCAAGTATCTGGCTCAGGGAAAGCAACTAGACAGAAATTGATCTCGTGTTTTATAAATGCTGTGGCTTCAGAAGATTTGCAAACCCTGGAGCTTGTCTGCTTTGTTTCCCCCCAAATAAATTATCTTTTCCAATAAAGATATAACTGCTGCCTATAAACCTGTCTTGATGTCTGTCTCCAGGCTATCAACACTTCTGCACAATGAGCCTTTTCAGCAGATAAATAAGCACGTGTGGAAGATGAAATTTGCTCATTGTAGCCTTGCTTTGTTGTGCACCACGAGCATCACTTCATTGGGATGGAAGAGGAGTGGCAGAACTGAACCACGCTTGCTGTGGATTTCCCTCCCTCCTCCCATTGTGTTTTTGTGGCTGTTGCACTCCCAGACCAGGCTGGCTGTTTAGGGAATAACACATCTGTGCCCAAATGCTCATCCCCTCCCTTATTTCTGCTGTTTTGGGGAAGTTCATGCTTTGCAGAGTGTCAGGAAAGGCACATGGAGGAGTGTCAGAGAGACTTTGATGTTTCCTGAGGTCACCCTGGCAGGTGCCAGACTTCATGGAAGCTGTGCAGAAAATGCACCCACGGGAAGACAAGGATCCTCCAAGGGGCTCTGAAGATTTGGATCTCACGACACCTTCAGAATTTGCATCCTACAAATTGATAGAAGGACCTGAGTCATTTGATTTGTGTGGTTGAGATTGCTCAAGTGGGCCAAGGAGAAAGGAGAGCAGGGCTGGAGCCAAACTTTTCTCATTTTGCTGAGATATGCTTCATGAATTCCAGTTCTGAGTAGAGAGCTTCCTGCCTGATAATGAGAATAAAGGCTTGGAGCTCTGTCTAGACCCTCCCAGGCTGAGATGGTTCCTCGTGTGCCTCCCCAGGGGAGAACCAAATCTTGGGCCAGTTTTGGAGCATCTCTTCTAAGGGCTGACACTGTGTCCTGCCAGCCCTCGGTCACTTGGGCTGCATTAAAGGGGTGTAAGAACTCTATATAACAACTTCCCTCTCTCCAATATATTTTATCTTTTAATCTAGTGAAGGTTTTTTTTTTTTTTTGTGTTGTTTTTTGATTTGGCATTTTTGTTTTATTTGGTTTTCTTGTTTATTTGGTTGCACACTTTTTGTTTTGCTTTGTTTTTTGGCGTGTTTTAGGTAAAGTGTTGTATTTTTACAAGCACGTTGAAAAATACCAGATTTTATTTCTGCTCACATCGGCTTAGCCATAATGACAGCACAGATGTTTTTAAGCTAATCCTAACAGTGATTAAATGGGGGTAATTCTGCTCAGAATATGACTCTTCATCCTTCATGAGAGCAATAGGTGAGCACAGAGTGTGGCAAGCCCCACCAGAGTTTTGACTATCCTGTGGCACCTGGAAGCCATCCCTGTCTTCTCTTTGATTTATTCTACTATTTTCCCAGCTCTTGTCCTGTGATATTGATTTTAGGGCTCTGCCTGGACAGGCACAATGTCATTAATGTGTTTAGGGAGAGGAAAAACACTTGATAAATGCTGCATGCATACAGCTTTTTGACCTGGTGGTATGAATGGAAGTCATCTGCCTGTGTAGGAGTAGAGTGTTATTTCAATGAATTTATATTCTCTTTCTCTTCCAGACCTTTTTTTTCCCTACTAATGAGACTGTGCATCCTCCACGATGATATCCTTGCATCCTGATATCTCTACTCCTAATGTGCAGCCTTTGTCTTCTGCTGCCACCATCTAATCCCCCTCCAGCTCTTCCCCTGAGCCCCTCTGGTTTCTCTCTGAAATTCCTGTAGGTTTTGCCATTTCATGACGAGTTTCATGTTTGACCCTTTTCCTGAATGATTGATTTCCTTTTGCATATGCTGCCAGGTCCCTCCAATAGCAAGGTTCACCTTGTCAGAGGCTGTTCCCAGCTAACCTGAAGTGCTTCTCCCTGTCCCTAGGTGAGAATGTGGACAGCCAAGTGGAGTCCCCAAGGCTGCAGGTGTCAAAGGACCAGCCCAAAGATTATGAGATAACAATTCCCTTCCTTTTGAATGGAGAGCAGTGGAGACCAGTGAATGGCATTTATTCAAAGGTTAGTCTTCATTTTGCCTATTTGTTTATTCTGAGGTGTGTAACAATTTAAAGGCTGTAGGGAGGATTTAATGCACTTTCATCCAATAGGGGATGAGAGTGTTTTTATATAGTTGCTGCCACATGTCTGAGATTGCTGCTTATTTAATTTAAGAAATGGATAAGGTCTTTGGTTGAAATGAATACCTTTTTCCTGCAGAGATGCATTCCTCTTTCTGATGGCAGAAATGAAAGTTTAAAGTGAAATAACAGCAATTTAACTGCTTGAGATTCTGTCATGCAACAGCAAAAGGAAAACTGAGGGAGGGGCAAGCACACCAAACAGGTTTGTTTGAATAAACACAGTCTGACAGCAAGGAATTTAGAGAGCAGTGAAAATAATGTTGCTGTGCTGGCTGCAGCCTGAGGCGTTATCTGTGCTTAATTATCCCATGGGACACCCCCAAATTCCATCCCCTGTGCTGGGCTGGGAGTGAGGGTGACTCTCTCTTCACACTCTGCTTCCCCTTTCCCAACAAGGGCAGCATCTGCCACTGGCTCAGGAATTGTTTCCCCCTCTTGCAGGCCCTGATAAACTTTCCTCCTTTCTTCCCCCCAGATGTTTGTGAAGGATATAGGAAGCTGCAATTAGTTAAAAAACAAGGCTGGGTTTTGTCTCCTGTCTGAAGTATGAGGACAGTTTGTTGTTTATTATCACCAAATGTATCCTGGGAATCTCCTACCCTACCTTTTAACTCGGGTCCAGTTTGACTCCAGCTCACTTTCTGTGTCATTCTTTTAATTATCTGAATGAGGAAGGGAAAAAGTAAAGTTTTTAAATAGTTAAAAAAAAAAAAAAAAAAAAAAGACTGAGGAAAAAACCTAAGCAGAAACCATGCAAAAAGCTCAGAGAGCCAATTAGAAACAGCTTTTCTTGTTGGATTGGGAAAGTATTCCATGGAGAAATCCTGCTTGACTACTGCCACTGCTTGCAGGACATGGCTTTGGATCCCGTTGCTGATTGACACAAGTAGGTGTGAAAAGATATTTCCAAACAAGGGTTCTGACTTTCAAAAAAAGCTTGTCTAGATTAAAATTTTTCCTTCTTCTCCTCTGTCCCTTCCTAAATAGGAAAGAAGGGCCAGGCCCAGTTCTGAGTCTGTGCAGTGATGAAAGGGATATCAGAGTGGGTGTAGAATGGCTTATCTTGGAGAGATAACACAGATGGCTTGGTCCTAGATGTATGTGCAACTCTATTTTTAGATTATTTAATTAGAAACAGGCATTCTCCATATAGAGAGAGGCCTTTTAGCTCCTCACTGGAGCTCTCTGAGAGAGTTACAACCCAGTATCATTCCATGAGTAATGATAATGTGATTTATATCGTTAATTTGTTTCCCAGAATTACTTTCAGTTTAAGATGAACACTAGAAAAGATTTGTGGCTTGGTAGAAAGATCCACGTGCTGTATCAGCACTTTTTTTTTTTCCTTTTGAATACTTCTTTTCCATGGAAACTTATAAATTAAATACACAAAAGTGCACATCAGGCTGTGGGAAGAACAACAGCTTCAGTGGTAGAGGAGAAGAGTAATGAATAGCTTGTCACATAAATATTGATCAAAAGCACAAAAGTTAAATACTGCTGTATTTGATGGCTAAATGGGATCTATTGTTCTTTAACTCGTTTCAAAGTGTTCCTCTGTTTTCTTTTAATCGTATATGAAGTCAAAAAAAGCATGTACTTGTGAGAGGGGAATGGTATTGCAATAGGATATATGGTAAAATAAAGAATGGAGTGGCTATAAAAGTGCCAAAGGATTAAAGTTATTTGTGTACAGATAATTGCCTGGCAATGATGGCCCCATTCCCCAATCCTTTCACTGTAAATACTCCTGCTTAACAATTAGTCCCTGGGAAAGCACACTCATCATTTAGGGCAGCCTTCTCTCCCATCCTGGAGATAAAACTGTCCTTTTATTTACCCCAGGAGTCCCTGCAGTATCTGTTGGAATCTCTCACTTGGAATCTGTCAGCAATGATTATTAAGCTAATTACTTTCTGGTTGAGGGCCTACACCGTGCAAAAAATGTGAGATAATTCACACTGTCTAATGGCACAAACACACAGAACTGCTCAGCAGCAGTGAGGAAATTCCATTTACTGAGGGGAAAAAAGAAAAATTGCGTATTTCTAACCATATTTCACTATAATACACTTAGGAGGTGGTTTTTCAAGGACATCTCATGATTTGGGTGCTTCCTATGAAAGTTTAAATTAGTGGGAGGCAAACCCCAATTTAAAATTCAGATATGTAATTCAATGATATTAAAAGAATTTTAAGGGGTTTCTATTTCTTTATATTTAAAGAATTTAAAGGGGTTTCCTAAGTGTAGATTAAGTGTTTCATGCCCGGAGAGAACTGATCATTTACTGGGCAGGTCAATTTTCTCTTCACCTTCCCCAGCTGAAGTCAAAGCCCTATCAAACCAAGGCCAGGGTTTCATGGTGGCATCATTTCAGAAATGTTGTTGTTTTTTTCCTGTTTAAAAGATGCCCATGCTGATGCCAGCACTCTTTGTAGAATCATGGAATCTTTTAGGCTGGAAAATCCCCACAAGGTCATCGGGTCCAACCTTTGGGCACCACCTTATCCATTAAACCCCAGCCCTGAGTGCCACATCCAGTCATTCCTTTAAGGCTTCTGGGGATGGAGACTCCAGCACTGCCCTGGGGAAGCCTCATCCAATCCTTATCCATTCTTCCAGTGAAAAATTATTTCGTAAAATCCAACCTGACCACAACTCGGGGCCTTTTCCCCTTGGCCTATCAGCATCTGGGATAGGGATGAACATTTTAAAAATAAAATATAGATTCTTAGAAGAAGCTGCTATGAAAATACCTCAATTTGTACAACTGTGTGATGCTGTTTGTTTAGCTGGGGTTGTTAATATTTCTCCTGGCATCTTTTTTTGTTTTACAATTCAGAAAATGTATCACTTTCAGTGGGAATATTTTGCTGGTACCTATTTCTTCTATTACCTGGATATAATATTTAGTTGCTAATACTGAGCAGGCTGCTAAAATGAGGGGCTGCTATTCTGAGTGTCCAGCTGTTGCTGCTGAGGTGAAAATGCTGCATTTGGGGCCGTGTGGCAGCGGGATCGGGCCCTGAAGGGTTGTGCAACATCACCCCACGCTTCAAACAATAGCTGCCCATATTCCCTGCAGATGTGATTTCCTCCTTCCCTGCAATTTTGTGTGCATTACAGCATGTGTTGATAGGTCATTATACATTAGAGCTCCAGTTGTCCTTCCACTTCTCTTTTTTCATTTGCTCAGCACTTTGCGTTCTGTGTTGATTACCACCCCCCACCTCAGTGCTTGCTTTAAACACACGAGGGTTGGGTTCTATTTTTCTTAAATATTCCTAAGGTTTGAATGAAGTTTCATTTTATATTATTTAAGTGCAGCAAATAAAAAAAAACCTCTTTCCCCCCACCACATATTTCCAGCTGAATATTTTTCTTCCAAACTTGGCTGGCGATTCACAAATCAAGCCAAGTTTGATGAGAGTTTGGGTAAGTGATGTTTTAGTACACAGAACACTTGAGGGAAGATTTTTTTGAAGACCATCTGTTTGGCTTCAGCTTTTATCCTCACACCCTGTTAGGGCCACAGAGGGCTTGGTGTGTGCCAGATCCCTGCAGCACAGGAGCTCTGGGTCAGGTAATATCAGTGGTGTTATTCCGGAGCCTGCAGCACATCCCTGCTCTTGGGAAGCCAGGAGATGTTTCACGTGGGCATTAAGGGGCTTTTGGCTCCATTTCTGTTCAAATGCTTCTGTTAAAATTCTGGTTTAAAGCTCAGCACAGTGGGAAATGCTGCCTGGCAGGCAGCATGGAAAAGCTGGAATGCTGGGGGGATCCTGGTGTGGCATTGCCCTGGGCTGGCTCTCGTGTTCCCAGAGGGACACAGCTTAGTGGAGCTGCCTTTGGAGCAAACTTTGGTCCAGATTGTAAAATCCATGAAGTTCCTGAGACATGGGAAGCGTTTTGGGAGGGTTTGCTGTGATCAGCTGTGCAGGTGAGCACAGAGAGCTCAGGTGTGGCAGCAGTGCTCAGGTGTGGGGTTTTCTCTGCTCCTGCCTGGGTAGGATCTGTCATCCCATTGCTGGCACCTGCAAGGACTCAAAGAGAACCAGGACCAAGTGCTTTGAAAGATTTAATCCTCTCAACTTTCTAAAAGCACATGGGCAAGTTAGGTGCAGCTTTCCTTTCTGGGGGATATTTTGCACATTTTGATGAATATGGATATTTTGTGATCCTGATCTCTGTGCCTGTCCAAGTGCAATATTAACCTGTGGGTGCTCCAGTCAGGATACAGATGCCATTCATTAAAATAAATGGGAGTGCAGCTGAACCTGAGCAGGTGTTTGAGCACCTGCAGCCTGGAGCTGAGTGTGGCTCCTAAAAATCCTTATGAGAACCTGGAAAACCCTGAAATGCTTGAACTTGATTTGAGTTTGCAAGTTGCCAGCCCAGGTTGCTTTCATATGATGGAATTTCAGACAGGGAATTTGATTTTTGATGTCAAACTTGAGGAGTAGGTAAATCAGTGAGCAAATTTTGCTGTGTGACTTCTTTAAAACAATTAACAGTGGGAAAGTAGCTGTACACAATGTACCTGTCACTGGGTTAGACCTTTAATCCACCTGGATCACTGTGAGCCTCGCAGGACTCTTTTAAAATACTGTCACTGACCTCAATATATAGACATAGATTGAGAAATCCCCTCTCCCCCACCTTGCAGAGTGAGACCTCTTGTTCTGTGGCTTCCCACACTCCAGGAGATTGGGGTTGTGCTGGAGCTTGAGACAGCAGAGGAAAAGAAAGAAAGATGCCCTTGGTGGGCAGAGAGGATGGCAAGACCTGAAGGACATTTCCAGCTTTTACTCCATCACCAGTGACTTCTAAATCCAAATAAATCAGAAATTCTTCTCCCCTTTGGGGAGGGGGCAGTGGATTCAGGGACCAGCAACACTGCTTGGCCAAGCTGAAGTATTCAAGGCCAGATTCTGAGCTCGTGTGAATCAGTTTCCTTCCCTTGCCCAGGCTGGAATAAATCAAGGGCTGCAAATTGAAATCTTAAAGAAGGGTTTTTAAAAAAAGGGAGAAAGAAAGATGAGAAGGCAGAGTTGCTTTTCTTGTAGCAACACTCTTTTTTTTTCTTTCTTGGTGTTATGTTATGCTTTGAATATAAACTCTAGCAATGAAATGTGAAGATAAAGATGAAAGCCAGCTATAAAATATATATTTAGACCATATTTCTTCTGGTTTTTAAGTGTGCACTTGTCACAGCTCTAAGCTTGTGCATGTGAAGTGGCAGAGGATTACCATTTCCTGCTGCTTAGCATGCAGTGCATCTCCCTGTGCTCCTGAAGAAGCAGCTTTTGCATCCCTGCCTGCCCCATTCCTAAGCACTGTGCCATGGATTGTACTCAGGAGCAAACATCAGAATCTTGATTATTTGTGTTGAATTCTGGGCACTGATTACGTGAGTCTCAGCGTGAAACTCTCTGCTAGCTATAAAAGTATCATCAGCTCTGACAGTTGTTGGTTATCTTTATGATTCTCCAGATGTATCGCATCTATTGGATGTTACACTGATGCTTTTCACCTTTTTGCATTATTTTATGCCTTCATTCTAAGGCCCTAGTTCAACACCTGCAAAAATTGGGATATTTTTGCCAAAACACCATTGTCAAGAAGAGGAAATAACTTTAAATTTTTTTTTAAAAGCTGGAGATTAATAATAATAATGCTGGAGATTTGAGAACACATTGGGAGCTGCAAACTGAGGCAAAGCAGTGGTAGCCAGGGTCATATCCAGAGTTTTGGTCTCCACACCAGTTCCAGTTTTATTAGCAGCTTACCAGAGCATCACACAGACTCACAGAATCCTGGAGTGGTTTGGGCTAGAAAGGACCCAAAGTTTGTCTTTTTCCTCCCCCTGCCATGTCAGGGACACCTCCCACTGTTCCAGGTGCTCCAGCCTGGCCTTGGGCACTGCCAGGGATGCAGGGACAGCCCCAGCTGCCCTGGGCACGCTGTGCCTCCCCACCCTCCCAGGGCAGCTCTCTCTGCTGGTTCCCACTTCCCCTCTTTGCTGCACCCCTTGTGTGGCTCTCACAGGCCTTAATTCCCAGCTGAGGGGCTCACTCTGTCCAATAATTAATTTAGATCTCAGTGTTTTCAAGAGCAAACCCATTCAAGTTTATTTCATGACTGGCATAGCCTTCGTGCAAGTGATAATTGTTTATATTCCCTTCAACCGAGCCTCCTGCTGTTCCTTTTCATTGGAAATAATTACCAAAGTTTAGACTTCCTGACAATTGTATTAAGGGGAATCATACAGTGCTGCTTAAACAAGGCTTTGAAGGCTGAGAGGATGGCTTTCATAGCTCTTTTACATGGTTGTTTTACATATCTTGAGAGAGAGAGGCATAACCAGAATTTATAGTGCTCTCCATATTTTTTATGACTCATGAGCATCGACTATAAGAGGCAGAGCTGTGCTCTCTCCACGAGCTGTGTCATCAGCTGGGAATGCAGCTTGGCACAGGCAGAGGAACAGCACTAATCCTCCACAACCTTCCCTGGGAGATCCTCTCCTTGAGCCTCTAATTAATAACCTGGAAGTCATTAATTTCATAGCCTGGTAAACAATCTGATATTTCTTTTGCTTTTCCTTATACTCATACTCCTGCCTTGTAGGGCCACTCTGAGGAATAATTAGTGCAAATATGCTCCATTAGTTAATAACTCTGGTGTGTTTGTTTGATTTGGAAGCAGCAGAAGTTTTGCATGGACACAATTGGGGAAGGGAGCGTGGCACCTCCTCTGGCACTCAGGGAATTTCTGTGTCCCACTGAGCCAAAGCAGCTCAAAGCCACCCCTCTCCAAGAAGAGGAAAACGTGTTCCCTTCCTCCCATCCCACCTCATTTAAGTGATTAAATCTGATCATTTCATTCATGTCATTTTTCAGAGGTGCTGCTAGGTGTGTCCTGGTTCCAGGGACTTGCTGGAGCTCACACAGCAGCTCCGGGGCTGAGAAATTCCTGCAGCTGGGATCACCAATGAAAACTCAGCGCTGGTGATTGAGTGGGGAAAATTCTTTGCTCTGTCTGCACTGAATCAGTGCCCTGGTTCCAGCTAGATACACGAGGATTCATTTCCTGCATACTGGGAAGTGTTAAGCAACTGGGATTCATCCCAAAAAAAGAGTCCACTGCATTTTTAGCCTAAGTGATACAGCGTGTTAAAAGCTCTGTGTGAGCATTCATGCTCAGGTATTGCTGGAAGTGCTGGACGTTTGAAGGAGCAGAAAATGAAATTTTCTGAAATTGGATGAAGCGGAAATTGGATGCTTTAAGGAGCAGAAAATGGAGAGCTTTGTAGGAACAGCCCAGCAGACACCTCATGCTCTCCGTGGGGGTTTGCAGCTTTCCTTAGGGTGAAATTCCCCCTCATCAGCTTGGACCACGCTGGGCTGCTGGAGGAATTCTGTCATACTTGGCCACGGGAGATCACCAGTGATATCATGGTGGGGAGCTCTGCCTCCAGTACCAGCCCTCGTGGCCAGGGGCTCTGCAGAGGGTTGGGTTGGGACCCACCAGCTATGAGGTAGCGTCTCAGATCCCAGCTCCAGCAATCCTTCAAAAGCTGATGGGGCTGAAATAATCCACTTTAACTCGAGTTTTCAGGCTGGCATTTCAGAAAAAAAAAACCAACCAAAAAACAAAAACCAACCCCATAAACAAACAGATCACGCTTTCTGCAATAAAATGGGGGGGAAATATTTTTGTTTTAATGATGCAGTTCACGTTAGACACCCTTTCATGTAGGATTAAAATCCAAACCTAAGTTCCTGCCTTATGCTGGGTTTGTAAAGTGCTTGTACTGAGGTACTGAGGCATTTTCATATTGAATTAATTTAGCTTATACTTGGCTATTTCACATCTCTTGCAACAGATCTTGCGAGTGTAAGGTATGAATTTCAGTGTTGGATTAAAGGAATGCTTTGCTTTCCAGCTCTGAGCATGTGATCTTTTTTTTTTTCTATTTTTTTTAAATTTCTTTTTTTTACAGGCAGGAGTAGAATCTCCCTTGTTCTTAATTCCTGTTGTGAGTGCCTTGGGTCAGAGTGAAGCCCAGACTAGAGCAGACTCTCTCCCACCAAGCACCCCTGGTACCTGCAACGTGCAGCTCCTGCAAGGAGCCCTTGGTGGACTTGGAACAGCAACAAAACTTGGGGCTTTTCCAAGAACTGAACTCCTCTGAGCAGGGGAAACCATGAGCTGCTGACATATTTTGTGATGAAGACCCTTCTTTCAGAAAGCCACAGTAAATTGAGTTGTTCTCAGTGTATATTTTAGGAGTGAAGAAGTAAATTGAGCTGGTCAATCCACTGAGTCCTACAGCTAACAAGCCCAGTGCCTTTGTTGTTGAATTATAATTCTATTTCACTATGATTTGCTCAAGCCCCAGTTGATTTGCCTCTTCTATAGGAATATTTCTCATTTTCCAGAATTGTAATGAGGAGTCAAAGAGGTTATATGCAGTTTAAAGCCTGATAAAAAAATAATTAGGATTGATAATAAGGCTTTTTAAAATGCAGCAGGAATATCTTGACAATAAAAGCCATTCGCAGTGTTAGTATTTTTCTAGAAATAAAATGACTGCCAAAAAACTCTGCCAGCTGCTTTCAAAAAGCTTGTGTAGATGAGGTAAAAAAATTATCTGTATCATTTTGATATCGCAGCAGAAAGTTTGTGTTCAATTTTCATCTCGTGGAAATGGTGTGTCCCACTTGTGTGGTGCCTTTCCTCAAGGACACAGTTCTAAAGGAAAATGGAGCTTTTGGAGCTGAATATTGCAATTTCCAGCCTGGCAGAGGGGCTGGGGTGATGGAGCTGGGAGAGGCTGGGGGTGAGATCCTTGTGAGATGCATTTCCCTGGGATATTGTGTGTGTGCTGGGGCTGCTGCCAGAGCTGCAGGGAGTTCCTGGACTTGATCAAGGATGTGCTGGGGCTGCTTCTGCCCAATGCCACCATAACTCTGCTGGTGCTGGTGTGCTGGGGGTATGTATGCCCAGTGTCCCCATAGCTGTGCTGGTGACGATGACATGGGGATGTTTCTGTGTCCCCATCACTGTGCTGGTGGCACTTCTATGGGGCTGTTTCTGTGTCCCCATCCTGTGCTGGTGGCACTGCTATGGGGCTGTTTCTGTGTCCCCATAACTGTGCTGGTGACAATGACATGGGGCTGTTTCTGTGTCCCCATCACTGTGCTGGTGGCACTGCTGTGAGGCTGTTTCTGTGTCCCCATCACTGTGCTAGTGACAATGACATGGGGCTGTTTCTGTGTCCCCATCACTGTGCTGATGGCACTGCTGTGAGGCTGTTTCTGTGTCCCCATAACTGCTGGTGACCCTGCTATGGGGCTGTTTCTGTGTCCCCATCACTTGCTGGTGGCAATTCCTGGAGCTGTTTCTGTGTCCCCATAACTGCTGGTGACCCTGCTGTGAGGCTGTTTCTGTGTCCCCATCACTGTGCTGGTGACAATTCCTGGAGCTGTTTCTGTGTCCCCATCACTTGCTGGTGGCACTGCCTGCTCTGAGGTGTGTGTGCTCTCACTGGCACAGCAGCTGGTGGTGGCTCTGTCCCTGTGTCACCAGGTGTGTCCAGCTCCGTTTAGATGCCCAGCTCTGTCCCTGTCCCCGATGCTGTGGCCAGGTCTGAGATGTGAATGTGCTGTTTGCTCTGGGGCTGCAGTCAGGCTCAGGAAATGAGGAGCTCCTCAGTCCTGCCCTCATCCTCCTGCCTTGGGATCAACTTTATTTGGCTTCTCCTGCGTGACCTTGTTCCCCCTTCCTCTCCTGGCCCTCTCCTCCACCAGGGTGGTTCCTTGGCAGGGTTCATCTCCTCTTTTGTTCCTTCTCTCTCCACTGACCACATCCTTTGAGGAGCACTCCCTGAATAAAAATGGTTTTTTTGGGATGAACCTGCCAAGCCCTTCCCGGCCAGTCATCGTTGTCTGGAGTGATTCCTGGAATCCCAGATTGATTTGGGTTGGAAGGGATTTTAAAGCTCATCTCATGCCACCCCCTGCCATGGCATGGACACCTTCCACAGTCCCAGGCTGCTCCAACCTGACCTTGAACTCTTTTAGGAGCAGAGCATCCACAGTTCTGCCTCCTTCTGAGGTGGCAGCATTTTACATTCCGAGTTAAAATGAAACCTATAAATAATTATAATATTTAGGAGAATTTTACTAACTGAGACCACCCTAGTGAGCACAGGAGCAAAGATGTTTAGCCAGAGCTGCTGCCTGGGGGCAGCAGGGTCAGATCTTCTCCGAGATGCCCAAGTTTTGTTGATTTTTTTGCTGGGTGTAACTTTCTGGCATGCTTCATCCCTGGGAGTGCTGGGCATGGCAGGCTCCTCCAGGCAGCAATCCTGGATGCAATCCCACCCTGGTGTCCTCCTTTATTTATTTTAGCTTCACCCATTGCCTCTCTGCTGTTTCCCTGGGAGGTACAGCCTGTCCTGGGACAGGAACGCTGCTGGCCAGGGGCAAGGAGACAAAAGCTCTGAGATGGGAGAATTGGGACAGCCAAGAGCCTCCCTGCCCCAAAAAAGGGCCCTGGCCCTGGCAGGGCTGAACCTGCCTTGCAAAGGAAGTTCTGGACATGGATCTGCTGCAGGAAAAGTCAACAAGAGGAATTTTGTCCTCAAAGCAACTCCAAGCCTATTCCTGTGTTAGCATTGCCCACTCCCTCCAGGAGAAAGAGTGGGATCCCTAAATTCAGTGTATCCAACAGAAACTGCCTCTCTCTTGGTTTCAACAGACAGAAACGTTGTTGAAACCAGACTTTTTTTGGCATTTACTGGCATTACTAAGAAAGAGTTGGCCAGGAAAGCTGGCAGAAGGAGATGAGCTGGAGAAGCTTTAAAGATTTTTTTTTTTTTCCTATAAAATGAATATCCAGAAGCTGTGTAAATGTAATTTTTTCAGTTTGAGAAGTGTATAGAAAGACAACATACACACATTTCTGACTGAAAGACCATCCAAGCTGGCTGTGCCCTCCAAATTCTTTTCCCTCAATTAAAAAGATGGGGAAAAAAAAAAAAAAAAAGACAAAACAAAACAACATCTCAGGAAATCCCTAGAATGTTTATTCAGGAGCAGAGCAGCCTGTTACAATCATTAGCTTGCAAAGGTATTTCTGTTATAGTCAGAGGGCAAAGTGAATTTTAACCTTTTATTGCCAAGAGATGCCATGTTTTTCATGGAGGAGCTATTGAGGTGTGTAAATCCCTGTGAATGAGTGAGTGGCATCTGTAAAAACCCCAACCAAAACCCCAAAGCACACCCTGCAGAGGGAAACTAAAATCAATTTCAATGCCTACAGTTAAACATTAAGTACTACATTTCATGCTTTATTGAGTTTCTATTTATTACTTAATTTCTGCTTGTAAAAGACTCCAATTGAAGCAAAAAGATATTTCTCAATATTTGACTCCCTTTTTCCTTACGAGCTCAGCGTGGAATTGCCAACTGCTATGGGGTTTTGATTATAAAGGGAAAAAAGGGCTGGATTGGTTTAAAATGTGATCTGTGGGAAGCCTCCAGAGCAGGATCTTTCCCAGGAATCCCAGAGGAGAGAGAAAAGAAAGGAAAATGCAGCTCCAGGGTCAGGAGCCTGGGAACACTGCTTAGCACAGGGGCAGATTTAGGAAATGGATGGGAACCCTTGGGATTTTAAAGATGGGAACCTGAATTATTTGCTTTGTGCAGTCAAAAATCTCCCCTTTATTGTCCTGCCTCTTCCCATCTATAAAATGGGAGTAAGTATAACCCAGGCAATGGGGCATCAATTTGATTTTTGTGATCAAATCGATGCCCCCAATTTTCAGACCAAAAGTGGTATTTGTGTTCTTTCTTTGGCTGTGCAGCCTTTAGGAGCCAGGAATTTGCTGTTCTGGGGTAAGAGGGATGCCTTGCACCCCATACGTGTTGTTTGAATGAGGGACTAGATATTTTGAAGATTTTAAGTCTTAAGGAATGAAGGAGGAGGAGTGGTTGCAGTGCTGAGCACGAGGAGTGTCGCTATTGCAAACTTGGAGGCAATTTGAAAACATCTTGTAAATATTGTGAAGAGCATTAACTGAAATTTTTATAGGGTATGATGAGCCTATAACTCAGTCCAAGTTTAGACAATCACCTTTCTTTGATGGAAATCTACAGGGACATGAAAACACTTGAGTTTAAGAAATATTTTGATTATGAATATTTTGGTTTATTATGTATCTCTCATTTATATGTACATTTTTACTTCTTTCAACCATGCAATTTAATCACCAAGCACCAATTCTTTTAAAATTGCATTTATCAATATTACCCCACTTTCATACATCTATTAACTAATTTAAGAAGAAATCTTGATGTGTAGAATAGAAATCAGCTCTAATTTCAGAGCCTTCACTGAATGAGTGTTTAGCAGTTTCTCTAAATCTGTGTGAGATGGAGACAACAAGAGCTGGATTTGAGTAATTTCTTTTGTAGGGAGCACCACAGTGCTGAATTTTCCTGTATTTGTATTAATGGAGTGGATATATCTATATATATCAATATATGTACATATATATCTATATATATCAATTTATGTGCATATATATCTCTATATATTAAGATCTCTATCTTTACTTACACAGCTCCTCTGTTTCCAACCTTATCTCAGCATTCAGCTCTCAAACCAGGCTTTGAATTTGTTTTTTGCAAAACTCTGTGAGGAAAAAGCAGCTGAATAAGGCTACAGCAAGATCTGGCATGGAAATCAAATCAGAAAATCAAGCAGTGGAGAGGGAGGATGCACAGCAAGGAGTGGAACTCTTATCAGTGCTCTGCTTTTCTAGGACACGTTATTAGGGAGGAATTTCATTTAGGAGCAGAGGCTTTATCAGTGTGTCCTTGTGATGGCCTCAGCAAAGCCATAAACTTCATATATGGAGATGGAGTTGGTCTAATTTTAGGATAAGGCATTGAGGGGGAAAAAAGAAAGCATAATGTAAAAGAAATAAAGGCTATTCCAAGTGTGGATATTATCTGTGCCATCGCTGCACAGCTTCAAATTGCAGGAGGATCAGCTGCTGCAGATATTTTGGCTGACGTGGATGAAATCAGTGTCTTCTGGAGCTCCCCATTATTGTGTAAAATATTTCCAATAATTCAATTACTTTGAGGCAGATAACAAAGGGAGACTTTGATATTTCTGTGCAAAAAGAAAAAAAAAAAAAGGCATTTTCAAATTCCTCACAGCCTTATTTACTAAACAATTTAGACAAAGAGTCCAGTCTCTGTTTGAAGGTTTCAAAGGCAATGTTGGCTTGTTTTTCCAGGAAAATCTTCATTTTTCTCAGTGCAAGAAAAATCAATACAACCCTGGTAACACAAAGCTGTGTCTTACCAAGGTCTATTCCTTAAGCTCAGTTGGAATTCTGACATTGGCCATCACACTCAAGCTGAATTACTTGGTAATACCAAGATGTGCTTGGTTTATTCCAGCATCCATAGTGTAGTTTTTATGGTTTTGCATTCTATATTTTTTTTATTATATGCAAATATTTCCTGGCCAGAGCAATGAGGGTTTCAGAAGCTGCTCATGAACCACAGTGAAGTTGTTTTCATGCTGTGTTCTTTTAGTGTGCTGGCTGGCACCTGAGCTAGTGAGAGATTTATTCAGCATAAAATAATGATAAATAGATATAATAAACATAATAAATATAATAAATAAATAAAACCAAACAATTCTATATTTTTATACGATATACAAATATTTCCTGGCCAGAGCAATGAGGGTCTCAGAAGTTGCTCATGAACCACAGTGAAGTTATTTTCATGCTCTGTCCTTTTAGTGTGCTGGCTGGCACCTGAGCTAGTGAGATTCATTCAGCATAAAATAATAATAAATAAATATAATAAATATTATAATAAATGCATAAACCCAAAATATTCTATATTTTTATATTATGCACAAATGTTTCCTTGCCAGAGCAATGAGAGCATTAGAAGTTCCTAATGAACCACAGTGAAGTTATTTAAATGTTCTGTCCTTTTACTGTGCTGGCTGACACCTGAGCTAGTGAGAGATTTATTCAGCATAAAATAATAATAATAAATACATATATATAATAAACATAATAAATATAATAAATACATAAAACCAAATTATTATATATTTTTATATGATATACAAATATTTCCTTGCCAGAGTAATGTGGGTTTCAGAAGTAGCTCATGAACCACAGTGAAGTTGTTTTCATGTTCTCTTTTTAGTGTGCTGGCTACCTGAGCTAGAGAGAAATTTATTCAGCATAAAATAAAGTCGCAGCAATTTATTGCTGTTGTTGCCTATCCCACCAAATCACTCCTCTGCATCCCTTGGAATGCACAAATTTGCTCCTTCAATTTTAGGGAGCTCGTTTATTGATGCAATGTCACCGTCACAGCCTTGCTGCAGGGAGAGGAAATAACTCGTATTTAGCCTCAGGCAAAGTTTGTGTGTTCAAGGTGTTCTTATCTGTGAATTTTGATTTGCAAACTGCAATTTGATGGAGTCGTTTGGGGGAGTGCAGCTGCTCTAACTCCTTTATCAAATGCATAATGAAAAGGATGTTTACCTGAAAACATGCTCGATGCAAAAACAAGAGTTGTCTGAGGGGAATAATGCAGCATCTCTCAGCTCAGCAATCCCTTGGGGTGAGTGCACACTGGGCATCTCTGCTCTTCCTAATTCTTTCCCTAAGTGGAACCAATTTAGTCAATCTTCAAATGTTATTTTCATGTGCCCGTTGAGGAGTTGTCCGAGCCCCTCTCTGAAATTCTTCAGTCTTCTGGTGATCCAGACTTCTCATTTAGGCTGGGACATGGCCCTAAAATGCTCCTTGCCTCATCACCTCAGGAAATCTGCACCATGGGGGATCCCCTGCAGAGCCCTGCTCTATTTATATGTTGAGAAGGATTTCCAGAAATGCTGGATATACTTTTAGACCTTCAGAAGGCTCTGCCTGGCTCCTTGCTTCAGAGCCCTGCTCTGAGCACACCATGTCTGCTGACATTTTGGGATACAGCCATGGCATCCCTGTCTGGGACACTGCTGAACCTTTCCAGGAGCCTTTCTCTTTTTATTCTGCTAAAATATATAGCTTGGCAGTAAAAAATGTCAACAATATGTTATTTATAACAGCAAAGTTTGATACACTCATGTAGTTGCATGTTATTTAAATATGTAAGAAGTGCAGCATTAAGGCTTTCTTTTTTTTTTTTTTTTTTTTTTTTAGAGGAGTGGTAATTCAGTAGTTTAGGTGCATATCTTGGTGAAAAGTTGGATTGTTGCTGTTTGGCAAAACAAAAAACAGTGTTAAATGGCTCAGGAACAACAGTGGGGTGAGACTTTTTCATTCCTTGGGAAGTGGTGGAGTCGCCATCCCAGGAGGGATTGAAATTTAAGTGGATGTGGCACTTGGGGACATGGATCAGTGGTGGCCTTGGAAGTGCTGGATTAAGGCTGGACTCCTTGATCTGAGAAGTCTTTTCCCCCCCCTAAAGGATTCCATGATCCCAGGGGTAATTTCCGACCGAAACCATCCCAAGGTTCAGTGATTAATAACGTGGGGACTGAAGGACTCAGGAGTGCAGGTGGGAGGCTGAGGATCTCACAGGACACTCAGCCCCCAGGGACTGGAGATGTTTCATAAAAGCTCCTCCTTGAATAATTCCTGGGCAGGAAAACAGTCATTAAAATAAATGAGGGATATAACTCACCCGGGAGGACACGGGAAGGAGAGCCAGGAATGGCTGGAGAAACCCTGGCTGTGGTGAGGAGCAAGGGGCTGGGGCTGGCAGAGTGGAGAGGGGGAGGCTGAGCAGGGCCCTGGTGGATGCTGCAGGGTGGAAATGGCTGCAGGGAAATAAGAGGCAGTAATTATTCTGTGTGACACTGTTGGATGTGCTCCTGTCGGGCAGGGACAAGAAGAATGGCCTTACAAGGCAGCGAGGAAGAGCTCAGTAATAAAGATAATGAGAAAAGGATGTATTGACATGCATATCATGAGGAAGGGAGGATAAAGGTCTCTGAGTGCACTGGAGTTTCAGAAAAGCCAGAGAAGAGCTGCTAATGAGAGTGGTGTTGATCCTGACATGGGGCAGGAACCTCTGAGGTCCCACAAGCCACATTTTCTATGACTGGATGCAAAGTGGAGGCTGTTCCTTCTGCTTCATAGAAACTTCCTTTGGGAACTTTGCCATCTCTGTGTTACAAGGGATAAGATTTGGATTTTTTTGAGTTTTTAAATACCTGGAACTTCATAGGGAACACTTTCCCTCTGAGGTTCCTGGGCAGGAACCTCTGAGGTCCCACAAGCCATATTTTCTATGATTGGATGCAAAGTGGAGGCTGTTCCTTCTGCTTCATATAAACCTCCTTTGGGAAATTTGCCATCTCTGTGTTACAAGGGATAAGATTTGGATTTTTCTGGATTTTTCGATACCTGAAACTTCATAGGCAACACTATTCTGCTGAGGGTGGAAAATGGGTGACCAACAGGTTTTCTTTCTCTTGTAATTATTGGCTTTGTACAACTTGCAACCAGACTAAATAACACCTAGACAGCTACAGCATTAACTCCTTTCTCAGCTGGGTGAAGAGAATTCTTTAGCAGAAGTTCAGCCTTTTGTTCTGTTAAATTTTGTTTTTAATTCAAGGATAGATGCTGAAAACAGAGAAGGGGATCAGGATGCCGTGGAGGTTGGGATATTGAATACTCCCACCTAACCGGTTTAGGGTGGAAGCTGTGGCTCTGGAATTTCTTGTTAAATTTTGTGTTGTGCTGCAGCTCTCTCCTACCTGTGCCAAGTCATTGGCTTCTGGTTTTGGGGATGGAAGCAGAAGTAGAGTAGGATTATACAAATAATGGAGTGAAAAGAGGAGGAAACACTGTGAAGACAGGACTGCAGGGTCTGTTAGCAGCTGAGAGCTGCCCAGGAGGGTGGGAAAAGGCTCCTCTCCCAGGATGGGATGCTCTGGCAGCCCAGGTTTTGCACAGATCTTGGGAGGAGATCTGACTCCATAAAGAACAATTGAAATTGAAGTTTTTAACTTGTAACTCTACTTGCTCCTCATCTCAGCTGTAGGGCCACTGCTGCTTTCTCCCATTATTCCCAGGTTCCTGCCAAGTGCATTTTCCCCCAGTCCCTATGGACACTGAGCTCCAGTATCTGCTGAGCTACAGACTTCTGTTCCTGTGGTTCTTTCTGTGGTGCTCTGTCAGAATCTGAGCTATTGATGATTCTGAGATTGTAGAAAGTCTTTGTCTGTCAGCCCCACTGCCAAAGCAGAAGCCATAATTGGTCTGTGCTGTTTCCAGGTTGTTTATTCTGTTGATCTCTCACATGTTCTGCTGCCCTGCCCAGCTCTGTCCTGCAGGGCAGCGTGTGGGGCTCTGCCCTCAGTGGGATGTGACAAACATTAAATACCAGAAACTCCCTGGGCTGGATTTACAAGAACGTGCCAATATCTGTCACCTACGTTGGACAGTGTGTCCCCAGCCTGAACCAACAGAAAAATGCCAACACCACAGTGAGACATGGAGGGCATGAAGAAGGAGAAAAAGGACAAGGCACACCCAATTTCCTCCATCTTGTCCCCTTTGGACCCCTCATCTAGAATCCTAAAATTTTACTTTTGCACCCGTGCCACACTTAATTATTACTGATATCAAACACTCAGAGCCTGTAATTCATCCTGTAGGATTGAAAACTCTTTTCCATGGACAGAGATCACAGCCAGTGTCTCTGGGGGCTCTGTCCAGGGGGTTCCTGACCCCTGCCAGGGTCCCAGACCTGCCAGGGCAGCCAGAGGGATGCTCTGGACTCCCACATCGCTCTGCTCCATGGGGTGAGGGTGGGAAATGGAGATGCTCCCTGAACCTTCTGCAGGGTTTTTCCCTCTTTCCCACCCCTGTGCAGTCAGCTCAGAGCAGGCTCAGGAATATTCCTGTTCATTTGCACTCTGAAGGTGAAAGCAGACTTCGCTTTATGCTTTTATCACGTATTGCAAATGCCTTTGAGATGTTTCTTTCTTTGTTATCTCAAAATTCTGTGCTCTATTGATTTTTGGGTTTTCTCTAAGGGGCTGAGAATTTCAGCAGTAACCCTGAAACCAACTGAAATAATTGATTATCTGTTTTTACCTCCTCTTCAGTTACTTACCTCGTGCCCTTCGACGGAGAAAGGCTGTCCCTGTTTCTCGATGATTTACTGTAAAGCAGATCTTTGCTGAGCTTTAATATCAATTTATATAACCTTGATCTAGGGGTTATTTTTGAGAGCCATGGGTTTATCTAATATGTTATGGAAGAAGTTGTTCTAGAAATATTTTTTTTTATAGTTTATTCTTATAGAACAGATGGGTAATGTGAAAAGAAACATATTTTCTATAAGCTCAGATTGCAATTGAAATTACTTAAATTATCTCCAAGAGTAACTAGATGCCTAATGGACTTTATAGCAAATTTAGATATCTTAAAATACATTTTATCGTGAATAGATAGTTTTGTATACAGGGTTTTTTTCTTGTGTGGATATTAATGGCAACAACATTTTTATCTGTGTTTTGTCTTTGCCTTTGTGGCAAGAAACATACTGGTCATTAATACTTTAAACCTGGGGGTATCAGTCAGAACACCACATGTGTTTTTGTTCTAGGATGAGTGTTCTGAGATAAATTTACTGTGCTTTCCACACTCCTTCGTGCCATTTGTTTTCTCCAAGAATGTCACTGTATAGGTGGGGTGTCTCTGGGCAAAGTCTCTTTCTAATTAAGCAGAAAAATGTGAGATTCTGCCCCCAGGTTTCAGGATAATTTACTTTACTAGGAAATCTTCCGATCCTTCTTTCTCTTAGGGCACATTCCAGGATATAAAAATGATTCATGTGTCTTGGAAGTACAGCTTTGGGAAGTTTGTCAAGTTATCTTGAGTAGCCCAAGAGCGGGGTGAAATCGCCCTTTTCATTAGTTTAAAAAATATGAATATTTTATCTGCCTTTGTGTAAGGCATTCATCATCTTCGAAAGATCATCAGAGACAAATTGTGGTTTGAAAGAGTGGAAATCAGACCCTGAGTTCTCAGTCCTGTCCTGCATTCCAGTGTTTGGGATGCAGCAGGGAACTGGAATCCAGAAGCAAATTGGGGACTGCAATAACAAATTAGCACAGGAGATTTAATCAGAGCCACATAATAGGGAGAGATGTTCAGGGAGAAGGAAGGCTGAGCTCAGAGATCTTGGCACGGGCCTGGTGCAGTGGAACTGTGTGATGGGGGGGAGAGGGAGGCTCTGAAAGTGAAGAACAGCATATAAATTAAGCCAAATAAATTAAGTAATTCAAGCATTAATCTAGCCAACCCTCCGAGTTCATTCAGAGAGGCAAAACATCTATCATTGCTTCTCTGGAGATTGTAGCATTGTTGAGAATTCAGTTTAGCCAGGACATTTAGACCAACCCTTGCATTCAAAAAAAAATCCTTAATTTTCTCATTGTCTGAAACTGATTGTATCTTTTTGCCTTTCAGTAAGTTTCACTTAGCTGCAATTACTTTGGCTTCAAAATCTTGAAATCGAATGAATTAATGAAAATGGAAAATCAGAACTCTTTCCTAATTAAGAGCTGAGCTTTTCAAGGAATATGAAAGGATTTAATTTAGAGAGAGATGTTTGGAGAGCATGAAATGTGGCTCGAAGGAGATACATGTGCATTCAATAGAACTCACTGAGCCCAGCCAGATTTGTATTGACGGGAAACAAAAAGCATCTGAAATCCTCTTTCAGTGATAGGAAAATTTATGGGATTTCTTGAAGCTCTCCAAGTTGACTTCCAGTTCAGGGAAATGGGTGGCCACCTCTGTTTGTGTCTCAGTGGACACAATTCCTACTGAATTCTTCATTATTTCTCCCTGTGGCAGTTTGCTGAACCTTCAGAGTGGGATTTTGGGTTTGGTTTTCCGTGGCTTTGTAACCCTTCCAGATGGAGGGGGGGAAACCTGTCCTGGCGCTGCTGCAGGTGACACTGAGGGGTGTAAGGAGTGGCTCAGGTAGTGACTCTGACAGTTCAGAATGGATTTTATTCTGTATTACCCCTGAAATCCCATTCTGTTCTGCTGCTCCCCCAGCAGACACACACACCCCTGGTGTCACAGCCCCTGTGTGACACCTGGGGCTCACCTGCTGCTGCCCTCCCCAGGCAGCTCCCACTGAGAGGAACATGAGCAGATAGCACCTGGAGGACAGGCCATTTCTTATCCTTGGAAATTTAGCAGTAATTGTCATCATAATTCTCCTCCCCCACAGTGCACAGCACGTCCTGGGCTCCCCACAAGTGATGGCTGCAATAATTCCACGTGTGGAAGGGAAGATGTTTCCAAGGAGGGTCAGGCTGGCTGCTCAGCTCCAGCTCTGCTGTGGAACAGTGGGTGTGAGGGTGGGAAAATGCAGAGCTATTAGCTGGGAATACCCTCAGGAAGTATGATGGGACAGAGGGATTAAGGTGCAGAAAATATAATTACACTGGGTAACAAGCTGATGAAGCCTTTGACATGGTCCATGCTTGACCTTGGCTCTTTGAGCACACGGGGAGAATGTGATGTTGTAATCAAACTTCTGGTAAAAGGAGGTCACAGCCCCCAGCGTCCTGACAAAGGGGAGGAATTTTACTTTTCCAGACAGGAACAACCCAAACGGGATCCACTACATTTGCACTGCACTGTCCTCAAAGAAGTCCACGTACATTTCAAATTGGCAAATATCAACAGCTGCTCCCTCCCATCATAATTACCCAAATTGCACAGGACCGGCTGCAGCGAGCTCTGCTCCATAACTAAGGCAACCCAGCCCCAGTGAATTGCTTCCTGCCTGCCAGCACTATTAAGTTGTGTTTTGTGACAATTTTCTCCAGCCCTGGCATGTTTGTTTTCCTTGCACAGCCTTGCACCGAGCATTGTTTAAGCAGCACATAATGGATTCCAACCAAGAGGTGCTTTCTGCTCCCATCTGTTTGATAGCACAGCGAACCGTTGTGATTCATACATGCAGTGTAAATACTGGGTAATCACTGTGGCTTTCCTCTGAGCCAATTCCAGGTTGTTTCATTCCTGGGCCAGCTTCTGGACTGGTTTTGAGGCAAGGAAAAAAAAAAATGTCTGAACCCAGGCTTGAAATTGTCAGGTGTTAAATATCTCTCTAACAGAGTGACCCATCTTGGTGCAGTGGGGACAGTAAAAGCTGCCACGAGCAGGAGCTGCCATGAGCTTCTCAACTCTCCAAGGCTGTGTGGTGTCCAGCTGACTTTTCTGAATATAAGGCCACCCAGACACTCCCCCAGAAACCTACAGGAGATTTCCACTTTAAGCTTTTGGGGCAACATCCCTGGAAGTGTCCAAGGCCAGGCTGGACATTGGGGCTTGGAGCAGACTGGGACGGGGAAGGTTCCCGGCCCATGGCAGGGGTGGCACTGGATGAGCTTTAAGTTCCTTTTCCACCCAACCCAAGCTGTGATTCTGTGAATACAATAAGGAAAAGAAATATAGGAGATTATTTATTTTTCAGCTCATTTTTTTAACCAGACTCTTCAAGGAGTTTTTTGTTTTGCTATTTTTTCCCTTCTGTTAAAAGGATTTTTTTTTTATTTCCAGATCTTTCAAAAACTCAAATCTGTATTGGTGCAATCAGCCAACCTCCTGGCCACCCCCTCAGGGTGTCAGAGGACAGGAAGGGCTCTGGCCAGTTTAGGGGATGGGATGGGAGAGCAAACACACCCTTCCATCAGGCTGGGATTCAACAGCTCTGCTGCTCTGGAGCTGCTTCCAAGCTGAGATCCTGCTGCTGGTCCTGCTGGGCTGGGTGGGAAGTCCTGACTCCATGGAGTCACTTCAGTACCTGGATGAGCAAATCTGGGGTTCTTGGATAGATTTGTGGAAGCAGCCCTTGACAGAGATGTTGTGTTTGGGATACAGTGCAGTAAATGAGGGCTGGCTAAAAGCACACATATTTTATTATTATTTTTATTG